>NC_059143.1:32850002-33460002 GCF_020740605.2 Lemur catta | reverse complement strand
TCTCATCTACAAAGTGACTGTAATGTAAACTTTATTACGTTGATTAGATGAACTCTCATAAAATGTTTCTTGGAGCATACTCTTACCACTGCAAATGAATGCAGAGGCCTAAAGTTGTGCCTTTGCTTTATTGGACATTAAAGAATGGATTTGGGTACTTTTCAGCTTGATCACTCTACCATCCTGCGATTCAATATTGTTAACCATATTTATGATATATGGGGATACAGTGACTGTTGTCCACAACATGAACCCTAGACATGAAATTGCTCCTATGGGAATAAGATGTATTTTAAGATCTTCCGGGTCTGTTGAGCTCAACCAAACACCTACGGTGTGCCAGGTGCTCTGCTAGGCTCTGCGGTACAAGGAGAAGGCAGCACAGATCCTGCCCTGGAGGAATTGGTGGGAGCAATTAGATCCATAAACAGATAATTTTAGACCAATAATGGTCTGTGAAACATTAGACTATTACCAGAGGGTTTCTCAAAGATTTCCCCCCAAGGATCACCTTTATTGGAAACAACCAGGGAGTTTGTTAAATGGCCCCACCCCAAGTCCCCAAGTCTGAATCTCTAGGGGTGGAGCTTGGGGACCTGCCTGTTTAACAAGCCCTTTGGGGTCTTCTGCCCAACACTAAATTCATTAGGGAAAAGTTAGCTATGGGAACTCACAGAAGGACGGCACAGCATCCTGCCTTTATGGGCTACTTATTGAAGCTCTGTGCTCTTCTAGGGTCTATGGAAAATCCAATAACACATAATATAGAAACCATTCCCTCTAGGACCTCACAGCCTGCACTTTCCTCTAGAGCCATAAAACCAGGATATCATTTCTAGGGATTAGGGGGAAAAGGCAGAGTTAGAGCTCATGCTTCATGATGCCCTCGCTGTAGCCAAGACCTGCTGATGTCCCCCCCACTGACTCTTTTTCCCCAGGGACCGTGTCATTCATTATCAGGCCTCTGCTGTGTTCTGGGCCATCCGTCATCCTTCCCCCGGGTTCCAGGACCTCTACGGCCCTTGCTCTTCTGTGCCTTTGCCAGGGACAGGCCCCTCATCTGCTTCCCTGTGAATAGAGACGATGTCACTTCTCCCCCTGGCCACATGGCCTAGCGTAGGCAGGAGAAAAAGCACTTTTTACAAAAAGCATTGCATTGCAACTATACAGCAACTTACACATTTTCCAGTGAGATAATATTATGTTCAGTTTATACATACATTTTAAGGACTTAGTTCCCAAAGCTGGTAAGTGGTAGACCCAAGTCTCAGATTGGGGTCTTCTTACTCAACTATAGTATGTGGCACCATAATGATCACAGGGCTTTGATAATGGACAAGACATACTTGGAGAGTCACTCTGCCATTTCCTGGGTGTCCAGCACTTGGAATGGCCTCCACTGCCTTTGGTGGAGCATCTTGCCAGAGTGAAATAGCCTGGCATTTGGAGTGTTCTCTGTCCCTTATTCTCTGTGTAATCTTGGGCAAGTTTCAGCCTTCCTGATTCTCAGGTTCTTTGCAACATAGGATGATACACACACACAAGAGTGTGATGTTGAATGAATTGAAAGAAGTAATATATAGGTAATGGCTTTAGCTCAATAAATGTTAACTTCTTTCCCATTTCCTTATTCTCCTTCCCCTGCATGTGGAGCCCCAGACACCCTCCTCTCTTCGCCTCTGCAATGGAGGTCCTAGAGACTGTTGGGAAATGCTTCTTTGCTGTGTTATCTGACTCTGACAGTGACCAGGTTGTTCTCACCGGGTAATACCTGACCCTTCCCTTCTTACAGCACTATGGAAATTCCACCTCTTCCTGAAACCAGATGGACCCTGGTGGAAGGGCAGAGATGGGTCCAACCTAACCTTGCCAGCCTGTCTGCCCTGTTGCTGACCCTTAACATCCTGAACCTCAGCTGTGCACAGTGGAGAGAGGAAGGGGCTGGGAATAAGGAATGTGCAATGGTTCCAGCCACCACACTCTTTCCTGAGAAGCCAGAAACCTAGAAACACACCTGCTAGAGGCTACTAACACTCATGCATCAGAGTAAAGTCAGGATTTTAGGTCAGAAAGTATTTTATAGCAACCCGGTGTGCCAGAGAGACACCAACACTCCTTAGGGTAGCTTCCAATATAGGCCAAGTGACCAGGAGGAGTGATTATTTCCACAAAGGATAATCTTTCTCACACACTGTGTTCATTCTCTCCATGCCCCCTTTTAAAAAATAATAAGTAGCCAATTATTATAAATTTATTTGCTGCTTCTTATAATTACATTATCCATGATTAACTCACTGGAGTCTAATTCAACTCTAGAGTTATTTTGCAGGAACGCTCCATCATTGGGCACAGTGGGACTCTTGTGAGAACAGCCTCATTCTCTGTGGCTCAGGGAGCTCAATTCTTGCACGTGGAGAGGGACAAAGAAGAGGATGAGAGATGGCAGGTGCCCCAGTCTTGCTAGGCTGCAAAGTCCCTCCACATTCATTATTTCATTTGCTACTCACACTAGCTCTGTGAGGTGGCCAGGATACCTATTATCATCTCTTGCTTACAAACTGGGACATGGACCCAGGTCAAATCATAACATGGTGCCCAAGATGGGGTTAAAACCCACGTCAATACCCTGCTGGCCCCTTTCCCCCTAACACTCTGCATCTCCAAGAATATCGATCCATGATTTTAATGGTGATCATTTCTGTAGCACTTAGAAGTTTGCAAAATGTTTCAAATTCCTCATCTCATTAGATCTTTCCAACAATTCTGTGAGGCAGAGAAGAAATTATAATACCCCTTTTTACAGAGGGAGTAACTTTGGTGTAGAGAGGTGACTTGCCCAAGATCATGCAGTCTTTAAGGTATGAAAATTGGATGAGAACCCTGGGCCCATCCTTCTGATAAAATGCTTTATTCCATTACAGTGCCCCATAGGCCAAGGACTCACTAAAAACATGGGATTTAACAAAACACAGATCATCATAACATCAGAGTTACATTTTGTGTCAAAGGCTATTTTCTGGGACACAGGCTCTTCTTACTTTAGGGATTTCATGAGCCTCCCCTGAGATAATATTTGCATATGTATGGATATGTAGAAATAAAGCCATATTTTGGGGAGACTCCTTAAAACCGCCATCAGATTCTCAAAGGGGTGTGTGACCCCAAAACGATCAGTGAGTTTGGTGATTCTTGGAGGCCTATGGTGATGGTGGTGGGGCTTGGGATTGGGAAGGAGGTGAGATGGCTTCAGAGAAGACCAGGGGGCAGAGTCATGTAGGCCAAAGGAAGTGAATATTGTAAGATGCTGGGTCCGGGAAGTGGTAAGATTCTGGCAAAACTGCTGAGGCCAAGGGCTTGGGTGAGTTGACACACACGACAGTTAAAGAAGTTTCTGTGGAATTGTGGGCACAGAAAGCAGACTGTGGGGTGTTAAATAAGGTGGAGATGAGGAAGGGGAGGCAGTGAGTATAGAAACTCTTCTTCACAGTCTGGCAATTAAGGAGAGTAGAGAGAGATGGAATGTTACTTGGGAGGAAAAGTGGGGCCGAGGAACGTTCTCTCTCCCTTTGTCTCTTTTCTTCCTCCTAAGAATGGGAGATGGTGTGTTTGCCGAGGAAGAATCTAATTGAAAGGGAGAGACCAGGTGGGAGAGAAGGAGCCTAATTAGGAGACAGGAGGGGCTGGATCCTGAGCTGAGATGGAAAATTAACTTTAGATTTGAGAGTCTCCTGGGGTGGGAGTGGAGAGGGAGGGAGAGGTGAAGATACAGAGAAAGTGTGAGCTTCTTGCACCTTTCCTGCCAATTTCATCTACTGTAGAGCTTATGGCGTCGCAGCAAGTGCAAGCCACGCCATCCAGCCCGGCTGCTTCCTGCCACCCTGGGCACAAGGCCTCTTTGCTCTGGGCATCTGGCAGCTCCTCACGGACTTTCCCTGTCTGTTCTGTGTCTCTCCATGCCCCAGATTTGAGCACTGACCCTGTAGGGGTTTCTCCAGCCTCACCCTGTGGCTTCTCCTCACTCTCCCAGCCTCACAGGACTCTCCCGAGGAGATTTCAGTGGTAAAATACAGAAATGTGTTTGGGCAATTGTTTTCTTTATTGTTGATTTATTTGATTTCTAAATTAAAAAAAAACTTGCACTACACAGTACAGATATAAGGTGTATCACCTATAGTTATAAAATAGATTATATTCAGCAATTTCTGTTTATAAGCTTTTTTTCTGGGCCTTGGACAGGAATGGACTTCCATATTGTTTCTAAGGCACAGAGTCTTCCTATTATTTTATTTTTAGTGCCATTCCCGGAGACATAACCTCTTAACTCTGTGAAGGAAATATGTTCAATGATATCCTGAAACACATCTAAAGACTTTCCCCCCACCCACCTCCTATAATTTTCCAATTATTATATTTACTTCCAGGTTCCCTTTCTAACGGAAGGGATTCAGAAGGCTTCAAATAGTGAACTGGATTGCAAGGACAGCTTCCTTAAGCTCCTGAGTCACTGGGCACTTTTCTCTGGGACAGGCCCATCACATAAAAATCCTCTCTGCTCCCCAAGCCAGCTGGTGGCCACCCCACCCCACTTGTGAACTGTCCCATGGCAGGACTGTGGCAGTTCTGGGGCTTAATTTTGAATTCTCCCTTCTTCTTTGGGGACCCCCTGCTTGCTGTTGTATGTCTAATGTGCTCACTGTCAGCCCCTGCTATGTTGTGGGTACAGGCAAGGTATATACATCAAGGTTGGAATGGCTTTTGTAGGGTAAGCTCAGAGCCAGGTGTCAACAGCGAGGCTGTCTCTGTCCACCCTCTAAAAACCAAAAAAACCTATTCTTTTGCCCCACTGCTTCTGTCCTCCTCTCCCTGCTTGATCATTCTACACAGGACAGGATGTATCACTCTCTACCTGACAGATTGTGTGTCTGTCTCTTCAATTGAATGTGAGCTCTATGAGATCAGAGACATTTCCTGTTTGGAACCTGCTGCATCTCCATTGGCCTAGCACAGTGCCTGGTACCTGGTAGGGTCTCAGTGCAGAAATGTGAAATTGACTGTTGACTAAATATGGCTCTGAGGTCAATGGTTGCCAGGAAGCAATGGGGAAAGAGCCAAACTGGGAGCCAAGGAGTCCAGGTTCCCCTTCTGCGCCTGTCAGCAGCTAGCCACTCACCACCATGCACTTCACCCCTTCCATCTGCTAAGCAAACCAGCCCCAGAACCCTTGACAATGCTGACATTCTTTGGGCCTTTGGAAGGAAGGAAAATATAGAAGATGGGCTTTGTTGATATTCAGCATGAGTTTACATTCTGACTCTGCCACTAAATTTGTGATCTTGGAAATGTTACTTCTTTGAGTTTCAGACCCTTTTGTATAATAAGGATACTATTTCTTATAGGATGGTTATGAGCACTGAATAAAATTGCATGTGTTAAGAATTGGGTTTGTTCACATTTGCTGCTACTATTAGGGATCAGGTCACCCTTGGAGGTGGGAATGGTCTTGGCTCATTTGTCTTTCCCACTTCAATTGTCTGATTTAAACACAGATCATCGCATTAACAGGCATGAAGCACCACCCCCAGGAAACTAGTGTTGCCAGGTGAAGCCTTACTGGGCCCTTTCTCATGTGAGCTGCCAAAGTGCCTTTGGGTGGCCTTCAAGATCTCAGGAAGCAGGTCAGGTCTGTGAGCTGGAGCTTCCCAAGGTTCTGGGATCGGGGCACTTTGTCTCATGGCATAGGCATTGCATGTTCTTTCCACTCTTTCCTCTGGGCTCTGGGCTGCCACCTTGCATATACTAATTAATTTACCAAGTGAGACCTGAATTTAACTGGCATCTCTTCTGAGCCATCATACAAGAGTGATCCTAATCCTTCAACAAATGGAGCCAAATTATCAACGAATATGTCTTTTCAAGGGTGTGTTGGAGAGGACCAGGGAAGAAGGGGACTCACAAGGTTAGAGGGAGACCTCAACCTTGACTTTAGTCACGCTTCCTCTGACCTGTCTACAAGGCCTCAAGCTCTTGGTCTCTGCATCCCTATACCTATCTCATGCTATTTTATCATGAGTTTTGATGTCTGTGGTATAAGTTCCTTTTTTTGATATTCTTTCTCAAAAGTCCTTTGAGTGTTCTTGGCCATTTGGACTTTCAAACAAATTTTGATTAATCTTTTAATACAATGCTTTCTTCCTACCTCTTTCAACACATACTTCTCTCCCATCTCATCCCCATTCCAAAGGCTACTGCCCTCCACAATCTAGGTTCCAGCCCTAACCCTGCCACCAAATGCCCACCTACTCTTGGGCAAGCCCCCTCACCTCTCTAGCTTTTAGTTTCCTCACCTGTGCGATCTGCTTTGCCTACCTCACAGGACTGCTGAGCTGATCAGATGAGCTAAGGGTGTGAGAATGCTTTGAAGACTTCAAAAACCAAGATAAAAAGAGTTAAAAAGAACAATTCTGAGATGGGTTGAGAGAAAACGTGAAATTCAGATTATTTTTCTGCCAGCATTCTCTATCCTTCCTGACTCTCCTTTCTCCCAAACTTACAGACCTATGAGATGCAAAGGTCTTTGTGTCCAGGGCAGACTTACCATGATAATGGGCTGGGGGCAGCTTGGATTCATAAGGCTTGGGTCCCATTTCAGACTCTCACTTTGTGACTTAAGGTAAGGCACTTAAACCCTTTGAATCTCAATTTTTTCTTCTTCACAAGGTGTACAGTAATTCCCTCCCTCAAGGAGTATTGTGAAATTCAAAGGAAATAATATAGGTTAAAGTGTTTGGTAAGACATGAAGCCCTGCAAGAAGCATCAGGCATTATATTATGAGTGTTCTTGCTGACATTTACATGTGGAAAGTGACTTGCAGGCAGGCAATGATGTTTTTCCCGCTTGAATTAAGGTATGTAGGAGAATCAAACCCATTTTATCGACAAGTATGGTTGGTGCTGTGCAATGTCTCCACATTTTTCTAGAAGGTGTAGAAAGTCTCTTTCTTAAATATCATTTCCTTTAGGCTTTGCAACCTGGACGTGTGAAGTGGAGGTGGTTGGGGAGTGGAGAATGTCTGTCTGGACCAACAGGCAGAGCCATCCTTGTGCAGATGCTGGCTCAGACCCAGCCCCTCACTGACCCGAGGGAGTGAGAACGTTGGGGGTTTAAGGACGGGGCATTATCAGTCTTTGTACCTTCCTTGCTGAGTGCAGATACCACTCAGTTAAAATGAACATTGAGGTCAGCCCTGGTTTAAGGTGAGAGCACTGCCCCTGGAGTGAGCATGTGGTCCTGCCCAGGCGTATTTCTAACCCTCACTACTCAGATGACTACAGTGTCTCTTGTTTCTGCACCAGGATCAGACTTGGGCTTGGGCCAAATGACGTTCATGGGCCAGATGATGTGAAGCTGTAGGCCACTTGCTTAATCTAACACAGAATGCCCTTTTCTCCGAAAATTAAGTTCTTGCTCCTTCCTCAGCCCTATTAAAGTAGAATTCTTACCATTTCTCCAGCCACTTCCACAGCTGACCACGGATTCTACTCTTTTGACCTCCAGCTACTAGAAGAAATTGCTGGAATCCTTCTAAGCTAATATCAGGACTACCTATCCTGCCCTCAGCCTCTGTCAATGGCCATTTGTCTGCTGTGGTTTGGACAGAACCCTGGATTTCTGACCTGGGTTTGGATCTTAGTCCTCAGAACTCACGATCTGTCTGTTTTTTCCTCTGGGGTCCATACCGTTTCTGACCCAATCTCATTCTCCTATCCCCATGTCATCCCTGCCTTCTCTTGCTCCCATGTTCATGCAATGTCAAAGATTCTCCTCTCCTTCAAGGCCCTACCTTGTCTAGCCTAACACTGTGGATGAAACACATGACTCTTTTTGGTCTGATTCCTAAGTTCTGAGTCTAGGACAACTTTGTGAGATGTACCAGTCAGGTTTTATTCCAAACAAGACCACAACTGACTTTAGTTTTTTTTTTTTCACATGTAAAAATGAAGCTTAGGAATAGGTGTTCTAGTAGTAGCTATGTTGTCAGCTTAATCCTCCTTCGAGAGTGAAAGACGTATTAGTCTAGCTATTAGGAGTTGTCCTTGGCACAAGAGAGCTGACTTTGTCTGCCACACCCCTAGGGTAGCCCATATCCTGTGACCACTAGGCGTGGTAATAGCAATCAAAGGGAATAGAGTTCAAAGACCCAGCCCCTCTTGACAACTCTGAAGAGCCCTCCCATTCCAGGGATCCCCATGGAATCAGCTGAGGTCTCGTGACAAGCCCACAGTCCAGCTCCTCCCTCTGCCTATTCCTGCCTCCTTTGCTTCCTTTCCCCTACAGAGGTTGATCCTGAGAGCCCTTCTACTTCCAACACACAGGAGTCCATGTTAGAGTCTGATTCTTGAGGACCCCAACCTGCAATAGCTGTTCATTTTCTTGCACAATCAGCCAACTCTCTGTTGACTCACTGTCTTCTTTCTTTCCTCCCTGTGGTAGGCAGAATAATGCCCATCACCAGCGAAAGATGTCCATGCCCTAATCTCCAGAAACTTGTGAATGTCTTACCTTATATTGCAAGAGGGACTTTGCAGATGTGATAAAAGTCACTGAACTCAAGATAGGGAGATTATCCAGCATTATTCAAGTGGACCAAGTCTAATTACATGACTCCTTAAAAGCAGAAAATCTTTCTTGGCTGTAGTCAGGGGTAGGACTACAGAAAGAATGGTCAGAGAGATGCAATTGTTGCTGCCTTTGAAGATGGAGGGTGGGGCCCTAAGTCAAGGCATGCAGGCAGCCTCTAGAAGCTAGAAAGGAAAAGGAAATGGATCCTCTCCAAAAAGGAACCCAGCCTCACTGAAGCCTTGACCTTAGTCCAGTGAGACCCACATCAGACCTCTGACATACGGAACTGTAAGAGAATAAGTTTGTGTTGCCTGTAGCCACTAAGTTTGCAGTAATTTGTTACAGCAGCAGCAGGAAACTAATACTCTTCCTTGGGGGCCATCTTAATACTTTTTCTTTTCTATGGTCTTGGACATGCACTTCACCTGTCTGAGCCTTAATCTTCTCACCTGTAAAATGGTCATTTTGGGCTATATGCTGCAAAGCCTTTTTCAACTTGACATTTTATAGTCCTAACTGGCTGGATTATTCCCTGCTTAGCAACATTTATCTTTTTCTTCTATTAAGGCAGTGTTTGCTTGCCTTTTTGATGGTTATGCTGAGACAAACCTACTTGAGATACTGCAGGAAGCAATAGGATGACCATGCACCAGAACCAGGAGTAAGATACTCTTTCTCTTTGTCTATCTGACTCTTCTAGTTTGTCTTTATGTTCATTTCTAAATTTCCTATTCTTATAATTCCTTATGGCCATGGGAAAAATGATTCTCAGCTGGTCACCATTTATGAAACAAAGCCTAATGACCAATGGATTTTGTCATTTTTATTTTCACTAGTGGACCTGCAAATACATTTTTATTTTTTTGGTTATGCTGAAAATAATTTGTTAAAAGTTGTAGATACCATGCTTACAGGTGAGATCAAGGTGAGCAGTGTTCTGGCAGCCTTTAGGAAATCCACCAACTTTTAGGAATTAAAAAAATATATCCCTAGTCCGCATTTTGTCAGGAGTAAGTATAATACAACACCACTGTATTTAAAATACTTATAAACCCACTAGACGCAGCTGTTGTGAAAGAAAAACAGGACGCTGAAATGGGATAAAAATAAAGCCTCAATTGGCTCCTCCACCCTCCCAGTGGGTAACCAATGTAGTTGCCACTTCATTAACTGCTCTGTGTGAAGAAAAGCTGAGATGATCACAAAACAATAATGGCAATAGCACAGTGATGATGGTTACTTTCTGCTACACTCATCTGGCATGGTATGCTTTTCAAAACACCTGTCTACTCCCTTGTTTGAGCCTCAAGTTCTCAATATTTCCGTAAGAAACTGGAGGAAGTAGAGAGGATGAACATCATCCACTAGATTTGGCAGACGAGACAAACATGGGTTCCTCTGAGTCCAGATTACTCTGGTCATCTTAGCAGTCAGCAACAGGTCCAGGGCTAGGGGCTGGGGTCTATATCTGACCTCTGTGTTGACGTCTATGTCTACTGCAGCTCATTGCTCCTGGCAGTTGGAGTCACCCAATGCAGGGTCAAACGCTATCTCCAAAGACTTTATACTGAAAACCCAGGGATTCTGAAAACAGTTCTTTTTTGTACTTAGTAGAAAATATAAAGTATTTAAAGAATTGTTCACTAATGTTAGCTAGGAAAGGCCAAAGAGTTGAAAGGTGAGGGAAAAAAATAAGAAACCCAGAAGTGGATTCCAGACTGTCACCTGCCTACTAGGGTTTGTCATGGTGGTCAGTGATGTCTCCAAACATACCAGAGGGGAGGGCACCACTTTTGCCTCCCTCCTGAGGCTCCATTCATATTCTTTGGAAAAATGTCCAGGAACCTCTACATCACAGCTGCTGTAGGAGGACATCACCAACACCAAGGGGACTTGTGCCTCCCTGAGAACCCAGGTGCAATCAGGCTGACCAACCTTGAAGGAGTTAAGACAATGTGAGGTCAGTAGCAGGTAATTATTCCTTGTTAAAAGGAATAATCCTCATAGGCATCCCCGATTCATCTGAACAATGAGGAAATGAGACTAGGTCTCTTCAAAGATTCCACTTATTTTGAGAAGATCCCATTTTACATTTGGTGTAGCAGTATAATTTTGGCTTAAAAGACTTGGGTTTGAGAGCCAAGGGGTGACTCTCACTGGGCTATCATGAGATCATCTGGGTCATTATGAACTAGCCTCCAAGAGGGGAAGTTCTTTCATTTATGTAATAGATGTGACAATAGTGTGACTCCTTTCCACCATATAAGGTTGTCATGAGTCAAATACCTAAATGCTAAAGCACCATAGAGAAGAGATGTTATGATTTTATTATTGGCAGTAGTGCTAATCATTACAATAGTTGTTCAATAGTAACAATAATATTACAAGAATCAGCAATTATGGTAGTGCCAGTAAGGCCTTCTAGGATTATTCATGTGTGTGGCTGCTTGCTGGGGAAGCTACCCATATGCTGCAATAACATGCACTGTGTGCCCTTTCTTGAATTATCTCCTTGGGGCTTTACAATAACCCTAAGAGGTAGATCCTATTATTGTCATTTTATACAACAAAAAAGTAAGGCAAAGAGAGAGAGAGATAAGAGAGAGGGAGGTGGGGGTGGGGAGAGAAAGAGAGGGAGAGAAAGAGTTTGAAAGCTGGTATCTTGAGATCCCAGTGAGTTCTTCTGACTTCCAGCCTTGGCAAGCAAAGCCAGCACTTCCAGCGGAGAACAACTTTGAGTCTCTAGAGCCTTGTTGCCAATGGTATGTTGCCTTCCCCAAGAGAAGGAGGTATAGTTGGTGTTAGAAGTTTCTTTGCATAGGACAAAATGATTCACAATTCAAAGAGTCATTGATAAGTCAACTAATCCCTGATCTGTGATTGTTATATGAATGCCCACTAAGAATTTCCTCAATCAATAGTTTCTAATGCTGTGGTTTTTCCTAACAGAGCCTATGGTATTTGTTCCTCTACCACACAGTGGAATTTTTGGGAAGTAACCGCCTGCCAGGAAGTACCACAAGGCCTCTTTCATGGAGGAGAGATCCACATGACTAGTTTTCACCTATGGGGTGTGAGTGAAAGTGATGTGTATCAATTGTAGGCCAAGGTGGGTAGGAAGTGGGTGTGCCACCTTCACTTTCTCCTTCCCAATCAACCAGCTAGATGCACAGAATACAACGTAAAACTCAGAGGCCCTAGAAGATGATAAAGCCACAGACAGGATATATATGGGTTTCTGGCCCATATGGTTTTTGACCACTTGGACAAAAACCCATTTGGACCTTACTGAGGGAATATAATATATTTTGTTAAACCACCAAAGTTTCAGTGTTACCTGTTACAACAGCTATTCTATACAGATCCCAGTGAAAAGAGACGCACTGGTATTTCTGATATGGTCCTAATTCCCTGCCATCTTGGGCACTGTTGCCTTCCTTCCCCACTGACACCAACTTGCCCATTTTGAGCAGCTTTCTTTATGGTCTATATAAGTATAGCACAGCCAGTCTGCTTGTCAAACAACCATCAGCCTGTGCTTGGCAAAGCAGTAGTTTTTACAAGTGACCTTAAGGTAACATTTACATTGCTGGGGACGTCATTCCAACCCTGACTTGTGGCATCCCAACTCAGGCCCCCCGGTGGCATAAGGCAGGAAAACTAATGAAGTACAACAGTTATTAATATCTTTATCTTTTCTCTCACACATCTTTTCGCTTTTTTGCAATTATGTTCAGCAGTGTCAGATCTGTTCACCTATTTTTCACATATAAGTAGAACCTATCCCTTTGGAATTTTGCAGAGGAGATGGCCACGTGATCATGTTAGCCCATGTCTAGAAGCAACCAGAATTGAGTGGGGAAGACACCGGCTCAAGGGGAAGAAGATCTTCTTCACAGGACCCCCTCCCCGCTCTCTCAGGTCAATCACAGTTCCCAATCCTAGTCACCCCAGAGGGGAAAAATAATTTTAGTTTTTCATGGAATCATTATTGGTGATAACAGCAGTTTTAGAAGACACAAACACAGTAACAAGTTCTAGAACATACTTACAATTTCCTTGGTCACGGTGGTATCGGTGGGCTCGAGAGAAGGTCTTGTAAACTTCTACTTAGTTGACTTCGAGTAGTAAGCAACAGACAGTCCTGTAAAGATAGTGGAGGTCAGAAACAAAATCTGGAGAGTGTATGTTGCTTTTAAAAAATTTAATCACATTTACTCTTTTAAAAATTGTAAATAATACATGTTCTTTTTAGGAAAAATAGAAAACACAGATTAGGAAACAGGACATAAAACTCTTCCATTATTCCACCATCCAGCTATAACCACTGTTAATCTCTGGAACACTTACAGATTCCATCATGAATATTTATGTATAGATGTATGTATCTTTTCTATTGTTTTTAGTTTATGTAACAGGGATAGTGCTGCACATACTGTTTTGTGATTTGCATTTCTTTCATTGAGTAAGATATTATGAATTTCTTTTGCCAATAAATAAACTTCAACTGTGTGGTCGACAGCTTCTGAGATGGTTCTCAATGATGTCTTGTACTGTCACCATTGTGTAATTGTGTAATCTACTTCCACGGAGTGTGGACTGGACCACCGATTGACTTCTAACCAACAGAGTGTGGCCGAAGTGTTGGGATGTCATTTCTGAGACTAGGTGATAGAAAGGCTTTGCCTTTCATCTTGCTCACCCTCTATTACTCCCTGGCTTGCTTTCTCTGAACTGCACTATAGAAATGCCCACATGGCAAGGAACTAAGGAGAGAGACCTCCAACCAACAGCCCAGGAGGAAGTGAATCCTGCCAGCAATCACTTGAGTGGGCTTGAAAGTGGATCTTCTCCAAGTTAAACCTTGAGATGACTATACCTCCTACAAACACCTTCGCTGTAACTTTGTGAGAGGTCTGAGTTGGAGGACCCAGTGAAGCCGTGCTCAGATTCCAGACCCACAGAAACCTTGAGATAATACATTTGTTATTTTAAGCTGTTAAATTTTGGTGTAATACAGCCATAGATAATACACACCACAAAGTTTTTAATAGATGTTTAGTATTTCAAATAAGGCTGTATCATAATTTACTCAATCTTTTATTGTTTCATGTTTTGGTTATTTTATTGTTTTGATATTATAAACAGGGCTGCAATGAATATTATTGTAGTTAAATGTTGGTATACATTCTTTGTTCTTTTCTAAAGATAAATTCCTTAAAGTAGAATAGCTGGATTTCAGTGGATATGCATCTTTTAAAGCTTCTGATAAGCTAATTCCCAATTACTTTCTGGTAGGATTGTACCCATTTACACTCTTGCTGGCTGTGGTTCAGAGTGCATTTTTGGTTAATTTCAACCACTTCATCTGGAGCTGTTCCCATGCAAACCAGTTGGAAACCAAAACAAAAACCCAAGAAAGAAGACTCAGATTGAATCTTGAAAACTGCCAGAGAATTTGATGCTAAACACTTTATTCAAAGTACCATTGTTTTGAAATCAGTCTGAGGAATTCAACCACCCTCAAATTGTTATTCTTGTCTTTCAATGAACACTGAAGTTCTGAAAATGTGATGATGCTTATATTCTCCAAGAACTTTGAGAGGGAAAACAACAATACTGGTTGAAGTCAACATAACAATGGGCTATTTTAAAAATCTTAAGTGTATTTCAGTCAGACAAAGGGTTGTCAATAATTCCAACTTTTGAAATTACTAAACTGAATGGACTGAATCCAATAGATTTTTTTTTGGAAGCATTTTGTATACATAGATACTACTACCATTTCCAAATAGCCACCCTTACTGTTGGGGAAGAATAAATATTTTAATGAATGCTATATATTTTAACAAGCTCTGAACCCTGTGGTTGGTTTAAGCTATGGGTGCAATTTCAGGCATCTAAATAAGTAAATAAATGAGGAAGAAAATCCATGTTAATTGCAGTAATTTGCGGTACTTTCAAATTCTTAATTAAGAAATAAAACAGGATTCATTAGCCATGCCCATTGTAGATGGCGTACATAGATCACCATTATGACCAGACACAAGACCTGAAGTCATTGCCATAAATGAAATAACAGAGAGAAATCACTGCAGCATTATTGGCCAGAATGTGCAGATGCAAATAGGGAGGGGAGAGAGAGAGCTGCACAAAATGTCTGCTTCCATAAATGCCTTTCTTCCTGGCCTGGGGATCACATTATTCTAAAACACCTCCCCTGAGCCTGGAGTCCTGCCCCTCCCTCCTAATCTGTAGGATAGGTTCTTCCCTTCAGTCTCAGGCAAAACTTCTTTGAGCCTGTTTGACAACCCTGCTAGTGCTTGCATCTTCAACTTTTTCCTTATCACCTGCTCCAGGTCTTTTGCATACCTGGATTTCAGGTCCCTGCCTGCCTCTCACTCCTTGGTGAGTCCTAATATTCTTCTATAAAGGTAGGAAGAATAAAAGAACTTTGCTTATAACCAAAGACATTCTCACTCATACTGCTCTTTGAAAATTAAGCATTAAATTAAACTAGAGAGAGCACATAATTTATCACTTAAAAAATCACTTTCTACTGGGACAAATGTTTAATTCGACTGGGCATGAGACACTAATTGGGACTGTTCCAGGCAAACCAGGATGATTGGTGGCCCTAGAAAACCCATACAGGCCCCCAAGGCAGGGGTAAGGTGAGGGTGGGCATAGGTTTTCAGGCATGTAAGTGGGAACACTGCTTTGATGCTGTGGACTGTAGGGGTAACATCAATGTGTGTTTGGCAGAAAGAGCACTGATGTGCCCAGTTGTGGCAGAGATGGCTGGTCATTGTGCTTCTGGGAATAGCACTAATGTGGACTACAGGTGTGTATCTCTTGGGGCCTCACTTTCCTCCTGTCCTACCTATCTTAGTGTTGATGTCCAGGCAGGCATGGACACTCCATGCATGGCGGCCAACTGCAGTCTGGTCAACAGTGAAAAGGGTACAGAGCATGAGCAATTTTGAGAAGTCTGAATGACTCAAGGCAAAGAACACAAAGAAAGTAAACCATCCATGGAAGATCTCTAAAAGGAATGAGGAATCTTGCCTGGGATTAGACACTGAAATGTTTGGAGCAGGTAAGACAGTTTTTGGTGTTACTTGTAGACCCAAGAAAAATCTTAAATGAGCACATGTATTTTCCAAATGCCTATTGTATTCCCACATGGAAGGCATAAGAACAGTTTAGAAAAAGAACACATACCAAATTGTGTTGCCATCAAGCTAACCAAAACAATATCAAGCAAATTAACATAGAAAAACATACAAATGAAAATCAATGAACCTTAATGAAGAAAAGTACTTCTATAAAATAAAAGATTAAAGAAGAAATGTCAAGACAATGGAAAGAGACCAAAAAAAAAAAAAAAAAGAGCTAGTAGAGCTCAGAAAAAAAGTAGAGAAGAAACAAAAAAAGCATCACAAAAATTAAGGACCTATAAGAAGCCCCAAAAAGGTGAACAGATACTGCCCAAAATACAAAAATAAGCTTAAGAACAGGATTAAGCCAGTGAGCACAACACAGTGGAAATGAACAGTAAAAAAGGAATAGAGAAAGTATATGATAGATATGGAAGATAAAATAGATACAATAGAGCTATGCATATGCATAAATGTAGTACTTGAAAAAAGGTACCAAAAATAGAATAAAAAATATATTTGGACAAATATATTTACAAAACATTTTCCAAAAATAAAATATTTAAATCTACATACAAAGCAAAGCAAAATAAAAAAAATACAAACTGTCCCAGGAAAAATTGATACAGAAATATCAACCCCAAAGGTAAAGAAAGACTCTTTTGCCATTCAAACAAACAAACAAAAACCAAAACAAACAAAATCAAACCAAAACCAGAAACAACATTCCTTTTCTAAGGGGGAAAATGAAGTTGGTTTTAGAGTTTTCCACAGCAACATGGAAACATTACAAAACATCATTAAAAATAAATAAGAAACACAAAATTTTTCATGCTCAAACTGTTGTTCAAGTACAAGTGCCACACAAAATATCCAATAACCCCAAAAATGTGGTTACCGGAATCTTGTCTTAAAGAAACTAGAGGCTGGACTTAACCAACCAATAGAGAATGAAGAAATTGTGGCAGAAAGCCTGGTGGTGAGTTTTTAATGAATTTAGTTTACGATTAAAAAACAAAACTGTGGAAACTATGATTAGAGAAAACAATGTAAATATTAATGAACCATAATAAAATTTAAAAACACTTAAATTAACAAAATTCAGAAGGTAAGGGGAGAGATAAGATGAAAAGTTGCCAAAGGTCAAAAGTTACCACTTAGGGCTGATGAATCAAAGAGCAGAAAGAAATATATATTAAAAATTATAAAATTTATGATTAGCAGAATATCATCATCATCATTGTCATCATCACCATCAATTAAAATTGGGTGCAGTAGGAAAGTGAGAGTCTGGAGAAGAGGAAATATATAAATTTCATCTTCTTGCAGAGCTGACTGTCAATAGCTACTAAGTATATAGAGGATTAAATACATTATATATAGTACTATAAACATAAATAATTAAAGAATAAAACTGCTAAAACCTGTTGAATTATCTCTATGAACCTACACACAAACCAAATTAAAATAAAACAAGCCATAGCCCATGAGTGAAAGATAAAAAAAGAAGCAACAGAAGCAGAAAGTATATGATGTCAAAACTAAGTCCAGACATATCTATGGTATCAAAAAATACGAGTAACAATGTATCAGTCAAAATAAACAGATTCTCAGTTTAAATTATAAAGCAAGAGACAATTTTATGCTGTGACACAAAACAAAGTGACTGGAAAGTTAAAAATAAAAGGATGGGCAAAGGCTTAACCAGCAAAGGCAAACAAGCAAATAAAACAAAAACAAAAATGAGAGACCTTAATTTTAATATCAGACATGTATCAAACAAGATTGAGTTCAGAGTACAAAACAGTAGATGACACAAAGATAGGAACTTTATTGCAGCCTACCATTATGCTGTAAGCATTATGAATATTTATGCACCAAAAAACATAGCAGCAATATTTATTAAGCTAAAAGGCAGTACATACAAAAATAAAAGGCAGAGATATCTGAAGAGTAAGAGAGCAACACAATTCCTTCAGTTTAGAGAAATCAGAGTACACTTTGGGAACCACATTACACTTCATTTGGGAATTTTCTCTACTTTTCAACACCCTATATTTGTACAAATAGCTGTAAGACAATCTGACAGTATCTTTTCCAGCTCTTTGTATGTGCTGCATAAGTCCAAATTCTTCCTGATCTGACCCTGCCTATTTCTTCATCCTTCTCCCACTCTCCATAAGTTTAGAGACATCCCTCAAACCAGGGCTCTCTTTTCCTCACCTGCTTGCCTTGGCCCAGGCTGTTTGCTCTCTCTGGATGCTCTTCACTCCCTCTGACAGCAGGTAGACATAACTTTTAAGCCTTCACAAACATGTCCCTTCCTCTGGGAGGCCTTCTATGCCTCCAACCCTGACCAGGCACAGGACACAATCGGTACACTCTTACATTGCACTGTAACTAACCCAGTTCTTTAGGATCGAGATAACGGAGACATCTTTGTTCCACCTCAGCATTCATTCCCCCATGTAGTTAGCTACAAAGGCCTGCCAACTCTTCCGTATTACTTTTCATTTCCTCTGTAACCACCTGACTATCTCTGTATTTCTGAACTCCTCTGAGTATTTCAGTGCCAGCCACACCCTCTCCTGTTGATTCAGCATTATGCCCCTGTATCCATCTTCTAAAGTACCACGTGGTCAAGCCAGCTCCTTTGCTCCAAGGTCTCCAATTGGTTCCCTTTCCTTTCTGATCAGTTACTTCATCTGATGTCAAGGCTTTCTGCAAGCTAGACACTATGCCTTTTCCAAAATGATTTTCCATTGCTACCGTCTTGCACACCATTTCATCCACACTGACCATCCCTCCACCATGCCATGCACACATATCATGTCTACGGCAAACCTGACCTGCACCTTAATTACCTTTCTCATGTTATCCCCACCCCCCCACCCTTTTTCTTGCCTACCTACCCAAATTCTGCTTCAAGAGCAACCCAAGGGCAATCCTCGCTAGCTCATCGTTCCACAAATCTCTACCTTGAGCTCTTTTGACATTTATCATCAACACCTCAGCTTGGCTTTTATCTTAATTCATGCTGTGAGTTGCTCTTTACTTGTACATGTTTTATCTCATCAGATAGACAGGAAGCCTCAGGGGTTATATCTTGTGCTTCTTCTACATTATGCTCGACATCTTGCAAGGGACTGAGAATATAGTAGGTGCTCAGTAATCATATATGTTTTTTCAAAAATATAGAATCCATTGCTTCTGTCCATGCCATTTAAGCAGGATACCAGCTGACCTGAACCCTGAGCCTTAAACAGCCGCCTTCACTGCCTCCTCCCTTCCAGGAGTAGAGTGACCCAATTTCTCACTATCATTTTGTAACTAGCTATTCACTTAGGCTAATTGGTTGTAATAGAGATGCTTAATATTTTAAAAACTGCTTTTCTTTCATCATCTCAGTGCGCTGTAACACGATACTGTGCTGTATGCAACATGGGGCTCGGCAACTCATTTCACAAACGGGGAAACAAAGTTAAGAGTTCAAGACCACACAGTGTGTCACCTGTACCAGGCAGGCCAGACTGCCCAGCTTCCACTCCTAGTCCAATATTCTTTACACCAGAGCAAGCTGTGCCTCTTCCCTAAGTTTCTCGAAGTTCTCTCTGGAAGAGCAAATGCGTTTTTAAAGCATTGATTTTTTTGCTACAATTTTTCTTTATTTTGCTTTTGATTTGTCCTTCCTAGTGAAGATACTGCCTCTTCCCTGATGGGAAGCGTTCTTTTTCCTCCCTGAATGATGACCCCACTCAGTTCCCATTTGGTTCTCTTCGCCTGAGTTTCCACTTAGCCCTGCCACCCCCTGGAGAACCATTCTGGCTTAATGCCTCCTGCATCCTTTCAAATTGTTCTTGTTCCTCAGCCCGGGATTTCCTGCAGGGCTGGCCTTCTCAGCTAATGAAGAGCCTCCAGCTGAAGGCACTGCTCCTGACCATGTTTCCCGGTCCTGCTGGGAGGCAGGGGTGGTGGCTGGTGGGAGAGGGGGTGTAGTCCTGCCTTGATCCTCTGGGAATTCAGGCAGAGGGCTCCGCTGACGCAGCTCTGGGGAGCTCTGGAACTTGCTGGTACCCGGTTTTGTTCTGACTGACACCCTGTCCCCCCACCACACTGTGCCTTTAAAATGGTCCACTTTCCCTTCCTCTGGAAGAGCTCATCCAGAGCCTGTTTTTTCTTTCTCTAAGTTGTTCAATAGTGTCACTTTTTAATTTGTGTGTGTGTGTGTGTGTGTGTGTGTGTGTGTGTGAGGGTGGGGCAAGGAAAATAACATTTATGCCCTAGACTGAGTAGGAGTGACCTTATACTATGTATTTTGAAAGGATGCTGGCATCAGCCATCAGTGTAATTGAGTTTGTAGTTGTCTCAGTCCCAGGAGTGGATATCTATTATTTTTGTTTCTCCTCCTGTCCCTACCAAGCAGGTAACTCAGCCTGCGGCATGGAACCTCACCTCTCTGGCTATGGGCCTGGCCCAAGAGGTGGGCACTTGACCCATGCTGGGACGTCAGATTCCTTTCCTACAAGTTTCAAAGTGGAGCCGGACAGAGGAAGCCAACTTTTCTCTCTGGCTATTGAACTGTTGGGATATGAGGCTGCGGGGGCTGATGCCAAATTCTCAACAACAGCCAACTTGAGGAAATGACATCACATCCACAGAGAAACATAAATGGGGATTGTGGGATGGGTGGGATTAAAACCCCCACTTCCAGTTAGTCATGAGGCCAGCTCCCAGCCTTGGGCTTTCAGGAGCTTGGCTACATGAGCCTATAAATCACCTTTTACTGCTTAAGCCAGTTTGATTTGTTAATTGCAACCAAGAGAATCCCGGCTAACATAATCCCTTCTCTGGGAGGCTTCTCCCAGGTGCCCTTGTACTGTCCCCGGCTGCCCAAGACTGTGTGTCCTTACACAGCATCATTGTGGCTCCTTGGGGGTTGATTCCTGTCTACTTATGAACCCCCAAGTCCCACCCACATGGACACTGTCCCATCACCAGTAGACAGGGCATAAAATGCAGGTGTTTCAGCAAGAACCAGAGCTCCACAAGGGCAGGGATCCCTGTTTGTTCGCTGATGTGCCCGTCTGTCTAGGAGGGGGCAGGCACACAGTGGGCACATGATGAATATTTGCTAAATGGAAGAATCAGTGAATGTGGCCATTCATTCACTCACAGTGCCATACAGCGGGCTGGGGCACCTCCCTTTTTCTGCTCAGCCATCTCTAGTCACTGCTCACTGCCTCCCAAATTTAACCCTCTCTTGAATCCACCCTCTGTCTACCTGTCTAGCCTCCTCTCTTACAACTCCCTTACTTGTTCAAAGAGCCTCCTCATGTGCAGTAGGAGACAAGGTCCCCTGACCGCTGTCCAGCGCTGCAGACTCTGCCCTGCTTGGGCAGCCCCAGCCATCTGGGATGTACCTTCTCTCTCTGCACTCCACAACCCCGTATTTTGAACTCATGCCTCAAGGCCCAGCTCAGATGGAACTCATGCCTTGTCCCTCCCATTCAGAAAGCATCTCACACTCTACTGCACCTTCATAGCTCCTTTCTCCGCCTTCACCATCTCCGACCTGTGCTAAGATGGGCTACTGGTGCACGCACGCTCCCCCGCTGACTCCAGGCTTCTTGGGTGCGGCTCTCCTGTCTCTCTTTGTCTTTGTCCATCATCTTCTCCCCTCCCCACTGCACCTCTCTGCCAGCTGGGTGCTAGCACAGGGCCTCACACAAAGCGGATGTCCAGGGAATAGCATGCATGAGTGCATCTTTGTAAATCAGTGCAAAACAAACTCTGACCTGACTGGGATAAACACATAGAGTCAGGCTGCAGGGATCATCTGCAAAGCATGGACAATAATACTCCAGATCTTATTGGGGTATGGCTGATAAAATATAGAGCTTAGCCCAGTGCCTGCACATAATTAAGAGCTCAGTGAGTATAAAGTCGTTGTTATTAACACATTTTGGGGTACCTGGAAAGCCAGGAGGACACTTTTCTTTCCATTTCCTTTCTTGTGAAGGTCTCTTGTATTTACAGCCTGATGTTTTTCTCTGTTTTGTTTTTCGCAATGTGGCTTTCCATACATCCACCCCCGTGAGGGTCCTCCTGTGTGGCTGCATCTCAGCCAGCAGCTCCCCTGTCAGAGCTCACCCCTGCCCCCTCCTTTTTGGGCTAGGTGGGCCCCCACCAGGCTGAGCCTGGGAGCCCATCGTCCCGGGCAGGCTGTGGTTCTCTTTAGGTGGGCACTGGGGGAGGGAAGGAGGGGAGGGTGGGTGAATGCAGGGGGTCAGGGAGGCCCCTGGCCCACGTCTGGGATGACCTGGTATTTTCTGCTATGGGTGGGCCAGAGGCGGAGGGAAGAAGAGACTAGCCCTGCCATGCACTCCGTGCCTGCGCCCACCCAGGACCCTGCCCTGGGCCTCGGAGACATGAGGCAAATTCAAACGCCAAGCTAGCCTGGCTGCTCTCGCGACACCCCCCTTGCTACCAGAGCCGCTGGCAGTGCGGCTCCAGGGGGACAAGGAGCCCGTCTGGGTGCTTTCTTTTGTCCTCCCCTCTGCACACACATGCGGTTGACTCTGGCAACTCCGCTTCCCTTGCGGAGTCCCTAGATATCTCCAGAGGTTCACAAGGGGATGACGCTCTATGACAGAGAGGGCTTCTCTTAGTCTCCTTTGTCCCCACATTTCTTTCTCTGCTTCCAGCCCTCCTCTGTCTGTCTCACTCCGTGTCTGCTTTTTCTCCCTTTAGCGGGTACCTCTGCGACCGCCATCTCCTGTCTTTCTGTCACTGCTCTAGCTGTTGTGCGTTTCTGTCTGTCTCTCTCCTCCCGTGTGCATGTTGGCTCTGCCTCGCTCTGCTTTCCTGCTCACCGCCTTGATGCTGCCGCGGCGAGAAGGGGACAATCTATCTGTCAGAGACAGGCTCCGCCAACCTCGACCACCTCTCTCCCGCTGCTGGCAATTATCTGGAGCTTGGCATGGGGCCCGGAAACTGCCGCCTGCACCGCCCTGTGGCTCGGGGCCCGCTCCTCCACGCCAGCCCCCTTGGAGGATCACTTGGTGCCGTGCCCAGGATGTGACAACCTGCAAAGGTCACACGCACTCCCAGGAAGATGGACTGCTCTACGAGTGGAAATGACAGTGGGCAGATCTGCAAATGTCCCTCCAGACTTTGTAGCCTTTTGCAGAGGCGAGCAAGGAGCAGCGACAGAAATTACCCCGCAGCACTGCCCCCGCCCCTGCCTTAACATTTGCCACTCCTCCTGACTTTTATTCCTTTGTTTCTTTTCGAAAAAGGTGGATTTTGGAATCCATCTTATCTGAGACATTATAACTAATGGATCCACGAGATTTCAGTGAAAGTTGACAGCCTGCCTGGTATCAGGCTGGGGCCTGACCTCACATTTAGTGGATGCTGGGTGGTTCCATAAACAGAGTCACGGCTATGACCTGACACCTTCTCTCTCTCTCTCTCTCAAATCGATGGGCCTTTAGAGCTATCAGAGACTCGTGAGGCTATTTATTCCAAACCCTTCATTTCGGAGATGGGAAATCTGAGATCCAGACAGGCTGAGTTACCCCAAATCAGCCAGCTAGTTGGTAGCAAAGGCCAGACGAGAGCTTGGGTTTTAGGCTCCTGATGAAATGTTCACGACACTCCTGTTGGGTAGGCGTGCTGGAATTATTATCCTTTAACAAGCGAGGAAACTGAGATTTTAGGAAGACAAATGATTCTGCCTGGGTCACTCGGTTATTAGGTGTTAGAGTTCCGATATCTCATTTATTGAAAAATACATCCTTCTTCCTAACCAGTCAACTAACATCACAGAGCATCCTGGCAATCAGAGAGCTTAGAAAAAGTGTGTGTGGGGCTAATCATCCTGGGCTGATTTGAGCCTTTTCTGCTGGTTCTGAGCAGACACTGTTCTCATCAGTACTGAAGCAGAGCGCTGTCATAAAGTGCTTAATCATGGCCAACAAGCCTTGTGCCGAGGGCCCCCCATGTGTCCCGGGTTCGTCACATGGCAGGTTAGCCCATATCCTCTGTGCTGCGTCCCACGCACCCTCTCCCGGAGACCTTTGTGTCCATGGGTTCAGTGGCTCACCTACCACTAAGGATCTTCCTCCGTGCATTGTGGTGCTTCCTCACTGAACAGTGGGAAAACACCACTGCAAATGGAAGTAGGCAGGGAAAAAAAGATGACTGAGGGTCCTAGAATGTCCTACAAACCTGGCTATGACCACATCATGTTCACTGCTGGATCTCAGGTGTCAAGTTGCAGGTGAATGGTCTTGTTCTTCCCCTGTGACCTTGGTTAATGATGATAGCTGCTATTTGCTGAGCATCTACAACACACTGGACCCGGTGTGAGAGGCTTCCCCTGGATTGTCTCCCTTAATCCTCACCACTGGCCCATGAAGTGGGGACCACCATGGTGACCTATGTCCCTAGCTGAGGCCATGGGAGAACAAGGTCACGTAGCTGCCAGGTGAAGGAGCTGGGTGTGGGGTTCAGGCTTGCTGAGGACGGAGCCCTCCCTGTCCCTCTCCACTCTACCCAGCTGCTCCACGTTTGCTGGGTTTACAGAGAAGCCAGATGAGAGGTAGCAAGGGGAGTAGAGGCTGTCCACGGTGAATTCATGGTCCCTGGCTCACGTGAAGAAAGCAGCAGAGCCACCAAGTGTGTAGGAGCATATTTATTGGGGTTGGGGTGGGGGCTGAACCTCCCTATGTACTTCCTGGGCTCCCAAGGGCCTTCCATATCAGAGCATATTATAAAAATCGACATTGATCAAATACAATCACCCTGAGGCAAACAAACAGTTAACACATGCTCAGCATGTTTTGTTTAAAAGGAAAGAATCATCATAATGATGTCAATGGTACTAACAGAGACCATATCCTGAATGCTTAATAGGTGACAAGCAGTTTGCTAAGTGCTTCACTTATTTGTATTTTACAAAAATCTGCAAATTAGGCATTACTCCATTTTGCAGGTGAGGGAATTAAAGTCCGAAGATGTTAAAACAAAACAAACCAAAACCAAAATCCTGCAAAACCTCTGCAGATTGATCCCCATTCTAAGTGTGAAACTGGGACTCAAACGTTAAGCTCTGGCTTCCAAAGCCCTTTCCACCACACGGCTCTCACGGAAGTGTACACTGCCATTTAGAAAGCTTTCCTACTAAATAATTAATACTTCAGAATTGTCCCCATACTTAAAGGGATATATTTCAATTACCTGGAGTAGTCAGAACAGCCTCCTTGGCTACACTCTTCCTCGGCTCCGTTTCAAATCGTATATCTCAGAGCCCTCAGACTCTAGTGGACAATATATACCTCCTTCCTGGCAGCATCGCAAGGGGGCCCTAGGGCTGGGGAATTTATGGGCCCTGCTAGATGGTGTACAAGTCCCTCGCCTGCTTGGAATGCAGGACTCCGGCCCGTGGGCTCTCCATGGAAACCAGCCTTGGTTCCAGCAAGTCAGCTGGCTCTAAAAGTCTATGGCTTTTGTACTGAGGTTTTATTTTCCTTTTTGATGCTGTTATGGGGGACAGTTGAAGAGGAAATTCCCTCTAGTTCAACAGATTCTAGATTTATAGAGTAGTATGAAAATATTTGCCCTGTGTTCGAAACTGCTGAAGAGGGAAAAAGAAATGCTGTTTTCTACAGAGTTATGAAAACAGAAACACTGATTGGTTTTGCTTGGAGTTTGTCACTCTTTTTACGACAACTTGATGGTTTCTGGTGCTTGGAGAGGGCCGAGTTTCTTGCAGGTAACACCAACGGCTGGGAAAATCGCGAGGTTCTTGTCTTACCCTTTCTACTCACCCTCTGTGTCCATCCTATCCCATCTCTCCTTGTAAATTCCCACCTGCAATGATCCAAGGCCCCATGTCACCTCAGACTTTCCCAGGGAGGAAAACAATCTAGCAAGAATTCGCAGTGATTAGGAAGAATTGATGAGTTGCTATCCCTTTTGGATTTTTGTCTTTAAAAAAAAATGCTGAAGATGCCCCTTCATCCAAATATATGATTATTCTCAAAGGATATCACTTTAGGCACTTGTGAGGGAAATATGTTTGGGTACAATTTCAAGGTCTTTCGGTTGCCCTTCATGTCATATCACACAGGCAATGACGGGGTCTGCCTAAATATGACGCCGGCTCTGGCTGCACACACGGCTTTTGCTTCAGAACTACCTCTTTTCAGAGCTTAAATTATTCTAGGCACTTTGATCTCAAATGTCTGTGTGAAGCTTCCTAGCAGAGTTGAGGGACAGATCCCAGGGCTTTGCCTCATAAGGCAGATGAGGTTCTAAGGAAAAGGAGAGTATGGTCTTGTGCTACTGAAGGATGGCTCAGAATGCTGTCCCAGCAAGGGGAGGAAGAAAGACAAATGTAATTCTCATTAATAAATTGCTCAGTCACACCCAACTAGGCAGCCCCTGTCTGCCTAGGATCATCCTCACAGGGTCCAATGTCCCTCAACACAAAAGAGCATCTCTGAAAGGCAACAACAATAACTCCTTCCCCAGTGCAAACTCCCTCAATGCAACACCAGCTTCTAGTAGACTCAGGTGTACCCTGCTCATCTGCTCAGCAACCAACAGCCACCCTGACCTATAATTTTCAGTGTGGGGAGTAATAAGAAACAGAAGGACCTAATAGGGATAAAGTGGGTGGAAGAGCTGAGTGAGTTTTTGGAGGCAATAAAGATGAGTTGGGGAAAATAATATTGCCCTCAGATGGCCTTTGTGAGGGGCAGGAGCCGAAATCTGGTAGGAAGTATTGGGTCTGGGGCCAGGACCTGGAGCACTAGATATTAGGAACGGGTTTGAGAAATACCCACTCGGCTTGACCAAATAATTTAAATAAAGCCAAGGCAAAGCTTTTTCTCTTTCCAGCTTTTAAGTCATACAATGAGACCCAGGAGGCAGGAGCCAATAAAATCTTAAGGACACTCAAGGTCCAGGCCCACTCATTCCAAATGATTCTTGGGGTGAGTATTTTCTGCAACAAAGCAAAATGGATTTACAAGTATCTGCTTAAAACTGCAGGGGAGGAAGAACATCAAAAGTTTCCAGGGAGGGAGGGATGGTAAATGGAATTAATGGTACCAAACTCATTAGTACCCATTATTACTAATTTAAGATATGTAAAATATTGTCGATATTTTCTTTATGTAGCGCACAGTCTTTGTTGTTTGGTCGAATGAACTTCATCAGGGCTTTCTTAGCTTCCTACGTCCCAGACCTGCCAACTCTATGTTCCTGTGAGTTAGAATTTTCACAAAGAAAAAGTCTTTTATCATGGGGGGCTTTAAGGAGTAGTCAGCAAGGTCCCCTGGATTACAAACTCTGGGCTGCCCCTACCCCAAGGTGCAGTGGGCAACACCAGTGTATGTGTGGGGATAGCACCTTAGTAGGAAGACATCCTTGGGAGAGTGCTCCAGGGAGGTGGGGGGGCGGGGCAGGTGAGGTGTCAGTGCGTGACACGTGGAGTGCCATCAGTGAGGGTTCCCAGCCTCTACCTCCTCCCCTTTGCCTGGCTGTTCTGGCCGCCTGAATGGCGCCACGGTAGAATCATCACTGAGTTAAGGCAGCACTATTTCCTTTCACATGGAATGTTCCTGAGAAGAGATTAGATCACTCCCGTTGTCATGATGGTGGTCTCTCAATCCCTCAGAACCCAGTGCCTGCTGTAAAGCACAGTTTTCGGTATTAAAGGAAGTTGGAAGAGTCTAGAATATGGGGAGTGCTGAGCAAAGAGAGTGGGCTTGGGTGGGGCAACATGATGACCGCGGGTGCCTGGTGGGACATGGCTAAGGGGCAGAGGAAGGAGACGTGGCAAAGGGAAGGCTCAATGGGGGCACTGCCCTCAGAGCCATGGCCAAAGCCACACATTTAAATGAGAGAGGTCATGGCATGAGAGCTTCTAGCTTCCAAATCCAGTCCCAACATCTGCAAACAGGAAGGGTCTGAAGATGCCCTGATTCTTCAGACGTCTTCTGAGCAGCTTCATGTATTAAGCACCGGGTGAAGCTCTGGGAACAGCAGGTTGTAGGTGACATTTGCTTTCAGTCTGACCACTCACCAACCTCTTTTCTTGTTTGAGGGACCTGAGGCCCAGCCAGGGAGGTGATGTGCTCAAGATCACACAGTTTGAGGCTGAGAAGACACACTGGGGATTTGCGTGGCCAAGTGGGAAGCTCTCTGAAGGTCAAATAATATCTCTTTGAAACGGGGAGCCATGAGCTCAGAGTTTTAACCTCCCCTACAGCACCTGGAAACAAGGTCCAATGAGCATAGACCACAGAGGTGGAGATGGGGTGCAGCAAATGCCCCATTCGCCAGTGGCACTCTCACTTTGGGGTTGACAAGGTGTCCCTTTTTGTCCTCACCCAAGGACATTCATTTGCTTGGAGCTTGGGAGAGGAGCAGCCTGGGAGGTGAATGCAAAGTTAGTGTCTCCGAGCTGGGCTGGTGCCCTTTCTGTTGCTGGAGGCCTTGGATTAGACAGTCACTCTTTTGGAGCCACTCAGCTGACGTGTTGCACTGACAGACTGAGGGTCCCCAAACATCAGCCCCGACCCAGAACAGACTGCCACACACAGTGCTTCCATCTGAGGACTTCCCTCACTATCTAGAGAACAGCTCATTATCATTGTCCTATTTTGCTGTCATTTGTACTTCCAAGTACAGCTTTGTGTACATCAGCATATTCATTGCACCAGCCTTTTGTAAGTTTTCTAATTTTACTGGAAATGTAAAAGGTCATGAGGGAGGGTCACCCAGACTTACTTCGACATGTGACTCTCTCTGTCGTAGATCCACAAATGTACGAGGACTCTGGGACTCAGAGAGTATCACGTGTCTAGTAAATATGCTCTTGGGCAAGTTAAAGGTCTCTCTGGATCAGAGCTTCCTGTTCTGTAAAAGGAGGCTGGGCCGGATATGTTCTAAGCTTTCTTCAGGTTCTAACTTAATCCACTGAAGTGGGAATGGCAGATAGGCCCGTAGAGGTGTTTATAAAACCAAATGCATTCCTCGTTGGTCATTTCAAACATGACGCCAAGAAGAAAAGAAGACTCTTAAGCTGGGGAGTGGAGAGATTTGGGGGTGTGGAGTCCCCACAGCCTGCAGGGAGGGCTTCTCTTCCTGAGTGTCACTGTCTGCATGTGGGGTTCCCTGCCCAGAGGCTGCCGGCCACTCTGGGTTTTGCTATGTTCCCAATTTCCTTTCTTAATGTTCCGAGAAGAACATTTTCATGGAAGACAAATCACTGGTCCTTGACCCTGTGACAGCAAATGGAGACTAATGAGCATGGCAGGGGCTTAAGAGATGCCTTTACATGAATGTCCATTGCCACAAACCCTTTCCAGAAAGCTCCTTTATGCTGCTCAGCTTTTGTTGGCTCCAGTTGAGGGGCTGCAGATGGCAGATGCTGGGCAGAAGTGCATCTCCCAGGCAGGCATTTCTTCCGTGTCTATCTCCTTTCAGGGGGGTCTGAAGCCTGAAATGCCCAGCCCAGGCTCTTTCCAGCCCCCTCACATCCAGAGCAGAACCCCAATATTGCATCCTAGGGGAGCTCACTCATGAGTGTCCACAGCTTCCCTGTACCTCCATCAGCAACTTTTGCTCCTGTTTCTTGACCCTCAGCTACCCAGTGGACAGCCCCTTCTCCTCCCACACCCCAGGGGCAGCTGCTCCTATGATCTCCATCTTACAGATGGGAAGACAGAGGCACAGGGAGGTAAAGTGACCTGACCAAGATCATGCAGATGGTAAGTGGCAAGGTCAGAATTGAAACCCAGGTGGTTTCTGGGATGGGTAGGAGGGCTTTTGGGTATCATTGTCTAACAAATTGGCTGGAAAAGGGCCATTGCTATTTATTGTATTCTATTGATCCACTCTTAAATAAGATTCAATCTTATTTGATAGCTAAATCTGAGACTCAATGAGATTAAATATTAAAAAAAAACCTTTGCATATTGCAAAGTACTAGGCAAGATGTGCTTTGTTATGACTTATTAATATTCAACTTTCACCCAAAGTGGAATTGATTTTTTAAAATTTGTATTCATGCGTGCTCCCTAATTGTGGGGAGCTCCTGGCAGCCCTGAAGTCTCCAGGTCCCTGCATCTCACAGGTCCTGCAGGCACGTCCTCCACGAAGGCCCCGTCCCTCTAGGCACACACATCTTGGCTGGAATACTAAGGCATTTCCTCACGTTCCCCAACTCCACTGCCCACCTTGCATTTATTCCAAAGGCTGTCTTTACCTCAGCTTTGAAAATCTGCAACAGCCCTGCAGCTGGGAAGAGAGTGTATCATTTGGCTTTTTGCCCAGAAATAAGATGCTTCAAAAAGGTCATCAAAAAAAAAAAAAAAAAAAAGTCTCTTGGGGAAGAAAAGGAAAAAAAAAAAAACAACCCTCTCTCTCAAGGTTAATTGAGTGGAAGGTGAACTTTCATCACATGTTGTCCCTTTGAGAAAGCTGCACACCCTTCAGTAGGTGGAGAGGGTGATTCACGGGGGAGAGGGGTGGGGCTGCACTTGGGAACGCATTGTTCTCTAGAGCTGGCCCTGAGCCCTGGGCACTTCCCGAGAGCATCCCCACCATGGAGGAGCAGACAGAGGTACAGACACGTGGTCACCTTACTGCGGAGCCCGGGGCTCCATGGGGTACAGGGATGTGAGGCTGGACACCTGCCCCCAGGGAGCTTTTGCTGTTGTGGATGGAAGGAGACCAACAGCCAGCGTGTAGTGAGTCAGGGGACAAGCATTGTGCCTGGTGGCCCGGACTGTGCAGAGCTGTGGGTGCTGGGGGCTGGCTGGGATTGATAGCTGCAGAAGGTGCTGCTCTGAGCTGGGAGAAGCCTGGCTTATTCGGAGCCTTTGCACTTCCTCATCTTCTGCCTAGCCCTGGGGTTCATATCTGGGGAAGATTTTAGCCCCCAGGGGACATTTGGCTATGTTTGGAGACATTTTTGGTTGTCACAGCTGGGAGGGAGGTGCTACCAGCATCCAGCATGCAGAGGCCAGGGAGCTGCTAAACATCCTACAATGCACAGGTCAGCACCCCACAACAAAGACTTATCCAGCCCAAAATGTCAAAAGCGCTAAAATGGAGACACCCTGGCCTAGAACTCACTCCCAGCACCCCACCCACCTGGCTTCCTCTTTCCTTTCATTTATTTAGGTGTTTTCTCAAAGCTGCTGTATCAGAAATCCTTTCCTGGCCATCTTACACTTATTAATAAAAAAACCCCTCTATCTCACTCCATCACTCTCTTGTCCCTTCCCTTGCTTTACTTTTTTCATTTTTCCTTGTCTGATGTATGTGTGGACCTGTGTTTCGTTGTTTATTATCTGCCTCCTCACACTAGAATATAAGTTCCATCGGACCAGGGATAGTGTCTCTTTTGTTCATTATTCTATTCCCAATGTCTAGAACAGAGGACGCAGCAGATGTACAATAGACATCTGTTAAATTAATGATTGAGTGGATGCCAGCCCAGTCAGCTTTGTGAACTTGGCTGGGTCACTTAACTACTCTAATGTGCATTAGGATTTTCATGTGAAAAAAGAAAAAAAGCAAGTTGAGGATTAGAATGTTTCATTTGGTCTTTTCAGCGCTAAGCTTCTTTGATTCTGTAAGAAAGTGGGACTTGCTCTGGGAATTCTGGATGAGGGAGAGGGCAGTTTTCAGTGAAGGAGCATCATGAACACAAGGTGTGTGCTTACATCCTACCTCCCCACCTCATGCAGATCCCCGAGTGGCAACTATTGTCACTATTGTCATATGGCACTAGCCTCAGGCACAAAATTTAAGAGATCACCAGAATACTCAAGAATCAAGGTAAATAATATTTTAATGCCATTTTTTAAAAAATGAAAGTTAATGCAAAAATCCATAATGAATGAAACAGCAAGATTTTGCCTAAAGACAAGATCAGTATTACCAGTTTTTCCTTTTAATTTGGGCTCCAATCAGGCTCAGCACAGGACTGCTACTGATCTTGTCTTTATTTAAAATGTTGACATTTTGCTCATCATGGATTTTTTTTGGCATTAAGTTTGATTTTTAAAAAATATTGCATTGAAAGCTGATTTGTCTTGATTGCCGAGCTTTTTGTCACCTCCATCAATTTTGTGCCGGACATGAGTGTCTCACTCACCTCACCCCAGTACTGGCCCTGAGATGGGGGTGCCGGAGAGCTATGGGCATGTCTGGAGGCAGAGGGGAGCCTCCCGCTGTCCATCCCCAGGGAAGGGAAACAGGGTGAGAGGGAGCTTTGGGGAAAGCTAGTGGGACCTTAGGATTTGAGGGCTGGACTGCCCAGGCAGAATGAGGCTGAATAGGTAGGTCTGAACTTCCAGGTGAAAAGGAAGAAGACACCATCAGAGGTAGGGAGGCCTGGGACAGTCCTGGTTGCCCCTGTTGTTTCAGGGCAGTTATTGGCAGTGCCTCCTCTCGCTCTCAGCAGTGTCCAGGGTTGAATAATAAGTATATGGTCACCTGGGCCAGGCTGCTGTCCAAGCACTCGCAGTAATGGCCTCTCCACTAAGAGGAGAAAAATGCTGCCTCCTCTTGAGGCCTCATCTCTGCCCATCTCTGCTGCTGCTGGAAGAATTCCTCAAACACCACTTCCAACCTTAGCTAAGCATCATAGCTCTTGCCCCTTGCCCTGCAGCCATTTTTCGCATGTCTGACCTTGCCCTTGTCTTGCTGGCATCTTAGCCACTCATGGCTTTGGCTTGTGACCTGCTGCTAGCACCACAGAGTGGCTGCCCTGGGAGCAATACTCACAAAGAAGCACATTGTTTTTCCAGTCCGTGGTGTTGGAGAGAACAATGCAAATGACCAAAATAATAATGATAATAATAAACACAAAATTAATGTCAGATTTTTAAAAAGCTTAATTTCTATAGCATTAACCTAAAGTTGGAGTCCTTTTCTGTTTCATTGTTTGTCCTGAATCGGAGAGTTATTTTTCCTCCTTCCAAATTCTATTTTTCTCAGTCTTTTTTTTTTTTTTTTTTTTTGAGACAGAGTCTCACTCTGCTGCCCGGTCTAGAGTGCCATGGCGTCAGCCTAGCTCACAGCAACCTCAAACTCCTGGGCTTAAGCGATCCTACTGCCTCAGCCTCTCCAGTAGCTGGGACTACAGGCATGCACCACCATGCCCGGCTAATTTTTTCTATATATATTTTTTAGTTGGCCAGATAATTTCTTTCTATTTTTAGTAGAGATGGGGGTCTCGCTCTTGCTGAGGTCTCGAACTCCTGACCTCGAGCAATCCACCCGCCTCGGCCTCCCAGAGTGCTAGGATTACAGGCATGAGCCACCGCGCCCGGCTTCTGTCTTTACTATGGTATTTAGCATCTAATTATTGGATTGCTTTCTGCTGTTTTTTTTTTTCTGTTAGTTTTATTCTTCCAAACTGATTGCATGAAGAACACAGAAAGTGTATCTTTAACTTCTTGTACCCCCAGATCACCCTCTCTTAGGAACAGGCTTTGTAGCAGGTCCTATCAGGGTCCTGCCTATATTCATTGACGTGTTCAGTGGGCTCCAGCTACTTATAACTGCTGGTACCTGCACCTCCATGCCTAAAGTCTCTCTCCTTTCAGCCTTACCTGGGGAAAACTGGCTCTTTGTATACATGGCAGGCCAGAGTTTCAAAGAATTCTCACCCCCTAGGAGCAGCCCTCAAACCAATGGCCTAGGGAGTTGGTGTATAAACACCCCAGCTCCCTCTCTCCTTGACATGGTCCCGAGGCATGCATGTGGCACCACTTCCCAGAGTTTTCCTGAGAGTTCGGCTCCAGTGGCCCGTGGCAGTAGCTGCTAAACGATGCACCCTTTATTCACTGCCACTTCTCCCTGTGCTATTTCCCCAGTTCTCTCCTGGTGTTACCTGCAATTCCTGACTAAATGGTTTGCACTCAAATTCTTATCTAAGGGTCTGATTCTGGGGAGACTCAAACTAAGACAGGCATAGAGGATAGAGTTGATGTTGACTTGTTGATGGGATGATTATTGGACTGTCAGAGTGTTACCTTGCAGATATAGGGATTGTGCATTCTCTGTTCAGAGGGTGTGATGGGCGCTCCCCACCGGGGACTCACACAGTCCTTGTTGAATGGAATAGCTATGATGGGCAAGGGTCCCACCCCAAGTTCATCTGGTTCTGTTTACTACTCTGTGTTTGTGATCTATTTCTGACTCTGATAAGCAGTGGAGAGCCAAGGGGAATTATGTCAACCCCCTATAACCCCTCTCCCATCCCTGCCGCTACCAGCTGTATATAATTCTCAAGTTGTAGCCTTTAGACTGATTACCTCCTGACAAGGCCAAGAAGAAACGTTGACCCTGGGTTATGACTAAAGCAAAGGCCCCTTCCCTTTGGAAACACAAAAAGAATGGGAAAATGCACAACAGCAAGATGTTTCCTAACAGGGCCATGTCAAATTTACAGATAAATAAAATATCAAAGATCAAATGAGGCTAGATCAGCAGTTTGGGCCTCTCCCCCACCAAGCAAAGCATGTGCAGTCTCACTCTGTCTTGGACTGATTTCCAGCTCTGTGATTCACAGCTGCAGCCAGGCAGAGCACGTCCAATAATGCTATTTGTTTTCCACTTTTTAAAAAAGGCTGGGGAAATATATAAATGGCTCATAGGAGAAGCGGGCATTAGCAGACAGTCAGTCTGACCATAGCGAGACAGGCAGATGGTTTGTGGGACTGACGCCAGCTGGGTGTTTCTGCGAGTGATCGCGTATCTCCTCTCTGTGCCCCAGCTCTCGGCTTGATTAAGAGGTCAGGAGGAGGCTGCCGCAGCACGAGGCCAGAGCGCGCATGATATACGGCCAACCTGTCGGTCGCCTAGAAACAGCTCTCTAAACAGGCCCAAAGACAAATCAATTTATAAGCCCACAAGTTTGGGCTGGGTAGCGTTGGCTGCTATGAAAACATGAAGTTTGATGCTTTGGGTTTGTTTTCCCAAATGCCACTCAGCCCCCTTTAACTTTGACCCTGCATCTATTCCTTTCCTTTTCAATACGATGGTCTCTTTTGATAAATGACGACACCCTTCACGTGGGATTCTGGGAAGCAAATGAAGCAGGCAGGTAGTCAGGAGGAAAAAGGGTTCGGGGGAAAGTGGGTGAGGTCTGGTTTCCCCTTATGTCCCTTGCTGAGCACTGACTGTGTCCCTAGCACTGTGGGGAAATGGAGGAAAAGGACAGGGCATCGTCCTTTCCCTGAGAGCAGGAGGTTTATGTTCACGAAGAGAGCAACCCAAGGCTGGGAAGGGTCAAAATGAGAGGTCTGAGTGATGTGAGGTTTTGAAATGGCCAGAGAGGTGGTCAGGGAAAGGCTTCAGAGAGGAGCTGCAATGTGGGGGAGGTGGGATTCACATGGATGAAGAGGTGGGATTTGCAGAGATGTCCCTAACAATCTGGGTAACCTTAGGAAAGTCTCAATCCATATACACCTGCATAGTCTTCATCCTTGTTTGTCAGAAGGGCATAGGATGGGGAAATTTCCAGACAAAGGGCTCAGAGAAGAAAGGCTGAGCTGATACTGTGGACCAGTGAAGCACGGGCCCAGCTGGAGTGGCCTTGAGGCTTTGCTCATTGATCTGCCAGTTAAACCTCACTCCTGAGCGATTCCCAGGGCTGACCTGAGTGGCCCTGGGCATGGCCACCTGCTGGCCACACCTCCCTCTGCTTATGTCCACTCTGCAGGCCCATCTGCTCAGTTACACACTCTGGTCAGGGATCCTGGACTGAAATTTCACCCTCTCTCCTGATCAGAAAAACAAGGGATTACGCTTCCCAACCGTAAATCTATTCAGTAAATATTTACTGGGTACCTACTTTTAGTGAGACACCAGGGTAAGAATGTTTGAAGAACTGAAAATCTGCAAATACAGTCTGTCTCTTTCCTTAAAGAATTCACAATCTCTTCATGGAACAGAGTTAAAAATAAATCCTTGAATGAAGATGCTGCTAGCCGGGGAGATGTGCACTGAGGAAGGTGTGAGCGGGAAGCGGGGGTGAGAGGAAGGAGCTGTCACTTCTGGGCAGAGGACCCAGGCAGGTGTCCTGGGGAAGACTCTGTGCAGCCCAACGTTGCTTGAAATTGAGGGAAGGCAGAGGTCTAGCTTTTATCTGAAACCTTACATGGTGAGTGACAGTTAGGAGTAGAAGCTGATTCTCATATAATTTCTTTCTCATATCATTTCATATCTTTTCATTGCTAAAAGTAACCCAGCTAGATGGGTAAAGGCCATGCTAATTTTTGGAGGGGCAGTCCTAGTTTACCTAGAATCCTCCCAGTTTACATGTTATTAATAAAACCCTCTTTCATTCCCCAAATTGTGCTGGTTTGGAAAGTGAATTATATAGTCATCTTAATTATAGATAATCCAGCAGGGTTTTAGAAATTCTAAAGTGGCAATGTTGGATTAGCCATATTGAGCTCCAAGCAACGTGGTAGATTTGGGAAAGGGCTGTAAGTTGGAACCAAGAAATCTTCTTTATTTGCTTCTAAATCAACAAACACAGATCAACAATGAGAAAAAGCCAAGGTACCCATTTTCCCCAGAATGAACCCAGCGACAGAAGTGGGAAAGTGGGCGTGCCAGACACACTCCCATTGCTGGGGGACACTGATAACACACCACACGATCACAAATAATCTATTAACACACTTGAGACACACTCAGTCTTGCTTTGCAGATAAACATAGTCTGTGATTATTTTACAACACTCTTAAGGTGCTAGGGGTTGTCCCTCATTTATTACTTGACTAATAAATACTTTAATTACACTTAATAAATAATGTAAGCTGGGCTCACTGAAGTGGTAATTCTTTAAATTAATTATTAACTGCATGCAAAGGGCTGCACTGCCAGTACCACTAAAAGAAAATTCAGCCTTTAATCTAAAGTGATTATTCATTATCTGGTATAAAGGCTCCATTTGCATATTATTAGGGAAATAAACTTTGGCCTCCTTGGCAATACAGATAGATCTCAAAGTCCGTGCATTATGAATCTCCAAATACTAAAGCAATGATAAACAATATGTAATAAAGTCTCCAGTTTATAGCTTTATAACAGCTGGTTTTTGATTTTTCAAATATATTACAATGATAAAGTGACCAGTTAATGTATAAGCTCTTTGTGAAAGGTGGTGCCTACAGATGGTCGACTGATAGGAAGCGGTAAATGTGCAAACTGCTCATTTCCCTTGAGATTGGAGCCATAAAATGATCTCAATAAGATATGAGACGAAAATATCCATTTAACCCTTTTCTCTGCAGCAACCCAAATACGGCACTGCCTTTAGTCATTTGGTGTGTGTCTTTCTCCACACCTCTCTGGCCCCCATCCTCCCTTTGGAAAGGTGACAGTGGAATATCTGGATATCCTGACATCCCTGTCTCCATACAGGGTGGTTTCCTTGATTCTGTCTTGGGGCAAACAGGCCATGCAAGGTTCCAATCAAAAGAGAAAGATGATTTCTAACATCATCCAAAGACTAGAGTTCACGTGCCCCTGCATTCTCTAGCTTGGTACCTTCTCCTTGAGCCCAGGGTATCTTTTAGCAACTATGGTTAAAGAACAAGATATACAGAGCAGCCTCCCAGAATCCCAAACTACACAGTGCTGGGATCAAATTAATAAATCAAAAACAAAGGCATCCAGAGGAGAAATCTCTATTCCTTGCTACCTTTGGCACAAAGTAAGGGTTGGGGATGAGAAGCAGGGTGGGGAGGGAAGAGGAGGAGATAAGAAGGCAGAGGCTCATGAAAGTGGTCATAGTCACAAGGAAGCAGGGATGACCTTCTCTCTCCCCTTTCCCATCCCACCCTGTTCACCTCTCTGAAGCCCATGTAGGGACTACCTCTTTCAAGCGACCTTCCCTAACCCTCTGTTCATTGCAGTGTCCACCTACAGGGTGGAACACTCAAGACTGCACGGATTTGTGTGAGATAAAGAAAGGGTGACATGAAGATGAGCCATGTCCTTTAAAGTGGTCACTTTGGGAACTGGAACTCATTCCAATAATGCTGCTATTGCTCCAAATAGTGTTGGAAAACTTTGAGATTTGCCTTTTATGTTCGTGTGAGTCAGCTTGGGCTGCTACAACAACGTATCATAGACTGGATGGCTCAAACAAAAGACAGTTGTTTCTCACAGTTCTGGAGGCTGGAAGTGTGAGACGAGGGTGCCAGCATGGTTAGGTCGTGGTGAGGACTCTCTTCCTGGCTTGCAGACAGCCAGCTTGTCACTGTGCACTCACATGGAGGGAAGAGGGACAGAGCTCTGGTCTCTTTCTCTTCTTACAAGGACACTAATCCTATCACAGGGGCTCCCTTCTAATGACCCCATCTTAACCTAATTGCCTCCAAAGAACCCTACCTCCAAAAACCATCACATTAAGTGTTCAAATTCAACATATGAATTTGGGAGGCCACAAACGTTTCATCCATAACAATATTCTTATGAATACTTTAAATGGGAGAAAAATCGTATTAATGACAACCACTTTCTTTAAATGAGCATGAGCCATGTATGCAAGGAGTTTCACTTACATTATCTCTTATTATCCCCATGGTAACACCAAGGGGTAAATATCATTAACCCTTTATAGTGGAGAGCACTAAGATTCAGAGGAGTTAAATAACTTGCCTAAGGTCACTGTTCTAGTGAATGGCATAGCCTAACTTGGAACCCAGTGACTCCAAAGCCAAGGTTTTAATGACTGCCTACTCTTCTGTCTTCTGAAGATGGGTTGAAGTTTGGGAAACAACTAGTGGTTAATGGCTGCATGAGTTCCCCTTTTCATGTCACCATTGGAACCTCTCAGGCCATTTTATTTAGCTCAAAGAGAATTCTAAGAGTAGGAATTTTAGGCCCACTACAGGTTGGTGGGATAATATTTGGGAAAGATGGGCCTCATTTGCCTCTTGAAATCATGCCGTAAAGGCAACTGCCTACTCAATCTGGGATATACACATGGAGCCAACTCTATTCTCATTTAAACTAATCGGTAGCTTACGGGGCTACAAACTGCAATTAGCGTACACACATATTATCTCACTCAGTCTTCCACCCATTCCTATGAACTAGGTTGGTACTATTATTATCCTTGTTTTAAAGATGACAAAGTGGAAACACAGAGAGGTTGGGCCAACTCCCTATGCTTACACAGCAAGTGAAGGAAAGACCCAGGATTCCAATGTAGGCATCTTTGTTTTTATCACTGATAAAAAATTTATCCAGGAATACATAACTGGATCCTTCATCACGTGTGTTTCTCATGTCCCATCAAAAACTACGTGAATCTGACACAAAGAGTTAAAAGCTTATATGCACATTTTTTCTTTTACATACAAGGTTCCCAACTGTTTATGCACGCATTCCCTCCTCATCCCATTCATTCACTGACTCATTCATTTAACAAACATTTTTGAAGTACATTACCTGGTGCCAGCCATTGTACTAGGTGCTGGCTATCTAATCTGAATTTACAAAAGGAAATTGAGCGAATGGGCTGTTAACTGAATTGACGAAGTGATCCAATTACTTTAATTACAAAGTGAAGACTTTATCAGAGACCTCTCCACTTTCCCCATCTCCCGTAGGCTCCAGAAGAGAGGCAGCGTCTTAAACAGGGCTGCAGACGCACAACTACCTGCGAGGCTCACCGCTGGCTCCGACTTTTGAAGAGACGAGGGCGTGATTTCTGATTATAGCCATTAGGCAAAATAAAACATAGAGAAACCTGGCTTGCCACTTTCATCCTGCTTAATCAAATAGCCTAATTCATCATCTTCACTCGCAATATAGCACCTTTGTATGCTTCAAAGGCAGGCGCACGAGCAAGCCTGGTCTGGGCGTCCAGCAGATGCCACCTTGCTCTCATTCCTTGTTTAATACAGGCAGGTGATCTTTCTTCTCTCCCCCCCCCCCCCACCCCCTTCAAAAGCCTGCTCCAGATCCAGCCAGGAAGAAACCCAAGCTGAGGACAGCTTTGTCCTTCATGACACACATAATTCAGCAGAATTTCTTTCTAACAGGCTTTGGGGCCAGGCCTGAGCCGGGATCAGAATAGCAGAGAATGTCAGAGCCAGTGGGCCCAGCCACGCATTGCACGGGTGAGACCGTCAGCGAGGGGAGGAGCCTCGCCCAAGCTCACACGCACGGATGCCGCAGGGCGCGGGTAGAGCCTCAGCCTCCAGGTCCCCAGGCCAGAGCTCTCCACTTGTCTCCTGGATTACTGTCAGCACCTCAGAAAACCCTGAAACAGGGCTCCAGGTCCTTCCGCACGTGCACAAAGGCCTGGGCTCAGATATGTCACCGACGGTTTCACAGAGGACCCAGAGCTCTGTTTACAGTGGAGGCAAATTGGCAAAGTTGGTGATGGTTGCTCTATTGTGCTATCACTTCCTCTCCCTGGGCCTCTTTACCTTTTCCACGTCACCCACTCTCCAGGTGTGTTCCCATGAATTTCATGCTGCAGTCCTGGCCTGCTTTCTCTGCACAGGGCCCAGGTCCTGGAAAGACCTGGTCCTCTTTCCCTTTCAAAGCTCCCTTGCACCCAGCTGCCTATTATTATATTTTAGACAGAGAGGGGGAGTGCCTTATACCCTCATGCAAAATGAGATCTTGGGGACTGGTGTAGGCTCTCAGAAAACGATACTCCAAATGAAAGCCTCAGAAGCAACCTCAGAGCAAAACTTTTTCTCTGACCTTCTCCTACTCCCTGTCTCAAGCCTGGCCATAGAAACTAGAATCCCTCTTTCCTAAGGAGGGTCATAGAAACTAAAATACCTTTGCCCCAAAGCCAGCCATAAAACCTATTACTTATTATTATTACTCTAATCCACCTCCCCCGCTTTCTGTGCAAAAATTGGCCATAAAGAAATTATCTGGCCCACTTTGTTTGACTGTAAGTCATAAGACCCCCATTCCAGAGAGGGTCCTGCCCCACACCCAGAAGGAAGGAATGCTGCACAGAGAGGCCAAGAATCAGATAGACAGGACTTGCTGGGTCTCCCTGCTCAGTCTGTTGGTATCAGCTCATACCCTTTTTGTCTAATCATATTCCTAGATTACTGTCCATACTTTGTTAAACCTGTGCATAAAGATGGACAGTTGCCCTTGTATCTTTGGATCTTTGTCCTGAAGGTTCCCGTGTCATGTAAAACTATGATCAAATAAATGTGTATGCTTTTTCTCTTATTTATCTCCCTCTTGTCAGTGATTTTTAGCCAACTTTCGGAGGGCAAAGGGAAATTTTCCCTTGGCCTCTCTACTGCCAACTAACATATTGGGGAAACTGTTAATTTAAAACAGGGATAAATCTTATGCTTTGGAGCAAGGAGACTTTCCCAGTTAATTTTCAAAACATGCACATACATGACCATACATTTGCCAGGATGGCTGGTACATGCCCTGCCATTGTGTAGACATAGCCTAAAGGTTCCAACAACCTAGTACCTGCCAACCTTCATGCGTATACACATCCTCGGTAACCTAGGTGACATGGTTGATGTATGTGGGAGAGAATATTTTTCTAGGCACCTGGCCTAGTCAAAGATGATTCTCTAGCAAATAAAGGCTTAGCAAACAAACAAACAAACAAAAAAATAGCAATAGTGATAGCTTCCTTTATTGAACACTTACTTTGTAATGGGGGCTATGTTAAGAGCTTTATATACACATCTCACTTTTTAATTTTCATAACAGGCCTTTTATGGGTTGATTGTGTCCTCCCCAAATTCATATGTTGAAGTCCTAACCCCCAATATATCAGAATGTGATCACATTTGGAAATAGTCATTGGAGATGTTAAGATAAGAGTATTGGAGCAGGGTGGGGTCCTAATCTTATATGACAGTGTCTTTATAAAAAGAGAAAATTTGGATACAGAGATATAAACAAAGGGAGAATACCCTGTGAAGATAAGGCAGAGATCTGAAAGATGTTTCCACGTGCTGAGGAATGTCAAGGATTGCCAGCCAACCATCAGGAACCAGGGGAGAGGCATGGACTAGATTCTCCCTCATAGCCTCAGAAGGAACCAACTCTATCAATACCTTGACCTCAGACTTGTGGACACCAGAACTGTGAGTCAATAAATTTCTGTTGTTTAAGCCACCCAGTCTGTGGTACTCGCTTACAGAAGTGCTGGCATGCTAATACAATGTCTTCGAGAACTACTATTCTCATTTTATCAACAAGGAAACTGAGGCTCAGAGAAACGAACCAACTTGCCCAACGTCACACAGATGGTAAGGGGCAAAGCCAGTGTCTACACTCAGATCTTCATGCTCTGCTGTTTTTGCCTGGGAAGCTGTGCTGGTTAAGGATAGAAAAGGCTGATTTTTCCTCCATGACAAGCCAGATGTGATCCATGTTCCTTCTCAGCCTGGGGCAGGGCAGGCAGTCCCCTGGCCACACCCCCCTCACTAACTCAGCACCCTGAGGTCCATCACCTATTTTTTTCATGTTTCTCCTCTTTCAGCAATTAGCAGAACCCTGAGTCAAATACCCAGGGCCGACATTAGAAATATAAAGTTTCCCACTTCAGTCTTCTCACTGTATTTCATTTTACTTGTTTAGCCCTGGGAATGCATTTGAGGCCTCAAAATGCAATGTGTGTTTTCATACTGTTTCTGAAAGGGCAAAATCCTAAAATCAGGAGTGGGAGGGAAAGTCAAGTTTAAAACTAAAACTTTCCCTCATTCCTGGTCTCTGTGGTCAGAGGGGCCCTTCACCCTCTGGCATCCATCCATGTAGACTTCACCCACACACATACATGCATGCACACACATGCAGGGACACACATACACACACACACACACAGAGGAAGGTTGAACTTGGCTCTCTTACTGAAGCCAAACAGATCAGCTTCCTCCAGGGCCTCCTCGTCTTACTGTCCCCCCAGCACTGAGCACGAGTGGTCCCACCCTCAGCAGCGTTCTCCAACCGTCTGTCCTGAAGCCAAGATCCATGGTGGTCCTGCCTCAACGGCTAAGGCGTTCCTGTCTCAGGGATTTGCCTGGGTGGAGAAAATGGGAGTCTGAGGGCAGTGAAATGGCTGCCAGTTTGGATTTGATTCTATTTCCAAATCATTTGAATTTAATGCCTCTCCACAGGAGGACACTTGCAGACTTATCCTTGCACTCTCTGCATGAAAAGGCATCTTCTCAGCATTTCCCGAGCTGAGAAATTATGTAAAACTATATTTGATAAAAAGGGACCTTGTTATTTTTCCAACCAGTCAGGCTAGAATGTTGGCATGACTAGGATGCAGCAGAGATTCACAGTGGGAGAGGAGAGGGCGTGGTTGTCCATGAGAAGGGACAGTAGGAAAAGGCAGGTGGTTTTAAGCTGACAGTTCAATGGACAGTTTATGATGTGATCAACCTACAAAAGGTCACTCTTTAGCTTCTTGTGAACCACAATATTATGACTGAGCTTAAATAATGCCAAAGCGATTCACAGCAAAGGGAAACATTCAGTTACACCAGTAGTCACCGGGCACTGAAACTAGCTTTCCAAAGCTGGATTACTCTCCTGTAAGCGAGTGGTCTTGCTTATAAAGACAAAGCACAGGGTCTCCGAGGATTGCTTTGTGCAGGACAGAGCCTGGGGGGAGACTCCCAGGTGGAAGGGGCCAGCTGGGGCCATTTTTGTCACTGCGGTGGTTTCTTCTCTTTTGGGTTCCCCCATACTGGGTTTCCTATACCCACTCCACCCCCAATCCTCTGCTAATGTGGACATAGTGCCATTTCCTTTCAAACTCTGCACCAAGTGTGGGCAAAACTCTTTTCTGTGTGTTTTTCCTTAGCACAGCATAGCAGGGACCAGTCTATAATTATTAGCTAATTATATGTAATTATTTCATTGTCATCCCCTCTTCACTAGACTCCAAGCATTATAAGAGCAAGGTTGGTTGTGTTCATCCCTGAATCTTTAGCACTTACTGCAGTGCCAAGCACATTGTAGATGCACAATAAATAGCTGCTCATTGACGTTTTTTTCAAAGAGAAAACCAAAAGAAAATGTTCCAGCAAATACAGACAGCATGAGAATCAGGAGAATTTCTTCACTTCAGTTTCTTTGCTTAACACTTTGTTGAGCACGAAATGCTTTATACTAACCCAAGTTAACAACAATCTGACAAGTAAACTAGGCATGCCACTGTCTTCTCTTACTCTTGAGAGGTTCTAGGCCTTAGGTAATGTTGGGGTTACGGAGGATCATTAGGAAAATTAAAGGGATATTGTACAGAGAGTGCTCAATGCCCAATATGGGAAATAATGAGCTATGTCAGTGTTCTCCATAGCTCCTTAATGAATTCTTAGCCAGGTAACTTCACTGACACCAGATTACCTTCCTGGCATCATAACCTGGTCTTCCCGTCCATTTTATCACAGGAAGATACAGGCCTTTAATTTCAACTTTCTCACTAGATCATTAGATTATTTTTACTCTTGGTTTCCAATCTGAGGGACACAATTCATTCATAGTGTGTTTGAGTGGAAATGGTTGTTTAGCCTCTAGCAGGATGAGTTTGTTTTAAACAGTTGCTTTGACTATTATAAATCAGCTTAAACAATCAGTCTTATACTGAATCTCTCTTGCTCTTTCTTTCTCTTGTGCACACATGTGCATGAACGCACACAAACACACAGCCTTCCTTTAAACTTGTCCCCGAACTCTCTCAAACTATTTGTATGTGTACATATAGATAACAGGAGGTAAATTCTACTAGCGGTGGAGTAAAAATATTTTTTTGTGTTTTTACCCCACTCCACACTTCCCCCTCCACCTGCCTCAGCCAGTCATGCAGAAAGATGCCGATTTGCTGCCTACTCTCAGGAGAAGGATTTTGGAGGTTTCATTCAAATGATTTTATTTAATCAATCAAGTTCACCAAACATGCATTGAGCACCTTCCATAGCAAAGGACTTACTACATTTTATACTTATTGGAAGTCTTTATTTTTGTCTCTATATGTCCTTGAGAGCACCATGCAGATGTTCTCTTCTACAGTCTGTCTCAGTACTGTCCCTCATATGTAATAAGTGCCCAATAAATGTTTTGTTGGATGCACGACTGCAGAGAGAAGGCCTTGGAAGTCAAGAGGCCACAACCCCCAGACCCTTGAAAACAGTGGGGTATCACATACCTTAAGAGCATGTGCAGTATTTGATAGCAAAACAAAGTGACTATAATTAATAATAAGTTAGGGTATATTTTAAAATAACTAAAAAAGTGAAATCGTGAAGTTCCTAACACAAATATTAAATGCCTGAGCTGATGGATGGATACCCCAATTGCCCTGATTTGATGAATTCACATTGTATGCTGTATCAAAACATCCTATGTACCCTATAAAGATATACAACTATTATGTACCCATAATAATTTTTAAAAAATTTTAAAAAGAGCATGTATTTTGCTCTCAGTGTGAGTAAGAATCCTACTTCTGGGAGTTATTATTAATATCTGCCAAGAAGCTAACTATCCTCTTCAAGTCTCAATTTTCTCATCAATAAAATGGGAAACAAGTGATTTTGAAGGTTAGGCCATCAACGATGTGCTGAGCACAGCGTCCAGCATAGTGAGCACCCAATGTAACAGCAACGCCCTTGCTGCTGGGAGTGTGGTTGGGGGGCCGTGGCCAAGTTCTTCTTGCATGGTCGAGACTGAACAACCTCCAGCGCAGGCTGGTGTGCACGGGGAGAAGACAGACAGACGCTGCTTGGGGTGGGGGTGGCCGGGAGCCAGAGCAGATGTGCCAGCTCCCAGATGGGAGGCTTGGATGGATGGCATGAGGTCCGTGCTGGCTGGACATGCGCGGCTCCCAGAGAGGAGCTCAGCTGATGCTCAGCAGGTGGAGGAAGTAGCTTAACTTCCTCATCTGGCAGTGGGGTGAATAACTCTGTGTCCAGGAGGTGGGTTTCTGCCAACTGGAAACAAGGATGTGCCCACACAATGGCCTTGCTTTCTTTTCTGCTCCGTTGGGGTCTGGAGATAGCAGCTATGTTTTAGTGAATTCCCTCTCTGGCGGCTTTTTACAGATTTTGGAGTTCAACTACAGTCCTTAAAACACTGTACTGAAAGAGCAGTAAGAATGGGAGGGAGATGGAAAGAAGAAGAAAACAAAGGGCAAAGCAGAGGGCTGTGCACGTGTGCATGTGCGTGTGCATATGCGAGATTGGGGGGGAGGGCAGGGCGCTGGGAAGCTGATTCAGAAGGGGGCTCCAGCCTCTGTGGTCTCCTCTCTGCCCCAACCCAGAATCCTGAGCAAGGGACCAAGGTGCTTTGGGAGACAAAGCAGTTCAAGTGTGTCTTACTTTTCCATTTGCATCTCGGTTCAATGAAATTAAGCCCCCTCTCCCTGAAGCCACCTTTTGCTGTGAATATGCATGATGTGGCTCTACCTGCTCTATTCCTATGGTTTTTGGTTTTGCCTTTTTTAAAAATGAAACCTCCAGCTATCCTTTCTCAGCTCTGGCCCCGCTGGCTTCTCCATTTTGCTTTAATTAGCCAATTACTGAAGCTATCTAACCTATTTATTCAGGCAATCAAGGCTTTAAATGCATGGATTTATCATCACCTCAAATCACCTGTCACTGTGATGGCACAAAATTAGAAAGGTAACCAAGACGCTGCAAGAGGTTGGAATCAACATACTTTTCCCGGTCAGTTCACTATTTCCAAAACTCCTATATAAGGAAGAAAAAAATTGTAGGGGAGAAGAGAGGAGAAAAAAGTCAGAGAGGGAAGGGGAATGACAGAAAGGGTTTTGTCTCTGTTCCCATAAAGATTGAGCTGCAATGTTTTTTAGGGTTTTTCTCTAACTTCCCTCCTTTCCGGCTGTCCCCTCTGTGGAGGGAGCATCGTCACTGCTGACCTCACTAAGGGATACAAAGCCTGGGGGTAATCAGAGGACAGAGGAGGTGGTCTAGAGACCCACACTGTGCCTGCAGCCGCACCTGCTCTCTGGAGTCACCCAGAGGAAGTCCATGTTCACATTTGCCTAATTGCCACAAACACACGGCTCTTTTCAAAATAAATCACCTGATTTCTTTCATTCACTCTTCATTCACCATTTTTGAACTTTTTACTTTTATTTAACAACTTCTTTACTAAAAGGTGGTGTCCACAAATTTAATACAAATCTCCAATTGTGTTATGTTTAGTGATGGGTAATCATCTCCTCTCTGGTCATGGTATTACTATTAATACAGCCCCAAAGCTTTTAAAGCTCTTCTGGCATGTCCATATGCTGCTGTTTAACCACATCATCCCTATTTTGTGCTTCTTTGATTGTGACACTTTGAGAAACTTAAATATAGGAATTTATATTTACCTTTATGCAGTTCGATAGGTTAATCAGGTCCACTTGTACTAACCCTGGAAACCAGTTTGGATTGCCACATACCTCCAATATATTTACCACTTTACTTAAATTGTAGCTTTTTGTATCCTCATCCTAGTTATTAAGGCTCTTGACCAGATCTGGGTTGATACGGAGCTCTGGGACAAGCCACTAGACACTACCCAATGGGTTGTTACCTTACTCTATTAACCAGTATTTTGGGGGTTCATGTCTCAGTCAAAGGCAAACTCTTGAGCTGGAAGGTTCAAGGCACTCCAGTATTGCTGATATTTTTAGTATAAAAAATAGGAACAATGGATCAGTCTTGCCAAAATTGTCTTAGTACAATGCCAATTTACAGGAGAAATCAATTGCTTGTAGAGCGATCCACAACTTAACAAATCGTGATTTTTATGTGTGTGACATAATACTGGCTGAAGAAATAATCATTTTCATGCACAAATTTCTCAACAGCACACTGTGTACTCACAGATGTAATCCACCTATTCTATTTGTTTTCTCCAAAGTAATTTAAACCACTCTGTCACTTCCTTTGCCTTTGAGTTTGGCTAACATCCTCCTGCTAGCATATTTCCAGGTGTGAGTTTGGTCAAAGCAAGTTTATCTGCAAAATTTCAAAGAATCAGCTTCATCACCTGTTGGCAGCATGTGGTAAATGAAGGTATTTCTGGTAAGATTTATTGTATCACCTTCCAGGAAATTCTAACTCTAGAGAGGACCAGATTGCAGAGAACTGTATGTTAAAGTTCCTCTTCCTATCTCCGTGCCCAGGTGGAGGGGACAAATAGATTTCTACCTGACTGTAAAATATGATATATTATTATAAACAGAGTCTTGAATTATAGAAAATACTAGTTAGCATAATTACATTACCATATTTTTACATGGAGATTATTATTCAAATACCAAACAGATAAGCTTCCATTGGAAAAAACCAATAAACGCTTTAAATCCAGACTTCCACTGTTATGTATGTCACAGTACAAAACAATTTTAAAGTTTAAAACCCATTACATTACAAGAGCTATTCACTTCAAGTAGGTGGCAATTTGCTTCTTTTTCCCCCCACGTTTTGATAGCTATTCACCTCTAGCAATTCTTATCTTGCCCACTCTTTAGAAACCAATTGCAGTTTAAAAAGTGCCCATCTATTTCTGATTGAAATCTTCACGTGCTGGTTTTTTAAACTATTTTTCAATCTCTTAATAAAATAGATTGCCTCCAGGCTGCCAGTTAGTAAACCCACTAACAATGCAGCGATTCCAAGGACCACCCCGGCTCCTGGGTTTTCCCTGCTCTTGATTCTGTTCAAGAAATCCCAGATTTTCACTGGCGCCATCTACATGCGCAAAACAGTGTAATGGATTCAGTTTATTTAAAATTGTGTAAATAAAAACAATACAATGCTGCAAAATTTCCTGATTAAATGGAGTCAAACTGCCAGCCTTTTTCATCCACAAAATATAAAACAGGTCTTATAATTTTTTTTCTTTTACTTATTAACAGTTTTTGGTGTTGACATCTCGGAGTCACCAGACAGGAGAAGTCTTTTCCTATCATTGAGCACAACCCCCATTTGTAAGTGGGACTGTCAACTCATCAGTCTTGGAACAAGAACTTCTTAAGGACACACCCTGGGGCTGACCATGAATTGAGAAAAGGAAGGAAAGACACAGTGTCTTCCCAAGGGCTCATGCTGCAGGGTTCATGCTGTAGAGAGAGAATAATAATGAGACCAGAGTTAAGGGGAGACAGTTACACCAGGGGAATCTCTTTGATTCAGAGATGGAAGAAAGAAGGGATTGAGGGAGTGGTCCCCCAAGCCCAGGAAGAACCTTCAGAGATGGGGATGAGCATCTGTTAGGTGGACAGGACCACCTGGTGTTGAGGGGACCGCAGGAGCCATGAGTAAGTATTATGCAAATGGGTGGACTGAAGGCAGTGAGAAGTGACCAGATACACCCCCGCCCCTCCCCACCACCCATCTTTCCCCTGCGAGGGGGAGAAAGGCCTCCTTTCCTTTTCTTTTCAAAACTAGGGTCATCCATTCAGGATCTCCCTGCTGGTTCCCTTGGTCTCGTCACTACCCAGCATTTGAATGTCCTGGGAACTCAAACAACATTAACATCCTCTTGGTCTGAATCCAATTAAGCTGAACTTCTTTCCAGCCCCAAATACATATCAGGAAACTTTAAGGTAGAGCAACTCAACAAACACTTATTGATTTCATATCACAGGCCAGACATTGCCTATTTCTAGCCTTCCAGAGCCTTTAATCCAGTAGCAGGTACAAAGTGAGGAAGTGCGGTAGAATCAGGTTAAGTGCCCCAAGAGTGGAGTGGAGCCCTCTGGTGTTTCAGAGCTAAAGAGTGCATGTCCGTTTGGAGGACTGATAAAAGTTGAATGCATTTGAGATGACTCTTAAAAATGACCAAGGCTTTTATATTCATCAGAGAGGAAGGCCGAGGAGGATAAGAGAAGAGTGCAGACAAAGGCATGGACATATGCAAGCAGTGATTGCATTCAAGGAGAGGCATATATTGTTTGGCTAACAATATTGATAATGCAATTTTATTAATTATAAAATAATATATATTGCATGCTCTGCCTTACAGGCACCACATTATTTTCTTTATGGCACTATTTCATTTAACACTCATGTTAGCACATGAGAGGGGTACTATCGTCCCCACTGTACACATGGGGAAACTGAGGCTTAGGTTAAAGATCCTGCCTGCAGTCCCTCAGTAGCAAATGTTGGAGTCAGGACTCAAGCCCATGTCTATCTAATCTGTATTGAGAAGGATATAGTTCAGAGAAGGTAAAGATATATTTTGAGGAGATAAAAGAGAAATATTGATGGAATCCATCTTCAGAGAGTGAGGGGAGGATGAGAAGGGGGATAGAGGAGGAGAGAAAGAGGAAAGAACGGTTAGCAAATCTGCCATGGCGACAAGAGAGAGCCTTTGGGCTCTTGTTTATTTATTTATTGCACAAAAAATGTGCAAAGGGGATTTATTTGATAATATATGGGAATCAAAATCCCAGACAAACTCTTGCCCTAAGCTTGGATTTGACAGCTCAAGATCAATCCGGTAGGTGCTTGGCGACTGTGGCTGTGTTTATGTGGCCATCAAATCCTGTCTTGGGATCAGATGTCTTCCTCTAGGCTGTCTCTGAGCATCCACAGGACCCTGTACTGGGGAGACTAAAATGCTGGGTAGATGCAGTCCAGGTCTGTGCAGGGAACTGTCAGGAATCATGAACACATCAAAGTCTACGCACAAGCTCAAATTCAGGATGGAAGGTCAGGGTCAGGGTGTTAGGATGTGGCAGAGAAACTGGAGCTGGTGACTTCTCTTGGGCTCTGCCCCCCTCGGTCACTCTGGCTATTTTCCAGCTCTGAGATCAGACCCCCTGGCCTTCTGAGCTAGGGATGCAGGTCCCCAGCTGATTCCCTGGGCTGTAGCATCTGTGTACCCTGAGAGAAGGTCTGATTAGGGACTGAGTATTCCTGGCCACTTGTTAATTAATTGCCCTTCTATTTTTCTAGCCACTTTCTTTAAAGGATGGTTGTCTAATGGCAATTTCCCAAAAGCAACACCAGAAGCTTCATTCAGTCACCTGGGGCCCGCCTGCCCCTGTGGCCTTATCATCTCGCACAGAAGTGCCTGTCATTTTCATTCCTTCATTGCCATGCAGAACACTGCGCAGGGAGGGTGCCGTGCTGGGAGTGTTGTTATCCTTCCTAACACTGCTATTTTTATTATAAAAGATGGAGAAATAGTAGGAGGTTAATGGCTGTGCAGAATAAAAACAAATAGTGACTAAGAACAAATATTCAAACGAGGCATTGTCTTGCTGGGGAATGACATTCAACAGTGAAGCTTTGTGCTCAGTTTTCATCTCTCTTTGACGACATAAACCGGGGGTTGTGTGTACTCAGTTACAGGTATTGCAGCGCCTTCCATTGTCAAGTCACCTAACAAAAGAGACTCTGCTAGAAGGACAAGGACCCTGCAAGGGGCAAGGGTTCTAACGCAGGGCTGCTGCTTCCTCTCCCCAACACCACATTCCCCTTTCCTTCATCTTACTGGCTGGATCATCACCTCCCACACACTACCTTGGCCCCTTGCAAAGCCCAGTTCTCAGCACTGAGGGGTAAATGATTAGGGCAGACCATGGGTCTAGCCCATATTCACTGACCTGTGAATTCATGCATTCCCTCTGCCTAAAGCACACAGCACACATGTTATCGCTCCCAGAACTTCCGTTCCTAACTGAGCTATCCCTTCAGGTTGACGTAGTGCCCTAACCTCCAGCTTTCTGTACTCCCATGCCTGATTCCCCTCAAAAGTGCTACTCTTTGCTAGACGACTGTCAATAGAAAACAGAAAGAGAACTCTTAATAACATTATTTGGGTGTGTCCTAGGTGCTAGGCACCGTGCAAGGTGTTTTTGTAGTATTTACTTCTTTTGGTAATTCTGCCGGGTAAGTATTACTATCTCCATTTCACTGTGAAGAATCTAAGGCATAGAGAGGTTTAGTAAATTATCCATTAAACTAGTTAGTGACAGGCTGGGATTCATTCATTAATCAGACAATGCACACACACGTAACTCACACACATACTCATTCGTTTGCTGAACATGTAATATATTTTTCTTTATACAATATTTTAATTCTTTCAAAATGTACTGTCTCCAGAAGTCCTTTGAGAAGAGAGTCCAGTGGTCACTGTCAGGCTTTAGCACAAGCAACACCGTACAGACAGCTATTCCCTCTGCCCAGTTAGCATCAAATCTTGTGTAATTATCAACCCAAGTGAACCGTTATTCATTGGTTTCCAAATAAAGGTAAGGGATCTAAAGTAGATTATGTAAGACCTCCTACCTCCTTCCTTACCCTTCTCTAAATATTTCTTATCTCATGCCAGGGTCCTAAACTTCCTCTCTGACGACTTCCTGCTCCTCTAAAAGGCCATCCACACCAGGCCAGAGGGGTCTTGTTAAGCCAGAGCTCACATCAGGCAAAGGCTAAAAGGTCTCTCTGGGGGCTCATCCCACCTGTCAGTCCCCCAGTCCACAGATCTCCCCGTCTTCGTGGGCAGTGAGCAGGCTCCCTTCCCAACACCACGTGAAGCCCCCCAGCTCTGCAAGCCCTGTGCATCTGGGCTCCACACTGCTTCCAACCTGCCTTCTCAAGCCCTTCTCTTCATTGTCTTCCTGATATCACAGTTCCCTTCCACAGAGGGAGCCAGGCCAATTATTCCAATCCACACTGATCTGTCTCTTCTCTGAAATCTTTAGTTAGTGCTACATGAGTTATCACAAGATCCCTCTCATGTCCCTTGTGTATGTTTTGTTTATTCAACTTGATTTATAGCCATGAGGGTAGGAGCCTTGTCTTCGGCTTTTTTCTAACCCCTCCTAGCAAATGCCCAACAAATCTAACTGCTAAAATGAAGCTGTAGAAAGAAAAAACACTGGGTTAGTAATTTGGAAACTTGCCTTTTGTTGTAGCTCTGCTACTAACCAGTGATGTGATTTGGGGTAAGTTACTTAGTGCGGAAAGATGGTTTCTCTTATCTGCAAAAATGAAAATGTTTGAGCAATGGACTTTTCCAAAGTTGCAATTATACTTTTGTGAACTGATTAAACATTTGAAGGGAAAGGAAATTGCAAAGGAAGACCCATCCCAAACCTGAATTGCTTAACATATGAGTATTCTGAGAATGGAGGCTGAGTATGAAATATATGAATGGGGACATAAGAGATAGCACAGGCAGTTAATTACGGCAGATTATAGAGTTTCCATAAAGCCTTAAAAAATCATGGGGTCAATGAGCGCCTCTGATTCTCTAAGGAGTGACTAAAAGAACTTCAGGAGTAAAGGGGACCAGGTTCTTTCTGTTCCTCAGCCACAGCCCCGCCGTGGACCTGGCTGCAATGCTGGGTCCTCCCACTGCTGAAATCTGAACTCAGGGACCCCAGGGGAGCCACAGAGGACACCAGGTGACCCAGGAGTTAACTTGGCTGGAGTAGCAGCTTAAGCATTTCTGTGTTCTTTTCCCTCTAGACTTTTGTCAAAAACTGGACTGCATTTCTGGGGCTGAAATGTATATAAAACTATGGGTTGATTCTATTCCAAGATGGTCAGGTTGGAGAGGCCTCTCTAACTCTAAATGGGAGTCCTAGAAGCTGCCTGCTGTCCGTATCACAGAGGTTTGGCAAGATGGAATCAAGTGACGGGCTAGATTTCCTCCCTCAAGCCTTTCCTGGTGCTTACTATGGAAGCCCTTAAGAGTGGGCAGGAGAGAGGGTTGACTGTGAGCCCCATCAGCCTGCTTCTGCTCAGAGATGCCACACCTCTCAAATCATATTACACAAAGAGTGATTTCCCCTACTTAGCCAGGGCCAACCATGGTTACAAGCAAGTCCTTGCTAGGAGTGAGGGTTCCGCACCATCTCTTGGCCTGATGGATTTAGCCTTTAAAAATGTAAGAGTGTTCGTCAATCACTGGGGTTTTTTTTTCCTATAAAAGTGAAAGCATACAGTATATATTATTCTATAAAGTGATTTTAAAGTTAATATTATATTGTGATCATCTATCTCTTCATGCCAATGAATATGAAACTCTGACAACATTGTCCTGTCTTCCTTGTCCTGTACTACATTGACTTTATTTTTGGTTGGGGCCAATGTTCCTCCAAATATATAAAAGAGTAAATTCTGCCTTTGGCCCCCTCTATGCCCTTTCCTGTCCTTGTTCAGTGACATGCTACCTGGTACTCCATCCTCTTACCAAGCAGGCACTGGCTGCGGGTGTTCAATGCTTACAGGACAAGTACGTGGATTCCTCCCATGAGCACAGCAGATGCTGTCTCTTCCCTGGAATCTAGAGCCAATAGTAGCGACTCACCAACAACCACCATCCAATCATACTGAATGACCTCAGAGGAGCTGAATTTCTATGTGTACTTTGTTCATTAAACAGAATCCAAATGGAAGTATTATTTAGTTTTTCTTCTTTTGACACGATTGCTAAGTCAGACAGGATCTTTTGTAATGCAGTCTCAGGGATCAGTCCATTCTGTCATCAAACCTGCTGTTCCCTTCCCTACCCAGACATGCCATGCCACCTGGGCATGGTCCCCTTCTTTCTACTTTTGCAATTACAATCCATGTTTCAGGACCAGCTTGTGGGGTACATACCCTGGGGGCTCCCATGACCTCCAGCCTGTAGGGTGGCTCCTTCTCCAGCCCTCAGGGATGTCCCCTCTGAGGTGCTGTGGTGCCTGGTGTCAGAGCAGCTCACTGCTTCACATTCTTGTTAGCACCCTCTCTCCTCCACACTCCAATACTGTGTGTAATGTTTTCTGTTATAATTCTGCAAAGCAGGTTTTTTATCTTAAAGCTATGGTTGGTGGTCACCATTTTATAGCTTCTTAAACATGGATCATTTCTATCCAACAATCCAAAGAAGTGACACCATGCCCTTGAAGGGTGTTGTTTTATTGGAGTTGGATGTAATACTGCTAAAATATATACTATCCAAGGGACTGGCTGTGTTCTGAGTTTTCCCTGTGAATGTCTAGCTTCCATCCCTAATTACCAGGCTGGTGCTCCTCCTGTCAAATGACACAACTTCCAGCGGGAATGCAGGAATGTAGCTGGGTCATTTACATATAATCTCTCCCTCTGGCATCCCTCTTAAAAGGAAGTTTCTTACATGGCATGAATGGCCTTCAGTCCAGATAGACTTGCTAAAAACTGCGAACTCTTTCTTACATGAATGCGTTGTTGAATATTTGTCCAAGCTCTTTCATACATATTGTTTCAGATCTTCATTGCACCCTTGTGGGAAAGGTAGGGCAGTTATTTTAATCCCCATTTGACAGATGAGGAAAGCGAAGCCCACAGAGACTTTACAGCTTTCCTAAGATCACATATTTGGCAGCCAAGCTAGAACCTGACACCGGGGCTCCCGCCTGTCCTGTCCTCTTGGCAACACACACGATGATGTTCTGACAACCATCTGTTTCTTCACATCAAATTACTTCTAAAATATGGTCCCATTTCTAATCCCATTTAATTCTCACAAGAGCCCTGGGAGAAACCCCTGGGTGGGGATTACCTGAATCATTATGTGCAACATACAGACAGAGAAACAAACACTAAGACTTTAGGGACTTTCCTGGTCACACATGGACCAGGGGATGGGGTGGGACAGAATTCGGTTCCCAGACCCTCCAGGTGGAACTCTGACACCTTTCTGCACACATGCTGTATACCTCAGACATTGGTCTCCCTGTGGCCAGTAATTTTAAGTAGAAAGTGTAAGTGTCAGCAGTAACTTCAGGGTGGTCTTCAAGGGAAATGCTGCCAACCAAATGAACCCATGGCTTGGTACTAAGTGACAGGCAGGTGTGCAAGTGGTGTGGTCCCAGGGAAAGAGTCAGGGGGAGGAGGCTTGGGCATGAAGCCAGGGTGACAGCCAGGCCCCCTGATTTCCAGGCCATAGCCTTTTGTACTAACCCCACTAACAGGAGAAGTCAACAGCTCTCCCCATGAAGAAAAATTAAGTGAATGTCAGATCTGGGCTTTGGTTTCCCCCATGACAAATCCCAAGAATCACTTCCACATTCTTCCATGGAAAGGGGGTGGGGGGATCCATTTTCCTGCCACTTATGTTCCTCAGCAGGTATCTTGAAATGACTCAACCACTATTAACTAGGTAAAATGACCCAGGGTCTCAATTCAGCCAATGCAAATATTTCTCTAACTCTGTGTTGAAGAAAGAGTGAATAACTTTGGCATCTTAAGAGGTGGAAGGAGACAGTGGCAATGCGGCCATTCCCTGAGGGAGGATGGCAGATGGCTAGGTTTCCTGCTGCTGCCATGGTGGTCCGGAAGTGGCAAAGAAGGGGCTTCCTCACACAGACTTGCGTGACCAATGCTTGTTCCCGGGGGCAGAACCAGGACCCTGGGACAGCAGTTTGTTTCCCTTAGAAAATGCTCAATTTTGTTCCTGGGCTGTTATTCCATTCAGTACATACATGCTTAGCTCATTCAGCTCTGCTTCGTGCGATCAGGGCTAACATAGGGTGTGCTCTACTTGGATGCCAATTTTTAACCCAACAAACATATACCATGTGACTAGCTAATGTGAAGCATAATGAGGACCAGAGGCGCAGGAAGTCTGTCTTCTGCTTTCAGGGAGCCCACACTCCAGTTGAAAAGTCACGATTATACACTTGGTAAGTTAACTTGCAATTCAAGGCTCACAATGACAATGAGTGGCGCTCAGTGAGGAATAGAAAGTTTGACTGTGGTAGCTCAGAAAACGGAGAGGTTCAAGAAAGGTGGGATGGTCGAGGGGACTCAGGAGGAGGTGGCACTTGAGTTGGATCTGGACTTCTGGGCTGCTGGGGAGGAGGAGTGGCCAGTGGGGCCAGAGACAAGGCGGGAGGTATGTGCTAGTGATCAGGGGACTGGGCTTGGCTCACTCTCCTCGACACAGGCTTCCCCTTTGCTCCCAGGGACTTGCTCTGTCTTGATCACAAAGGAACTACACAAAGGAGTGTAGGTGGCTTGGGACAGACTTGCCTCCACTTCCAGAGGCTCAAAGAGCATCCTGGGTGATAATGGATGAGAGATACCATTTCTGAAGTGGAGGGACAGCACACAGCTGCAATCTACCCCTCCCTTTTTTGTAAAAAAAAAAAAAAATATATATATATATAGATATATATATCATGGCTCTATTATCTGCCTATAGGAAAGACTTGAAGGGAAATATGGAAATGGGAATTGCTTTGAGGACCTGTAGAAGGTTAATGCATTGTTGGTAAACTACAAAGCTCTGGACAACTTACTATTATACTTGGGGGCCTGACCGGAGATACCGTGTTATTAGAAGGCACTTGTAGTCCTTTCAGTGAGTATATTTCAGATGTCCTTAGTGGCAGAGCAAATCCCAGTACAGTCTAGTTTAAATCCTCTCCCAGAGCAGACATCTCTTCAGGGCCATCTCTAGGGCTGACCGTGAGCCTCTGTTGCTGTGACAGCCTCTTCTGCAGATGTGCCACAAACCACCCCGGACTAATGGGGACTGAACCAAGGCTACCGTTCCAGGGTGGGGCAGTCTATGGAATCAGGGTGCTGAGCAGGTGGAGGGGAGACAGCTCTGGCAGGGTGGGTGGCATTCACGCACCCTTTGCCTATTTCAAATCCAAGTTGAAGCCCAGGCCTGGTGCCCTCATCAATTGTTTTTATTGCCATGCCATACAGAATTAATAATCTTAGAATTATTACATATCTCCTAAGGCATTAATTCTGGGGCTGGAAGGCCATCTTAAAATAAGGGCGGGCTATGGAAGACCAGCATTTGGGTGGGATAGTACCATTGCCAGGGCCACTTTGTCCATGCTATATTTAGAAGCTGCTTTTGAAAACTTTTATCTACACTTTAAAAATCGCAGCTCCTAACGAGAACTAGAAGTGCAGTCAAGAGATCAGAGTTGGCTCTGCCATTAGGTAGCTGTGTCTGGGATGTGCTTGGTGAATCACAGGTGCTCTGTGAGGGTTTGTTGAATGAATGAGAAACTCAGGGGCAACCTCTTCCTTTCTGTGGGCTTCAGTTTCCTCATCTCTAAAACAAGAGAAATAGCCCCCCACACTCGCAACTGACAAGGCTTCAGCTGGGTAAAAATGAGGTAATGGTTTTTCAACATACTTTAAAAGTAAGAAGTTCTGTAAAAATATAAGTGGTTGCTATAGCAAACTGAGGAGGAAAATGCCTGTGACTAGGACCTGGGAAACTTTGGGTCGGGTCCAGCTCAGCTCATATACAATAAATCTCCAGACATCTCTTACCTTCCTGGAGCCTCAGTTACCTCATTTGTAAGCACACGAGAATAGAATCTGTTTACTTCACAGGGGTGTTTTGAAAGTCAACAGAGATGATTATGAATTACTCCCCTTTGGTGAGCAATGAAAAAGCAAGTCTGGGTGTCCCACTTCTCATGCCGGTGCTCAGTTATGATTTTGGAAACAGTGTGCCCCTGGAGAAGTGGGGGGCCTTGATGAGAAGCTCCGGGGCCTGTCACCCTACGCCCTTCCTTCCTGCCTCCCAGCATTCACGCCATGTGTTTCCCATTAGCCTCGCCTGAGCATTCTCCTTCCGTGTTCTCTGCAATCGCTATTCTCCATCTCCTGGACACAAAGTCTCCATAGAATTCCAGGGTGTTAGAGCTGGATGGAGCTTCAGTCTGCAGAACCAGCCTCCTGTGCATGAGAATATGGAGGCTCAGAAAGGTCATGTAGCTAGTTGGTGGCAAAGTCAGAACCAGATCCCAGGTCCAAGTTCAGCGTTCTTTTTACTGCACTTCAACTCAGGCCTTTTAAGCAGTATACCTCCCAATGCCATCTTATTACAGGAGATCCCGTCTGCCCAGGGTTCAGCTGGGATTCATACTTGATGCTGCTACGTGAAATCTCTGCCCTCCCTCCCTCTGCCCATTCAGCCATCTCTCCAGAAGCCAGCCCCAAGAGTGGCCTCGGTGAGCATGTCTCAAATACGGTGGAGAAGCTACTTCACTCAGCTCCAGTTATTTCTCTCTTCTAGGAAACCAGAAGAGATTTGAATAAGGGATGGAAAAAACTCCATATGGACTCAATAAATCTTGGGTGAAATGATGCAGTCTGACAAGGTAAATCAAACATGGGGCATTGGAGCACCAGCCCTGGGGACGGGGTGGAGACATGACAGTTACCAGCACTTCTGCTTGCTTTGCTTTATGCACATAACATGTCAGGTTAGAGTTACTGTATGTCATCATCTGTGGGGTTTTGTTTCTTCTACTTAGGGTAGTCAAATAGACATGCTGGATGTCATATTTGTGATGTATTTAGAAAAATAAATTTTTTAAACAGATTTTTGTTTTTGACTGTCAGAAAGCTTGGTTTCCAGCTTGGAGGTCATCCTTGTATATGTCCCTGGTTGACCATATTCCATGTCCAAGCTTTATTTTTTTCATCCATCAAATGGGTGGAATAGACTAGATGTTCATTAAGGAATCCTCTGGTTAGAACGTTCTAGTGAATCTTTTCACTTTGTGCATGCTGTCATTAAATAGGACAGCATTTTAAAACATTAGGGGTCATGCCACCCCACTGTGGAGGATCCTCCACACGGGGACTCCTGAGCAAAGGGCTGTCACCAGGATGGGACTATGAACCAACTGTCAAGCTGTCACAGAGTACCCCGTCTTTCAGCCACTGTTTCCTGACAATTCACATAACCACCTTTCAGAAGGACATGATAATACAACGTCTGGATTGTAAAACTGTTCATAAAACATTATGGGATTGTGGGAAGTTTGGGTCCCTGTAAGGACGGTGCTGGAATCCAACTTGAGCTAGAGTGGAAAATAAATAATGAGCTATTTGAAACCATCATCTTTCCCCCAAACGGAGCGTAGAGAGTGAAGATAAATGGAAATACCATCAATTACTGTTTTTCCCAATGGCAAAGTGATAAAGATATTTAAACGATGTGTGACACAATGGAGTGTGAGTCCTAATGGAGAGGCTCCCGTCCTGAACAAGGGAGGAATGAAAGGTGTTGGGAGAAATGGAAAAGTTAGGAGGGGAGAGCAAAGAAAAGGCAGAAATGGGAGATGGGGGAAGCCAGGCTGAATATACACCTGCTGGCAAGGTAAAAATAGCACTGAGACAAAGCTCGTGCTTATTTAAGATCTAATTGCCTGTCATTTAAATGAAGACCCTGAAAGGAAGGACAGAGGATGAGGCCCCCAGAAAGAAGGAGGAAGGGGAGATGAAAAGCAGGAATCCTGGTCCATGAGCACTTAGAGAGCAGCACCACTAACTGCCTTTTCTATGCCATGAAACCTCTGACTCCATGGTTGGAGCAGAGATTCTGGCCAAGGCTCAGTCCTGACATTAATGTTGGCCATTCCCCCCTCTGCAGGATCCTCCCCAGGGTCCTCACTGGCCCACTTTTGGGGCTTCTCACAGGATTCTCTGTGGGTGATTCCTGAATCCACCCCTTGGGTGCTACCCCTCTCCTGGGCCCAGCCCTCCCCTCCACACTGCCCCCCCCCCCCCACCTCACACTCAGCCTGAATCTGTGTCCCTCACTTCTCTACCCATTCTGGCTTCCCTTCCCAAGTTTCCATACTGTGTGGGTGGCATCAACTTTTTCCTACATCTCCCTGGGCTCAAACTCACCTTTCTTCTACTTGCCATCCCTATCTCATAGCTCCCAAATCCAGTTATTTTTTCTAGTGAAATCTCTGTATTCAGACTCCACCTTTTCCAGGACCTTCCATACCTCCTTTCCAACCACTCTCCAGTAACCCTAGCTCCAGCTTCTTCCCACTTGAATCTACCCAGTGTCCTCTTGCTAGGTTGATAGTCCTCAATAAGCCCATTAGTCATGCTACTCCCCTGCTCAGAAACCTACCATGGCTCTCTGATTCCAATGGCAAAACAAAGTTCCTGGACCTCTTTGGCCTTACCTTCTCCGTAAGATCACATTTTCAGCTTCACTTCTCCATGTTCTCCTTGCTATTCGATTAACATCCTGTCTTCCCCACTCATTCTCACTTCTGTGGCATGACCTCTTGGACCATTGGATGTTTTCCATTCTGTTCAAGGCCAAAGTCAAAACCCTTTCTTCGGCAAGCCCACCTGCATACTGTGGATGGTGCTGATGCATGTATACCTGGGTATTGTCATTCACCATTGGTTTAGAGGCTGGTTCACATTGTTACTACAAGGTTTGGGACCAAACATCATTAACTCTTAGGCAATCATCTCCCCATTCTTTGAGGTCTTCATCAGGCCTCTTCTACATGCTTGGAGAGGAGATCATTGTGATTGATTGTCTGTGATTGTCTGACTAGCTGCATGGCTAGTGAAAATTATTAGTACAGATTTGATTTTTGAGAAAGGGATACAAAAGTCAATCATTTCATAGAAGTACCATGTGCTAACCTATTGTGCCACTGGAGCACCCAAGATCAGTCATTTCAATGTACACTATTAAGTAAAAATGTTGACCATAAACAATGCCTTAACACATGGCCACCTCACTGATGCTCTCCATTCTGTCTTCAAGACATTCTGATGAACCTTTGGGGCCAGCACACTCCTCTCTAGGAGGTTGGTACATTCCACTCCTACCTGTTGAGCTGTATCTCAAGAATCAATTGTGTTTGTTCCCAAACCTTTTCATGCTGGTTATAGTTATAATTTATGTAATTTATTTAAATGTTATGCAAAACTACAAACTATGAATGCAAAGAGGGTTGCTGTTTTGATAAAAAAAACCAAGTTGATTGCTTTGGAAAGACTCAGTAAATGGGAAGTTGATAAAAAAAAAGAATTGATGTTGAATTGAGTGTGGGTGGAACAACTCTATGAGATTAGCTAAAAATCATAAAAATTTTGATGAATTCTGCATTTAGATAGCTCAGAAAATACATTTCAGGTTCTTGATTCACTTTAAAGAAACCAAAACTAGATAATGTAAATGATATATTCTGAGAATGATCTGGGGGAAATTAGGAGATCTTTTTTTTTAAAAAAATCATTGACCCTGTATCAAAAGATTTGCAAGTAAATATGCCTTTATTAGTTTAAGCTAAAATAAGTTTAGTATTTATATGCATGTTTAAATAATTTGATCATTATTTCCCATTAGTAATCATTATTCCAGATTATGTCAGATTAAAGGAAGTCTTCACTTAGTACCATTCAACCTTAGCATGGATAGAAAATTTTCCAGTTTTGAGCAGAAACAGGGTGAGAATATCAGAACTTCACACACCTACATACGAGCTGCAAAGATATAGCACTTCAGTGGTATCAAGCCACCAAAACACCTCCCACCCCCACCCCATGGATCATTGCCTCCTGGAGTTCACACTCTGAATAATTCTCACCCTGATTGAATCAGGCTGTTCTGTGTGATCAATAGAATACACCAGAAGTTCATAAAGGCTTGCCACTTGGTGTCTTAAATAACTCACTCTGGGAGAAGCCAGCACCTGGGTTGTGGGGACACTCACGCAGCCTTTTGGAAGGATCCAGGTGGTTGGTAAACTGAGGACTCTTGTCAACAGCCAGCACCAACTTTCCAGCCATGTGACTGGGCCACTTTGGAAGTGCATCCTCTAGCCCTGCTCAAATCTTCAGATGACCATAGCACTAGCTGACATCTGACTATAATCTCATGAGAGGTCTCAAGCCAGAACTTCCCAGACAAAACTGTTCCTGAATTTACAACCCATGGAAACTTCAAAAAATATTAAACTATCATTGTTGCTTTAAGCCATTATGTTTTGGAGCAATTTGTTACACAGCTGCAGACAATACAGAATTTCCCAAACAGAGCAGCTATGTCTGAGCAGGGAGAGCCTGAGGTATCTCATACTGAGGACTAGTAGCAGGAGGAATGCCCACTCTACTGAAGTACAAAGGACATGCTGCTTTTTATCCCAATGAGTTGTAGAAAATGAAAAAAGGAGAAAATATTTAAAAAATTAATTTTGAACTGCTTCTGGGACAGAACCACAACACAAAACAAATTTGCTCAATTGTTTGGTGGTTAAGAGTAAGGAGGAGTGAAGGGGCATAGAGAGAGAAACCTTTATCCTCTTGTTCACACTTTAAACCTCACTCACACTCATCAGACCCCCTAATGGAATCAGAGGGGCTGTGAGAAACTCTGGGGTCATCTTGGTCAGGATGAACTTTAGGAACCCTGGGTTCTGGACACAATCCCATAAAGATTTTCCACCATTCATAGTATGAACATGTTTCTCTTGTTAGTATCTAAGGACAGCCTTCTTAGGGCTAATAGCAGCTGTGCTCATTGGCAGAGCGGTCATAGCTTAGTGATTGCTGGGCAAAAATACCGATCATGTCTTTCCTCTGCACAAAACGCATGTTAAACCTTAAGAAATCAAATGATAAGACTTTGGCTGTGTCTTTGGTGCTTCAGCCTGAATAGGCTGAATAGCCCAAATACGACCAATTGCATTTTCCTAACTGTCCTTCTAATTGTTGAGCCATGGACTTGATGCTTGCTCCAGGAGGAGACTCTCCACCTCCGACACAGCACCTCAAAACCACTACCAAAAGGGAAATGCCTCTTCTTTTTCCGCAGAAGGAAAATAGGAAGAGAAGTCTACTTGAACAGGGACTTGAGGAAGTAAATCCACCTCTTTAAATGATGAAACAACTTCTAAAATGTCTTTCCTATGACTTTGGTCAGATCAATATTCTGCTTAAGAACTTGAAAAAACTTTCTCATGCCTCCCAGAAAATGTCCAAGCATATTAGGAAGACATTCAAGGCTCTTGGTAACCAAGTTTCAAATCTAGCCTGAAGGTACCTTCCCAGTCTTATCTCTACCCAGAACACCTGGATGTCAACTTGGAGCCCCAACAAATGCTGGCCCTTCTCAGAACACACCAAACACTTCTATGCCTCTTGCTTCACTCCCGCCATCCCATCTCCCTGGAACATTCTACTTCCAATCACCAGCCTTCTGCACATCCCTGGAGTCCAGCAGTTCCAACACCATATGCTACAGCAGCTCTCTCATGACAATGTCAGAGATGGTTGCCACCTCTAGACTTCTGTGCCACTCACTTGCAAGACATTTGTTTCTTGCTCAATGGTGCAATAATCATCCAGGTTCATCTCCCTTCCATGCTGGTAAGTGCCCAGAAGATGAGAATCAGGTCTTCATTGCTCTTCCCTCCACAGCACCCAGCAGTGTCCTTGGCATTTACAAGGAACATAATGTGTAGCTGATGAAGAAATAAAGTACTGTGTTTGCACTACTTCTCAGTGTTCTTGCTTTTCCCAAACTGAGCTTGCTGCCCGCCCCATACATACATTTATTTCAAAGGGAGAACAGCAAAAAGACAAGAGCAGGGATGTGATATGAGGTGGACAGTACCATTTCCCTGAATAGCTGAACCCCAAATCTTCCCACTTAGTTGGTTTTCCTCTCCACATCCAATCATTTAGCTTCACTTGATTGGACTGACTACAGGTCTTTCTTAACAAAGAGAGTCTTAGAAGTTGGTGAAATTGGTGGTTCCCTAGAAGGTATGGTTTGATAGGAACTTTAAAAAAGTCCTTTCCTCTTTTTGATCAATTGTTTAAAAAATATTCTTTACTGATTTCTGAAATTCTTCCATTTGAGATTCAATTTTTTTTAAGTAACTATCCTTTGGAGAGGTCACACTTAAGGCATGACAATTATTATAAACAATAATGATGATGAAAGGCCTATAAGAAATAAGAGTAAGAGACCAGGAAAGGGCGAAAAGAAGGAGAGATTCACCAAAAAAGGATGGTTTTAAGGTGCTCAAAAAACCCATAATTTGGTGAATTTGCTGAAGTTTGGCTCCAACCCTAGCAGAATTTTATAAGACATCACTTCATGGACCAGAAAATTTCTCTCTGATGAATAACTATAATCCTGGCATTTTTTAAAACCCATCCACCCCCAGCTCTAATGTAAGTACCTGTATAGACAGCCAGCTGTAGCTTTGTGATGTAATTATTTTTCTCCCAGGGTCCATCTTGTAGGTTTGTGTACATGCACACGAGTACCACGTGTGCGTGCATACACATACGTGCTGTGCAGGCAGTGGGACCTCGCTGATCCTATACACCCCACTCATTTTCCCTTCTCAGATGATATATCAGAAGCATGTTGAGATTGCTGGGTGTGTATTAAAACATGGTCTAGGGAAAATAAATTAACTTTATAAAATACATTCAAATGATCAAATGATCCTGTAAACGTAATTTGAGGGGTAAAAAAAACCTGCTGGTTTTGATGGCAATTTCAAATATCTTTTATTTCTCACAAATAATAGGCTAGTTAAAATGTCCATTTTACTTTTATCATGTTAATGAGCTCTAGCCGACATTCCCAAGTGCTCATCCTTCTCTCATTAAGCCTTCCCAATAATAATGACAATAACAATAACAACAATGATCATATGCAACAAAGAGCAAAGATCATTGGAAAGTTTTCTTCCCCTCAAAGAGGAATTTTTGAATGGCTACACTCTGTGCCTTGAATGCGTTATGGTTAATTTCAGATTCTGAGGATGATTAACTCTGACTGGTGGAATAAAAGGCCACGACCAATTATTATTCAGAAAATTCCTGCTGTTTAGCCAAAGAGCGTACAGTGCAATCCAGTCCTTGATGTTCCTGCGATAAATGCTCACATGACAAGGTTATTTGGTGTAGAGCAGCCAGAGTGGTTGCTATGGCAACCTGTTCACAATGCTCATAAATCTGAGGTGTAGTTATCCTTGCTGTGTATGCAAAAAAAAAAAAAAAAAAAAGGAAAGAAAAAAAAGAAACCTACAAAGCCAACTCAAGCGGTTTAATTTACAGTGCTGCCTCAGAAAAAGAAAAAATGGGTGAATGAATTCTAAGATAATAGACCTCTCCATATTATATTCTTTCACAATACAGGCACTTAGGACTCAAACGCTCTCTTCAAAGCCAAAAAGACTTTTAAGATAATCATTATGGTAGAGAATATAGGTCATCATTAGCACCAGGAGTGACAAAAATAAAAGAGGTGGTTAGAAATTCGAGTTTGCCAGCATCAATTGTTTTCTGTTGGCGTGGTTAGCAATGCAAACAGCTGTTGACAGCACATCAGGACAGGTAGATTCGATGGGGAACAAATGGCTTTTTTAGTCACTGCTTCACAGAAATGATGGGCTGTACGTCTAAGGGGCCAAAGGTCAAGCAGACAATGATGAAATATCCCCCACAGACCCAATGTCAGGTGGTTCGATGTTAAGATCGCTCTGATATGGGCTCTCGGCCTTGATTTCAGCTCCACTCAGCCCCATTAGAAATAAGGGCAGCCTATTAAACCAGCAGGTAGCGAGGCTTTTCTCATTTCGGGGATAAGCTCCTGGCCACCTGGCTCTTTGACGCCCTGTGGTTTATTTCAACCATTATCAGTTTTCTAAATAAAAATTGGGCAAGAGTTGAACCCATTGAAGTGGCAATTCTTTAACACTTGGAAATGTGAGAGCCATTGGCTCTGCAGCCATCTAGAATGACAGAGAAGTCTAATATGGTAATGGTCTAGTTCAAATTAAGACTAATATTTGACTGATGTCATATAACATTGGAGATGGTACAATTAGCGAGCTTTGATGGGCAAATTTAGTATGTGATCGAGTCCCAGAGTATACACATATGTAGGGGCATTCCAGAGAGTGTAAGAAATGACACATTCATTTGGGCAACACCAAAAGTGCTCCGTTGTATAAAATTGCAGAGAATGGTGATAGAAGCACACACCCTGATCCTAGGCCTCAGTTCCGATGCAAAACATAAGTTTCTCCACTAGTCTATGACGAAGGGTGACTATGAAGTACGGACTTTTTCCTAAACTCTGCAATAGGCCAGAGTATTCTTATCAAGACATTTTGGTAGCCACACACCTGGCCAACTTCAGGATTAAAAAATATATACCCAATTTATAAACATTTGCTCCATTCATCTTTTCAGTAATGTCTAAAATTCTTGAGATAACTTTTGTTTTTTTGGTTTAAGTCCTTTTAAAAAGCAGACAGCCCTGTGATTTGGAGAGATTAACTATGTAGAATTTAGTGCAAAGAAGTTGATCAGACTCTTTGATGAGAGCAAGTTAACATACTGGGCACTCAGGATGGAACTCTGCAAGCAGAAAGGGGAAGGCTGGGCCATGACAAAGGTAACCCTGCCCTCCAGACTCTGAGATCCCTGAGGGCATGGAGTATATTTTTCAATTTGTGTATCCTTGATGTTTTCCACAGTACCTGGCACATGGAAGGGCCCACTGTATCCTTGATGAATTGATGCAGTTATATAATTCTGCAGAGAACTAACTTTCCTCTGAAAAAGTAGATTTCAGGAGTGCCCAAATATTCCAATGTAGATCCTGTTGGATACTCAGATGAATAATAGGTAGGAAAACAGAAGAGAGTGATGAGAGAGAGAAGAAGGAACTTCCTTCCTCTTAAATTGTTGGGTACTCTCAGAAGACTCCCCTGTCCCAAAACATTATTCTAAAATTCCAAAGATTTTGAAAAGTTTTGAGTGTGCCATTGTTTATTATTTAACTAGGGCCACTTTCCAACTGAGAACTCCCCAAGATGGGGTATGAGGTTGAACTCCACGCACTGTACTTCCACTCCGTCCTGTGATGGTGCATGCTGAGGGCCAGGCCTGACACCCAGGGCCTGGAGTGGCACCCTTCTCTCTTGGCCAGGTCAAACCTCACCCACCACCCATGTAATAATAAATCTGAGTTTCCCTAGACTGACTTGCTCCATTTGTAGTGCATTAGAAACCATGCAGATCCTTATTCTCACAATACTCCACAGCAAGGAAATATTCATGTCCCTATTTAGTAATAATGATATTGACTCTCTTTATTTGAGCACTTCTTTGTGCCAGGCACAGGTCTCTGTTCTTCACATATAGACCTCCATATGATCTTCTTTCTTATCACACTCTGTTAGAATACCTTTAGGGCTTTTCACTCCTATAACCTGTCTGTACGATCTCATTTGATCTTCACAAATCACCTGAGAAGTAGGCACAATCACTCCCTTACTTATAGAAGAGATGTCTGTGGCTTAGGGACCAAAGTTGAGTACTTTGCCTACAGTTACACAGCTAATATGAGAAATTAGTGGGACTGGGATCCAAACTGTTGCTTCACAACCCCACACATCAACTACTGTGGCTTAGCATGGGCAGAGACAGAGGATCTCTGATCAATTCGCCAATGACGATGCTAGAGCTAAAGCAGCCACTTTGTATAAAGCAGTGGAATTTTGAACCTTAAAGTGTTGCCATTACCTTTTAATTCTCATTCCTCCTTCTTAAACAGGGAGAGGAGAAAGTCAGGGACTTGGGTCTGAGTCCAGATGAGGAGAAAGAAAAAAAGAAAAGGGAGCTGAAGAATGCCAGGAAAGTACTGCTGTTTGAACATGTTAACCCAGGCATGTCTTTGATGGAACCACCTTCACCAGCCTTCTTACCACATTGCAACACAACTCTACCAGCAGTGCTGCAGCTCTCTTTGGGCTCAGCAAAGAGGCTGCATAAAAAAATTTCCTTTTCTGGGGGCAGAAATAGTTGAGTTTCTTGTTACTAATGGGAGGAGATTCTCCCCAACAATATTGCTTAATAAAACCTCCCAAAGCTCTTTCTCTGCAGATAACATTAGATAACATAAGCTACTGTGTATAATTATCTTTTTATGCATGAGCATTAGCTCTCCCCCTGGGCTCTAAGCTCCTTTCAGATGGGCACAAATTTCTATTTATCTTTATCTTCTCCCTGATAATTGACAAAATGCATTTCAGAAAAACAGCAACAACAAAAAACTGATATCCTGAGGATGGTTTCTGATTTCAAGAAACCATATCCTTTGAAAACAAATCTGATTTCAAGCCCGATTTCTGCTTTCTCTTGAAAAATCAGAAGATCTGGTAACTCCTGAAAAATCAGAAGATCTGGTAACGTTAACCCCAAATTCTTGCATGGAGTTGAGTAGCAGCTACTCCCTTCAGACCAGGATTGCAATGGTTCCACCTGGCCAGCTCCACTTACTGAAAAAAACATTGGATTAATTTGCTAATTATGATCCTGGGTAGTCAGTGTCTAGTACTCAACCGAATTATTCACACACACACATAGCACATATATTCAGTTCTCATTATTGGTGGTTAGTTATGTTTTATAAAGTTGCTGCAAATGCTGAATTAATGAATACTAAATCATTGCTCCTAGGAGAATCAAGGGTTAGGTTTCTGTAAGCCTCTGGTCATGACATTTTTGCCAACAAATCAATATATATCCTTGGGGTAACTGTGTTTCTTTTTAAAGTAGAAGAGCCAAAACAAGAGGGCAGAGCTTAGCTTTATTTGACCTCAGTGGAAATGTACATGTTAGGTGACTAAAAGTTCTCACCTCTCTGCACATGTCTGTGAATGATGGTGAAAACACTGGAGTATTGAGTATTGGGGATGACAAATTAATTTTAGTGAGTAGGCCAATATGGAATACATGAACAATGAGGACTAAATGTACATTATAATATATACAGATAAATATATCTGTAGACATAAATATATTCCTCAGTGTAGTACCTGGTTATAGTATGTGCTTAATAAATACTTTTTAAATAAATAAAATTTATTATTTAATATAGTAAAAAATAAAACATTTTGGTTAAGAGAGATTTTATGTATATAACACGAGGTAATGCAGTAATACATATTTAGTAGTAAAATGCTACTAAATATAATTTAATCCTTTGATTACACACCTCATTGATGCATATAAGGACCATTCCCAAATGACTTGCCCATAGAAGTCTATGAAATTCACTTGAAGTCAAATAAGTTCTTTAGAATATACTGCTCATGCTGGTTTAGGGGGAAAAAAAGCATAAATAATTTTTTACTTAATTATTTTGCTTTTTCACTTTCATCTATGGAAAATCCTGAAAACTGTCCTCTGGATAGGGGTGGGCGGAAGGGAAGCTCTCTGTGAGGCTCACAGTGTGGGTTCACCTTGACAGAGACGATGCTGCCTCGGGGAACTTCAGGGTCTTCTTTCTGCTTCATTTTCACTGCCAGAAAAGGGCTCAGTAATAGTTTGGGAAGTGAAGAATTATGGGTCCCAGAAGTGTTGCTAATGAATAGTTTGCTCTATATTTAGAAAATTAGAAACTCAAGAATGAGGACTAAGGTAGGCAGAGAAGAAGGGAAGACTAGAAGAGCAATGTCAGAGCAGCTGCAGGCTCTGACACGACTCCCAGAACCAGCTGGGAGATGGTGGCCCTGGGTGACAAAGTAAAGTCAAGACTCGAGCTCACACACACATCACGCTCTTTGGCTTTCGTAGAAAGTGTCTCACTTAGTCCTCATCACAACTCCTTGCAGGAGATTATAATGTCTATATTTTAAGAATGAGGAACCGGAGACCCAGTTGACTTCTAGAATCTTACTTCTAGCAGCAAAGTGGACAGTGGGACTTGTCAATCCACGTCCAGGGTTCTTCTACTTCTCCTTGGTGGGCTATAACTGGGGGGTGCTGAAGCTCTGAGTCACATGTTTGATGAGCAGAAGTCAATGGATATGTGAACAACCCGAGTAATGGGGCCACTCTCAGAATCAATTTGGTTAAACTCACAGGCTCAGAGCACTGGTTAAATTAAAGAGCCATTAGGGACAATGTTGTGCACCTCTCATTTTTCAGATAAGGAAACAAAAGCCCAGAAAGGTAAAGTGCTTTATACAAAGTCACACAGTTAGTAGTAGAGTCTGGTCTTGAACTCATGCTTCCAAATTCTGGGTTCTCTTCCTGTTAGCCTTATGTTATTTCTACTCTCATAACACTCTTTTTTTCCTTCCCACTCTCAACAGCTTCACAATTTTGAATTTTCATCATGGAGTTTCAAATACGTGGTGTGGGGAAATCCTCTCTGTGGTCCACAGATAAGAATTGCAGACTTCCCTGCTGTATTAATTAATGGCCTCATTAATCCACATTTAACTGTTCAATTAAATGTTTAATGTAACGCTTAGAGGTGCCATCAATTACCATGTGAGAAGCAACTCTTGGAGATCCCAGGCTGGAAGCTGCTATGTACATGTGCAAAATTGCTGTCATTCAGACACACCATGTTATCTCATGGTGCTCTATTCAAGGAAGGTGTGTTACAGCTCCAGCTTAACTCAGGGTGGATTAAATCAGTGCTTTGGAGAAGAATGGAATTAAATGCTTTGCTGTAATGACTCACATCCTTGCAAGTACCACTCATTAATTGTAGGTGCTACATGACATGAATGTGCTAGGGGAAGGCCAATATAATATTTTGAATGCTTTTCTTTCCCAGAATTACCCCAGAGAGAGAGAAAAATGATCTCAGTGGTGGTTCCTGAAAACATATGCCAGCTTGATTTCCCCAGCAATGATATTAGCAGTGAAGAGTAAAGCATTTGTGCCTCAGCTCAAAGAAAAGCAGCTTGATTTCCACCAAATGCAATTTCACCTGACTTAGATAACACAGGCACACCTTGTCTTATTGTGCTTTGCATTCTTGTGCCTCAAAGATATTATATTTTTCACAAATTAAAGGTTTGTGGCAACCCTACATGGAGCAAGTTTGGCGCCATTTTTCCAACAGCAGGTGCTCACCTTGTGTCTCTCTGTCACATTTTAAGAATTTTGTAATTCTCACAATACTTCAAACTTTCCCATTATTATTATATCTGTTATGGTGATCTGTGATCAGTGATCTTTGAAGTTACTACTGTAATCGTTTTGGGGTGCCACAAACCACAGCTCAATATAAGATGGCAAACAAACCTAGTCCATAAATGCGTTGTTCCAACTGCTCCACTCACTGGCCATTCCCTCATCTCTCTCCCTCTCCTCAGGCCTCCCTATTCCCTGAGACACAATATTGAAATTATGCCAATGGATAACCAACCCTACAGTGGCCTCTGAGTGTCCAAGTGAGAGAGTCACACAAGTCCCACTTTTAATCAAAAGTTAAAAACAATTAAGCTTAGTGAGGAAGGCATGTCGAGGTAGGTCAAAGGCTAGCCCTCTTGTGCCAAAGAGTCAAGTTGTGAATGCATAGGAAAAGTTTTTGGAGGAAATTACTCCAGTAAACACACAAATGATAAGAAAGCAAAACAGCCTTATTGGTGGTATGGAGAAAGTTTGAGTGGTCTGAATAGAAGATCAAGCCAGCCACAATATTCCCTTAAGTCAAAGCCTAATGCCAAGCAAAGCTCTAACTTTCTTCAATTCTGTGAAGGCTGAGAGAGGTGAGGAAGCTGCAGAAGAAAAGTTCGAAGCTAGCAGAAGTTGGTTCATGAGGTTTAAGGAGAAAAGCCATCTCTACACTATAAAAGTGCAAGGTGAAGCAGCAAGTGTGGATATAGAAGTTTCAGCAAGTTATCCAGAAGATCTAACTAAAATAATTGATGGAGGTTGCTACACTAAACAACAGATTTTTGATGTATATTAAATAGATTTATATTGGATTTTTGCAGCCAGAGAAAAGTCAATGACTGGCTTCAAACTTCAAAAGACAGTCTGACTCTCTTGTTAGGAGCTAATGCAGCTGGTGACTATAAGTTGAGGCCAATGTTTACCTGCCATTCTGAAAACCCTAGGACCCTTAAGAATTATGCTAAATCTACTTTACCTGTGCTCTGTAAATGGAACAACAAAGCTTGGCTGACAGCACATCTGTTTACAGCATGGTTTACTGAATATTTTAAGCCCACTGTTGAAACCTACTACTCAGAAAAAAAAAAAGATCCCTTTCAAAATATTATTGCTCAATGACAATGCAACTAGTCACTCAAGAGCTCTGATGGAGATATATAAGGAGATTAATGTTGTTTTTATGCCTGCTAACACAACATTTATTCTGCAGCCCATGGATCAAGCAGTAGTTTTGACTTTCAAGTCTTATTACTTAAGAAATACATTCATAAAGCTATAGCTGTCATAGATAGTGATTCCTCTGATGGATCTAGGATGAGTAAATTGAAACCTTCTGGAAAGAATTTGCTATTCTGGGTGCCAGTACGAACATTTGTGATTCACACTAGGTCATAATATCAACATTAACAGGCATTTAGAAGAGGTTGGTTCTAATCCTCGTGGATGACTTTGAGGGGTTTAAGAAGTAGAAGAAGTAACTGCAGATGTGGTAGAAATAGCAAGAGAACTAGAGTTAGAAGTGGAGCCTGAAAAAGTGACTGAATTGCCAAAATCTTTAAACTTTAACAGGTGAAGAGTTGCTTCTTGTGGATAAGCAAAGAAAGTGGATTCTTGAGATGGTGAAAAGGCTGTGAACATTGTTGAAATGACAACAAAGGACTTAGAATATTACATAAACTTAGTTGATAAAACAGCAGCAGGGTTTGAGAGGATTGACTTCAATTTCAAAAGAAGTTTTAGTGTGGGTAAAATGCTATGAAATAGCATCACATGCTACAGAGAAATCTTTCATGAAAGGAAGAGTCAACTGCTGCAGCAAACTGTATTGTGGTCTTATTTTAAGAAATGGCACAGCCACCCCAACCTTCAGTGACCACCCCCCGATTAGTCAGCAACCATTGACATTGAGGGAAGACCATCTACTAGCAAAAAGATTATGACTTGTTGAAGGCTCAGATGATTGTTATCATTTTAAGCTATTTTTAATTAATGTATATAGTTTTTTTAGACATAATGCTATTGCACACTTAATAGACTATAATACAGTGTAAACATAACTTTTATATACACTAGGAAACCAGTGCCTCGTGTGACTCGCTTTAATGCAATATTGGCATTTATTACCGTAGTCTGGAGCCAGTTCCATTCCTCTGGTCTTTCTACTGATCTCTGTTGCAGCACTACGCATACCGAGATTTCTGACTGAGATACATGGCACCTAGATTCTCCTGATGTCTCTACCCTTTGCTTCTTGTACCTCTGCTCTTGTCCACTTGCTCTGCTCACTGATGTCTTTCTCTCTGCACTTTTTCGTTCTCAAAGCTGCAGAGATGGTCTCAGGTCTTCATCTGCCTTTTTTCTTGGAGCTGTTGCCTACACATTCTCAGACTTCTCTTCTGCCCTGGGGGATGTTCTGTAACTTCCCAGACTCTGTCCAGAAAGTGACCCAAGAGCTCATCTCCAAGTAACCATGTCATCATCATGGAGTTACAAAATGCCACGATTGGTAGGGTCATAAATCTTCTAGCACAGGATTTTTCAAATGATATGCTAGAGAGCCCTAGAATTCCCACATGAAAGTGTCTTCAAGACTTCATGCCTAAGGACAGCGCTGGAGGCAGTAAGAACGAGACTGAGTGGGGCATCCTCTCCATCCTCAACCATTGCAACTGTGCTATTTCCTGTTTTATATATCCAACTTCTGTGCAAGATTTTGTTCCACTGCTAAGAAAACAAGATTGATGCACACCAATCCAGTTGCAACTTCTCCATGCATAGAAAACCAATTAAAGCCTAAAGAAGAATGTGACTTTGTTCCACTGCTAAGAAAACAAGATTGATGCACACCAATCCAGTTGCAACTTCTCCATGCATAGAAAACCAATTAAAGCCTAAAGAAGAATGTGACTTTCCCAAGGAGACTTAGCTCATCAGTGGCCAGACCAGGTGGAAACTCCAGCCTCAGCCTTCCTTCCATTATACCAGTGATTACCACCTGGCAGACCCCTGAAAATACTAGAAAGCATCACAGAAATTCCTGGGTCTGTCCTTGAGAGACTGCCTCACTAGTGTGGATTGGGAATATGTAACCATATTTTTTTGAATTATAAGTTTCTCAGGAGATTCTGACAGATTTGGGAGTTCCTGCATCATGCCTACTGGCCTTTAAGTGTCGCATTTCAGCAGGTGTGAAGCAACATAAGGGAGACACCTCCCCACTAATGGGAAGAAGGAGGAAATCAGGATTCATTCAAATTGCCTGAGCTCCCAAGACTGTAAACTTTCTTAAATAGGTGAGTACGGCACTGGCTTTTGATTTATGGGTTAGAAATCTAGTCTTACTATTACATAATCCAAAAATTTGTATCATAATACATTATTAGTCTTACTAATTCCTAGTGTACCAGGCACTATGCTAGACACTAAGAATACACAAATAAATGACTTATTCCATATCTAAAGGAGGGTGGCAGACAAGTTAATGGATACTTGTGACATTGGGGTAACGGTTCAGATAGAAAGATATGTGAGCCCAGAAAATGGGAGAACCTCTCAAACTGGTGAGGGAGTCCTGACACCTAAACTCAGTCAGCCAGATAAAGAAGGGTCCTTTCCATGCAGAGGAACAGCGTGAACAAAGACATAGACATAAGAAAAGGCTTTAGGTATTTTGAAAGCTGCAAGAAGCTTAGTGTGGATAGAGCTATAAGGAGAAATGGATTCATTGCCAAAGTGCTGGAGAGTGGAGTAATGTCAGGTCACAGAAGTCTCCATTAAAGAGCTTAGGCTTTATGGGTGATGGGGAGTCAGTGAGGCATTTTAAGCAGGGGAGCAAGGTGATCAAGTCTGATTCCTATGGAACATCCATGTGTTCATTCATTCATTCAGTAATCTCTGATTAAGTGGTCAGGCTGTGCTAGAACTTGTTTCTGACACTGAGGGTACAGAGAAGAACAGACACAACATGGTTTCTGCTCAGATTGCAAAGTAAATGAGCCAGAGGCCATGAAATAGGTCATGAAACATCCAGTTAGCTCCTGCTTGCTGTCATGATCCCTATGCACCCACGGCACAGGACCTCCAGCCAGCTCACAGGATCAGGAGTGGCCAGGCATGCAGAGAGCTTGGGGGCAGCCCAACTCAAAGGTTTGAGAAACACCACTGTGTCCGTGGCCCACAGCCATGGAGCACCATTGTTGCCTCCAAGTAATCATTACTATTACTAAGTTAATTTTTTTAATGAGGTTCTATGATAGAATTAAATTATCATCCTGTGTTATGGACTGAATTTGGTGCTCCTAAAATTCATACGTTGAAGTACTAATCCCCAATGTGACTGTATTTGGAGATAGGGTCTTTAAGGAGGGAATTAAGAAGGTAATTAATGGGGTCAGAAGAGTGGGTCCCTAATCTGATAGGACTAAGACTGGTGTCCTTATAGGAGGAGGAAGAAACACCACAGATCTCTATTCCCCCATGCACAGGGAAAAGGCCACGTGAGGACACAGTGAGAAGGTGGCCATCTGCAAACTGAGAAGAAAGGCCTCACCAGAAACCCTACTGGCACCTTGGTCTTGGACTTCCAACCTCCAGGACTGTGAGCAAACAGATACCTGTTGTTCCAGCTACCCATTCTGTGGTAATTTGTTGTGGCAGCCCTAGCAGACTAACACATCCTATTAGGTGACATTGAAGTGTCTTACTCACAGTGAGATTTATTTTTAAGTATAGAGGTTGAGGTGGAATCTTCTTAGTAGCATGTACAGGGGTGGCGAAGCCCCATATACCACCCTTTGAAATGATTCATGCCTATGGTAGAAAACTGAATTTCATTTGAAGATGGTTAAATCCTGCACATGCTAGATTCAGCCAAGAGATCTGGATTCTGGTCCCAGCTCTGCACTAATAAGCTATATAACCTGTCAAGGGTTCAGATTCCTTACTTGTAAAACAAGCATGGTGGGTGGGGGTGGGTGGGGGGTGTGGTAAGACCCTATCAAGATTCTTTGGAGAATCAAGAAAACAAGGATTTTATGATTTTTTTTCCTTCTCAGTTCCCAGATAGATATTTCAGTGTTGACAAGATCTAGTGGGACATTCGCCAGATAAACACATGAATGGTATAGCTATCCAGAAGTGGCCCACTTGCAATAAACCAGATTGGGGAAAGAAATGGACAATTAATTTCAGGCAAACAATAAAAATGTATGAAAATTAAAGATGTAGAGAAACTAATAATGACAGCGATGAGGGCTGGCTCTGCCTTTATTAGCGTCTTTTGTGTTCTTTTATGAAACGTCTATTATCGGCGAACTGGCTGATTATTCTCTCATAATTACTTCATACGGAATAATTAAATAAAATGCAGACAATAATCTTTTATAGACAATTACAAAGAGAAACATTTTTGCGGGAGGAAAGGAAGGGAGGGGTGTTGGGTGAGAAGACTGGAATGTGATTCCTTGTTCCTAGGCTTTCATGGGGGTTCCTCTGCCAGCACCCAGGTCTCTGTTAAGACCTCCAAAAGGGCTGAAGGCCTCTGTCTTAGGTGCTGAGGGCCTGTGTCATCACTTCTTTGGTAAGAGGTGGATTTGGCTTCCTGGTAGGTGGGGAAGTGTGTACAGATTTTACAAAGCAACGCTTGATCTAAATATTCAACTCCAAAACCTTGTTCTCTGTCTCTGGCCATCTGGGGGGGTCAAGGCAGTTATGATGACAGAGTCTGAAGCCAAACAGGTCCAGATGTAATTCTCTCTTATTTAAACTATAACCTGGGGGTCATTACTGACACTTCCCTCCTCCTCACCCATCATATCTAACCTATCACCAGTGGTCTTAGGGAGTCTATCTCTAAAACATTTCCTAAATCTTCTAACATTACCTCTATTGTCACCACCATAGGTCACCATCTCTCTTGGGCCACTGCAACAGTCTCTAAGTATCCCTGCTAAAATTCTCATCCTCGTATAATGACTTCTCCATTTAGTAACCAGTGTGATCTTTGAAAAATATAAGACAGATTAGGTCACTCCTGTATTTAAAACCCTGCAGGGGCTTCCTGTTGCATTTATAATGAAACACACTGAATCCTTTTGTGGAACTACAAAGCTCTGCCCTCATTTCCACCACTCTCCCATCCTTAGCCATCAACCTCAGCCTCCTGCCATCTCCTGCGAGATGGTGACTTTCCTACTCTTAGGGCCATTAGATTTACTCTCCCTTGACTTTGTTCTTGGGTAATTCCTATATATCTTTCACATTCATTAATGAGGATGAGAATTTTCATTTGTTTTGGTCACTTAAAAGAGTGCCTAGCCATGTAGAGCCTTGTTTGGGTGGAGGGGAATAATAAAGTATACACATAAAATATTTATAGTATTGCATAAATGATAGAGAAAAATTAAATCAAGGCAGAGAGATGTACTGTAGCTAGGGAGAGTGTCAGGGGTTGTAATTTTAAATACAGTGGACAGAGAGACCTCATGCAGGTGATTTCTGAGTGAAGACCAAAAGGAGGTGGAGAGTAACCTATGTCAACTGAGATGTTTTCTGAGCAGCAATGCTCTGGGAGGTCTGAGCAAACCTACCACCCAATTTTAGCTTCTAAAAGGCCTCATCCTCTAAAAATAACCAGGGATCCCTGGGAAGTGGGTGACTATAGGGCTAGGGCAGGGCAAGTAAAATTAGAATTAATTGCTCAAACAATGATTAGACCAGATAAAAAGGACACAGAAACCTGCCTCAAGGGGCTCCTGCTGGCCAAATCTAGGAGAAATCTGAACATCAAAACCAATAGTGATAGGAGTGGAGGATTATGATCCATTGAATGAAATAGAAATCCATGAGTCAACATCGATATAAACAAACACATGAATTAAAAACATGGGGAGAAAATAAAGCTCTTCCTTTCAGCAGAATGCCAACTAGTACATGTAGGAGGAATGATGGAATTAGGAAATTACCCTTTGACAAACATCATAATAATAAACAGCTCAGGCAAGAAACATCGATGGATGCTAGCACTAGTGGGTGATAGTGTGATGATGAAAGAGATTTCAAAGTGTCTCCAAACAAAATACTTATTAAGTGAAAAGGGGAAAAAGTAACTTTAATAGTGGAGAATCTTGGAAGACACCATCTTAAGCGATTAAAGTTACTATCACTATGAATGGGACTAATTGCCATTGCTTGCCACCTGAGAGAATGCCAGTGAGAAGAACACAGAATTTCTTCCAGGATATTCCTGCCAAGAAGGCATAACCTGGGTCTAATCAGGAGAAAGGATTAGACCAACCGATACTGAAGAATATTCTACAAAGTGACTGCCTTGTAATTGTCAGAAAGATCAGGAGCAGGAGACTCAAGGAAAGACTGAAAGACTGCTCCAGAGAGAGGGAAACCAGAGGGATGTGACAACTAAGTATAACCCATGAGTCAGGATTTGGTCCCTTTTGCTATAAAGGACAACATTGGGGCATTTGAGTGGCTTGATTGGGGTCTCTGGGTAAAGAGTATATGAAATGTCTTTGTACTATTCTCACAATTGTTTTATAAGTTTGAACTTGTTTCAAATAATATTAATTTTAATAATGTTACCCTAAACTTCCATTCTTCAACTATTGCTAGTGACTATCTCCTTGCAACACAAATTACAAGTGACTGTGATATGGCCATGAATGGTGAAAAGACAGTCAGCTGCCTTGCATCTGGAGGACCTGGGGGCTGCAGCCAACTCTGATGAGGATGAAGAGAAAGGAAAGAAGGAAGAGGGTGTTGATGAGGTGGCTTTTCACTTGGCTCTTGGAACTAACTCTCATTTGCAAATTCCTCTCCAGGAATAGTAGCATAATCAGAACCCTTTTAACTCCAAACGTAATCTCACCAGTTGTCTTCCTGTGTGGTTGGTAGTGTGTAGGTGGCAGCAAATAGAAGAAAGATCAGAAAAAGCAGAAAAAAATAAATGCTAATGGGAAACACGTCTCACCATAATATATATTCTTCCTTCTCCCCCTGCAACCCCATCAAACAGAATAATGAAAGGAAGAAAAAACAACCAAAAATCAGCCACCATCAGGAAACTTCCCAAGTTCTTCTGTGCCAAGCAATAGCAGAGGCCAAGGAAGTAGCATTTCACCCACACAGCTTTCTTGTTGATGGACCTCAGGTGGATTGCCCACATCTGGAATATTTATGAGGCTCTGGGAAGGCATTCAGAACAGGAGACAAATCCCAAACCCTGCCTCTTAGAGAAGTATGGCAACGGCTTCAAGGGCTACATTCCTTCTGCAGATTGAGGTATGGACAACCTAGGCAGCTTGGGCTCATGTTTGCAAGCCTGCCTCCTGCAGGATCTCAGCTAGGGCCCAGGTAATGCACTCAGCTGCCTAAGGCCCAAGGTTCTCTTTAGAATCTGGGATGGTAGTTTGCTTTGCCAAGTGTAGTTTAAACTCAGAAGTTAGACTGCCTGGGTTCAAATTATGGCTCTAGTGCTTACCAGCTGTGTGCACAAGTGTTGGTTTCTCAACCTTTTCCACCCCAGTGTTCTCATCTCAAAATTTAGGGCAATAGTAGGACCTACTTCTTGAGATTGTTGTGAGGATGAAATGAGATGGAACTTAGCATCCAATAAGTGTCATTGTACTTTCTTTTTGGCTGTCTAAATATTTTTTATTGTGCTAAAAACATAACACATAACTTACTATTTTCACCATGTTTAAATGTGCATGCAATGGCATAAAGTACATTTTAAATTGTTATGCAATCATCACTACCATCCATCTCCAGGACTTTTTTATTATTCCAAACTGAAACTCTGTCCCCACCGAACAATGACTATTCCTTCTCTCTTCCTCCCAGTGCCTGGAAACCACCATTCTGCTTTCTGTCTCTATGAGTTTGACTACTCTAAGTACCTCATATAAGTGGAATCATACAGTATTTGTCCTTTTGTGACTGGCTTGTTTCACTTAGCATAACGTCCTCAAGGTTCATCCACATTGTAACATGTGTCATAATTTCATTCCTTTTTATGGTCGCAGAGTATTTTATTGTATGTATATACCACATTTTGTTTATCTATTCATCCATCAGTGAACATTTGTGTTGTTTCCACCATTTAGCTATTATGAATAATGCTGCTATGAACTTTGGTGTACAAATATCTTTCAGTTCTTTTGATTTTACTATTGTTTTGTGCTAAAACTCTGCTTGCCAATCTCTGCCACTTTATCATAAGAAACTAGTCTGATCCTTGGGATGGCCTGGAAGTGGCACAGCCATCTCATTTCCCTTAGGAACCTCAGCTTTCAGTTTAATTTGGGTAAGAAATTAACATCTATCCTTGATCTCAGCCACACACTGAATGCAGAGAAGCAAAAAGGAGAAAAGTTAATGAGGAGGACAAGAGCGTTGGACTCAGGAAGAACACTATTAGAATCCTGGTTCTATTATCATACATCTATGTGGGACTTACCCTGTTCATTTAATCTCTATGAGCCTTATTTTCCTTTACGTAAAATGAATTCTATTCCTAGAATATCCACTTCTTGTTTGTGGGTAAAGAATTAATATCCAAAATACATAAGGAACTCCTACAACTCAACAAAAAACCTCCAAATAACTAGATTAAAAATGGTTAAACTACTGGAATGGACATTTGTCCAAAGGAGATATAGAAATTACCATCAGGTGTATGAAAAGATGTTCAACCTCACTAATTATCAGGGAAATGAAAATCAAAAGATAATGAGATATCACCTTCCACCTGTTAAGGTGGATGCCCATTAGAAAAAAAAATACATAATTTCTTAAAAGTAATTTCTACTTTTATGGGCTATGATTCTAAATTTAAAGTAACCAAAACACTTTGAATTTCAAAGGATGCTACACATTTCATGTATGTTTTATTTGTAGTGAAGCCTGACAACTTGATTCAGAATCTCTTTACTTTCAATTTATGCACAATTTTAAAAAGCATGATTTGGCTGGGTGTGGTGGCTCTTGCCTGTAATCCTAGCACTCTGGGAGGCTGAGGCAGGAGGATCACTTGAAGTCAGGAGTTCGAGACCAGCCTGAGCCAGAACAAGACCCCATCTTTACCAAAAAAAAAAAAAAAGAAAGAAAGAAATTAGCTGGACAACTAAAAATATATGGAAAAAAATAGCCTGCCATGGTGTGCATGCCTGTAGTCCCAGCTACTCGGAAGGCTGAGGCAGAAGGATTGCTTAAATCCAGGAGTTTGAGGTTGTTGTGAGCTAGGCTGACACTATGGCACTCTAGCCCGGGCAACAGAGCGAGACTCTGTCCCCCCAAAAAAAAATAAAAAAGAAGCATGATTCTGTGATTTCCAGCACCCTAACAGATTATATGGAAGTAATTAAGAGAGAGTAGGGATGTCCAAAGTAGTGAGCTGATGGCAATTCAGAGTGACTTCTGTCAGCCTGGTACACAACAGAGCAATGAGAAAAAAGGAGGGGTGAGGATTGACAGAATCTAACTTTGCAAATAATTGATTGGCCCCATGTAATACTTGGGCCAATGAAAGCATCACTGCATCACAGCACAGCAAAGTAACCAATGTATATAATATTTCTATTTAAGAAGGCAAATGATAAAATCCTGAGTTGCCCTAAGAGAGCAAACCTGGATGAAGTCAGACCCCCTGAGGGACAGGGTGAGGAGGGGTGAAGACCCCGGAGCCATTTAGATCTGAGTCTGGCCCACCCCCGTCACTTACTCATGGCGAGGACTCAGGTCTCCATCTCCTATAAAATAAGAACAATGATGCTATAGAGAGCTTTGGGGAGGATTTGACAGGATCAGAATGCTGGAAGATGTGTGTCCCATAGCGAGAACTCAGTGAGTGTTGGCTGTTGTTCTGAAAAGGGTAAGTAACTGGCAGAAAAATGGTGATGTTTAAAAGCACACTTGTTTTCTAATAATGTGAATCAACCTAGTGTTTTTTAGGCAAATGACAAAGCAGGCCAGAGCTATCCTAGGAGGAGCGTGGAAGAGAGCAAGAGAGGTGCTTCCCAGACAGCTTGGAGAAGCTGAGTCAGAGTGGATGAACTGGGCCCGTTCCTAGTGCCTTTGTTACTGTCAAGAGCTTCAAGCTCTCTCCTACCCTCTTGGGCTAATAATCCCTCAGAAGTTTTTGAGTATTGCCACGTGCTAGACCTTGGGATGCCATGATACACAGGGACAATCTATTGTCACAGTCCTTTCTGTGAAGAGAAATGAACTGGCACATGTTTTCCTGTCGAAGCAACTGATGTGCCACCTCTCCTAGGAGTGCATGCACTTTATAAACTTATGCTAGAGAGGACGAGGCTTCAATCAAGGGGATGAATCAACTACTGGCAAAAGTTCAGGCATGAATTGGCAGTGGGGGGGCAAGGCACAATTAGGAGTTTGGGTCTTCCTATACTCTTTTCAGTTATCTGAAGTATAGGTCGGGATTACGTGCATAAAAATAGCCCTAAAATGTATCAGCAGATAAAATTGATCAACCTAAGTGCCCATCAATTAATGAGTGGATAAAGAAAGTGTGGTATATATATACCATGGAGTACTATAAAAAGAAATGAAATAATGTTATTTGCAGCAATTTGAATGGAATTGGAGAACATTATCCTAAGTGAATTATCTCAGGAATGGAAAAACAAACACCACATGTTCTTACTAATAAGTGGGAGCTAAACAATAGGTACACATGGTCATAAAGTGGTATAAAGGACATTAGAAACTAAGAAGGGGGAGAGTGTGAAGAGGATGAGGGATAAAAATGTACCTACCAGGTACAATGTACCCTGTTCTGGTGATGGGCACATTAAAAGCCCTGACTTCAGCATTATACAATTTATTCATGTAACTAAAACTCTTGCACCGTGTTAATATTATGAAATAAAAAACAAATGAAAAAGAACTCTCAAAACTCCATAAACAAAAATCATAATAAAAATGGGCAAAATATTTGGACCCTCTAATAAAAAAATATAAATTTAAAAATAAATAAAATTGATATTAAACAATATAATCACATGAAGAATAAGGGGAGACATTGGGAGAGGAGAGCTATTTCAGTCCAATATTTTTGTAGGAAGAATGTTGAAGGAGCTTGTGAAGAAAAATCTTTCATGTTTTGTCTTCATTTACTAAGAATTTACTGCTTTCTTAAAAACAAATCAGGTTGATTTACATTATTAGAAAACAAACGTGCTTTTAAAAGAAAACAAATTTAATCTCAACAATTTCAATAAACATTGGACTTTCTAATTGTTTATGTATTTTTATTTCAAAGCGAGATTGAAAATGATATATATATTTGCATGTAAATGTGTGTACATAGGTGTAAATGTTCAGATATAAAGTGTAGAGTCACACAAAATGATAGCTTATTTTAGCATCTTAGATAAGTGAATTCTTTATGTAAGTGTGGTATATGGCACTTTAAGCAAATAGCCATTTTGGTTGAAAATCTTTTTAAAATACGTCATTCTACTCTGACCCATCTTAAACAGAGCTATTAAATGTACTCTGACATTTCATGGTGAACTCTGGGTCAATATTATGCACGTTGATTACCGTGCTGTGAAAGCCTGAAAGCAACAAGGCTTTCATGGGCCCAAGTATTACATGGGACCAGTTGACTATGTTTTTTCAACTCTCCTCCTTCTAAACATTTAGCAATGAGAACTTACATAGATCAAACAAAAGAAAACCCTTAGATAAAAAATACAAAACCAGGCAGGTATAGGGGAAAAGTGTGTGTGTGTTGGGATGTGGGAGTGGGTGTTGGTGACATCCCTAGCAGCTGTCCTGAGGTTCCCACGGGAGCCAAAATGGCCTTGGGTGGCTTGAGTGCCCTTCCCTTTGCCCACTCCAAGGAGGTGATGCAGCCCAGTGGTTAGGATCCTGGGGGTTGGATTTCACTACTTTCTGTGTGTCCCAGGACAAGTTTTGCAATTTCTCTGAAGAACATTGTTTACCTCATCTGTAAAACAGGCATACCAATGTTAACTGTCTCACCTGGTTATTGTGGGCATAATATGATCTGGCGAAGGGTGCTCAGCCCAGCACTTGGCCCCGGTGGCCCTTCCATGACAGGTGACACTTGTGATCACTTCCTTAGGTCTTTCAGACCTGACAATGCTAACTACAATCGTACCCCTTCCCCATTCACACTCACCTCCTAACCCTTTTCCCCAACATTTTGCAACTACACTGTCTTATTCATGCATCTTTTAAAATTTTCAGATAATAAAATGTAAGCCCCATAACAGTAGGATTTTTGTCTGTTTCTTCACTACTAGAACAGGGTCTGGTGTTTGGTAGGTACTCAGTGGACACTTGTTTAATGAGGAATAAATGGATTCGCCAATGAGGGTGTGGGGTGGACCGCAGTGATGAACAGCACAATGGGGCACCATTCCCGCCATGAAGCTCAGCAGATGGAAAGATCACACGGTTTACCCTGACTGTCCTATTTTTAAAACCCCGCAAGCACTCGAGGTGGCGATTAGATACTGCCTGAGACTGTTCATCGATTGCTTCCTGAAGCCCAGTAAAGCAGGAGAAGCGACGTCTCCTGTGAGCACCACCTGCACTTGTAAGGGTGGCCCTGGGACTTGGTTGTCTTCCGGCGCCTGTGTCCCCATCCATCCTTCCTGCAGCTTTGTGAGCGGACAGGATAAGGGACCCGCTACGTTCTGCACTTCCAGGGCCAATGGCAAAGCCCTTTCATCCTCTCAAATTCTTTCCCCAACACCAATGGGAATTTTTTTTAAGACTATGTCTTTTAGAGCAGTTTTAGGTTCATTTTTTATTTTATTTTTTTGGAGCAGTTGTAGTTTCAATTTTAGCAATGTTGGGAGGAAGGAGGAAGGTACAGAGATATCCCAATGGGACTTTTACATTCTACAAGTACTTTCTTTCAGCTAAAGTTTGGATATCAGTCAAAATGCAAAGAGCTTTTCACAGAGTCAACATTTTTACTCCATAAAGTGGGTGTGGGATCTAACCCACAGATATTTTGGAATATGACGTGTGTGTGGGACTCTAGGCTCAGGAAAAAGGGGGAAAGAGAGAGAAAGAGAAGAGGTCATTGGGGTTAAACCAATTTTTTTATTTTGCCTAAGCCTGTCTTGCTTCAGCACCAGTAAGCAAATATCCTCTGATATAAAGCACATTTTAGTTCTTTAGTCAAACAACTCTTTAAGAGACCTTTTGTAGAAAGTTCCTAAAAGGTCACAATTTCACACTGTTTACCCATTAACTTAATCCAAGGAAGATAGAATGCTGGTTGGAGTTGATTCGAGATCCTGAAATAACTGCCAAGATGTTCTTCTGTCTGGCTGCTATCTGGGATGAGAAACATGGGGTGGGGGGAGTCCTATTCTTAAGTGTTCTCTTGGGCAAGTTAAGGCGGGATGGCAGAGAGGAAGAGTTAGAGATTCTGCATCTCAATATATATTAAAATCTTCAACTCCAGGTACTAGAGTCTCATCCCAGACCTGGGCTGGGCCTAGTTTAGAGAAAAATAGTAATTTAGACAAGAACATTCCAGACACAGTTTGAGCCCAGGTCTGGAGGGAGAAAAAGTTAATATTCATAGAGTGTTTGTAGAGAGTAATTCAGATTGAATCACAATTATACTAATAATAACAGCTGCTATTTATTTTATTTTATTTATTTTATTTTGAGACAGAGTCTTGCTCTGTCACCCAGGCTAGAGTGCAGTGGCATCATCATAGCTCACTTCAACCTCTAACTCCTGGGCTTAAGTGATCCTCCTGCCTCAGCCTCCTGAATAGGTGGGACTACAGGTGTGCGCCACCACGCCCAGCTAATTTTTGTATTTTTAGTAGAGACAGAGTCTCGCTCTTGCTCAGGCTGGTCTCAAACTCCTAAGCTCAAGTGATCCTCCCCCCAGGCCTCCCCGAGTGTTAGGGTTACAGGGGTGAGCCACCACGCCAGACAGCTGTTACTTATTGCATGTGCTCACCATGTGCCTTGTTCTGTGCTAAGTGGTTTGCATGAATTATTACCATCCACCTTCACAGCAACCCTGGGAGGTAGGTACTATTAATATTAGTATCCCGATTCTACATGGAGGAAACCGAGGCTTTGGGGGATTAAGCGACATGCTCAGCCTCCTACAACCAGCTGGTATCACTGCAGAGAATTAAATTCCAGCCTAACCCCAGAGTCCACGCTCTCAAACGTGGTGTCATTGTGTCATTCTACGCCTGAAAGCAGGCATCTTAGCAGCTGTTGAGTGGAGGGGAGAGTCCGGGGCTGTGTGTTAGCAGGACTCAGTTTATCCGTGAATGTGGCTCTGCTCACTGCCATGGAGCAGGAAGCAAGCCCAGGAAGGTGAGTAGTAAGTAACGGAGGAGGAACAGAGAAGCCAGTCGAGGGGAGTGCTTGGGTCCATTAGGGGGCGCCATATGCCTTCAGACTACAAGGTTGCCCTTGGCTGTGGTTTTCCAAGACCCTCCTGAGGTCTTTGAATTCTAGAAGATACTGCAGGAAACAGACTTCCAGCTCCAGAAGTCCCCCGAACTGGGTTCCTCATTTCCCATCCTCAGTCTGCCCTGGCCCTCCCCATCTCTGGGTTATGGAAATGAAATTTCCATGAGACATTTGACCCCTCAGTTTGGGTTTTAAAAGCCAGCCAGAAGTAGCTTCCAGCTGCAATTTTTGAACCAACTCCAGCTAGACAGATGTAGCTTCTCGTCTGGGCCTGCTCACTTGCCCCAGAATAACCCACCACCATCACTTTTGCCTCCCTAACTCGACTGATGTGCTTTTCTCTGCTGTTTCAAATCATGCTCTACGTGAAATGCAGCCTCATCTCTGTACCCTACAGCATCTCTCATTTCTGACCCCTACAATCTCCTCTCCTTCAAGTAGACCCTAAGCCCCTCGTGGGCAGGCATTGTGCTTTCTGCTTCACGTGCAGACCTTAACCCTACCCTGGGGACATGGCAGGGGCTGAGTGAAGGCTTCGGCTGCCTTAAGCCTACTTTACTTCCATCTTTTCTGATGCCATCGACTGACTTCTGTTCTTCCTGTTACTTTCCTGTGTGACCAGTAGAACATCCTAACATCTGTATCGCCTAATATGAACCACTGCTCTTTCAGACCCGTGTACTTTGAAGGCTTTTAAATCAGCCCTGGGTTCAAATCACGGAGTTACAATTTTCTAGCTCAGACATCTTGAGCTTGTCACTTAAACCTCAGTTCTCTCATCTGCAGAATGGAAAGATGGTGATGGCAGCCATGTACTGTTATGTGAGGATAAATGACCAATAAAATACCCAGCACCTGACACATATTGAATGCTATATGGGTTTTTCTAATCCCCCACTCTCCCTCTATTGTATTCTCAGGCCTCACTGAAAACAGTCTGGTCCTTCTTCATCTCCTAAATCCACCTCCCCTTGTCTCTGCTCACTTCCTTTGACTGCCTGTTTGAGCCCAGTGTCTAATCCCCCTGGGGAGAGCGGCTGGGGTGTGTTTCTTTGGAAAGTAGCAACTCAAAGGCACACACCTTGCTGTGGAGCTAGCAGCAGCCCGCTCCATCAGCGTGTGGCCCTGTGATTCCTGCACACTCCAAAGCGTTATCAAGTTGCAGGGAATTTGGTAGCGCTAATCAAACATTTGCTGTGCACCACCTGGAACTGGTGTGTACTTTAAGATAATGTCTGGCTTCAGATTGGATGCTGGTGATTAGAGCAGTAAATCAGCCCTACTTCGTGGTTGCAGGTTTTCTTGGCCCACTTAGCGCAGCGGAGCAGATTTCAGCGTGCAGATGTTTTTCAGCTTCCCTTTTCATCTCTGAGGAGAACAATTACAATATCCTGATGTTCTCCTGCCATCCAATTATTCCCATTTTGCTTCTGCATTTTAACTCATCGATAATAAAAGGCGAGAGAAGCTTGAAAGCCTCTGTGCATCTTTGCTCAAAGGTGCCGTCATGCTGGTAACTCGTGTGTGGTTTTCGGCTGAGTGAGGCCCTGGTTAAGGTCTCGCTGGAGTCATAGGGGGACTTTCACCTAATTGAGGGCAATTGGCTATTTGGGTTTACACTCACATCCCATCTCTCCGCAACACTTGCTCACACGTACACACACCCTCCTGGGCCCTCAGTTTCCTTGTGGTAAATTTCCATTTGCAGCATGAGATGCAAGACAGGTCGCTGCTGCAGTAGGGGGGCAAACAGGGGTAGCTGCTGGGCAGCTGGGGGTTGGGGGGCGGGAAGGACAGAGCACCTTGTGGGGGGGTAGTTGGCTACATACCACCCAGCAGAGGGCAGCAGTGCCTAACAGTCAATCCTAAATCCCTTCCTTCACTCAGAGACAGGCTAAGGCAGGTTGGGGTGACTTTGGGGAATTATCTGCAGCCCCTAGAAAGTGGGAATGTTGCCTTATGAGGGGGTGTGGTGATTCCTACAGAGGAACATAAAAAATCCTAGAGCCAGGAAGCCATTTAGGGAGCAAAGACCTGACCTATTCATTTTACAGCAGGAGGATTTGTTCATGGACTCCTAGGCTGGTCCTGGGAGGGTGCTTTTCAGGATGCCATGCTGTTCCTCACTTTGAAGGTGAAATTGCCAGCTGTGGGAGGTGGGACCAGCATATAGCAGCCAGAGGAGAGGGTCTATACTGTCCCCTCACATTCTCACCCCTCCTTTTAGTGCAGTGCGTCAGACCTAGTGGTTTAAGAGAAAGTGCAAAGGCTTCTAGTCTCAGCGCTCTCATTTTCAAACAAATGCAATTTACCTCCAGTCTCTGTTTCCCCTGTGTAGCACCTATGCTAGCATGTCTTGCATCTAAAAGCAACTCTCTTTCCCCTCCACTCAACCCAGGGACTCTCCTTCACTCTTGTTCATTTTCTGGGGATTTACCCTCAATATTGGTCCTTCTTCTCAAATCCATCTTGCAAATGAATCTCAGATTAACCTCACTCATCCTTCTCCCCTCACATCTCTGCCAGGGGCTTCTTGGGGGCTGCAAGGAGGAGAGGGGAGGGAATCCATGGGGTCAGAAGTGGAGGAAATTAGGAAGCTCAGTCAGGCAGAGCCCAGGGCAGTCACCCAAAGATATTTTTCAAATTGCTCTCCTATACCATCCAGCTGGGACAGTGGTTTAGAGACTTTGAATCATAGAACAGCGTGGGGGAAGAGTAAGCCTGGGTGGCAGGTCTAAATTGGATCCAGAGCATCATGAGAACACGAACATCTGAAGGCCTGTGAGAGGAGCCCCACGAGTGGAGGGAGAAGTAGGGATGGCAAGGGAGGTGAGAGTTTACCCAAAATAAATCTTGTTTATATCAAACTTTTGTTTAGGGCCTTCAGGGAGGCTGTAGAAAAGACTTCTGCACTGGCCGGGTGGTTGCTTGGGTGACCTCTAAGCCCATCTCAAATTCCAGCCTCTGGGATTCTATGAGCTGGGTGGAGTTCTGAAATGCCTTTGGTTGAAAGGGATTTCACATGGTCACTGTATTTCCCACTTGGACCTGAGCTGTTTTAGTATACAGTGGGCCAATTTGCTCAATTTTCCACACATTAGCTGCATAAACACCTCCCGGGTGCTTCTGGGAGCTGCAGGGGATTGTGGGAAAAGCACTGTACTTGAATCAGGAGACATGGGTCTTGGTCCTACATTTCTCACTAACCCATTGTGTGATCCTGGGAAAGTCACTTTTTCTCTGTGGTTTTTAGTTTGCTTTTCTATAAAATGCAGGGGTTGAGATACATCAGGGAAGGCAAATGTACAGCACAAATGAAGCCACGCAGGCTGTGCCGGTAGCACACATGGCTATTGGACAGAAGCATTCTTTCCTACTGAACAAGATTCGGAATGCTTCTCAACGCTGCATTTTAAAGAGCCGTGGTCAACCAAATAGAACTTTTCACTGGGATTAAAGCTGTTTGTCATCACTGGACTAGACAATTTTAAAAGCTATTTGCAGTTATAAAGTAAACTCTTTCCCTGTCAAGTATTACCAATGAGTCATGCAAGAAAATGAACATCTACAGCTTTTATCAAAAGAGCTACATGAAGCATAAAAAGAGATATTTGAAAGTATTGGTGTAAATCAATTAGAAGCATTTAATAAGTACCTAGCACTTTTATAAGTTCTTTATAGAGTGATTCAGCCTAAGCGACAAGTATTTCAGGGGCTAATGACAATTGACTTAAACACACTCTGACCCGTAAGAGTATATGATTCTTTTTTATAATTCAGGGTAGGAAATCACTTAGTCTCCAGGTACCAAAAATGGGGTGGAGGAAGTTAAGTACTGTTAAGAATTAGGGAGGCATAACACGGTGGCTAAGTGTACTGCAGACCAAATCATGTAGACTAACGGTAGCATAAATCCCTGTTTTGCATGAATTTCCCCCCATACCTTCAGGAAGCTTAGAATCCCATTGTCCTGTACCCCTATTATTCTACTCAATAGATTCTGCCTTGTACTAAATTTCTGCAAAAGTACAAGCTCTTTGAAAGTAGAGCTTGTATTTAATTCCTCTCTATACATATTCTCAGGATCCAGCACAAGTGTTATTCCTAAATGTTACTTGAATTGAGTTGAAATCAAAATTTTGTCCCCATTCAGTCTTAAGAGGAGCTTACGGTCCATATAATTGGATCACCAAGAGCTATATACTCAAGACACACAGGAGAAGAAAGAAAGAAAATATTGATTCAAGTGCAGAAGTCCTCAATTGGCTCAGGTCATGATCTAGAAGCAAAACAATATATTAGCCCCAGTCCTGTGTCTTTTTGGCTTCTGCAATTTGGGGTGACTATGGTCAATAGACCACAGAAAATAAGTTCAGGAGGTCTTCCCCGCTCTGGTGATTAATTTTCTCAACTAAAAAATAAGAGGTTTACTCAAGAATGTATTTAATGTTTTACAAATCTAACATCCGATGATGTTTTCATTCAAAGAGTCTGAAGTTATCTATTAACTAAATATATGCCAATCATCACTATCCAACTGTATTACATGAGATGGATTCAAGCGTGTCAGGTTCTGCCCTACCAGAGAGCTCAGCTCTAGGTGGCAGAGGGGGACAATTCACTCTTTAACAAGAACAAAGCACTGGCTGGCTTCCTTTGTGAAGAGAAGTTTACCAGAAGGGTTTAAGAACAGCTTCCTCAGAGGACTCAAGCTATAAAACTATAGATAAGATTTCCCTTAAGTGCTCAGGACAATTTAAGAAAGTCTACAGGTCTAGATCCTGGAGACCAGAGCAGGGCAAGGCAGCTCCACATTTATCAAACAACTTCAGAGTCAACAAAGTATTTTCACAAGTGTTGCCACTTTTCATCCCTGACAACAAGGCTAAGAGTTGTCATTTCTGTTTTCTAGATTGGGGAAATGAGCTCCAAGAAGGTCAAAACATAGTTAAATTGATTTTGAGCAGCTTCTAACATCCAAAAGCTGGCCTGGCACTTACAGGCAGTCCATATTATTCTCCTATTGGACATAACCAATCTCAAAGAATACTAACCTCAGACAAGGTTACTTTAAGACCATGAGAAAGTAAGACAAAGCAAGGCCACTTCATAATTTTGTCTAAACTTAGACAAAAACAAGGCCACTGTGCCACCTAATATACCAAACACTCCCTCTCTTGGATAAAATGAGTGACTTCTACTTTCTAGTTATAGATTTATCCTCATTCTTACTATGGACATGATTTACCAAGATACCCAATCATAGACTAGTCTCCACTTTCTGATAGCATCCAATCTTGAGCAAAACTTAATTTTCTTAGGCCCTCTCCCAAATCACCTAACCAAGGCCCAAATCTTATAATAGACTTTCTAACATTCTCTTCCTAAGATACTCCAAGATTTCCCATGGTGTGTGCTCTCCCTTGCTACAAAGCGTACAGCAATAAACCCAACTGGGTCAACTACAAATGTGTTCCAGTGGTCTTTGGCTGGAGGACATTGACAGTTTCCATAAGGTTAAATGGTTTGTCATGGTCACTCAGTTAGTAAGCTTTGCTCTTGTGATATCTGGGCCCTTATTCTTTTCAGGACACCACATTAACGAAGGAAACAAGGCAACCCCTCTCCCCCATAATGACCACCATAAGAAAGAGGCCCCAGAAGATGTAGTGGCAGCTGCCATGAGATAGTTGAAAGGCAATGGAGTGTGAAGGCAATGAATCATCTTATTAATTTATATTTAAGGCACTATCAATTTTTCAGATCCCTTTCAGATGAAATGATCCCAGTTGAACCTTACATTACTCTAGTGAGGAAGGTGGGGTGGGCATTACTGCGCCACTGGGCAGGTGAGATGGGAAGTGATTTGTGTAGGTTCCTTAGCTAGTTAGTGGAGAGCTCCTTTTCTTCTCTACCATAATCCTCCTACAGGTCCAGGCATGAAATGGAACACACACATAGCATTGTTTTCGGTCATGGTCAAGTTCTATGATAATTGCAAAATTAGAGGATGGGAGACTCAGTGGGAAGGATTTTCATCTAAAATGGGCATGAAGGTTTGAAAGAATCACACACTTAGTGTGAGCAAACAGTGATGCAGCTTTAATAAAATTTGATGCACTCTTAGGCTTCATTACAAAGCGATGGGGTTCACACTGATGAAAGTGACTATCCAGACAGACTGTTTTTAAAGTATTTTGCCCAGATCTGGGGACCTTTTACAGGATCATGGGTAGCTGGAGTGCATTCAGATAAGAGTGATGACTCTGAAGACTGGTTTGGAAATCAGGTCGAAAAAGGAATGGTTAAGGGAAGGGAGGTGGGAGCAGTTAGTGTGGGGAACAGTTCCATGTGGTGGAGATATGATAGCTGTCTCTAGACATGGGAAAGGCCATCACATAGAAGAGAAAATAGACTTTCGCTATGTTACACTGGAGGCAGAATTAGGACCAGTGGGTGGAATTTATAAGAAGCCAGCTTTTGGCTCAATATAGGAATTGTCTTTTTAACATGGAAAGCTATCCAACAATGTAGATGGCAGTAAGCCTATTATTCCTGAGGGAATTTAAGTATAACCTGGAGGACATTTTCTGGAGGACACTTGAGAGCAGAGCCTGGGCTTAGGGAAGGTTTGTGCTCCACAACACCTGTGGTTGTTCCACCTCTGATATGTCTACTTGGGTGGCTCCAGGCACTGTGTTAGGCTCTGGGTAAAAGTGAGGGTGAGGTGGGGAATTCAAGGATTAATAAAATACAGTCACTTTGCTACGTTGTGTTTGATCCTTCACTACCTTGGATTTTAATTTAGTTAGCTTTTTGGTCATGTATCATCTTCCCATCAGATTCATTTGATAAAACTGTATTGAGCACATACATGTTCCAGGCTCTGTGAATACCTTGGAGATTAAAACAGACATGGCCTCTCTTCTCATAGAGTGTCATCAAGACCTTAAACATGAGAGCAGGAACTGTAACAAAATCTAATTTAAAGTCTCACAGAGCATTGGTAAAATGTTGGTCCGTTAGCACAGTTGCATATGGGAGGGTAAAGTAGAATTCAGCACAATTGATGTTCAACCTCAGACACTTTCTGCTGAATCACTTGCCCCCGTCAAAACTACTTCCAGAAGTTTCTGAAGTCAGTTTTCACTAGAGATAGGGGATGACCATCCAAGTTCAATTCCAAATGTTAACTGTGTTATAATAGCTCATAGATTCTTCTCAAGAAGTAGTTCAACCAAAGATTTTACTCTGGAGACAGGAATAAAAGGTGCTGTCTTCAGACCTTTTTACCAGTAATTCAATTCGGTTCGGTTCAAATCAATTCAATTCAATTCTTAATAGGAGCCTTTAAGGCACTATGCTAAATACTCCAGAGAATTCAGAAATAAATAAGACCTAGTCCCTAGCCTTAGGAGTTTACTGTCTGGTTTGGAGCCCACAGATAAATAACCATAAATTCAAAGTAAAGTATTTAAGTGCCTTAGGGGAGAAACAAGGAGACAGAGATTGCACTGGTTTTCTGGGTTCAAGAAGGAAATGCAATTTCACAGGAATTTTGAAGAATGTGCACATTTTTATGGTGATAGGAGGTGAGGAGCCGGATCTTCCGGGAAGATGGATGAGCAAGCCACAGAAATGAGAACCTGTGGGATTTCTTCGGAGGAATTCCTGTAACTGGAAAGTTGGTAGGTAGTTGCAGGAAGATGGGGCTGCAGAAGACAGAGGTTTGGATGTGCAGACCAAGGGCTCATTTTAAGTTGAATAGATAGCAGAGAATCATGGAAGGCCTTCACCCTGAGAAAAGGAATAATCATAGTCATAGCATAGAAAATGTGCCTCTGGCAGTCTTGGATGGATTAGAAGTGGAAGCGACAAGGAAGGCATCTAAGAGGCAGAGAATACTCATACCAAAGGGCGGACACATGAAATGGAAAGAAGCAGATGAATCTAAGATGCTGAGGAAGGAGAACCTACAAGGCTTCAGCTTTGGGATAAATGTGATTGGGAAAGGATAGGGGGAATGGATGAAATGGGGAGGAGGAAGAGCTGGACAGAGATCAAATGGGAAGGCCTGGGTTTTTGACATTGGTTTTGAGGTGCTGTTAGAACTCCAGGCTGAGAGTCTACTTGGAAGTTGGAAGCAGTGTCTAAATCTTGAGATAGGAGTTGGGTAGTACCAGGGATTGACAAGTCATATGGGTAGAAACCAGTGTTGTATGAAAAGATATAACCATCAAAGGATTGAGTGTAGGGGTCCTGGGAAGATTTAGGGGAAATACCTGCATTTGGGGAAAAAGAGGAGAAGAAGATGAAAAAGACAGAGATCCGTGTTTGTGATGAAGTCATCACCCATGAGCAGACCATAGAAAGCAGAGGAGACATTTTAAGAGAGGTAGGCTGGTGTCAATAGATCAAAGAGTGTCCAAGGTCAAGGAGGATCAGGAATGAGAAATGGTTTTCCATTTTGGCAGCTCCAGATGTTTTGGTGACCTTTAGAAAGCAGCGTCAGAGGTGGTGGAAGAGGCAGTCAGATGGCCATGGGCGGTTGAGGCTGTGGAGGGAGTGATGTCAGCCACATTTTAAAGGGGATAGGAAGTGAAGAAACACTTTGAGAGGACAGCAAGGTTGGCAATATATTTTATTAAGACAGGAGAGACAAGAACCTATTTTTAGGAAAAAGGAGGTAGAAACTAAGAGGCTAAAAGTATGAACAAGAGAAAAGGACCAGAAATCTAGTTGTAAGGTCTCTATTGTATCAACAGTTAGAAATCAGGATTCATAGCTCCAGAAGTTGCCATTATCCATGTACAGATAGCTGGCTTACAAACCTAGTCCTAGAACCATGCCTTGGCTCACAATGTCATCTGCTTCTGCTTTAGGGATGTTCCCACCCTGTGCCCATCCCACTACCATTGAGAACTGTTTTTAAATGCCCCACCTGGTGGTGATCTCTCTTTCCTCTGGACCCCTGTTGCACTAACAGTTAGAACTACCCAGAATAGCCTGGAATGATTTTCTTTCCTGAGTGTTTGTCTTTCCAACTAGACTCCTGGGGGCTAGGAACACGTTTTATATTTCCCCTAATTCTCAGTAACCCTTACCAGAATCTGAGCACAACAATATCTTAGAGTCATAGAATTAAGTTCACAAAATTCAAGTACCTCATTTTCCTGATGCAGAAATTGAAGTTTGGAGAGGTTCCTGACTTAGTTTACTCACTCTCTCATTTTTCAAATACTTGCTGAGCATTTATTTGTGGCAGACACTGTGCAAGGTGCTCAGGACCTCAAGGAGATAAAAAGAGTCACAATCTAGCTTGGAAGAGAGATGTTAATAGCTCAGTAAAATACAAAGCATACAGAATGAAATGGTGGTATGCACAAACTGGAGCAGGAGGAGATGGCATTAGTTAAATATGGGAATTGAGGTTAAGTTCAGAAAACCATCAAGGAGGAGGAACTATTTGCCCTATAGCTTAAAGAAAGATCAAGGACTTCCTGTCTTGTTAATGTCCATGCCAAGGCATAGGCCAAACCTCCCAGACCCACACGGCTACTCTTCCAACTTGGGCGATGGTTCATTGCATGATTGAGTAACTGAACCAATGGCTCTGTCCCTGGCCTCAGTATCCACTCTCCCCTGGCCAGCAGGTATGTGGACATGTACTACTGCTTGTTAGATATCTGGGTGAGAGAGGAAGCCACCTCTAGCGGAGGGGAGGAACAGGATGGAAGTGGTGAGGCTGCCTATGATTGGTTTGAGATAGAAATGAAAGGGAAGGGGTTGAGGATGTCATCAAGGATTTCTCACACCGCCTGTCCTGCACTCCCTCGACGGTGGTGGTTCAATAGTAGTAGTATTACCTTTGTAAATCTGAGGCTTTGTTTGTTCAAGTGTGTGTGTGTGTGTGTGTGTGTGTGTGTGTGTGTTCAAAGGTCTCTCTATTTCCAGAACAAAGGGGCTCAGCTCCAACCTAAGTGCTGTATCTTTAGGTTAACTCACAAATACTACCCTGTTTGGGATCAGATGCTTTTGATTGGAGTCCCCTAATCCTCCTGTCTTGCAGTCCTAGAATTCAGTTCTCTAGGTTAGAAGTCTGGATCAGCAAGATGGGTTCAATCCAGGGGGATGGAAGGCAGGGGAGGGAGAGCTAGAGACAATTCCACAATGAAGGCTGAAGTTTTTAGCAGCAAAAGCCCATTCGGCAGCAGAAACATGTTGGCATCTCAAGGAGGGCTTGAGCCTGGGAGTCTGCAAATGGCTTGTGACCTTGGTTTTGCCTCTATCAGCGCAGTAACCTTGGGAAGCCTCTAATGCCTTCTGGATTTCTCACTCCTCATCCTTAATGTGAGAGGTGGGGGTGAGAGTAGTGACTGAACAGCCTCTGAGATCCTTTCCAACTCTGGTGGTCTCCAGATTTCTAATTGGAACCCCAAGAAGGCAGCAGCTTGTCATTCTCTCTTCTCACCTCAAGAGGAGTCAGAAAATATTTGGCTCTGGCTCTTTAGCATGGGAAGTGGTGGCCCACAGACATCACAGTCGAGATATTAATAGATTATTCCAAATGTTATATTTGCATAGATGCACCACTCATTATGCAGATTGCCAATTATGAATTATTTGTTCTTTCTTCCAGGGGAGAAGCTGTTTATTTGCAAACTGCACACCGGTGACTTTGGGCAGCCTGGAGACAAGCCCCTCACTCAGCACATCCCTTCTTGGGGCTGTCTGCAATGACCTGTGCTTTGACAGGTTCTTAAAGAGCCAGGTGAGGTCAGCAGTGGGTGCTGGGTAGAGAGGTGAGAGAGGGAAGCCAGCGACAGGATTTTAAGAGAAGGACTAAAATTAGAAGGTCTTGAGGTTGTCGTGATCAGATGGCTAATGTGAAATAGAAATAGTTTTGCTCTAAGTTAGGCGCAATCCACAACGAGCTCATTCCTTTTTAGCCACAGCATTTCTTCTGGCTGAACCGTGCAAGGAAGATCAGATCCCTTCCTCACAAGTCAAAAAACACCAACTTTAACAGTAACCTTTAGTAGTAACCACTGATTGAGCACTAACTATGTAGGGGCACTGTCTTTTAAAGTCCTTTACCTGGGTTGTCTCATTTCATCTCCTAGCTGTTAGGAGACACTGAAGCTTAGAGAATTTACATACTGGTCCCATGCTGGGTTGGTACTTGATCACAGGCTGTCTGATCCCAGAGCAGTTAACCACTATAGTACACTCTTCCCTAGACACTTAATACTTTGACCGTGGGCCATTTTTCTCAGGGCTGTATATAAACACGAGACTGAGTTCTATGGGCAAGTAGGAACAGGAGCATCTGATATAGTGCTCTGGTCATCCTATTAGACTCTGGTGCTCCACTTATGCCTCTAAATCTGAGAGTAGCCTGAAGTTGGCTCCAGAGGGGGCTCGCAGGTGATTAATGAGTTTTTAAAAGGGGAAAGGAGGGAGGGCTAGAGGAACTGTTTGCTATGGAGAAAAAGAAGAAGGTGAGAGAATGTCTGAGGCAATACCTGCACCTAGGGTTGGAGTGGATAAAATCATAGACTCTTGGAAGGAGGAAGAAGCTTGGAAGTCACCTAATCTAATATACCCCATGCAGCAACCAGGCTAGAGAGACAGCCCGGGGCTGAATGACATAAATGTGTGAAGATAATGGGGCAAGGTGAATTTTCTCCCATCGAGAGGGAAGGGCAAGAATAAATTGATTAATGTGCCCAGACCTGGGCACAGGATCACGGGACACACACAGAAATGAGCCCTGTTTTCAGGGTAGAGCTGGTTTAGTTGGGTTTTAAGACTTCAGGATGAAACAGACTCCACAGAGAGTTTACAAGCGACAGATGTGTGGTCTAGAGCTGTTCTGTTTAATCTGGTAGCCACTAGCCACACGCAGCTATTGAGCATTTGAAATGTGACTGGTTCACATTGTGCTGAAAATTTAAAACTACTGACTAAAAGTCAAAGACTTAGAATGAAAAAAGAATGTGAAATATCTAATTGTGTTGTATACTGATTATATGTTGAAATACTATTACACACTTATTAGATTAAGTGAATGATATTATTGAAATTAATTTTATCTTTCTTGAAACTTTTTAAAATGTGGTTACTAGAAAATTTAAAATTACATAGGTGGCTTGAGTTATATTTCTCATAGATGGTGCTGGTCTAGATCCTGGCTATCTTAGGTGCAGTATATGGACTATGAGTACAACTCACAAGTGTCACCTGGGTGCTCACTAGGAGTACAGAAACTCAGGCTCTGACCTGGGCCTACGGAATCAGAATTTTTATGTTGACATTACCCCAGTTGATTTGTATGAACACTAAAGTTTGGGAAACACTGAACTCAACCAGTGACCCCATGTCTCCTTTGTGAGTTGGTCTGTTCTAGTCTTCACACTGAAACAATGCTGGCTTTGGCAGTAACTCCCTGATCAGATCCCTTCCTCGGCCAAGAACAAGTCCGTCTTCAGTCTAACCTTAAATTTCCCATCTATAGCAAAAAAAGAGCTGCAGATAATCTCCAGGTCTATCTACATGCTATGACCCTATGATTCCAACGTAGAAATTGCATCTGATAAAAATTAATTACTCCTTATAACATTTAATTTTAGAATCTCTAATTACCAGCCAAGGTCTTATCTGAAAAGGTAATACTCTTCCAATTCTTTTCATGAACATTTGTTAACTCTGTACCAGATAACCCTGTTCTAGGTCCTTTTTAAAACTTTATCTAGCTATTCATAGTTATCAATGAATTCACTTGTAAAGCAAGTAGTGGAGAGTTTAGTATTTGTAATATAGGCATTTAGTGCAGAAAATGTTCAGACACGAAGCCGTCGGACACTTACAACTGGCTTTTTGAACTTCTTCTCTGAGCTAGATCTGCACAATGGACACTCATTGATTTCTCTTCATTAGATAGAGAGTAAGCAAACATTAAGGGAGGCAGAAAAACACAAGGGTTCAGAGGATGGCTCTGAGGTCAGAAGGACCAAAGTTTCTATCTAGGCTCTGCCTGTATGTGTGTAATCTTGGATACATAATTTTACTGAGCACAGCCTCAGTTCAGTCCTCTGCAAAAAGGATTAAATGGTGTCACTGTTTATTCACTCAATACATTGTATAAGGATTAGATTAGTTTAGTATGCTATTAAGGTTCAATAAATACTGGTTATTACCATTGTTATTTTTATTGTTAATGTTCTTAATTGAAACTAATATAGTACGGGGCTAGGCATTATATGGGGGAAAGGAGTCATAGGACAGGGTCTCCTAACTGTAGTTGAACACCACATGGGGGAAGCGGAATTTGAGGTGATCTTTGAAATATAACAAGATTCGGAGAATGGGAGATAATCCAGTTTTCTGTACAGAAGGGCAGAGTGGGAATTATGCTTAAAAAGGCTAGTTGGGTCCTTTTGTGGAAACTGAGGAAGAAGAGATGTTTCAGGACTACAGGAGTAAACATTTTTGACTCGTGTTGGGAAAATGGGTGTCTTCACCACCAAACCAGGGTGCACAGTCCCTTTACCTTTAGGGGTGTTGTTCTGTTTTGCCTTGGGGGACAACAGATTACCCCATCAGCCCCGTCTCCCTGGCCTGACTTCTCCCAACCGAGGTACTGGCAGTGGGATCTTGCTCCCACGCTGACATTTCCCTGAGACTCATTTCATGCTATTTCTTCACGGGGGCATCTGGGCTGACAATGCAAAGAGACTTTTCCCACATAATTGAAAGGAATTTCTGATTATGCGCGGGGATGTCAGCCATGATGAGGTCTTGGACTCTTTCCAATTCCAGCCGCTCTGATGACAGTGTTCCCGTCGCCCTCTCCCTCCCCGCCTCCCTGGCATTCTCCCTGTGAACTCTTTGCTCCCTTCTGGGAGTGATTTCTCAAGATAATATGCTGTTTCCAAGCGTCCCCTTCTCCCTCCAGATTGATGGGTCCCGCGTGAAGTGTACTCTTTCTGGGGGCCCCGGCTTAGGAGCGCTGCTATTTCGCAGACCCTCCAAAAATCTCCTCAGTGGTTACTCTGTCACGTCGGTATCTGGAACCCTGAGCCTGACAGGAAAAGGTTGAGCGAACACACATATATTTTGGGTCTTTCTTTAGAGAAGTCCTTTTGAATATGCAGAACAAAGTGAGGGCTGCATTTATCTCTGACCTTTTCCGGCTCTTTTCTTGCATCTGTTAAGGGAAAAACAGGCCTCTGAGCTCACCAGCCTCGTCTCCCACGGAGCAGATGATAGAGTTGCCTGGATTCACTTCCTCGCCAGCCCTCGTTCCTCAGGCCTGTCGGAATCTTTCCCCGGGGGCTGCTTCTCCTCGCAGTTTCTGGGGTCTCTTGGGGGAAAAATGAAACAGGGGCTTCGAGGAGTGGTTGAGGTAGGGGCTAAACATTCATGACCTTGGCTTCTCTGGTGTGTTCAGCCTTCATAGCCCCTTTCCCATGAAGGGGATTAAACCTACTGCTATTCCTTTTGTGTGTCCTACTAGGATCACCTCTGACCTGGGGAAGGGGGCTTAGCAGGAACAGAGGAGGGAAAGGTGGAGAAAGCATCGCCTTGATCCCTCAGTGCTGATCAGAGATGATGGCTTTGCCTAGAGCCGCCATGGTTCGGACTCTCAGTCTATAGAGTTTCTTCAAGGATCTAATTTGATCTAAAGGTGCCTCTACGGGGGAAATCTACCATTTCTTATAACTTTCCTGGGAAACAGCTATAACATAGTAGAAAGAATTCTGGACTTGCTATGAGGATTTGATTCTGCTAGACCTTTTAGAGGGTGTATGCACTAGACCTTAAGCTTACCAAAGGGTCACCATGTCTGCTTGGCCTCCTTGGTGCACAGTAGGTGTTTATTTATGAAAATATAATTTGGAGCAACTTCATATATAAAATATGTTTCTATGTATGTACATATATATGTAAACATACACACAAACAGATCCACCTTTCTCACAGGTTTGCTTTTGTCATTAAAAGAGATGAAATGAAAACACCATAGAACAATGCTCTTGGCATAAAACATTTACATATATAAAGTGAATCTTAGTTTATCCTCTATTTGAATGCTAACCTTCAGTCAACCCACCCGTATATAACACACCCATCTCGGGTTGATGGCATTTCACTACTAAATATATGATATTTCCTTGGATTAAACACTTCATTTTCCTAATAACCTCTTTAAAATGCAAATGTACCTGGATTGGCCATCACATTAAATCATATATGTGAATTAGTCTGAAAAATGACTTTTCTAAGAAAAACAGAAGAGACCAAATACCCTTATTGTTTAGCCCCAGAAAGGAGTGGGGAGGTAGAAAGGTACTGGAAGAGAGAGCTGGAAATTGAGTTTCCTTCATCAGAGACTGAGTTGTCCCCATCCTTCTGCTCTAGGCAATGAGGCCTACTTCCCTTTTACAGCCTGGGGGGCAGAGAGGGGTGCAGAAAGAGAAGGATGAGCAATGGTAGCATTTCTTTGTTTGCTTTTTTCATATTGACCAAGACTCATACAGAATAATTACTTTCACCTAACAGAAAATCTTAGCCTTTCCAGGTGACTGGTTGCAATCACCCACTCAATTTAGAATCCTCCATGACAACATCCTAACACCCCGAGTTATTGCTCAGCTTCTTCTTGGCTGCCAGGGATGAGAATTCACTGCTTCTGAAGGCCTGCCATTCTACTGTTGAATGGCCAAAAATTTTATGAAAGACTAATTCAACTGGATGATTAAGAGCTGTGGTATTTATTGGCTATTAGCATTACTTGGAACTCTTCAATATCCAATAGGGCCAATTTCTCATTGGTGTGAAAGGAGCAAAGAGTTAAGCCAATCCAAAGCAAAATTATGAGAAAGTTGAGATTTGTCTTAAGTGCTTTTATCTCCACTTGTTCTTTTTATTTCTCTCTGGTCTGCATGGACTTTCCTCTCTGACCCCAACACTGGAGGCCCCAAACCTTTCTACGTTTGACATTTGCGAAGTTTCATGGATTGTTAAACAGAGATGATAAATCTGACTTCCCAAATGCTTAACAAGGGAAACGACATTATAAAGTCATATGCCCAATGTGGCAGGAAATAGCCTGTGGATTCTTCCTTAAATCTTGCCATGGAAGCAATCATCAGCTCCACCCACATCTCAGTCCCCAACTTCTAGTGGCTGATACCCAGGGAAAAGCTAACAATGGACCTAAAGAACCAAGGTTTCCGAATCCTTGGTATGTAAGGATATGGCTGCGATTGTAAGTATTTTGTTTTCCCTCCCATACTTCCACCCTAACTCATGCTGCTTCTGTATATTCTAATATCATGAAACTCAAGAGCAACAAGCCAAAGTGTACACTCAAAGGAACCATGTAAGTGTGGGGGTGTTACTCTTTTAGGGGGCCTTGCTTATAAACAGTGCTCAAGACCTGGGGAACATCTTCAGATACCCTTTATGTAGACAAAGGGAAAGTATTAGAGTGTATCTCTCTGTCTCTCCCAAGTGAAGTCTGCGTGGAGGATGTATCTGCTGTCTTCCGTCCTCCTGGATCCCCGCAGTAGCAACGAGGAACGACTGTGCACAGAACAGCGAAGAGACATGAAGGATCACAGCCGTCCAGATGCTCCTATTTCCCATCCAAAGTGTCAACCAATGAGCTCAAGATGTGCCTTTGATTAATCAAAAAGAGCATTAAGCCTTCAGCGCTTCTTTCTCTAGATAAAGAGTTGCCACTTTGCTCTGATTATAATTCCTGACCTCGGGAGACGGAAGTAAGTTGAGCCCAGATAGCCTCTGACAGCAGGGTAAACAGAGCCCTTGGGAGGGAAGAAAACTTACAAACCAGCTCAACAACAACAAAAAACTCTGATTTGTAGCATTTGCTGATTTCCATGGTGGAAATACTTGCATCATGGTCAATTTTAAGCTACCCAGCTGAGTTTCCTGAAATTGGAGTTGGAGAAAGATGCACACAATTGGCTTGGTGTGAGCCAGCGATGGCATGCCACTGGGTGAAAGTGACCTTTACAAGGTCACAGGGTCACTAAAACATCAAGACCACAGGTGGACATGATGTTCCAGCCTGCTTGCTCACTGATTTGGTTAATGTGTCATTTAAAATGGGAAAATAGTACTTCTTTTTACGCGCTAAAAGTTTTTTTTCATTTGCTTTTGTTCTTGGGCATGACAGAGTCAGCTGGTTTCTGAGAACTCAAAAACCAAGGAGAAAGCTATATTGAGGCAAGGTGGCTCATTCTTCCCATAGCCTGTAGGAAACCTTGTTCCATTTTACATATGTAAGATCTTGGTAGTTTTCCCCAAACACATAGGCTACCACCTTGCTGTAGGACTTTGGTCAAGTCATTTTTCCTTCCTGGCTTGCTGTTTTCACAGCTATACAACGAAAAGGGTGGATTACAAAATTTTCCAAGTGCCTCATACTTCTAACTTTCCTCTTATCCCCAACTGAAAACCCGAAAGCTATGGATCCAAAATATAAAACACAAGAGAAAATTCCTGATCAAAGAAGCACCTTTTTTTGTTTACATGAGGCTGGATAACCAGTTGCCTGGCTCATAGGTAAATGGAACAGTGATTCTGACAGATCTTAATTCTCTCTCCTGGTGCAGGGACTCTGCATACTGTAGGATTTGAAGGGATATTGAGATTCCTTAAACTACCCTTGGCCTGATAGTCTACCTTTACATGTAAACTCTGCTCCATTTCGAAGTGCATAGACCACTCTAATGAAGCAGATCAAATCTTTCCGCAGCCATGAATGTTTCTGTATTGATAAGTACCCCATCAGATACTGGCTGAGCCAGTTTCCCCAATAATGAGAGACACACCCCAAGCAAATGTGGAGGTAAGGAAGTAGGAGAGAGGGATTCAAGCATGAGTCCTGGTGGGACAGAGGTATGTCTTGGGCAGAAGGCTGTAGCTGGTTTTTCTGGGTGGTCAGAAAGCAGCTAGTGGACAGCTTTTGGGGATGGGGGGAAGAGGGGAAGGCACCATAAGAAGATAAAAGATCCTGAAAGTGACGAACAGCTCTCTAGCTCAGGTTGCTAAGGATCCACCTTTCTTATTTCCAACTGTTTTTGCTGTAGGTGGGAGTGGCCACCGAGGGGCCCTCAGCCTGAGCTACGTTAGTGCCTTTGTTGCCATGATTGTCCATCCTGCCTTCTGCACCTGGCTGGATGGAGCTCAGAGTCCCTCTTCACCCCAGACCTTTTCTGAGGGTGACCCTGCCAGCATGTGCTGGGGAGGAGTCTGAAGGGGAGAAGGTCAGGCAAGGAAGGGGACCAGAGAGGAAGTGGGAGGCTGAGCTCAGAAAGGACAGTGGCACTGTGGTCACAGCTGTGGCTAGCCAGCACAAGCCCGACTCTGCTGAGGAAGCCACAGTGCTTGGTTGAGACACCTGATGAGGGAGGCAGCTGAGTTCTGTTCTCGGCTTTAGGCCACACGCTGCTCCGTGGTAGGTCCTTTGAAAAAGAAAAACTAAAAACTACAGTGGTGCTCACCCTACTCATGCTAGTGGAATTTTTTGATTACAAAACTAAGTTTCCTGAAGTTGATTTTTTTTTTTTTTTTTTGGTCCTTTTGCTTTGCTCGGGTGTATGTGCATAGTCTGTTTATGGGATAATCTACCCCAGCTGCAGTCCTAAACTGGCTAATTGGACAATTTATGTGTGCTGAGTGTACAAGAGAGAGCCCATTCACAGTGCTGGAAAAACAATCACAAGTGACGATACCAGTAGTAATAACATAGCGCTTGCTGTGAGCCAGGTGGTAGAGCTGTGATTTGAACACAGGCCTTTTGGCTCTAGAGTCTGTGCTTATGACTATCAGGACTGTTGTCTCCCGTTCCCCAAGAGGGTCACCCAGATGAGACGGGGGAAGAGCATGAGAGAGGAGCCATGGTGACCTGGAACCTCTGTGACTCTGGCCATGACAGTAAAGCTCTCTAATCCTCAGTTTCTTCTCAAAATAATAAAAGACCATGACCAAGAAGTCACATTGTTATGTATTTAGTTTTGTGCTTGGTGTCCCTTAATCTCCACAGAGCTGGGATGCACTTCTATTACATTTATCTCCATGCAGCTAGTGACTAGCACAGAGTAAGTGTTCAGTAAACTATTATTAAATAAGCAGATCATTGATTGTTTAACAAGACTCTTAATTTGCATGATCTTACTGGATTCTGCAGCAACACTGTAGGATACATAAAGTACCCTATGGTGAGGTGCGGAGGGGAGATGGAGAGGGGAGAAGGAGGACCCTGCATTCCTCGTTCAATCAGAGACCTGTGGCTTACTTAGCCTCCAGTGATTTCTTCTGAAGAGGATTCTATGACCCCCAAAAGTTCATGACTCATTGTGTTCCAGTTCTGTCACTCTGCACATCTGGAGCTACAAATGGGCTTCAAATCACTGTCACCAAGAGAAAAGGAGGTGACTAGAGAATGGTTCTCGAGTTAGTTCTTTTCAATAAAAGCTCACTGGTAAGGCCCTGTGAGTGAGCTCCTATTAGTAAGAGAGAACCCATTCCACTCCTGGAAGGACAACTCCAAGACAACATTGGTAATAAAAAAGAATAAAACATACCATGCTTGCTAGGTGCCAAGCACCACTCTAAAAATTTTGCATTGCCTAATCCATGTTGCTTGTAAAACCTGCTGTTGTTTTTCTTTATAATGGGAGACCATCAACATCTTTCCAGAAGAAAACTATTTCCTCTCTGTGGTAGTTTGTTCTGTTAAGCCACCTCCACTTCACATGTGCATGTATATACATACAGATTCATTTCACATGTGCATATATGTACATACAGATTTGTGTATACAAGCATATATGCATACATGTACACATAGTGCATATATGTTCATGTATACATTAATTCTTCTTGTAATTTGTCCACCTTCAACAGACCACAGACCACAGAAGACAACTCCCTTGTTCTACCCTCACAGTGATCAAAATAAGCAAACCAACCAACCATTGGAAAGACCCTTTATGCAGAGTATAGTGAAATTTTGAGTTATTTTAAGAATTAGAAGACCTGAATTCCAGTCTCAGCTTGGGTCAGTCATTTTCCTATTCAAACAATGTTTATCATTAATAATTCCCTCCCAAGCATAAGGAATGGTAGGGGATACCAGCAGAATATGACGCAGTCCTTGCCCCCCTGGAATCCACCTTCTAGAGCAGAGAATAAAATGTCCACAAGGTAGGGCAGGAGGCAAGGGCTGCCCGGTTGACGGAGTGGCTCAGAGCACTCTGGGACACGGGGAAGATCCAGGGGGCTTAGCCAGGGACTGAGGGAGGCTTCAGGGATACACTGGCGTTGGAAACCGGCCTAGAAGGATGATACGTTTATTTATTTATATGTGGCCTCTTCTGGCAAAGGGTTTGAGGGGACTGGATTGTAATGGCGAGACAGGCCCTTCTGGGGAAGCAGGGAGGCCAGGCTGAGGGGTGCGTGCTGAAGCCCCTTCCTCCTCGGAGTCTCCCATCTCATCTGTTAAAGGAGAAACGAGGCCTGAGCAGGTGACTTCCCAAGGCCCTCTGGGGCCCCGGTGTGACACCGGGAAGTGGTTCATGCCCAGGTAGGTTCCATCCTCCACAGCTCCCCGGGGGAGCACGGGCCCTCCCGGTCACGGCCACCTGGCAGAGACCCAATGTATTACTTTTGTCTTAATCCATGTCATTCAGGAATAAACCTCGGCGTTTCTCCGTCTCCCACTTCTAAGCGCGGCCTCATTGATATTCAGCAAACTTTCCCGACCCTCTTCTTTTTTAATTCTGTGAGAAGACATTTCAATGAGTCTGAGCTGGGACAATTTAGAGCTGAGACTCCCATCTCTATTCACAGCTTGGGGACATTCTCACAAGATTTGAGTCAGGAGGCTAAGCTGTTAGAGCCCCGGTGGCATTGTCTCCAAGTTTCTCGGGGCCAGGCTGCCAAGTTCATACGAGGTGCTGAGCTCCTTCCTTTCACAGACCTACTTATTAGCAGCTTGCTTTCTTTCTTTTTCTTTTCTTTCTTTTTTTTTTCCCCCTTCCAGGCCCATAGATACAATTATTAGAAATTCCTGGTTTTGTGCCCATATTGAAAGAAGGCCTGAATGGGTATGCTAAGGACCCGAACGTGAGCCACTCTCCCTAACTCCAGCCTCTGCGGTTAATTAGATTTGGATGGTTTCAGAGGAGCAGCTGGAGTTTTGAGAAAATGGAAGCGATAAAAAGGGACTATTCAAGGTATTTTGGAGGGGCCGTGTAAAACAATATAGCTGCGAAATGGGGTTTGGGAAATACAGCACTGTTGATTTGGGTGGGGGTGTGCGCAGGGAAAGGCAGGCAAGGGCAGACGGGAAGGGATGTGAGCAGGCAGAAGAGTGCCAGGCCTGTGGATTGCACCAAGCTGGACGCTGTCGGGCTGGTGCCCCACGGTGAATCCCCGTCCCCAGGATGGGCAGCTCTGCCCTTGGCTTGGCAGAGCAGATCCACCCAGCGCCCACCCCAGGCAGGTCAACTGGGGAGGATGAGAGTTCAAGGCTACTATCCTTTTGCTGAGGCTATCAAATACTTATCAGAAAAATATTTCTGCAGCCCCTGCTGTGCACCTAGGCAGAGTGGGTGAAACTGGACCCGCTGAGTCTGGATTTCTGGAACAATCTGCTCTCCCTGCTTTGGACAGAACGTGGCCCTACCTGGAAGTAGCTAATGCCCAAAATTCCCTGGTCTCCCTGGTTTCTCTTAGTGTGATATTTTAAACTCGTTAAACATGCAAAGACCCTAAAGAGAATGAGTCTTTACAGTAAAGCTACCATCTAGTTGTGTGACTTTGGGCAAGTCCCCTTGCCTGACTGTAATGTATAGTGAATTTCTTCATCTTTAAGACCAGGGAGTGTGCCCGGATGCTAAGAGCCCTGCCGACTGTCACGTTCAGTCATTCACTTGTGGTGGGGAAGAACACTGATGCACAGGTTTGGAAGGAGGGGGTGGAGCGCCAGAGGGTTCCTGTCAGTGCTGGTAACCACGTCTCCCAGCCCAAATTCTAATTGGCCTGGTAAGTCACAGTCTAACACAGTTCTGGGGACAGCAGTCAAGGGTGCTTCTGGGGAAAAGGGGACATGCAGCAGTGGCATTTTGTTCCCTGGAGCAGTCATTAGGAAACTTTGTTGTAACCTAGTGGTTTTTAAGATTTTCTCTTTTTAAAATGATTGGAAGACTTCCTTCAGGCAAAAATCTCACATAGAATCTCAGACTGTGAAGTGGGGAGAAGCAGAGCAGCTCTGGCCGAGGGGGAGGTGGCCACCAGTGCCCTGCTTGGCTGGCTCTGGCTCTTACCCCTGAGATGGCCCCGTGGGTCCAGGCACGGAGCTGCTTCAAGGCCATTGTGTACAATGAAGTGGCTTCTGCCAAGCCCAGAAGTTTTAAACTGTCCCATCTGTTTTTTATATTAGGGTGATGTCTGAGATTCCATCCACTAAAACTGTAGAGGTGTCCCTTTCTTCCTTTCTAATTCCAATAGAGCCCACGTGTGAGACTGTATGGTTGTGGAGGTGGGAGCTATGTGGGACCGAAACGTGGTTATTAATATCAACGTGTCCACAGGCTGTCAAGGCCTGGAGAGAATCATGGTTTCAGATAACAGCTCACTTATTCCTTTAGCAAAAGACCACCCCTCTCATTCCAAAAATATTGCATTGTGTCCCGTGGCTGCTGGGGGTGAATGAGACACGGTCTCTTCTAGGAAGGGGTTTATACTCTAATAACGGATGGAAACCACACACGCAATCTATACTGCTATCAGGGAGACGTCATCTGTGCTGTTGGCAAAAGGACACAAAATCCTCTCAGGTCTCGGAGGAAGGAGGGGGACCTTCCCGCTGGGTGGTCTGGCAGGAACGACACAATGTGCTACCCAGTTTCAGGGGACAAGAACAAGCACTGATGGGCACAGGTGCTGTCCATTGGGTTCTATTTTAGTTCTTTTAACGTTTAAATATTGGAAGGGAGGGAGTGAACAGAGAAAAGAAGTGAAGAAATTAGGGGTGGCAGGGAGGGAGGGAGGGAGAGAGACTGCTTTAGACAAGCTTTCAACATTTTGTAGCCCTCCAAAATCTCCCTTTCCTGATATTTTTAAATACTGTCTGCTCTAAGTTCTTGTCTTTTCAATTACCCTTTCTCACTGTGGCATATTTTTTAAATTGTTGGCCTCTCAAAGACAAGGATGATGGCCATCCTTTATTTTAATAAGTCAGTTTGCAATGTAAGCATCGCCCTTCTTAGAGACCAGATCACAGGCTGGAGAGCCTTTAGGCAAACCGAACACACACGGAGCACCTACTTCCTATGCTGGCTGGGGAGGGACACACAGGACAGGGCTCTGTCCTCAGAAACGGACTGTTCGGAGGAGACTGGCTTACCAGAAGCATATAGAAAGCGGGGTGCTGCCTATGGGCGTAAATGACACTGATGATCCAAGTGGCTGGAGAAGATTTTGAGGGGTGGGAGGAGATAAGCTCTGCAGAAGATTTAGGAGTTGGGAGAGATGGGGATTGAATGAGTAGTCTCACTCAGTGCCTAGACTTTAGTGCCAGGTACTGTGGAGTACACAGAACAGTAAAATACCCTTGAGTCGCTCACTGTCTTGTTTTCTTTGGGGACGGATGTATGATCCGCCCAGGAAGTCATCATTGTCCAGTTGAAGAGACCACATGGATGCACCGTAGGCTTCTGTGGTTCCAGCAATTGCAGGGCAGTAAAGGGAGAGACCTGTATGCGTCTGGGGTGGTCGTCAGGGAGGAAGTGGACCTTGATGAAGACAGGAAACTTGAAGAAATGAAAAATCAAATGCAGGAGCTTTCACTGGGAAGGGAGAAAATAGAGGGTAGGTTGGCAGAAGTCCAGAGGCAGGTTCAGCTTATTTGGGCTAAAATGGAGACATCTCCTGACAGGAGTGCAGAGTCTGGCCTGGAGAAGGGCAGGAGAGGAACCCAAGCAAAGATTTGGAGTGGAGGTTGCATGTGAGATGAGGTGGCCTTGAATTCCAACCTAAGAAATGTGAACTTTATCCTGTAGGAGAGGGAAGCTCTTTTTCAGACCAGAAGGCTGAGCCCCTATCATTTCATCAGTGGGAAAGAAGCCCTCACCGGTGGCTGGGCAGCAGACCGGTGCCATGCCGGGACACCGGGACACTCTGCTCCGTTGGTGGTGGTGCAGACAAAATGAGCTGGAAGCAGCTCGCAGTAATTGGCGCTCTCCAGGCTGCTGCCTGGTTTGAGAGGAGAGGCGATGTTCCCTCCTCTGCACACTGTGATTGCTGGCCCCAAAATAGCCCTGCACCTGCTCTGAGATGCCTGCGAGATAATTTCAGCTTCCAAGGAAACTGCCCTGATTGGTGTTGATTTTTCATGACCTCCCTTCAGGCGAACACCTGGAGATAAGCACCTGATCACAGAGGTGTGCCCTGAAGAGCCCAGGGCACTCAGGTATGCAGCCCGGGCCAGTCTGAGGGGCCCACTCCTTGTCTCCTCCCTGCAGAAGGAGGCAGGTTCCTGCACCACCATGGGGTTAGACATTAACTGGCTGAGCAGAGGGCCAGGAAATCAGGACGGCAGTCAGAGCAGGAGCTGTTGCCCTGGGGATCTGTCTTGGAGGAACCGCTAGACATGCGGGTCTGCTTCCCAGCTCTCTTCACAGTGCGACCCCAAACTCTCCTCCCAGCTTATCTTCCACCTCGGCCCACTCTTCCATTTCAGCTCAAACCAGTCCTATAAAAAGGGGAGCTGAGAGAGATCCAAACACCTGGCTGGGAAACTGGGAGGGATCCCAGCCAGAGCAATGAATCAGCATCCTCTTTAAGGCATAGGATCAACGCCTGGTGTATTTATAGGGACACTGTAAAGAGTGACATTATCTCATCTGATTCTCCCCCAAACCCTAGGTGACCAGTGTAGGAATCTTTGCTGCCATTTTGCAGATGTTTATTAACTTGCCCACGGCCATGCAACTGGAAACGTTAGAAGTCGGGTTTGGAATCTGATAGTTGAAGTTCACATTCCCTGCTCTGCATTGTGCCATTTTGGGCACACATTATACACTTAATTATAGGGAAAGAAAAGCTACATGGACCAGGTCAAGTTTTATGATACAGGGTTTTATTATACTCCTGGGGCTCTGAGGATTCTTATCTGTATTTCGTCTGTTTTGCTTCCAGAAGGGCAGCCCGACGAAGTGGCCTTCAGGGGCAGTGAGTGGCCCAAGGGCTCGCCTCTCACAGAAACGAAGGCCCTGCAGGAGGAATGTAAAGTGAGAGAGGCACAGTCTGTCACAACAATGCCACCAGGCTGAGGTCCAAGCGTCATTCCTCACCAGCCACCTAACCACAATAGAGAGTATGGCTGCAGGAGTGACCTGCGCACGGGGTGGACAGGCCTTGGCCAGGGAAACAAGGCCGGTTTCTAGTGTTTCTTCCATCCCAGAGCATACCATTCTCTGCAACTCAGTCCCTCTGGCCAATTTTTGGAGATTTAATGCAGAACCCTGATTTTGGGGACTTTCCTGGGGACAAAGGATAAACAGCTAAACCTTTCCCTCTCTCTCTGTCCTTAAGAGAGTTTATTTTTAATTTTTTCTTAAACTGAACATATGGACAATCAACTACCTTGATTGGGGAATTACGTGGCCTTTGCCAGCTCATCTGTACTGATTCACGAACTTTGTCATGTCTCCAAGGAGATTTTTTCTTTTCCTTTTTCTTTCTTTTCTTCCTTTCTTTTTTTCTTTTCTTTTCTTTTTCTTTTCTTTTCTTTCTTTTTTTTTTTTTTGGCATCTTTGGTTACAAAAAGCTCCATGTCTCAGAGTTGGGGCTGGGGACACTCTGGAAGTCTCCTAAGATGTGTCAGGGTCTGAGCCGTCTGTCAGCCTCTCTTCCCCTGGGCTGCTGTGGGCCATCGCCCCCCTCTTCCTTGGAGCACCTGGGCCATGAGCCCCCGAGGCCAGGCCCATCTCAGACCATCTGTGCTTCTCCTCTGTCCTCCAAGTGTAGCTGCAGAGAAGGATCCAGACCCCACACTCAGGGCTGGTCCTATTTTTTCCTCCTCCACTTCCTTCTTCTTCTAATTCCATCATATCTCCCCCTCACGCTCTGTTTTCTTAACCTGTCCTGATAGTAGGACCCTCAGCAGCTCCTCCTTGCTCCTTCCTGCCTCTGTAGCTCTCCCTCTCCTCGTATCTATAGACTCAACCTCCCCAACGTACCCAATGCAAGTCCCTACCCTTCTAGAATGTTCATAAGCCTAATTAAACAAATAAACAAAATCCACAAGTCAGTGAAGCCGGCCGCATCATCCTCCCTGCTGTGTTCCAGTGCCTGGTGTCCCCGCTGTGGTCCAGCTAACTTCCCGGCTCCAGGCCCCCAGTGCTTTATCCTATAGGGCTGATGGCTTCTTGCACTTGGCCCCACGACCTGGCACAGACCTCTGCTTTGAAGACCTGGCTGGCTGATCATGCTGATCACCTGGGGAACTTCTACAAACATTTGCCCCCATCACCATCCAGAGATTCTGATTCACTGGGTCTGTAGTTTCATAAAAGCTCCCGGGCTAATGCTATTAACAGCCAGCCAGGCTTGAGCACCTCTGATCCAGACCACTGGTTATTATATTGTTCCTAATCCGTATCTTGATCTTCGGGCTTCCAGACTTTTGGCCTACATTTTATTTACTTTATTTCCTCCAGCTATGACCTTAAGGAGAGCCAGCTTTCTGGTCCCAGATTCAATCACTTCCCACATCTTTTCTGATTCTGTCCCCATATCTCATTAGTCCAATTTGTCACTGTCAGTGCTGATGTGACAGTTTTCTTCCATGGCATCTGTAAGTGGGATCCAATCACACTCTGGGGAAATTCTGTAAATAGGGTAAAAGTCTGTTGAGTGGGCTTTGCTGTTTGACCAGAACCCCTATACAGTGATGATTACTGAGAATATAATAATCACAGTCATAACAATAGCAGCCTGTCACAGGAAACAAAGCTGTTCTATGGCCATGATCTCATTTAGTCCCAGTAAAGGCTCTAAAACCCAGCAGTGTCGTTCCTGTTGTACAGATTTATAAACTGAGACTGAGAGAAGGTAAAGGACCTGCTCAGGGGTCTGCAGAACCCATCCCTCTGAGTTCTGAGATGCCAAAGGTCACACTACCCTGAGCGAAGTTTTGGTATATGGTAAGATAGTCTGCAACCTGACATGTCCACAAAGCCCTCACTAAGTCCCCATCAAAACCATCACAAAAGCTCTTGAGTGTTCACAGCAGTCCTGGGCCACCCCCAGGTGCCTGCCCGGTTATGTCCTAGTTTCCATCGTCCCAGCTTCTCTTTGCCTCTGGTCTTCCTGGCTCCTGCATTCAGCTTTTGCCTTGCACCCTGGAGGCGATTTATCCCTCTGGGTCTCTTTAATTCTTGCTTCCTAGAGTGGTAAGCCTGCCCTGACTGCCCCCAAACAGCCAAACCTGACAGTGCTCACTCGGAAGCCCACCCAGTGCCCTGAGATGGGTGGGAGCATTCAGACAATAATGTTCAGAGGTTTTGTACCCAGACATTCCGTCTGAAGCCACAGTAAGCCTTACGTAGGCCTTGGCTGTGTAAGCATGGCTCAGGGCTCTTTGTACTCCCTATCCAAAAATATCTTCCCCCTCCAACTCCCCTGGCAGCCAGGAAAAGATGTTCTCTTACATCTCTAAAGTGTTAGAGTCATTATCAGCTCCATAAAGGTTGTCCTTCATTGAACACCTGCTATGAACCAGGCCCTGTGCACTGCGTACATTGTTTCTCTGCAGAGGGTGGGTTACGAACATCTGCATTTTATGGACTAAGATATTTGGACTCAAAGAGATCAATGGGGAAATCCATGAGCATCTCTCTGCCCCAAGCTATAAAAACAGGAGATGAAAGATCCCTGTTTTCCCATCTCAAAGGCAGGTCAGCCTCAATTGTCTCTTCCATGATATTATTTTTCCTCAGTTGCATCAATATATGCTCTATGTACGATATAATACTTCTTTTAAAAAAATACCACGGAGTTATCAGTCACTGACACCCTTAAGTGAGTTTCCTTTGTTCATGCTTCCCAATACACATAGCTGAAAAATCCTCTGGGATTTTGAGAGGGGTAATCCAGAGATATTATAATTTGGAGGTTGAGCCAGTTTGTGGAATAGTAGACCCAGCAGAGCACAGGGGCAGTGAGGATTTGGGAATTTTAGCACACAACAGGAAATTCTGAAAGCTTCATCTCCTTCCTAGTTTCACCTCATCTGGCCATTTGCATAGCGATCATCCTTCACCAGAGCAGTGGCTTTACCAAGGCATTGACAACCTGACCCTGCCAGATACCCGCATGCTGCCAGTGCTGGGACAGCTTCCTGGCTCCACCAGATGGGGCTCAGGGTGCCCCTCTGGGATGTGAACACCTGTTTCTAAGTGTGTCCTCACATCCACTGAGCTGGGAGCCTCCACAAGTCAAAGCTGTCCCTGGCAGCTTTTCCTGAGTGCTGGTCACCTGGTAGGCATTCCTCAAGGTGGGTTGCAGTGGTGAGTGGAGGAATGAAACATAGCTTCCTTTGTGACCACCACTAACCCATCTGACTCTGCCTACTCCCAAGGTCCCTCAGAAATCAGCCCGCTCCCAAGGTCTAGAAGCTTTGCTGATTGATTCACTGGCGATTCATGCAGCTTATTGATTTGGTAAATAGAACGCTAACAAGTTGGACTGGTGATCCAGGGAACATCAATAGCTTAGATAAGCTTGAATCAGCGACTTCTCCTGGTTATAGCATAGGCAATTTGTCTTTATATTTACTTAGTATTGATGTTAAAGAGAATAATTATTCATTCGCTGCATAACTTACCTCAGCCCTACTCCCTCCCAAAAATTACCTCAAGCGCTTGCAATATTTAGAGATAAAGCTAAGAGTTTTGCCTCTTTCTCACAATCAAAGGAGACCAGTTGAGCACAAATACTTCTCATCATCTCCACCATCGTGCCTTGCTTGGAAGAGTCCCCATCTATGTTGTTCAAAATATTTTTAAGCTCAGAAAAGAGAAAACAATGAGCAACTCATTTGATCTGTCCATGTGATGTAAATCTCTAAGATTTTAGAGTAAAGCGAGGCTAAAGCAGTCATAGGTACACTAATATAAAAGACTGGAGAATCCAGGTGCCTATATCTAGTCTTGGAAGGCAACAAGGCTAAAAACTACTAGTCACAGCCTTCACAGGTGTGTACCACCCTCAGCCTCCCCCAAGTGCATCCATGGTCTTGGTACCCAGTCCCAGGGCTCTCCCACTCCTAACGGGTGTTCTTCTTCCTGTACTGTTGACGCTTAATAATGCAGTAGAAAGGAAAACCATTCATGGTCCCACGTCACTAGGGATGATTCATGCATGGGTAATTAAGAGATGACTGCAATTTCCATCTGTAAATTCTGCCTGAGCCTGCAGGAGAATTGTGCTATACCAGCTCACGCGGACCCAGTCCTAACTATTTTCTTGACTCATAAGATGAACACTAACCTTTCGTCTTCCCAAAGAACTGCACAAAATCAGGACTGCACTATTTACAGAAACCTCAGGTCTCCACATTTTTCCAGTTTACCACCATTCTTCCCTTGTAACCCCAGTTATGACTCATGAACCTAATCCAACTGTTTCCCCCTGTCGTGGATGTTTCCTAGAGTTTTCTTTCAGTTCCTCACACATGCAGTCCTCCCTCCCACTTTTGTTTGTGCTATTTACTCTTCTTTGAATATCATTTCATATTATTCTCCCTCTCCTGACCTCCTGACCCTCTTCACAGCCACCTCTTTTGCCTGGGAACTGTCCCTCAACCTTAGAGCCTTGCCCTGGGGAAGTTGGTTCTGTCTCCAGCTTGTATTACAAGCATGTAAATATGTACTTGTGCTGTTGTTTGGCTAATGCCTGTCTTCCCTGGAAGTTCTATAAAGGCAGGGACCAGCTGTCTTGCACATCATTATATCTCTAGAACCTTGCTCCAGTGCCTAGGTCCTCAGTAAATCATTCTGAAAGACGGAAGAATAGAGAGAATGAAAGGACAAACCAGAAAAGACAAAGGTATCAACTTTAAACTTTGGTCTACTGCTTTCTTGTGCCCCTTGTTTCTCTTTAGGGATGGATGGACATGTCATGAGCTACTTTCTCTCCACCTAAAAGAGAGCTCTGGACAGAGCATCATAAGAAAGAACGTGTGTGTTGCGGGGTGAGGGATGCAAGTTGTGTGTGTGTCGTTCCCTCTCCAGAAGCCCCTTCCCCACGTCCTCTCTGCAAATTCAGCTCTTACACAGGACTCAAGTCAGTTTTTATCTTTTCCTTGAAGTCTTCCCTGGTGACTGAAGCCCTCATGACTACACTTCTGCAGATGCCTAAAGCACATATTTGTCACAGCAGAGAACTTGCGGCTTGAATGAGGCTGTCCAGTGCAGCAAGTCCCCTAGCACAGTCCTGTTCACGAGTTCCTCATAGACATTAGCTTATTTTTTCAGATGACTCTGTTTAATAGATTGAGGAGGCTTCCTTACGTTGACCTAGTATTTGTCTCCCCAGCGATCCCATGCCCTCATCCCATTTGTGTTCTCCGATGCCCCACCCCACATCTACCCCTCCTTTCCCCTCACAATCCTTCTGATATTTGGATATGGTTGTTACCCCTGCGCCCTTCCTCACATGCACAGCCCCAGCCACAGCCCCATCCTAACCCCACAGTGTCTTTTGTATCCTCTGTCTCATCTCATAAAGATTGCAAGCTCCTAGAAGGAACAATTGCTCTTTTGCCTATTTTATATACTTTTCAAACCCAGTACTTTGCTGGAAACACAATACAGTAGGTATTAAAGATCTGCAGAATAAAGAGTGCATAAGAGAAGTGGAGAAAGGATTGCATGGGGGAAAATAAACAGGAGGTTATTTAGGCTGGAGACCCAGGAAGGATAGGATTTTCTTCTTTTGCCATGCTGTCAAAGTTCCCACCACCTGATAGGAGGCCCGTTTCTTTCAATAAAGAAATACAAAACGTTCAGTTAGGAGGTAAAGAGGAGGTTATGTTTCCAGCCATTGGTATCAGAATAAAAGACCAAAGAATGCTCTCATCAGAAAGGCATAGGAAGTGGGAAGACAAAGACAATTGAGCACAGAGAGGAAATGGCCAGGAAGGAAGAGGAATAGAGCAGGGGACAGTTCGGAGTGAGGAATGCGGTCAGGCCAGAGCTCGGGGACTCCTCCAGTACCCTCTGCCTCAGTCCCAGAGGATGCATTAGGTTTAAAGCAGAAAATGACTGACAAATTACTAGGTCACTGAGTGTGAAATTTATATTTTTTGCTTCTTGCTCTCTCTCATCCTATAATTGTATCGACCTAAACAGTAAAAATATTGCTATTGTCTTCTTTATTACGGCGCCTCTGAAAAGTGAACCCCTGTGTCTCGGTGGATTTCTTTTTTTCCTAGATAAATCTTTTTCTTGTGATAAATAAATCTCCTAATAGAGTCTTATTTAAATAACACTGTGCTGGGAGTGAGGCAGAAATCAAAAGATGAACCATTAAGCCTAGTAATAGGAAAGTGATGTGCGTCAGCGGCATTACCGCATCCCGAGAAGCCACATCAATTAGGTACCTAATGTGTGACCCGCCACATAAACCAGTCCAGCCTCACACCCCTCATGCTCCCGCTATCGATTGTGGCCCAGATATTTGGAATTAAACTGAGCCTCCTAATTATCTAGCACGGAGAGCTGTGCCGGTCCCGCTGTCAGGAGTCTGAACTGCGGCCTCTTCCCGAGGAATTTCGCTCGCTGTGATGAACGTGCTGTCCCCGTGACCTTGAGCTATGAGTGTGTTTGTTTTATAATCAAGCCTATCTGAGTCTTGGGGGTGTTCTTGGGAACCAGACGAATCAGAAATAGAGACTGTTTAGTGCAAATCAGCGACACATGGTGATTTCTAGGGCTTTCTCCAGGTTGGTTTTTCATGACACTTACTCACTTGGAAGAAAATGCTCTAAATCTGTTTCTCAGACATTTCTCTGGCTATTCGACCCCCTGAGGTCATAGGGATTGCTCCCTGCCCTGAACTCTTTTGGCATATTGTCAGTCTCACTCACAGGACTCTGCTCAAGGGTATGTGTTTTGTCTTTGTAATTCTATTGTCCTAAAGGGTGAGTGCCATAATGACTTATTTTGCATTTGTCTTAAGTCCTCTCTGCTGCCTAGCATAGGGATTGGAACACATAGTAGATGCTTAATAAAAAATGGATAACACTGATTCTTTTGACTACTTCTGATTTCTTATACTACTTTAAGCAGCCATTGTTTCCCACCATTGATGCATTGAGATGTTGCCTTTTGCCAAATTACCTAGGCACGTAAAATACTTAGAGATGGCTTTCAGGTCCCCTGGCATTTTCATTTAGCTAAGTTATGCCTAGTTAGTTCTCTTAATCTTCCTCTGTGTTCTACTTCTTGCCTTTTAATTTTTTACAATCTAGAGATGACAACACCTTGGATAATTCAAGGGAAACATTTGGGGAAATGCCCAGGAGGGGAGAGTGCGGTAACCAAGATGGGTCGTGTTTGTGCGGTCTTCCCATTCTCACTGCGTTCACTGCACAACGTGTCAGAATTGAAATGCCTGGTGCAACCTGGGGACAACTGTTGCTGCCTGTCTCCGCTTGACCTTCGCTGTGTTCCGGAATGGATGTGCTGGGCTACTGCCTAGGAGGCCTATTGATACATATTCCATCCCCAGGAAGAACTTGGAATGTGGCCAGCCAATCAAAACACAGAACAGGGGAAAAAGGAATTGCTGGCAGCAAACTTTTTTTACAAGAGCATCTATTTCTATCACTGCAACATGGTCAATGGGCTCAATAAGCCACTTTTTGGATACTGCAAAGTTCTCATGTGGCTGCAAAGGAAAGTAGATCTGCCTTGGAACATATCTACGTACTCCCCAGTATGCAACTTTTCTCCCATTTGATATAACTCCCAGGCTGAATCATGTGTTTTTCATCAATTGAAGCTTCCCAGTGAACTGACATTCCTTCCAAATATGATCTGCTGTGTCCAAATGGGCAGAGAACATGAAGCATCTTTAAGAAATAAGCACAGAGAAATTGCGCAGAACACAGTGAAACCCAATTACAAACTATCTCAAGATAGCGTGGATTGTACCAGATGCCCAACCCTTTCTTCTGAGTCAATGACAGGTTTATCACCAACACAGGAGGCCAGCAAGAGCCTGAAGCAAGTCAAAACCTCTGACATTAGCGTTCTAGTCAATTGCTGCTGAATTCAGAGTATTCTGTGACTGGCCATGTAAAACGTAGAGCCACCATTTGACCTGCATGCAAAGGACAGGGGAGACAGAATGACCCAAAAAGCAGGTGCCTGACTTCTAGAACCTGAACTGTCAGTCTGTGCTTTTTTACTTCCTACTGCGTGAGACTTCCCGGGCAAGACACTCAAGCTCTCTGGGCTAATATTTTCCTTATTTATAAATTGGAGCCAATCATTACTGTCCTACCAAACTCCAAGGTTGGTTATGGAGTATATAGAACTGTAGCATTTTGAAGCTAAGAAGAACTTTGTTGAGTCCAACATTCTTCTGTTAGACGAGACAGTTGAGGTCCAAAGGTGTCAAGGTCAAATAGTAGAACTGGACCTTTAGGGGAGACAATAGAGACCAGAGCACAATGCCAGCCATAGGATGTGTGAGCTAGAAGGAACCTGCCTGGGATTGATCTGGTACAATGTCTTTATCTTATATTGAGGAAACGAAGTCTCAGAGAATCAGCGGCATTAGGGAATTAGTGGGAGAACCGGGGTTGCCACTTGAGTGTTTGGACCCCTTGTCACCTGGTCCCAGTGAGATGAGCTAAGTGTTCAGGGGTTTTAAGAAATTTAAACTTATTTCACATGTGTATATATGGGTAAGAGGACTAAGTACTGTTAGTATCCATTTCAAATCTTGTAAGTAATTTCCATAAACATCTCACAACCAGAATTTCTCACTGAAGTCCTATTTATTACCCACTCTGGCTTCCTACAGGCTTTGGGCTAGTGCAGCCCAGATTTGGTGGAAGAGCTGGGCAAACTTCTGCAGGAGAAATTCTTCCAGTGCCCCGGATAGTGTGGCAGTACAGAAATCACTGCTGACATGGTGGCAAAGAGCTTCAACGTATGAATTCCACCTAGTACCTATTATGTGCCACCCACCCAGTGAGAGGTGCTGTGGGAATGCACAGATGAGATTTTTTTTTCCTTTTTCCAGGGAGCTCACAGATGAATGGGTATGGAGATATTAGGTTGGGACACCCAAGACAATGGGCTAAGACCCAAGGTAGACCTCAAAATGTGCTACCATAGAGGCACAAGTGTTAAAGAAGCATGGTCATTGAGTACAAGCATTCTGAACGGTCTTTTCCAGAAGCCTTTGTAGCAGTGTGGAAGTTAATAGTGAGTCTTGAAAATTGAGTAGATTGGGAGTGGAGGCTGGACATAGATAAAGAAAAAAGAGAAAGCACAGATTCAAGGGGACTGAAAAGTCAGAATAAAGTGAGATTCACCTCCCAAAATAGAGACTTATTGTAAATCTATAGTTATTACACCACACTGCATTAGCATTACATATGGCATTACAACCACATGGCATTAGCACAGGGATAGATGGAAAACAAGACAGAGAGCCAGAAGCAGAGCCTTATCCTTTTTGGAATCCTGATCTATGACAGAGGTGGCCTGCAGATTTACAGGGGAAGGATGGATTGTCCCATCCTTGGTGTGAAGACAGCTGATTACCCATATGAAAAGAAAATAAAGTGGGATATTGCATCCCTACTTCATATCGTGAACATGAATCAATGTCAGGTAGGTTAAAGACCTAAATATAAAAAGAAAACTTTTTTAAAAAAGAAAATATGATAAAGAACTAAAGTATGTAGGAATTTTCAATATTAATAAATTTATATTAAATTCCAAAACTCCTGCTCTCAGAAAATGCCATTAAAAAGGTGAAAAGAGAATTCAGACTCAGTGAAAATATTTGCAACTCATAAAACCAGCAAAAGATTGATACTCAGAATTTATTTTTCTAAACTAGTAAGTGTGAATAAGTAAAAGACAACCTAGTAGAAAAAGGAGACAAAACATGAAAAGGCAATTCACAGAAGAGGAAATACAAATCAATTATACATGAGTGAATAGAAGTTCAACCCTTTATTATCAGAAAATGCAAATTAAACTGTAGTGAGGTACAGTTTCTCAAGCATGATATTGGCAAACATTTTAAAATCTGACATTTCCAAGTGTTGACAAGGATGCAGATCAATGGGACCTCTTGTTTGTTGTTAGGGGGAGTATGAATTGGTACCAACATTTTGGGAAGCAGCTGGCATTTTCCCATAAATTTGAAGGTGCTCATTTCCTGTGTTCCTGCAATTCTTCATATAAGTATTTCCCCTAGATTAACTCTCACAGGGAGGTCATGAAGACACATATATGAATTGTTGCATAGTGTAAAACTGAAAATGACTCACAGGTCTGTCAAGGCAGATTGAGTAAATAGACTGCGGAATGGTCCTACAATGGAGTGGTATGGAGCAGTACCAATGAACGCAATGAGGCCCATAGATCAAGTTCATAATTAAGTTCAGAAGAAAGACCTTGTAGGAGAGGTTTGCCTGAAAACTAGAAACAGCAGGAGCAGGATAATAAAGAAAAGGGAAGACAGTCAGGGTTGTACCTTTGTAGGGAAGCTTTTACAGGGCATCGTGTGCATGGTATGATCTGAGCAGGCTTCTGTCCTGAACATCTGCCTGAACTGTCATCATTACAGGGAACGGGCTCTGCCTTTTTAAGAATAAATCTCTGTCTCTCTGGCACGTATCAGAGTTCCTGGCATAGAGCAAATTCTCAATAATATATTTCAAAATGAATGAATAATGGCAAGAACCAATTCTACTCTTCTTTGTAGAAATAAGCTTGGAGTGAATACAGCATGTTCTTTGAGGCTTTTCTTATTGCATTCATTTCCTGGCTAGACAAATTTCTCTAATTCTCACTCTTAGTCTTCACAAAATGAAATTGCTTACTGATTCCATCCTCTTAACAACATTTCTGGGATGTGCTTCTTCCCCCTTGCATCCAAAATATCTGCTTGCCTGAAATCTTCTAGACCTTATCCTAAGTACCTCTTATCTGGATATTCATTTGCATCCTTATAATAAACTAGTAATTGTGAATATAGAGTTTTTCTGAGTTCTGTGAGTTGTTCTAGGGAACTAGAGAAACTGAAGAGCTTGTGGGAAGGCTTGAATTTGTAGCTGGCCAGCCAGAAGTGCTTGGGGACACTCAGGATTAATGGCTGGTGTCTGAAGTGGGTGTAGTCTTGTGGGACTGAGCCCTTAGCCTGTGAGGTCTTAGAGAACTTTGCGTAGTTAGTGTCAGAACTAAATTGGGTTGTAGGAAATCTAGTTGGTGTTGGAGAATTGGTGTGGAAATGCATAGAAGTTAAGTAATCTCCCAATGAATTGATCTGAATATATTTATTTAGTAAAGCATACACATAGGAGACTCTGCCAGGCACTGTGGGGCATAGTAGGAGTGATAAAAATACAATAATAATAAGGACTGTGACAAATTTTGACTAGTGAATTACACAGAGGGCTTTCACATTCTTTGACCCTTTTCATCCTAAAACCAAGATTAGAATGCTATAGCTTATGAAACTTATCAGGCCAGCAAATTGTAGCTGCTTTCATGTGCAAATTTCATCATGAATATTTGCTTTCCTAGGACAGGATGGCCTTATAGGGTGTCCACTCCAGGGACTACAGTTTCAGGATGCCTGAGGTCTCATATAATTAGATAATGCTGTCACACAAAATCTGGTCTTGTCATCACTCCACAAATTATCCCTTCTGGATCCTCTGTGCATTTAGTACAGGTGGTGATTTTTGATTTTCCTGATCTCATGGTGCCTGCAATTTCTAAGGCCCTTTGATTACTTAGAAGGAACACAGTCTGACTATGTTGGGGACTTGGGAACCCTTTCAAAGGCCTCATGAAGGCAAGAGAGAATCCTTTCAGTGGAAATTAAATCATAGCATTTTATTTTTATTAGATACTTGCTGTAATTCCCCCCCCCCTCCCTTTGCTGCTATGAAAATTAAGAAACTGGGAATCCAATTACAAAAGCGAGATAAAAAGGAAAGATAATAAAACATTTTAATTGGATGGTGGAGATGCTCGGTCGTGTCACTCTATGCTGCAAACTCTCCATGGCACAGCAGCACCACGGGGTGGGGTGGGGTCAAAGGACATAGGAGTAGTGAAGTGATACGAGAGAAACAGGGACTGCCACGGGGTTTGCCAGCCTACAAGGGGACCATCCACGTAGCACCCCGGCCCCTGGGTGTCGTGACTACCTTTGGACCACCTGAACCAACACACTAACAGGCAGAAGGCTTACAGCAGCACAATTCACAATTGCAAAGATGTGGAAACAACCCAAGTGCCCATCAATCCACGAATGGATTAGTAAACTGTGGTATACGTATACCATAGAGTACTACTCAGCTATAAGAAATAACGATGATACGACATCTCTTTGGTTCTCCTGGAGAGAGCTGGAACCCATTATATTAAGTGAAGTATCCAAAGAATGGAAAAACAAGCATCACATGTACTCACCAGAAAACTGGTTTCCCTGATCATCACCTAAATGTACATCGGGGAAGGATACGGGGGAATGGTCATGCTTGAAGGTGCAGACCTGGGGAGGTGGGGGGGGGAGGGGATGGAGGTATGACTACATGATGAGTGCCAGGCGCACTGTCTGGAGAATGAGAATGGACGCACTTGGGACTCTGACTCGGGGGGATGGGCGGGACATGGACAATGTATATGACCTGAACTTATGTACCCCCATGATGAGCTGAAATAAAAAATAAATAAATAAATAAAATAAAAACATGGATGATAAAAAAAAAACAAAATCAAGGAGACCCATCTCCTCTGTGGGACTCATTTCCAATATAGACTGAGGGCAGGGAGAGAGACTGTTATTAAAGCCAACTTCAGTAAGTAAAGGCAGCTTTGGGGGGCTTCTCTTGGAGTTGGGTCAGGGCTTTGCTTATGAGAAAAAAAAAAACAACAGAATCAAAGAAAGACAAAAGTTTTCAGCAGCACTGAAGGAAAATACTCAATAGGAGTAGCTCAGGTAGGAGTAGTAAGGTCATTCTGTGATTGAGTCCACTACCCATGCCACCAAGATTTAGGTTCTGAATCCAGTTTTCTGCCTCCCAGCCACTGCCAGACTCAGCAACTCATCAGGATTTCAGAGAACAGGAGCAATGGCTCAGAGCTTGCGATTCAGGTATGGAAGAAAGCCTGATTAAAGGCCTGATGACTGGCTCCATAGGGAGATTGGTAGACCTGGAGGTTCCTACTCTAGAACTAATTCTATATCTAGAAGTAGGTCTAGAAATTCTATATTTCTCCCAAGCACAAAACTCAAGCTTCAGAGGACCACCAATCACTGGGATGCATTGTCATGGGAAGGTCTTTGAAATTAGGATCAATACATGATTACCTTTCCATATTTTGTTCATCACCAAGTCCAGCTCAGCTGACCTCCTAAAAATGTCTTGAATATTGAATCTCGCCATTCTAATCACCAATATCCTGATGTAAACAAACACCATCTTTCTGCAGGACATTAGCAATAATATTGTCCTGGCCACTGCATATTTACTCTGGTTACCCTAAAACATTTTCTCTACATTTCAGCCAAATTGACCTCCTCAAAATGTAAATCTGACCCCCTTTTGTTCTCAATTAAAATTCTACAGGTCCCTGCATGCACTGGCCCATGTTCACATCTCTGCCCTTGACTTGAAACCACATTCTCCCTTATTCTCAAGCCTAGTTACACAGATCTGCTGTCTCTCTCCCCTTTCAGAGGAGTCCCCTGCTGTTCCTCCTTCCTAGATACTTTTTCCTGACTTTCCTCCTCCTTATTATTGAGATCTCAGCTTAAGGCTTTTTCATCCAGCAAAGTCTCACCAGAAGACCTTATCTCATAGGCACCAGCAACTGTTCACAGCTGCATTCACTTTTTTTTTTTTTTTTGGATTATTTTAGTTAACACAGTTGATTCTCATTATTCACGGTTATTCTGGTCTATAAAGTTCCCATAAACAGTGAATTAGTGAATACTGAACCATTGCTCCTAGGGGAAATGTATGGTTACTTTCCTGCAGGCCTCTGGTCACAATATTTTCTTCAGTGGATCAATACACAACCTTGTTTTATGTGTGCTTCTGTTTCAAGACACCTTGTTTAATATATATCGTTAATTCATTAACATTGAACTCGTGTTTAACAGCACTATTATTCCAGCCTGAAAGAAGATTATCTAATACATATTTTCTTTGTAAGGCACATCACAGCCTTCTTGTGTTTAGAAATACCATACAGCACTTCAGCACTATGCTTGGGAACCATTTTAAAGAGTGGATTCATCAAAAAATGAACAAAACTGAGAAAAATGTTGTACTTAATAGAACATGAAAAAGGCATTTGTTTACAGGACAAGAATTGAAACAACAAGGCAATGTTGCCTTGTTAAATCTTAGCTGGGAACCTACATGTTAGGTAACTCTAATTTTTTACTGCTCCATGAATGGGGTAACAAATACACTTTAGTGAGTAGGCAAATTCACAAATATGGGATTGGCAAATAATGAAGATCAACTCTATTTTATTTCTTTATTTGTTATTCTATATATTTTTTAAATTTCAGAATACTGGGGTACAAATGTTTAGGTTACACATATTGCCTTTGCCCCGCCCAAGTCAAAGCTACAAGCATGTGGTTTTTATTTGCATTTCCCTGATGATTAGAGATATTGAACATTTTTTCATATGTTTTTGGCCATAAGTCTATCTTCTTTTGAAAAGTTTCTGTTCATGTTCTTTGCCAAGATCAACTCTATTTATCCTTCACTGATTATAAGGTCTATGAGGTGCTTGCTTATTTGTTGCTTTGCGTTTGACACACAGTACCTAACAGTGCCTGGGAAGTGGCAGATACTTAATAAATAGATGTCTAGTAAATGGATAAATGTGAGGGATGCCTGAGGCTGTATATTGAAAAAAAATAGCAATTTTGGTCAGTTGCCTATTCATTTAAAGAAATGACCCAAGCTTTTCTACAACCACCCTTGGGGCCTCTGTCTGAGAGGGAATTCTGGGCTGGATGATAGGGGGTGACTCAGAATAGTTATTCTGATCTTCTCCAACGTTGGCATCACTGTTATTATGGGACTGGCCTACCTGAGGTCCAATCCTTCACTGACTACCTGTGTTCCCAGCTGGGACCCCTCCTTGTGGTTGCAGGTTGTGAAGTCTGGCTTCACCCATATCCATGCTGTGACTGGCCCAAAGGGACACACACAGAAGATCAGAACAGGGACCAGAACTCAAGGATTCTGACTCCCACACCAGTACCCTTCCCCATACCACAGAATTCCCTTTCACACACACAACGTTTGTGGCTATAGCTTATATTTGACTACTCTACCAACTATTGCAGGGGAAGGGTGCTTCCAATTCAGAACCTCTGTTCCCCCAAAGACCAAAAAATTTGTATTCTAATTTTTACCACTAAATTGCTTTAGGACCCGGAACTCACAAATGAACCGTGAATTACCGCCATTAGTAAGACTTTTCCATTGGCCATTCCAAAGTGGACCTTGAGGACTTTGACTTGAATGTCAGTGCTTCCTTTTAAGATACTCTACCCTCACAATCAGGGTAACCAATTCCCTGAATTGTCAGGGAACTCCTCACCTTCTTTTATCATCACAAACTCTGGAATAAAAGTAGGGTGGATACTTGTCCTCTTATTTGACAGATGGGCAGGTCATGTCCTTCAGGACTATTAGGTGGAATGAGATTACATGTGGAAAAGCCCTCTAGAAGCACACAGTAATGTCTGGATCTTTGGTCCAGATAAATAAATTGCACAAGGTCACATAAGCAAAATGGTGAGGGAGGTGATTTTCTTCCTGTCATGTAATTGCTTCTGGACAAGGCAAAATTTGGGGATGCTAACAGGTTTAGGAAGTGCTGCCTTGAAAAAGGTAGGATGCCATGCTGGCTATGGATGAAGAAGTCTGAGATAATTAAGTAAAGTATAGTCAATGGGAATTTCTTTTCTGGGTAGCCCCTGTGCCCTACTAAGCCACACAGGCACCTTTGCTGTGCCCAGGTTACCCAGTGCAGAGGCCATATTCTAGTGTCTGATGGATGGATGAGTCTTCATCAAATGCAGCTTCATCATGTTTTCCCCATGCTTTAATCCAATGACCATAGCTAGGCTGACCGCGGGTCTTGGTTTGCTTAGGACAGTACCAGTTTACCTCTGTTGTCCTGGTGTTATATTGACAGTGTCTCCTTTTATTCTCCAGAGTGACCCCCTTTGGACAATAAATTATGTGGTGACCCTATCCATCAAAACTGCTCAGGCCAGAATACAGTGCATCACCAATCCGCTGAAAACTAACCCACACGACCTGCTTTCTTTTCTCTTCCCACCAGCTATTGCTCAGCTGGTGATGCTTTCATTGTCTGCAATCCATGCCAGTTACTCTCTATGTAGTTATATTGTCTGTAATTTGCTTCAAATTGTATTAGCATAGATAGCATAATGCGTGCGTGTGTGTGTGTGTGTGTGTGTATGTGTGTATATTCATTTTCATCTATACCCTAGAGCTGATTGGTGAATGTTTGTATTATAGTTACTTAATAAGGAATATACACTCCAGAGGTGGTTAGTTAGCATTTGAAAGACTCTAATCAGAAACCATAACTCCAGAGGTACCTATTGCAGGACTTCTGCTTTCTTTATTTCTGGTTATGACCGGTGGCTTTGTCAATTAGAATAGTGGATATTAGAAACCATTTTTTCATTGATGGCTAGAAATGTGGGATTTCCTTGCAGTGCTGTACAGGCAGTCCTATCCTTGTACAAATAAGGTGCAAGAGTCTAGTGAGAGTAACTTTCTCTTCATTTTGGAATGGCGTCCCCGGGTTAGGAATCCAATGAGTCCTGAATCTTCGCTTATCCAATCAGATGGTTCCAGAATCCTGTCACCAGAACATTGTTGCCTTTGCTTCAGTGTATATTTTCACAGAAGGACAGAAGGATGGACCCATGTTGCTGACAGCACAGGCTGTGTGATTGTTTTCATACCTGCCTGCTAATAAACTTGTGTGTGCGTGGCAGAATTGAGTATTACATGAAAGCCTAACTACCTGGTAAATGGTAACCTGGAAGCAAGCTGGTGGGGAAACAGACATAGAGCCCTCTCCTACCTCTAACTTTAGAGGCTACCAGTACCTACCAAACATAACTAAATAATTGGAATGGGTCAGTTTGCAAAAAGTTCCGTGCCCCCTTGTGTGTTGTTCTCCTCTCTACACCCCCACCCCAACCTGTCCCCATCCTTCAAAGCCAAGGTCAAGTGCTTCTCATAGGCAAAGGGCCTCCTGACTACTTCAGCCCTTTTGGATTCCTGTTCTGAACTCCGCCACCACTTAGAGCTGGATATACACAACCTTATACAATCCAAGGGTTTTTTTTTTCTTCTCTAAATATTTTTGTATGCAAACTTTTAAAAAACTTGGCTATAAACATCCTGAGTGTGAAAATGTATTCTCCTTCCCTTGGAGCCCCTTTAATGCCTGACCCTAAGGCAGGCACATGTCGTATGCTCAGGAAATACTCGCTGGCCAACAAACTGACATAAGGACCGGAACCGATAGGCCTTGAGCCTCCATGTGTTTGGACTATAAGGTAAGGTAGAGGCCAGTGGATGAAGGATGCTGAATTCCAAGCTGTGGATGTAGATTTGGTGGTGGAGGAAACCGGGAGCCATCATAGGCAGTTATTGTTACGTTTCCATGTGAAATATGGGGCCAAAGGAACAGTCCCAGAACATCTGTCCAGGGCCGGAGGCCAACGCATATCCTCCAGATGTTACTCGTGGATCTATGAATGCACTCTTCCTGCTCTGCTGGCAATGAGGTAACAGAGGGACGGAGGCAAGATCCAGGGGGAAAACTGATGAAATAAAAGAGACATTATAAGGCACGCTGTCCGAGAGCAGTCGATTTATAGGTTCTGAATATTGCTCTATAAATATCAGCATCTGAGAATCTCGGAGTGAGAAAGGGCCCTTAGAGATTAGCCGGCCCAGCCTCCTGCCCGGCGCAGGGTTATTAACTATGGCAGGCTGATGTTAATAAGGGTCCCCTGCTGCTTCCCCTGGAAAGCTCCTTTTGTCAAGGGTCTCTCCCTCACCTTTTATATCCGGTTAGGCTACTGCCCAGAGGACAGTTTTCCCAGTTCAGATACCTTTTTGTTTTCTTCTGGATTCACTGATTTTAAATCTGTTTTCCTTACAAATAAGGCAACACAAAAGCAGGCGTCCAGGTGGTGTGTGTTGTATCTCCTTCACAACCCCTCACTTTTCTAATTAATTGGTCCATTTTCAAAGCTAAAGCTGGCAGGCACTTACTCCTTTAGGGTCTTTCTACCCCTGCCAAAAACAGCCATGTTAAAAAAACAAAAAAAACTGGGTTTTCCAAAGTTACAGCCTCTCTCATTCCAACCAGCTTGGTGAAGAGGAGGCCAAAACACAGATTAAGCCATTTTCTCCTCGTTATCGCCCCATTAAGCTTGCAAAGATGCTGTGGAAGCCCAGGTTTCATCTACCTGTTCTGGCCAGGGAACCAGCAAGAATTTAGCACCTTCCTCTGAAAGGAGCCATTTATCCAATGAGTCAGGGAGAGTATCCTCCTCTCCTGGCTGGAAGAGAACACCCTACAAGTGAAACTCTGTAAAAACCTTGGCTGCTCAGAGCCCTTGGGGAATGAATCATTCTGGCAGGCAGGTTTTCCAAGTAGCTTGGGGTGACTTCTTTAGGCTTCAAAATTCAAAACGATTCTAGCGATTTGGGAAGAACTTTTAATAAAGTATACTCTTCACTTCCATGTCTTCTTAAATAGAGAATACTCACCATAAATTGATCTCTTGATTACTGAGAACTATCTTTATTGACAGCGATTCTACCGGCTTAAATAAATGATAAGAAGCATGCAAGACTGGTGGTTACTTCCAGTATGCAAAATGCTTTGCATTCATATATCTGAATATAATAGCTTTTGTGTCTCCTTCCTCTACGGTAATCAATGAATCTACCTTCAATATGATGTCCTCAAAAAGACATGTAATTTATATACACAACAACTTGGATAAGTCTCAAAATAATTATGCTGAGTAAAATAAGCCAGATTAAAAAAAAAGAAAAAAAGAAAAAGAAAAAAGGAAAGAAAGAAAAAGTTTCCACACTGTGTGATTCCATTTATAGAAAACTCTAGAGAAGGCAAAGTCATCTGCACTGACAGAAGGCTGACCTGCAGCTGCCTGGAGCAGGGGTCAGTGGAGGGGGAGGAGAAGGAAAAGGAAGGATGAGAAGGAGGGATTCCAAACAGGCACAAGATAACTTTTGGGGAAGATGAATATGCTCACTATTTTGATTGTGGTGATGGTCTCAAGGATGTATGAATTTGTCAAAACTCATCCAATTGCTTACTTTAAATAAGTGCCATTTATTTTATATCAAGTATACCTCCACAAAGCTGTTTATGTACATGTGTAAATGAAAACTATACACTTAATCACTCCAGTTCTTGTGGAAGCACTGGTGTGCGAAGCCAGAGGAGAGCACGTAGCGGGAAGAGAGAGGCAGAGGAGGCGGCAGGACACAGGGCTTTCCAGAGGGACCCCTAGGCCAGCAGGGTGGGACGTGCACCTGCTTTGTGGTGTGTGGAACCCAAAGGAAGGACTAACGTGACACATAGTCTTCGCCATTTGCCAAGCGCTAACTCTGCCCCAGACTTGCTCTCATTTACTCATTATCACAACCCCTGGAGGTGGAGGTGCAAATTTTTTAAACCTATTTTATGAATAAAAGAAAAGACAGATCAAGGCAAAGGGAGCTTTATGAAGTCAAAGGACCTCCAAAAGGTGGTTTCCAAAGTTCTCTGATTTCACAACCCAAGGCAGACCCACAGAAGCAAGTGCATTTCTCTGTTATTGTGACCAAAATGCTTAAAGATTTTATTTTTCATTCTTCAGGAGGTGTAATGGTACACCTACTGCTGTAGTGATGGAAGTTTACCAGAATGTTAAAAAAAAGGACTAATGTACGGGGCAGTTCTCATGGACTGAAACTGTAGGTCCTTCTCCAAATGTCTCCCATGCTTCCTTGCGCTACTGGAGGGTGTCTAAAATGGCTTTAACAGAGGATTAATGGGAAAGTCTCATTCCATAGGAAAAGCAAAATGCAATTGCTCTTCGGATTCCTAGCATGCAGACTTACACTTACAATAAAGGGCGATGACTGTGATTCGATTTTTATATAGGCTCTTCCATTGTATCACTGATCACATACCAATCCCAGAAGCAAACAATTCAGCATTGACCATGCCTCAGGGGCAAAAGCAACACATGCTACATAGAATAGGACGTGGAACAAACCAGAAATATTCCCTTTACTTTAAATTATTACTTTTTGTAAGAAGAAATTGAGACTCATGTCAGAACCTGTTATGTTATCTTTGTGGGGTATTGTATAGCACTAGGTGCCATAAGCTATTTATAGTTCTCATTTTAAAATTGAGGTCAGTCAATCTCAACGGGCATTTTTATGAAGTTAAGGAACCATTTCAAGGATTATTATTAATAGGTGTCAATGCTGGGTGGGCTTAGTATGTAGCTCAGTGCCTGGCACCCAATAAACACTTAGTAAATTAATGAATGGAGTCATGATCCTGTTGCCCAGAATAAGCATACTCTTTAGCTTACTCTTTTCTTCTTTTTTGACAAGGTGTGTTACAGACTGGAGGGCTATGGGTGGCATAAGCTCCTTTAGACACTGAGCAGGACTGTCTAAGTGGATTGCCTTTGAACTTCCCACCATGCCTAGCACAAGGTGGTGTGCTTCATGAACCTTCAGTAAAGATTCGTGGGTTAAGTGATTGCAATTTCTAACCCCACAATATTTCTCAAGACCAATTCTGAGACAGATCCTCTGTTATTTTTTATGTGTATTGTAAAATATAAATTATACTGTCAATATAAAATAAATGGCATTAAACTATGCTTTGGATTTCAAGAAAATACCTTTAAAATGCCTGTTAGATAGCTTATCCCTGCATTATGCCTCATTCCCAAATATCTCTTTCCTACTGTAATGACTCCTATAGATTTACTCTCAGAGATGGTTGGCCACTGGCTTTATTGCATTGTGTAGCCACTATGACCAATAAGGACTTTTTTTTTTTTGCCTATTTAAATATTTTCATCTTTTAGTTCCAGATTGCTCTGTTTGATCCTCTGAGAAGGCAAATAATTTCTTCTGTCAATGGATATGATTCCCTAGAAGATATTGATGCATTTGGGAGTATAATTTGGCTGAGGAAGGAGATAACCTGAAACCACAAACCACCCTAAACACTCTATTATTAGCAAAGAGAAAAAAAGCCAAATTGAGTTGGAGAAAAGCCTCGCTGAATGATGAATTGCCAGACCTGTGTAGCTTGGGAGGATTCAGCCCATTCACCCCAGCTGCATTTTTATGAATTCTTGAGGAAAGAACTTTAAAATGGAAAGACTGATAGTCAGGATTCGAATGGCTGCATTTGCTCCCAAAGTGGCTTGAATCTTGAGAAATGTGGCTGGGAAATTCACTGTGCACGCGTCGCCAGACCCAAGCCTTTATGCTGTTCTCATGTAAAACTGGATCATCCACATTGTTGCCAGTACTTCTGTTCCAATCTAAGCTCTGGATTTACTTTAGGCATTATAATTCCAGAACTTTCTCTGCAGACCAGGATAGCAGTTGTCAATGTGGATAAAGCCTTTGACTCAACTTTGCAATTTTTTATGCTTCTTTGGGTTTTTAATTCTCTTTGACGTATGGTTATGTGTGTATTTGTCTTATTTCCTCCCTCCCACTCTTTTGGAAGTCTCTTGAGAAAAGTTTCTACAGCATCCATCCAGACCTGGGTCCTTGATCACAGTAGACACTAATGTATATAGTAGTCCCTTGGCATCTGTGGGGGATTGGTTCCAGGTCCTCTCATGGATACCAAAAACCATACATGCTCAAGTCCCTTATATAAAATGGCATGGTATTTGCATATAACCCATGCACATCCTCCCATACACTTTAAATCATTTCTAGATTACTTATAATACCTAATACAATGTAAATTCTATGTAAATAGTTGTACTGTATTGTTTGGAGGATAATGACAAGAAAAAAAGTCTGTATATATTCAGTAGAGATGCAATTTTTTTTCCAAATTTTTTTGATTCATAGTTGGTTGAATCCACAGATGTGGAACCCCTGAATACAGAGGGCCAACTGTATTTGAAACAGAGAATTTATTGACAAGGAAAAATCTAGAGGGATGAAAACAAAGTAAATACACTATAGTGGTTGATTGCAATGTTATGGCTGCCCTTAACTTCAGAGAGGAAGTTTTAGAGGAGAAGTGAAAGTAGATATGGATTTTGAAGGGGTCAGGATTTATCCTCTACAAATGGTTAAGTTCTTTAGACCCATCCAGCTGCCTCTCATGGGCAGAGACAATGCTTCTCACTGTTAACCTCACCTACTGTTTGTACAGAGGAAGGTCAAATATGGCCTGAACCCCAAATGATTAGAAGAGATCACTTCATATTTCTGAGTAAAGGATATGATGTCTGTCTGGAATGTGCTTTGAAATCTTCCAAAAAAACAATTAGTTTGTTTTTTGTGTTTTGGGTGCAGAAAAATAGACGGAACAAAAATACTAGAATGTTGAGGATGGTTCAAGGTGAGTGATGGTACATGGGGGTATGCCATCTTTATGTATATTTTTGTGTATATTTGAAGGATTAAAACTTTTAAAAATTAGGTAAAATGTAAAAAAAGAGAGGCTTACTTCCTCATCACCCTTAGAAACTGGCTTAGTGAGAGAAGAGAAGCTTTCTGCTGCTTATCAGAATTTTTATGTAGTTTTTAAATAATTTTGTATTTATATAAGGGGATATTATAGGAGAAATTAGGTTTTACTTCACTAGGTTCCCAAATCTGAAGACAAAGGGAGTTAGGTGTCCATATATTCTAGAGAGTGATGTCTGAACATCTATCTGTGCAGTACTTGCCAGGAATATGGCTGTTGTGGGCTGAATTGTGTCTTATATATGTCTCTAGTTATTTCATCCAAATGTCTTAGAGAATTTTGGGCACAAAAGTATCTATCAATAATTTTAGCTAGTTATGTATTTTTTTATGTTCCTTGGGTTTTTATGCTATATCACAATTCTTTTCAATCATATATTTTTTTGAAAATGCATGAAAATGCATGAAGCACTTCCATGTTGGTGTGGGTGTGTGGTATGTGTAATTTTATCCTCCCGACAACCACATAAGTTCAAGAAGGCAGAGATTATTCCAAACTTTTAGCTCAAGAAATGGAGACTCAGAGAGAGAACTTCTGTAGCTAGGAAGTGGCAATGAAAGATTTGATCTATGATCTTCTTATTTCAAACCCAATGCTCTTTTTCTCCAACACAAGACTTTCTGTAACTGGGAATGTCTCGAGGGAGAGGGCCTTTGGGTGACTGGTAAATGATGAGTCTGGTGGGAGAGTAAAGACTTAGCTGGCTGTGTCACATCCATGACCTTACGTCTGTGCACAAAGCTCGAAAAGGATATATGTGTGCTCATGCATGAAGTCCCTATCCATGTTCTCGTGTCCTACTCAGGGTGGGCATTCTGCCTTATCTAGTAAATCCCCCATCACTGAAAGACAGAGGCATGGCTGACATTCCATATTTGTCCCTTCTCAGATTCCAGCAGCCGTGCACCATCGTCACTCATACACACAAATGTTTTCTCAGCCTCCCAGCAGAAGACCATGTGCTCTGAAATGCAGCCTTGAGCCTAGTGATAAATTTTCCCAGAGCAACCCACACTCTTTTGCCTGTGACCAATTGCCTGTGACCAATTTCAAGTCCAGCTGGCTAGGCTTAGGGGTATGGTTGGAAGCCTAAAAAGAGTCTGTCTTGATGCAACACAAACACGCGGAGTCATAATACTGGTCTTGGCCTCCCCAGCCCTTTGCTCGACCCCAGTGAATGAGCTGGCTGTGACATAAGCTCTTCTTGCTTTCAAGGTCTCAGCTCATACCCAAAGACTCATCAACCAAGCTGGTTCTGATCCACCTTCAGTCACTGAAGTCCAAAGTCATTTAATTCATGGAGCCTCAGTTTCCTCATTTGTATTAATAGCATGAAATTGTCATTTCCTCTTTACAGAGTTGTTATGAAGATTAAGGGAGGTTGTGTATAGAAATCACTTGTCACTGTGCCTAGCACAAAGTATAACCTCAATAAATGGTGCCCATGATAATAATAATGATAATGATAATGAGTTATAAGTATTATTTATTATATTGCAAACCATCGCAGCTTGGAATTTGAACTGGCTATCTGTCTACTTGAGTTTACCTAAGTTTTCTTTGGCTTCATGCAAATTTAATGAGCTAAAGTGCATCACATGTCCCAGTCTTTATTTTTTTCTGCCAAATAAACATCTATTTCTAGTCAAGCTCTGTGCTGGGCACTGTGGGAGTTACAAAGAAGAGAAAGATGCAATTCTAGACTTGTAGGAACACAGTCTTCCAGCAGAGGCAAGGCACATACATATTAACTGTTAGGTGACAAAACAGCCTGGTGGCAGGCTAGTAAAGTGGAAAAAACCTTTCTTCCAGTTCCACTGAACCTTGCCCTCTCCTTAGAAGTTCTCCCAGCTGCCAATCACCAGCTTTGGCCCCAAGAGTTTAAGCATTTTTCTAAATGGAAGCTTCACTGGGACATATAGTCTTTTCTACTTGCAGAGGGAGTTGTAGTTTGCAAATTGAAGGTTATCTGAAGATATGTTACAGAGGAAAAGGGGGATCATTACAGAGGCTTCGGTGCTACCAGCATACACCCATACATGTCCCCAAGGCTCCCCAAGTTCAATCTCCTTGAAATGAGCTTGCTCACCATCTTGCAAAAAATGCATAATTGCATGGCCATTTTCTCCATCATAATCTGCTCCAGAATACAGAAGAAATGCTACCTCGCCAAAGGAAATAAGACATTGGCAATCAACATGTCTCCTCAGACCTTGTCAAAGAGCCATAACTGGAACAAAATAAACAAAGAGATCATCAAAACACTTCTCTTCCCTTTCCCCTTGCTTGTCTCCTTTTTTTCTTTCACTTTGAATGCTCCATTAGAGTGCAGAAGATTTCACAGTTTTCTCCAGCTCTGGAAAAATCGTTAGGCCCTTCTGCTGGTCGGCTTTGGAAACATTTGGAACAAATTATCTCTACTTTTGGAATCTGAATAAAGGAATGTGAGCCTCACTGGAGAAATGTGCAATCTAGGGCGGGATTCACAAAATGGTTTAAGGTTTGCTTTTGCACACATACTTTTTTTGAGTTTGTTTGGGTTTGGAACATATTATAAGAAAAATAACAAGACTTACAATTCCTTTGCTTTTCATAAAAACCCATTGGCCCCTCCCCCAGTGCTCTGCCATCACCCTGCTGGAGCTCCCATGTTCAGTGTTAAGCATGTGCTTCTTACATAACATGAAATCCACCAGTTAGGGTCAAGGGAGAGGAGGGAGATTATCTGGGAATCTATTCTTGACCTAATCACAAATTTAAACCTTTTGTTATGCTACCAACTTCATGATGTCCAGATACCCCTCCAAGAAGTTGACGTGGGTCCTGAGGGAGTTACCAAGATTTCATGAGTCTCAGTACTGGGTTGTCTTACTTGAGCCCACAAGCAACTGTGTCAGGGAAACACAAGCCCTGAAAAGGCCCTCACAGAGTGGCTTTCGTCCTGTGCTGCTTTTCACAGCTTTTCCCATCATTCCTGCCCTCTGACCCTGTGGTTGATGTTTAGACACAACAGGACAGACAGCCTACCAGGCTGAGGCCGAGAGATCACACTGACCTCCTACCCGGGCCACAAGCAGCTTCCCCTAAGATGTTCTTTCTGGGGTCTCTAGGGCCACACGCCCTTCCTGCTATGCAGACACAGCACCTTCAGGACAATGACTTTGAAAGGCACTCACTTTCATACAAGAAGCAGGAATAAAGAATCAGATAATCAAGTCTGGGAAGAGGAGAGAATGAGGAGGGTCAGGAACAGAGAGTTGTAGAATCTCTGTTCCAGAAGGAAGAAAATTCTTATGGAGCAATGTTCTTTTTTTTTCTTCTTCTACTTTTTCTGTTGCCAAGAGAGTTGTGGTAACCATCCCTGCTTAATTTTGTAGACAGCATATTCCAACATCCTCTTCAGTTATCCCCATACAAACATATCTGTCAAATCATGTCCTTCTCATTTTTAGTTCAGAAAAAGGTAGACACCATGATATTTCCCTTGTTTACAAAGCTTCATTCAGAGGTTCTCTATGAACTCGCCAATCCCTGCCATTTCCTTCCCTCACCCTGACTTTGTAAGGTAAATATGCGTCACGCCAACCAATGCCATGACAAAAGGGCCTGGGCTAGGCCATCAGTCAATGGATAAATGCATAAACAAAATGTGGTATATTCATACAATGGAATGTTATTCAGCTTTAAAAAGGAAGAAAATTCTGACACATGCTACAATATGGTTGAACCTTGACAACATTATAATAAATGAAATAAACTAGCACAAAAGGAAAAATATTGTATAACTCCACTTATATAAAGTATCTAGAATAGTATAATTCATAGGGACAGAAGGCATAGAGGTTACTAGGGGCTGGAGGGGGTGGAGGGGAGGGAATGGGGTTATTTAATGGGTAGAGGGTTTCTGTTTGTCATGATGAAAAAGGTTTGGAGATGGATAGTCGTGATGGTTGTCCAACATTGTGAATGCACTAAATGCCATTGAACTGTATGTTTAAAAATAGTTAAAGTGGCAAAATTTTTGTGTATATTTTATCACAATAAAAAAAATTGCCTGGGCTATTGATTTACAGACTCTTATTCCTGGAGAAAGAATTGCAAATGTACATTCTTTGGGAGTAAAGAAAAACATTAATTACATTATGGCCACTATCAAGTAGGTGGAATAGCTCGTGATAGAAAATTGTGGTGCTTAAAACCTTGCTCGACTCAGGGATATCTTGGATGAAGCATGTGTTATGAAGAGCAGGACTGTGTAACTCTGAACTCCCTCTACTATCAGGAATTTTCTAGTGAGAGCAACATGTGTGTGTGAGCACATATCTCAAACAGAGGAGGGGGAAACCAAGTCATGCTCTGCCAAGTCCTTGCTACTGTAAGGAAAGCCAACTCTCTGTGCTCCTGCTCTGCACCCTCACTCCCATGGAAGATCCTCTACTAAAATCTAGGCTGGGAAATATGTTTTAGGCATGAGGCCTCAGTGAGGCTTCCTGCCCCAGGGATTGAGGGTAGGAAATGTGTAGAGCCTGCCCTAGGGCCACTCATCCCAACTGCACCAGAGAAAGGCATGCCTGGATAAAGGTCTGCCTTTGTTTCTTAGCGCTTGGGCTCTGGAAGCACAAAAACAAGAGCTGCACCCTTGCACATCATCTTGCTAGCTTCCTCTTTAATTCAGAAAGATGGTAGGAAAGTATGAAAGGCCACCCAACTAGATATCAGGAGGCTTGGGTTTGAATGCAGGCTCTGCCAGCGTATATGGCTCTGAGTCAATCACATCCCTGCTTGAATCATCAGCCCTAATCTGGAGCAGTGGTGTAAACCAGAGTGTGCTTCGGAATCACTTGGAGTGCTTTCTGAAAAGTATTTACGCCTGGGCTTCACCTCCACTTACTGATTCTGACTCTGTATGTGTGTGTTGGTGCAGCAAGAGTTGGGGAGTGTGTTGGGGAGGGTGGCATGGGCACATAGGTTTCAAAACAGTTCCCCTGATAAATCCATATGTATCCCTGATTAGCATCCACTGGTCCAAATTACAGCTTAGGTCACGTTCAGTTCTAGTATTCTTATGATTTTATGAAAAACAGAGACTGAATACCTACTGAGACCATTAAACACAGCTGTTACAAGGATTGAATAAGAAAAGAATGCATGTGGATGTCCTAGAATATAGTGTTGTACAAATGTAAGCAATTGTTAGGGCTTCCATAATTCTGTGCATTATCCAAGTAGTTCATCAAATATTAACCAAACCCTTTTCGATTAGAAATTCTGCAATGTAAGTCTAGGGAATAGGACCTACACTTGGCACTTTTGTTTGAGTTTCCCCCATGGAGGGGATTTACCAGTGTCATAATACCCTTGTTTTCTGATAACCTGAATGCATGTAAGCTACGCAAGGACATAAATGTACCCATTGCCCAGCAAAGGGGAGCCATAGAAAACCTGTTATCTATCTAAAATCTACCCATTTTCCCAGCTCAGAAGCTGTGTATCCTGAAAGTTTCTGGTCATTTCAGTGTGGGTCATTGATACAGTCACCACCCTTTCCCCAGAAGCTGAGAGCTACCCCCCTGCCTTGGCTCCTAGAATGGCTCTAGAGGTAGTAGAGTTGTTAGCATGCTACAAAGGAGGGAAGCCTTTGCCTAGAAACCTTCATTTCCATTGAGCTAATGAGAGCGCTGTCACCTGAATTTTCATTGTTTTAAGAGCAAGTGGAGGCTGACAGTTTCCTTTCAAGCTTGAATGATGAAGAGAAAACATCCCACGGCCTCATCTGGCTGGCTTGCTGCGAGGTAATGAGCCCTGCGCAGCACCCATCTTTGCTAGACTGGGATGACCTTATGTCTGGTAATGCATCGGGGAGGAGTGAAAAACGCACTGCAGGTCCCGCCAACAATTCCCCCAGGACGTGCTGAATGTGCCAAACAGTTTAGTAAATAGATCTCGAGTTACCGTGTTGAAACATATTCCAACATATTGCAACAGAGAATGTCTCAATCTAAAGGTCATACTTTACTTTGCAAAGACCCGGTGTGAAGGGGCTTTGGGGTGGGGGTGGGGAGGCTGGAAAGGGAATGTCGTGGAGGTGAGGGTCAGGAGATAGAATATTCATAGCATGTAAAAACAAATTTCACAACCTTCCCTGGCTAATTGCATTCTATTCTTACTCCAGACAGGGCATTTCACTTGCTGCCAATCTTTGATCCAAGACTTGCTGGAATTTCTTGGGATAGGGTATCAGTTCCGGGGGGTGGCGAGGGCGAAGGGGAGCTGAGCCTGTCCTGCATAAGCCAGGAGGGTGTAACCTGATGGGGTGAGGCCAGGATGGAGTTCAAAGGCTCCAACTTGCCTGGCTTCTTGTTTTCTTTGCTTTTGGAGTCCTTGGGGAGGAATAGAGAAGGACTTAGAGATGTGAATCTTGCTTAAAATAATTGAGATCTCTTGGGTGCAGAGCAGAGTAAAAAGATTGAAAACACCCGGATTTAGTCTGGTTTTGCATGTGCAAGGAATCAGAGGTTGCCTCTATGGTGTGGTTTGAAAAATACTTCATGAAGGGGCACCTTGTATCCACCATTATGGCTTCACTACTGAGGCTCCTTAAAGAAGTGCTCTACTTTGATTCAACATATACCTGTGGACTTGTTGGACAGCTATTCTGCTCCTGGTGATGGAGGGTATGCAAACCTTGGTACCTGCCTTCCAGGAGCTTACTCCAATTTGATTGTTGGCCATATGCCCCACTAACTCACTAAGAACAGCATTTTTTGTGCTTTCAAATTGTAACGTCTCTTTCACGTTTTTTCTTTTGCCCTCAAATGGAGTTCACCAGTCATCTCTGAGGAGAGCAATGAAAACTGGAGGGAAAAAAAAAACCCTGCTACTTCTCAATGTCTATTAATGCAAAAGCCCCGGAAACCATGATGTATCTTTTGTGGTGGGAGGCAGAGGGGATGGCTCAGGCTACCTATTGGTGTTTGGAACCTGCCTTGGCAAATGAGTCCATTGACATGAGAACCTTAATTTATTTGCATGGCTGCACAGGAAGTACCTGGACGCTTGGGGCACCTCAGTTTCTAGAACACATTGCCTCAATGCCATTAGGTTGAACCCTATTAAATTGCTGATATTTGACTGTTTTTGACCTATATGAACGATAATTTTGTAGGGTTCAACCTAATACAAAGCAGAATTTGAAAGCACCAAGATATAAGCAAACACAATCAGAAGAAGGAGAGGGAAAATATGGTTGGATTTAGGAATTTAGACTTCTTAAGTCTCCATTTCCCTCTGCTCTTCCCTTTGCCCTTTCCACCCTTGTTAAATCTTTATGGGCAAATACTTTAAGGGAGGATATAGCAGCTGGCTGAGAGCAAGACTCTAAAGGATGAGGCTTAACACAAAGGGGTGGCTTCTGGGGAGAGACCACTGGGAAGGAGAGTGGACATGGCAAAAGACAAATTTTGCCCTTTCGTAGTTCTGTGAATAATCAGTTCACTGAGGTTACTGTTCCAACGGTCTCCGAGTGTCTGCATTAGTTAGAATGCATCCATGAACATACATAGTATTTATGCAGCAAAATCCCAGCTTGTTCCCATCACTGTTTACATTGTAAAAATAGCCCTGTGAGGTCCACAGTTGTGAATTACACCCCTCAAGACCACTATGCATTAGGATGCAGCCAGGTGGTATTTTTGCTGCTTTGTTTGTTTTGTGTTTATATTAAGCAGGACCAAAAGAAAATTACTTCAACTTGGCATCCTTCTCTGTTGTCTCATTTTGTGTTTCAAAATAATTCGTAGAAAAGGGTTTGTGTGATCTCCAGTTTATCAATTCAAGCATTGAGGAAAATGGGTTCTGTTGGATGACTTTTAAGGTTTTCCCAACTCTGGGAGCTTCAGGTTCTCTGATGTAGTAGAAAAAGCACTGGTCTGGGAATCAGGTGACCAAGGTTTCAAGCCCACTCTGCAAACAGATAACTGTGTGGGCTTGAGAGGTAGGCTTAAGGGAAACTATTTTGCTAATCCATAATAGAAGAGGATTGGATCAGATATCTCATTATAGTTCAAGCCAAAATTTCTTGAGCAGCTGAAAAGGAAAGAGAATTTCCTAATTGCAAGTGGGAGAAGAGGAGGCAAATGACATTTACTGACCTGACGTGTTATGAATCTACCTGAAAGGTCAAACAAATGTGTAACATTTATCAAATCGATTGGGTTCACTTTGATGGGAAATTCTACATGTCAGGATGTTATGAAAGTCCCATTCTTCCCTTCTGTGTGGAGTTGATGTCATAAGCCAATTGTCAATGGGTCCACACTTGGAAATGTTTCTTTAAGCCCTCAATTAGTGTTCACTATTATTCCTTACTTGAAAACAAGAATTAACGTTCCGAGTCAGTATTCTCTCTAAGTGGCCACAACCTCCAAATTCTGGGTTCTAACCACCCTGACCTAACCAACATATGTCTGATGCTAAATTACATGATTTATTCAATCCATGAATATAAGGAGTGACAATCCCAACCAGAATATTTTTGCAGCTATATAAAATGAAAGAGATAAAAGCATTTGCCATTTCGGACTACCCCACAATAAGCCCTTGGAGAATAAAGTGTTATTCTGCTTTCTGGAATCGAAATCACCTAAACTCTTAAATATGTGTTCTGCTATCAAAACCATCACTGATAGATCAGAATAATTCTCTTCATGCCCCCACATTCCTCCACCACTGTGTCTCCACTCCATTCTCAACCAAAAACCAAACCAAAATAAAAATGCCAGACTGCCGGGCATTTGATAGGGCATTATAGAATTAGCCAGACAGAACATGCCAAAACCTCTCCACCTTCCTACTGACGGATGCCCTTAAGGAGTCTCTCCAAATGTCCCTCTGCTCTTTGCAGCAGCTCTAAAAATAGCGGTTGACTGCTCAGTACAGGTGCTGTTTGTGCAAATGTTCTCTTTGCATTTAGCCTGCCTGCCTCCGTGATTAGCGCTCTGCAGACACACAGCATCCCCCGGACTCTGCTGTGTCAGCTCTTCTTCATAATAGCACGGGCGCTGGAGGATAATTCCGGGACTGCTGTTTATAGGGACTGTCTCTCCCTCGGAACACAGAGCAGGCTTTCTTCTCCTCTCACCCCACCATGAGGGGCTTCACCGTCCAGAACAGCCTAGAGGGAACTTCAGGATGAGTCTGCAACTATAGTACCCACAGAATGGACTAGCTTTTTAAAATCCATCCACTTTCTACATACAAATAGGATGCATGGGTGGGGAATGAAAAACCAAGAGGCTAAAAATGTAGGTCTGTCCTTAGCTGTTGCTCCTTGTGGACAATGCAGTAATTATATTCATTAAATCTTTAGATGATTTTCTGGATACAAGCTCAGGGGTCATCTGGTCTCCTGGTTGTGGTTCTTGAGCCTGTTTGCTTAACAATCATCTAGTAAGCTTGTATCATATGCCGATGTCCATGTCCCACCCCTTAATATTCTGATTCAATAGATCTTGGGGAATCCCAGGGATCTTCCTTTATAAACACGGACCCAGATGATTTAGATGTGGTTGGTCCTCAGACCAAATAGTGAGAACCACTTCTCCCAACCAATTCTCCTACATAAACATGAGAAAACAAGCCCAGAATGTGGAAGTAATTCCTTAACTAAGGCTGCAGCTAGAACCCCAGTTCACTATCCTGTTGCCCTGAATTCTTTCCATGTGAAATCACATGGTTTCCACTCAGTTCAAGCCCATGAACACTAGTCATGCAATAGTTATGCGGATGATGTTGTAGTCAAGTTCAAAGGCACTTTCAGACGAGAAGGCAGCTTTCCCTCCTGAGAGAAAGTAGGTGGTATAGCCATATGTCCTGACCACTGAATTTGGGAGGTTCTTTTGACCAGCCACTGCACCTCTCTCAGCATCATATTTCAAAACTAGTGTAACAAACCAGCTGCCTTTTCTTACCTTAGGATGGGAATCACTGTAACCTGCCTGACAGCACTTGAGCTGGCTCCTTAACTGGGACGCAACTCAAAGCTCAGGACAACTCAGCCCTGACACTCCCATGGTTTTATCCAGACTCAAAAGACCCTGCACCAGGGCCACTGGACCACAAAGCAAGATCAGCGTGATGCACTGCAAGGTATTAGCAGCCGGTGTCTATGATTTACAGGGGAGTAGAAAGACACTCTTGCCAAAATACCCAGATGATCATAACAGTGGGAAATTTCTCCACCAGGGAGTCATGTCTTTGGGGAATAAGCACTTTTGGATTTTTTTTTTTTTTTTTTTTTTTACCAATCCCTGTGCATGAGCTTCTGTTTTGTCACTCATGTGACTGGGATATGTGAGAGTCATTGGCTCCACCTTGGGAAGATCTTCCCAAGGGTTAAAGGGGACAAAGCTTTGAGCTCAAACCCCTCAGAAACTAAAAACGATGCCAAAAATTAGAGATCACCCAGTCCAGACTCCTTATTAAGAAGAATTCCAACCCCCTACTTAGCTCACAGGTCCAGAACGAGAGATAAAACACATGAATAAGTTCCATAATCATTTAAAAGTCTGTACTTGTGAAAGTAATGTTCAATTTTTGCAATAATTATTAAACAAACCAGAAAACTCAAGCCACTTCAGTGAATCTGCCTGAGCTCTCATAATAATTTAATGATGGTGTCTGGTCTCCTGGCTCTTAGAAAGAAAACTTTTTCCAACATGTCACTCACAGATTTTCCAGTCGTGCAAAGTATCAAACCTATCACAGGATAAACTATGTTTCTCTTCTCTCCTTGTATGTCATAGAAAAAAAGCCTATCAGTTGCTGATGTTCTATTTGTAGTAGAAGCAAAGGAGAAACCCAGTACTTTTGGAGTAAAATTGTTGTATACCCTACTGAAGCTATTTATCTACAATTACTGCCCCCAGCACAGTGATGTGAGGTGAGCACAGTTTGATGGCGTTGAAACTGTGGGCAATTGCTGATCAAGTGTGCTGGCAGGGGTCCTGGATTGAGAGAACAAAGTGTTTACTGGAATAAGGCATCTGGCCCAGGCAAACTCTGCAGCTGATTTGCTCTTCAGAAGCCCAGACTGTCTTGTTCATTCAGTCAACAGTGTTTACTGAGCCTCTCCTAGGTGTCAGACATGCACTGTGCAACAGGCTAATGGACAAGAGGGCCATGGCCCCTGTTCTCCTGGTGCTATGGCCTCCACGATGGTGCACACCAATAAATAGACGATCCCCATCAGGATGTATGTGTGAGTAGTGTAATGTCGGGGGACAGAGAATGCCTAGCTAACCAAGACTGGGCAGTGTGGAAGAGGTCAGGGACATCTCCCTGCATGAACCATTATATGTCTGACAGTATGCTAGATGTTAGGACTATAATAGACACAAGGATTAGACTCAGGAGTCAGAAGATCTGGGCATATGGAGAGACTGGAGGTCAGTGTCAAGGTGGGCAGAAATCATACGGGTATGAAGGCTTTCCCCACGTGGGAGCTAGCTTGGGGCTCACCTGGCAGGAGTGAAGAGCATGCTACAGAGACACGTCTCTGTGTTCTCCACTCAGAGTTGGAGTCTCCTGTCCCTTTGATGACTTCCTCATCCCCATGAGCTCAGGAGTGACTCAGAACCTGGCTGTGCATTTGGCCCTTGCTGGCATTCAGCAAGGCCTCCTTGGAAAGAAGCAAGCTGACTGGTGCTGAGTGATGCCCACAGCCTGGGGAGGACCTGCAGAAGGTCCCTCCTGTCCAGGAAACAGGAGTGTGGGGTCGCAGTGCAAGGCATAGGCCCCAGGGTGACCAGAGCCAAACCAGGGACATTAGGATATTACTGGTTTGTGGCGCTCTCCCTTCCATCCTAGGTGGCGGGTGCTGAGGGCAGCTCTCTCAGAACTTCTCCAGGGCAGCACTGCCCAAGCACAGCTTCATGTCCCCAACATCAGACAGAGGCAGCTGGTACAGTGGAAAGGGCATGGTGGTTGTCACCGCACATGCCTGGGTCCAAGTCCTGAAGCTTAAATGGGAAGACATGCAAGGTCTGTCTGGAAAGTACCCATCCATGTAATATGTTCTCATATGACCTTGTATGTGAAGGTCTCAGTGCTCTTCAGGGCATGTACCAGGCCCCATAAATGGTAGCAAATTGTCTCACGTCCTCGACTATACCTTGTCTTGTTCTCCTTGGTTTCCGCAGACAGTTTCTAAAAGGTCTCTCAGCTGTTCTCTAACCAAATAAAGGGTTAATGATTGAAATTGGATTAATGAGTTTTCCATCTTAGGGCTGTTTTAACCCTGAAGTCACCATAACTTCCCTGGAAGGAATAGTTCTCCAGTGGTAGATTAGTAACAAACAAGGAAAAGCAATTTTTCACTGAGAGGCCTGTTCTCGACGCCTTAAATCTTAGCATCTACACGAAGGGCTGGCGAATAGCTTCATCACCACCTGCCTTCAGAGCAGTGAATTCCAAGACTAGGGCTTGGTGGGGAGCTAACATCTGAATCACTGAGGGTCTCACGGTGTCATTTAGCCACACTTTGAAATTGCCCCCTGCAAGATGGCATCATGGGTCTGCGGACCAGAACTTGCCATAGCTCTCATGTGGGGCAGGGCCAGTGCAGGAGGCAGGTGGTCAGTGATGTCTCTTGGGTAGGGGGCAGGCAGAGAATCCAGCTTAGATTTACATATTACATTTAGACAGCAATGAGGAGGGTCAAAGGCCAGTGAATGCATTCCACACACCAATATTTCCAAACATCCCTTCACTACATCCCTTCTGCATATGAAGGTATTTCTTAAGAATGATACCTATTGTATGCAGAGAACTTTTTCATGGACCTGCTCACTTGGGCTGTACAATAATCGTCAGCTGCCCTGAGCCTGTGCCCCTTTCTCCCCATTGAAGCTTGTCCCCCAGGAGGGCAGGAGCTGGGACAGACATCCCAATGCTGGGAAAGGCATCCCAGACCTGCGCCTTCCCTCTCCTGGACTGGGAAGGGCAGGATGCTTTCCTTAAATGTTTCTGGCTGGTTCTTTCCAGATCCAGGCTAGATCCCAAGCCTCCCAGCAATATGTCTGTCCCTTGGGCCTTTGTTGCCACCTCCTCGGTGCTGGGAGCCAGCTGCCTCCCACTCCTGGAAGCCTGCCAGCATCACCCTCCAAAGAGGCGCGTCTCAATCAAGTTATTTATTCACCTAATCAAAAAGGAAATAATGTATACAATTTACAGTCTTTCCCAGGTCCTAGCTCCCGCAGAGGCTGGGGAGGGGGAGACACAAACGAAAGGCTTTCAAGGTGGGGGGCTCTGATCAAAAGATGAACTAGGAGTTGTGTTATCCGTGTGGCCCAGAATCCTCCCCTGTGAGCAAAAGGAGGAAATGGACAAAGCAAGAGGCTGAGCTCAGACTGAAGCTGTGGGTAATGTCATTAGAAACAAGCCAGGGGTGGAGACAGAAGGGGAGCCATCTGCTGAGCCCAGGGCATTCAGAGTGCGGGGCCCCGGGACTCCAGAAATGCAAAAGGCACGGCAAAGGCGGGAGGCACACGGCTGGCTGCCCTGGTTAGGTGTGATGTTCTAAAGCCCCACGTTTCTTCCTGCCTCGGGGCTCTGACCAGGAATCATCACTCCCCCAGATCCCAGCCTCCTTACATTTTGCCAGCTCTTGTTTATCTTTCAAATTTCAGCTAAAATGACACTTTGAAAGGGAGGCCTTCTCTGGCCTTCCTGTCTAAAACAGGTGCACCATTATTCTCTCTCACAACATAACGTTTTACACTGTAAATGACATAGGCGTTTGCAAACTTACTTGCTAAAGGACTAATTCCCACAGTGGATTATAAGCTGCATTGGGACAGAGACTGAGATCTCTTCTGAGACCTTTGAGAGCTTAGTATAATGCCTGGCACTTAGTAGATGTCCAATATCTATCAGCTGATATCATGATATACTGTGTGCTTGTGTGTTCCATGTTTTAACTCTTAGATTTCAAGTTCCCCGAACAAAAGGGCATGTTCGTCTCATGGTGCTTCATATTCCTACAGAGCCTAGCAAGGTAAGTTATAATTTCAGGTGGTTTTAACATCAACACAACAGTGCACACATCAGGGCTGGAAGAAACATTAGAATGCAGTGGTTGGGAGCTTAGATTTTTCTATCAGCCGGACCTAGGTTCCAGTGGCTTGGCTTCTTTGTGTCTCGGTTTTCCCATCAGTCACCAGGGGAATGCCCAGCTCATAAGTTGGCTGTGACCATAAATAAGGAACCCATATAACTGCAGGCCTATTGAGTGGACACTCCTCAGCTGGGGGTTTCTCTAGCTCACTCTGGGAAGGAGAGCACAGAGATTCGTGTTGGCTTTTGGAGCTGCCCTCATGGAGCCATGACCTTGAACTTGTTCTTGAAGGGTGGAAAGGGCTTGGGAGTTGGAAGTGAAGGAAAAGGCGGTTCTGCCCGTAGGGAGCCCCGTAGGGAGCACCGTAGGGGAAGAGAGTCGTTCGGGTCATGTGTGTAGCTGGCGACCACACAAGGCGGAGCACCCAGCGTATTGCCTGCTCTCCTTGGCACCTCACTTCAGAATTCTCACATTTGTAAATTTTCAAAGGTCCAGGGATGTCCACGCATCATGAAGAGTCTAAATTGAGGCTCTGCCAGCTCAAGAAACCCGTAGGAAAAAGAAACCTTTATATTGAATGCCCTCAAGCAATCAGTTTCTTTGGAACATACAATCCAATTTCCTGTGTTAGATTTCAAATTCTAGACAGGCTGATTCATCTAATGAAAGAATGAGCTGTGCGACTTGAGCCACCTCACCCTCCTGCATCTGAGTTCCCCGACTCTGACCTCCGCTTCCCTTGGGCTCATCCCCCCCCCGCAGCACCGCAGCGCAGGCAGTCTCGTGGGTGGCTGCCATCAGCTCTGCCTCCAAGGGTCCTTTTGGACTGAGACATCAGGGAGCCCTTCCTTGGGCTTTCTCAGGAAGGAAAGCTGGAGACAGAGCCCACATCTACCTGCTAAGAGACTGAGGGGTCAGGGGAATTGTCATAAAGACTCTGCCATGCCCTGTCTTGGTGCCTTTCTCCTCCGGGTACTCCTCTGACTCCACAGCCTCCTAAGCCAGGCAAGAGGTAGAAATGGCATGGGGGGGTTGTGCACCTGCTCCTCTTGGGGTCTCTGCATGCAGACCCCTACTTCTTCCAGATGAGCCAACTCTCAGGGCAGAGGCAGAGAGTTTAACAAGCTAAACCACTCCCAAATGCAGATGCCAAATTAATGGAGCTCCCTCCTGGAGGGCACTAGCATCTCATGCAAAAGGAGTAATGGAACCCGGTTTCTGGAGGCACTTCGGGCTACCTCCTCTTCCCTTCTAACTCTAATATTTGCCTCTAGAGGAAATCAGCTGCAAATGAACTTCTAGGGAACCTGGATGGGGAGAACTACCATGTGATGCTTACTTGAGGACTTGGAGGGTTTACGGGCTGCTATAGATCTCCCCTCCTTCCCTGCCCTTGTTACTGCCAACTCACCAGCTAGATAGGGAACCCAAGCCCCAGGCCAGGACTGCATGACTGGGCCAGTTTGACCCGCATAATAACCTTATGGACTGTCTGCTATTGATATGCCCATTTTATAGGTGAGGAAACTAAAGCACTGAGAGGGGTAAGAAGCTTGTGAAATATTACCTAGCTAGAACCAGGGTTTGAACTCAGGCAGCCTGACTTCAGCATTAGCAATTGAGAAGATAATTTGGTCACTTTATAGACCTGATCAGAAATGGTGTAAATACTGGGAGAGGAATGGTATCTTTGAGTGTGAGGCCCCACCAAGCTACTGATTGCCTCTGTGACCTTGACAAAGTGACTTCTCTTGGGTCTCAGGCCCTTCAGCGATAAAAATAGAAAGTCGGAGCAGCTTAGCGCCAGCGCCTCCTCTGGCTCCACTCCTCGATTTCCAGGGTGGAGGAGGAAGGGAGGCCATCCCAGCCTCTCTCCAACCCCATCCTAGAAGTAGGCATCTCTTCTCCCTCTTTGTAAAGATATCTCTACTGCCCTCAACAGAATAGAATCCCCTCAGCTCACTGAATTAATCTGTTCAGCGTGGATGCCGTCCAATTCGTTAGCTCTCTGTTTGCCCCAGGGAAAGCTGCCCCATAGGAAACCAAGGGCATCACCAAATGTGACAGCATAAAGCCAGCTGCATGGCACCAGCAGGTGCCCATTTGTCTTGGGGACCAACCCTGGGCATGGGCTGGGTGCTGGTGCACCGTGTGTGTCCTCGGTAAGCATCACTGCCCAGGCCAACCATCTTCCCTGGGCCTTTGGTGGTAGGGCAGGAGCTCCACACCTGCGTCAGCCCGAATCCCACCCCTGTGGTCTGCAGCTCTGGGACATGACGCTGGGGAGGGGGCAGGGTGAGGCCCAAGAAGAGCCTGAGCTCTCTTTGGCTAAGTAGACTGGAAAACGTGAAATTAACACACATTGTTTATTCCCCGCTCTCAGCCTTGCCTACACAATAGCACAAATTAAATTCTGCACTAACCAGACGAGCAATTAGCCCACAGTGAAGATCATGCTTCCAGCTGATTGCTGAGGCATTCCATTCACACTATTTATGAAGGGAACAAACTTACTGAAAATATTTTTGTAGCGATAATTTTTTCTGATACACATTTTCCCCCAATTTGCTGCATTACCCCACACTTCCTGGTATTTGAGATGATTTGGCTAGGTTTTCTGAAGAGCAGTATGTAGTTCATCAAAGAGAAATTCATCTTGGGTCAATACCCAGTAATTAGCATCATTTTCATTGAAAACCAAGCTGCTGTCATTTAAAAAAAAAAAAAAAGCAGGGATTTTTTTTTTCCTAGTTTGAAGGTAGCCTGTAGAAGGATCAGAGATCTTGCCACATATAAGACCAAAATTGCTAAATCTTAGTTTATTGTCTCTCACATTGCTCACATACCCACTTTACCTCTCCTATAATAAAAATGATATTATAAGAGCTAACATGTATTGATCATGCACTGTAAGCAAAACACTGCTGTTGGAACTGTATATTTATATGTATTAATCACTCATGAGGGAGGCTCTATCATATTTTCATCATATAAATGAGCCAATCGAAGTACAGAAAGGTTAAGTAACTTGCCCATAGTAACCCAGCTTGTAAATGATGGAGCAAGGATTTGAACCGGAGCACACTGTCGGTCACTATGGTGGCCTCAATGGCATGAGGATGAGGACTGTCACTTCCTAAGCTTCCCTGACTTGAAGGCATCCATGGCTCTTTTTAGATAGTCCTAATTCCTCTCTGGCATCAATGGCTTATTTCATTTCTGTTCACCTGCTCTGATCCAGCCCTCATCTCCTGTCTCGACTTCTGTTCAACCTGCTGCTCTCTCCTTACCTCCACTCTCTTGACTTTCTTAGTCCTTGTCAAGCAACACAACTTCCAGATAAGGCCTCCTAAAATGCTGCTTTGGTTGTGATACTCCCTTGCTCAAAAATTCAACTTTGAGAAGGTTGTTGGACTTACGAGAACCCAAATGGCTACCAGCAGCTGACAGCAGTGGCTGACGGCCAAGGGTGTGCACATCAGAATTGCCCCAGGAGTCTTTCAGTATTTCAGATGCATTGAATCCAAATGTCCAGGGATGCGACCAGGCATTTGGACATTTTTTGAAAGCCATAAGTCTTTAACTCACCTCTATGTATAACAGGAGCCCCCAGATCCTATAGTAGGGGTAGAGTATGGTGGAAAGGAGTGGAACCCTGTACCCACCCTGCTTGGGTACAAAGCTTGGCTCTGCCACTGGAAAATGGAGAGGTTTGGGGCAAGTCTCCTAACCTCTGGATGTCCAGTTCCCTCATCTGTAACATGGGCATAATAGTATGCCTATCTCACAGAGCTATTGAGAGGATTAGAAAGGATTGCTTAGAGTGTTCAGTGCCTAGAATATAGCGAGGGCTAAGTATGCTGATGCTGTTACTGGGTGACATTTCCGTGGCTTTGTTCAGCATTCAAGGCTCTGCCCCACTGCGCTCTGATGCTCCACTTCAGCTGTAGTTGTTGCTACTCCACACCACAGACTGCCCCATCACATGTTCATTTCTTTTAAATACAGGTGTGGTTTGTACGAAGCCTAGAATGGTATTTTTCTTCCCTTGTTTTTGCTCTCTGACTGGATACCAAGTGTGAAGCAAGGACTGGGTCTCATACCTGTTGTCTCTGTACTGCCCAGTGTCTGGTGCTGGCAGGCACACGGCTGCAGTTGGTACAGGCCTCACCTGTGGGCTTCACCTTCGGATCTGACCAGTCGGCCATTGCCCCGGGCCTCCCTATGCCAACAAGCAGTGCCAAGGGAGTCACCACTGCCCTCTCCATGCTATTTCCTATAAACTCCCTCAATGGAAAACATTCTTTGAGAAAACAAATGTTCTGAGTGCCTCCATCACAAGATCCTACGCCACTAGCAGGTGACAGGCTGCAGAAGAAAGAATGGTGGACAATGGGTGACTTTCCACTGGACTGTTAAGAAGTTAGGGGTTGACCTTGAGCACACTGTTTCATCCACTTTGGTGTCAGTTTCCTCATCTGTACAATGGGAATCCTAATGTCTTTCCTATCTGCCAGGCAGCTGTGAAGATTGAATGAGGTTACAACTCTTAAAGCACTTCTGAGAATTATAGTTACCCATGGGAAGAGTTAGGGTTAGGAAGAGCCCGGGAGTCCAATGGGAGGGGAAAGATTAGGAAAGTGAGTTTGACAAACAGCCCATCCTATGAGAGGCCTTTGAAGGAATTTCTCACTATGGAATAGGGAAGCTCCCAAATGACATGATTATGGTTTTAAAATTCTGAAGCACCTGCCCTTGTCAAGCACTTTATTCTGTGTAGTTCTGGAGGGTAGAACCTGAGGGGAAGTTCAATGGCTTATAGAGGGAGGAAGAACTTCTTAATAAACAAATCTCTCTACCAATGCATCAGAAACATCCAAAACTTAGGCTGAACTCTGCACACAAGAAACACTGTAGGAAGAATATTGCAGAACAGGGAAGGGAAAAGTAGAGACCTCTGGGTCCCTTCCAAGTCTGAGCTCCTGTTCAGTGGTCCTACCTAGTGTGTTCTGAAATGCCTTCTTGTGCTATCCTGGTCATGACAAACCCAAAATAACCAAGCCACTCGGATGCCGTCAAGAACTGATAGGAAACAACAGATGGCCCTGGTGGCACTTTACCGTGTTGTGTTTCTGTTATGTTCAGAACAGGGGGGGAGAAAGCCTGAGTCAAAATCATAAATATTAGTTTTGGTTAACCAGTTATTTTTATAATGAAGTTATTATTTGGCCATCTGATAAAATCATATTGTAGCCTGGGAAGAAAGGAAGGAGGAGGAACAAACATCTCTAAGGAAAATCACTGCCCAAGTCTCCTCCCTCCTGGCAAATTGTGAATGAGGAAACGACAGCACATGGCAGAGAACCTCAGGCAGAGACAAAAAGAGTGGCAGCTACTCAGGATATAAAATGCAGCATTTCAGGCAAGATCTTTCAAATACATTTCTTCTACTTACTGATTCTCCAAATTTTACCATTCTAGAAACAGTATAATTTAAGGGTGACAGTTCTAGGGTTAGGCTGCTAGGGTTCAAATCCCAGTTCTGTCACGTAAGAGGAGGTGACCTTGGATAAGTTCTTCTCTTTAAGTTTTGACTTCTTCCTCTGCAAGATGGGGGTTTTAGGTGGAAAATACACACATGCACATAGAGCTTAGCAGATAGTAAGCACTCAATAAATGTTGGCTCTTACATTACACGTTCTCAAGGACTAATTCCTCCAGCTTTACTCTAGTGTTACAAGTTTTCACCAGTTGTTCTTATCTTAACACAAATGACCAAATTACACCCTTATCAAGAGGGCAGGTGTTTACAGGAAGGAAAAGAGTATCAAGGGAGAGACTTGGCTGTGGAAGAAACAGGAGTCAAAATGGGACACTGCAGAGAATTTAGCTTCCTTTGGATTCTTGAACAGAGCTGAGAACCAGCCCTGGGGAGCAGAAACACATTCTCCATTCTACAACCATGCCATTTGCCTTTGAATTCTCTGTGCTTCCCCCACTGGTTAGCCCTCCTGGGATGGATTTTCTGGATGAAGATTCTCAAGAAAATGGAATTTCCAAAGAGCAGAGGAAGAAATCTTTCCTGCTGCAGCCCAGGAAAGAATGAAGATCTTGTCTCAACCTGCAGACCATGCGTCTCGAGCACTCCTGCACTGGCCTGGCTACTTCTGCCCCACTTCCAACAAGTCTTCTGATGGTGGAGGTGAAGGGTTACTTTAAGAGGAAAGAGAGGAAATGAGAACAGATGGCTCTTGTGGTCTCCAGAAAGATACCTGAATGACTTACTGGCACAGAAGGAATCGCTCGTCCTTAGAACAAGACCTTAGCTGCCATCCAGACCAAATGTTTATCTTAAAAATGAAGACACTGGTTCCTAAGAGAGTGCAGTGGCTTTCCTTACTGACCTAGTGGCAGAGCTGGAACGAAACTCCCAGTCTACTGACCTAATTTCCTTCCGCTCACGCAGGTGTTGGCAAACGGTGGCCGTTGACTAAATCATGAGTTGAGGATGGTTTTCACATTTTTAAATGGTTGAAAAAAAATCAAATGCAAAATAGTATTTCATAATATGTGAAAATTATATGAAATTCAAGTTTCAGTGTCCATAAAGTTTTACTGGAATACTCCCATTCTCATTCCTTTACGTAATGTCTATGGCTGCTTTCATGTGACAAGGCCGAGCCAAACAGCTGTGACAGTGACTGAATGGCCCCCATAGCCTAAAATCTTCGCTCCCTGGACCTTTCCAGGAGAAGGTGGCAGGCGCCTGCACTATGGCATGTTACTCCTATGCATGGGGATAGGATTAGAGGTGAAAAGAAGAATCATTTCTTCTTTTCATGTACCTTGGAGGCACATAGTTCTAAAAGTTCCTTCCTGTACTTTGAATGGGCTTGTTCAGAAATTCTATGCTGTGCCTCTTATAGAACCCGCCCCCTCACTTCAGTGGGGAAGCTACTAATGAGAGTGTTAATTGTGTTCCTGCCCAATATCCCATAATGGGCTTCTACTCTATTGGCAAGGGAAGCTGGAAAGCAAGATGTGGCTGTTCTATCCGTCAGTGAGAACCAAGGAGCCGTAATGCCCTAGTCCCTCCCTCTCTGAAAGGATCCTGATCAAATGTTATTGGATATTAAATATGCATTACTGCAAGCATTAATTGAGGATTTAATATGCTCCCTAATTAAAATTTGGTGGATGGAAGTTCATCATATTTAGAAACACAGTATTAAAAATCCTCAGAAACTTAATAAAATTATAAATCGGAATATCTTCTCTGAAATTAATGAGCCAAAATATTATAGCCAAGCAGGAGTCAGCCGTGTCTGGAATTCTGAAGGTCATTTGGAGTCATAAAGATGCAGTTTTCAGCTTTATGGGTTCCGAACAATAATAAGGCTGAGCAGAAATCCGGCAGGGACCAAAAAAAAAAAAAATCATCTTTTCTACACACAGCAATTAATATAATAAGAAGCCGTAAGCTAGTGACTTAGGCAGAGAAGCAGGTCTAATTGAGAGTTCTGTGTTTCAAGTGGTGAGTGGGGGCAGGAGAGGGCTGGGGATGAAGGGGGGAGCAAGGGAAGAGAAGCATCAGAGAAGCAGGTGGAGAAAAACTTGACAATGAAAGGAACAAGAGCCCTGAGCAGAGGCTTCTGTCCAGGGTCCTGGGATGGGGAGTCCCACCATGAGTGAATCTTGAATGAGATGACATCCAAGTGCACTACAGTGTTAAGATTTCAGAATCTTGTGTTCATTGATGGACACGTTCAGCTACAAAGTGGTAAAAACATTAAGCAGATTATTGATATGACTCATGCTTGGGTGCACCCTCAAAGGCTCAGTACTCCTTCCTTAACACATATGTCCATTTTGAGCTGTATTCCAACTCCGAAACAACCAGGCTTTCTGCCCTACCCCTCACGTAGACCTGCTCTTAATCCTGAAATGCTTTGTCCTCCCTGTCCCCATCTCTGTGACTCTCTGTATCAAGATCAGCCTTTTTCCCAACCTGGGTCACAGGTTAGGTTGGAAACCGTCATTTGCAATTGACCACAAACAAGCGCTGTGGAATGACTCTCAGGGGTGGCGTCTGCCCCTCAAATGGCCTCTTGCGGGCTCCCCAAGGGCAAGGAACACATATGTGTTCCCTGACAAGGCATTATTTGAGCCACTAGACAGGACCCATGTGCTAATGAAGGGCTAACCCATGTTCCTACATAAAATAGGGAGTCAGGGCCTTTACTCAGAGGTGGTTTACGGACTTCATGGGCCCCTGAGTCCTTTTTTCTAGCCGTGAAATCAGCACATCCTGAATGTAATTTACATTTCAGGGCATCCAGGGGTGGGATGTATAGTTAGGTTACTCTTTCCTCCTCAGCACTCAGATCTTGTCTGCTCTGTTGCTCCCAACATGAGCTATAGATCTTCCATTCATTGTTTAAAGAATGGTCACCTCCTTCCAACACACAGACCATCTACCACCTGCGGGTCGCATTTTAACAAGTTCCAAAGTCTTAAGCTAAATGCTAACTGTGGAGGTGGCAGGAAAGTTTGAAGGGCCTTAGAGCTTTCTTCATGCCACTCAAACCATCTCATTTCAGCTTCTGTTGAAGTACAGTCTGCTCATCCCTTCTTGAAGACAGCTTAGAAGTACAGACAAAAACAAAACTGCATTGCTGATTGCCACACAAAGCAGGTCTGGGTCCACGAAGGAGAACCAGTGGACTTGTGCCTCCCTTAGACTCACCATTTCCATCTCTCATGCCACAAGAAACCCACAAGCAATAGTCTCTTTTTGTTCTTACATTTTTTTGTATTGATTCTTAATATTTTTTAATAGAAAGATCCTTACAAAAAATTCAAAAATTTTGCATACCCTCAATTGATAATATTTTGCTATGTGTTTGTGAAGAAAATATATATGTACACGTGCAATTGAAATCCCCTTGCAATGACTCTTCAGTCTTCCCAGGGGTCAGCGGTCCATAGGTTAGAAAACTCTGCTCGAGATCATTAAACTTCCTTTGTAGAAAAAAATAAAACCCCCTAAATAATATGATTTCTGAGTCATTCTTTCTGTCATTCAGGAGGTTAAGTAATTAGAAAATTGCTTTGGCTGTTAATTAATCACCACCTCTTCTTAAAGCTTCTACCCATAGCAAGACACTGTGCTAGATGCTAGAGGAGTAGGGAGAACACAGCAAGGACAAAACACAGTCCTGCCTTCAGTGGGCTCAGAGCCTAGATGGGACCCCAGGCAGACACACCTGCAACATAAACCAAAGGTGTCTATGGAGCGGGCCCAGGGAGCAGGGCAGAACACAGGCATAATGGAGACTGGGTGAGGCCAGGACTGTTGGGCTGCAACATCCCAGAATGATTTCCTGGAGGCTCTCTGGAGAGAATAGTGCTTAGTGGGCTCAACATGTCTTATTCATCCTACCAAAATGGATAAGCAAAAGGAAAATTGCCCATGAACTAAAGAGCTGGGTTTCTTCAACACTCAATTTTCTCACCTTTTAAATTATAATTACAATAGTCCAAATGGTATATGGTTAGCATCTTTTAATAAGTAAGTCCAATCTGTCTGTTGCTACAAGTATGCAGAATACTTTCAAGGACGATGCATATCTCACACGTCTTGGTTATATCATAAGTGCTTGGGTTTGAATGCATCATTGACTGGTGGAAGCTAACAGCCGAACCTTGCTCCAGCACTGGTATTCTGTGGACTGTCTTGGTATAAAGCTGGAAGCTTGATCTTTTGGCTAAATGAAAGAAGCAACAATAACATGCTGATAATAGCTATTTATTAAAGTAGCACAATATGTTTCAATGGCTCAACTGGCCTGTAAGTGATTTGCCAAAGTGTTTCTGTCGTGAATACTATTACGATATTCCAGACCCATGAATATCAAGAACTCAAGTAATTGTGGGAGAGGCAGCGGTGTCTCCTCACTTGGCATTTCTCGGACACATGTTCAGGCTGCGTGGCTATCAACAGAAATATCCATTAGGAGGCCCTGTCTCTTCCAAGCTCTCCATCCCTGGACCTTTTGGTGAAAGTTTCTTGATCAACTAAGACCTCAGACCCTGACTTTGTCATCTAGTATGCAAGATGAGCTTTTATCTACAGCTACCCAGCACTGACTTAGACAGGAAGGCTCACCCTGAGGAATTGTTCTGGTGGTTTGCTTGGTTAATGTACTTTGGACATTCATCACTTACCACTTTAATTTTTTTGTTAACATTTTACATACACATATCCTATCTCCTCACTTATACCATGTATGATTGATACGTAAAGACTTTATCTAATATATCTTCAATTTCTCATGGTGGCTTGCATTACAACAAGTATATGTGTTTATAATGAACATTATTTTTCTTTCAATAATAGAACCTGAGTGTCCATTGGCTACAAAAGAAGACCCTCACCTAGGACTGATGGACGACTCAAGACATAAAGATCTCTGTTCCTAGGGAACATCAGGAAGCCAGACATTGGATGAGATACTGTGATGGGAAAATAGCCAAAAGCCCAGAAAAGAAATCTTAGGGCCTCTGTCCATAACCTTCTGGGAGACTTCAGACAAAGTCATTTTCTCTGTTTGGACTTCAAGGTCCTCATATGAAGCCATTGAAAAAGCTGTTCTGGGATGTTCGTTCTGGTGCTGACGTCTGACAGTTCTATGGCTCCCACCAGCTGCCTGTGAGCAGGAGTACAGACCAACCCTTTACTTCTTCCAACCCTCAGCAGCCAGAGGCATCATCATCTAAAAACAGACCTGTTGAAGACACCAACTCAAACTATCTCGAGTCAATTCCCCCACCAGCCCCATTGGCAATGACAAATATTGAGTGAGAGCCATGAATTGTGCTACATTTTTGAAAGGGGTCCCAAGCATAAAGTGTGGTCTCTTCCTCTCTGGGGTTTCCAGTGTAGATAGAGAGGTAGGAGACATAAACACAGATGATAATTGTCACAGGGCATAAAGGGCAAATACCAAGTGGGGTGACCATCGCAAGACCTGCAGGGACCCAACAGAGGGAAGCAGACCTGAGGGCTGGCATTGTAGAGAAAGGTTTCAGAGACAGGTGACTCTGGGGTGGAATTCAGAGAAGGACCTGACTGGAAAAGAGGGGAACAGATTTTTAGGGAGGAATCATAAGCAAAAACATGACAGGGAGAATGTTCCTGTCCTCACACCTTGCTGGAGCAAAAGTTTCCGGAGACGGCTGACAGGAAACTGTTCTGGGTTCAAAATCATTCCGCCCGACATTTGACGTTCTGGAGACAAAACAACCTGGTGGATGGATCGCATGTTCCTTTTTCGAAGCTGTTGTTTTGGCTTACAGCTTCACCACACAAACAAACCAGTTTGATTGAATTCAGCGAAAACAAAATTTCTGAAATCAGTCACAAATTCTCTAAGCCAAGTGCAGGCACAAATGTGGGTGTCTGTGATGCCAGCAACCAATTTTTCTTGGTTTTTCTCGGCAACACCATCTCCAGCAAAAGGGCAGGATGGAGAGGTGGCGGCCTCAGGACACAGACCTGCAGCGGTTCTGTGACAGGTGGTGGCCACTGCCTCGCCCAGGTGGGACTCCAGGGACTGCTTCTGCTGCCTCTGGGGGCTCCCAGTTGTCTTTTTCCACTATTAGTGGTCACCTGCCACCCCAGCATAGGAGCTCAGTGGGGCCAAGACAGGGCACTGGTGCAGAAAAGAATTTGGCTGAGATGGGAGAACTGAGAACCACAGTGTCAGGGTTCTAGTCCTGGCTCAACTAGTAACTCCATTATGTGACCTTGGGTGAGTCCGTTATCCTCACTGAGCCTCAGGTCCTCATCTCTAAAGTGGGATAATATTACTCACCCTGCCTACCGTACCAAATTGCAAAAATATTTTATAAATGGCACAGTGTGTTAGGAACAGTGGTGATCACTGTGCCTCTGGCCCAGCCATCAGGCAGACCATCTGCTTATGTAGGAATTCACATCACCCACTTGTCATTGGCCCCAACGCCATCTATCCTTCAAGGCCCAGGTGACAATCTCCCCTTCCTGTTGGTCACGTGGTGTCTCCCGTGTTACAGCAGAGATGATCATGACACATCTGCCTCCTTCATCAGGCTGCCAGCTCCCGAGGAGAGGAGCCTGGAGGTGAAGGGCACAGGCTCTGATCAGATATCGGGGTTCAAATGCAGGATCTACGTCATACGAGCTCTGTGATCTTGAGCAGAGAAGACATTTCCTGTCTATGCTTCCATGTCTTCATTTGTAAAATGGGGATAATAATAGTACCTACTTCAGAGATGCTCTGGGGATTAATCATATTCATGTATGTAAAATGCCTGGTTTATAAGATGAAAAAAAAGGAAAAAATCTGCATATCTCCTATGTCATCTAGCCCAGTGACCTGCACATAATGGATAATGAATGCACTTTTTCTTGATTAAACAAATGAATGAGCACAAAGCAGTATTGCTGTTAGTTTCAAATGAAATGAGAAAGAAATTCTTCAGCTTCTTATGACTTTAATTGGGGAGAGTTCAGTGGAACAGCATACAGGTTAATTATAAGGACTAGAAACAGACGCAGCAGGCTCTGCAATATAACTAGCTGTGTAAACTTGAACCAGTTACTTAACCTCTCTGGGCCTCAGTGTCCTCAGATGTAAAATGAAGATACACCAGTCCCTAACTCACCAGTCCTGTTGAAAACTGGAAAGAGACGGTAAACACACAACACAGGAGGCCGCAGCCCCTCGGAGGGCTCTCTACTTCCCACAAGGACAATTGTGATGAAGGACAAAGTGAGGCCACACAGGGTGGCCTTCTATTTCCTTTCCTGTCATAGCCTGCTCTTCTGAAATGTGCCTCAGTCACACCTAGGCCTGATCACCAAAAGGACACTAATTAAAGATGTCTGAGAGGCTCCTTCTCTTGCTGCTGAAAATGCACAAGGTGAAACCACAAACCTAATTACCAGCCAAAGAACGAAAAATAATTAAAAGCCAGGAAGTCATCCCCTGGTATGTCTTCATCCCAGCCACAAGCATCAGCACTCGTGGGGACAGCCTCAGAAGACAGGCCAAGACACCACAAGTGCTGGAAACTGACTCTCCCAGGCCAGGATTTGAGACAAGAAAGGGGCAGTGCAGGGGACTTTGGTGCCACTGCATTTTTCCTTGGCTGCATTTTAAAGTAGGAAGGACATTGTGTGCATGTGTGTGTGCGCCCCTGACTTTTCCTGGGAGCTAACCTACATTGAAGGAGAAGAGCAAAGATCGCAAGAAGACAGCAGGCAAGCTGGCCTGCAAAGTACTGCTTCCTAACTCCCTGTCTTTACAGAGAACGTTAGAAACTTGCTGATGTTCAGGATGCTGGAACTCTAAAAAGAAAGGATCTCTCATTTAACAATGGCAGCTTGGCCTCCTCGGCAGTTGCCGTGGTGCTTGAATGTAGCCCACTGGTTTATGGATTAGGAGCTGAGCTATCTTCCGGAGAACATTGCCTCCTCAGAGCCCAGGCTGAATGCTGTATCTCTTTTACCGAATTCCTAATGTGTCAAAGAATCTAATTTGCAAAACAAAACTACCTTTTAGCTAGAAGGCTTGTGATGGGCTTTATCAGTGATTCTGCCTTTTTTCATAGCTGAACAATGGCTTTTCAACCAATGGGTCAAGTAACCCAGCTCCAGATTGTGTCTTTGAAAACACAAAAACTTTTGAGAATTGTTTCTTCCTTGAGAATGAGAAAGATGTCATTGTCACGTTAAAAAGCAAGGAATGAAACCAGGTCTTTGGGGGGCATGAGATCCCCCACTCCTGCCACAGAATTAGGTCACAGAATCCCCTTCCCTTCTTTCCCAGAAAACCACATAGAAACCTGAGTTTAGGAGAGATTTAAGTTGGATATTTTTATTTAACTTTCAGTTTTCATAATTAAAATGATATTACTATACAATCAAACATTAATCACATTCTGACATGTGCTAACCTCAGTGGAAAGCCGGTAGACAGATGGTCTTTGATCAGGTTTACTAATCTAAACAGGAGGAAGAAAAATTAAGCTATAAAGGTCATGGGCTGGGAATGGAAAGTGGGTAACGGGCTCAGGAAAAGGAAATTCTATTTTGAAATGACCCAACTGGGAGAGAGTAAACAGAGCTCAACACCACACTTCTTGATATTGCCCTGGGATGGGTATGGCCTAGAAGTGGATTTTTGCATGTCACACGGTTATATTTGCATCGAGGGGGAAAGACCAAACCAACCACTTTAAATAAATGGGTATTTATTAGCCTTTCCTCTAAGTCACAGCAACAAGCCTTGCCCAGGAAGAACTGCTTCTCTGACGTTGTTCCACCAATTACCAGGATGTCTCCTTGGACAAATGGCTCTAGAACACATTTTCCTAAATCTTAAATTATCTCTCTTGCTACTCTATAGGGAACGATGTTAGGAATAAAAGAAATGATGCTGATGTCCAGTTAAAGGTAATAAATACTCAGAAGATACTATGTTATGATTCTAGGTTTTTTAGGGCTCTAACTGTGGCTTGATGACATAAATTTGTCTTTGAAGGGCTGTTCCGCTTACTTTTAAAATGGAGGCACAGATATAAAGTTTAAAATACCTCTTTATCTTTAAAGTGAACTTATTTTGACCTTTTGAGTGAGTGGCTTGTCACATTTTATCTGTCTCCTAAATGGGATTATAAAGTCTCTCCTTCAGGGTGATGTCCACCCCCACAGCCAAGCCACGTGGCCGGTCCCATGGGTTCAGTGCCTGCTCTGTGCAGAAACACCTAGCCTGGGCCCTGAAGAAGACGGCTTGAGATGGGTCTATTTGTCCAGCCAGGGATGGTGTCTCTGGTCATTCAGGAACTGACACTAACCCTTGATGAACAGTTTAAAGTTGACAACATGTGCCTTCACGTACATTTTCCCATTGGATCTTCCAAATAATGTGGTAGGGTCAACAGAGTGGCTATTTTTACTCTCATTTTGTAGGTTAAGCAACTGAGACCCAGGAAGACAAAGTGACTTCTCCTAAATCCACAGCTAGCAGGTGACGGAGTAGGGAGTAGGACAAGGTAACTTCTAACACGGAGCATCCAGGCCGATGTGCTACCCTGCTCACTGTTACCAACAAAACACTCACTCACACCAGTCCTTAGAGGAGGTGATATTCAAAATGCCGTCCTGGAGAAGAAGAAGCCTGTCAAACAAAGCTAATCAGATCTGTCCCGATCTGATGTCAGCTCTGTTATTCATCTCAATTGTGAAACTAAACTGTAATTAATACATAAAAGATGCTGATTACACTGAATTTGACAAGATATTGAGAGAAACCACAGTTTTAGACCTGCTGTTCAACAGTTGCTGCACCTTCAAGAAATACCAGCTTCTAACAAGGCATTATTGGGTTAATAACTAGCTAAAGGTCACCTATGATCTCTCGTATTGATTGTTTATGCCCAGTATCCTTCTTCTTTCGTTCTCCAATGAAACAGGTTCCTATTCATCTTCCAACATTCTTTCCTTCCTCCAGCACTGTACTTTTATTGTTTTCTTCCATAAGGGAGCATGTAACTTTAAATCAAAATAAGAGGCAGAATAATAGAGGGTCTCACATCTGGCTTCCTTACTTGGGATCAAAATATCTTACAAGGCCTCAAAAAGAAGCTATCAAAGAGGCATAAAGGAAACAATAAACATGAAAAGAACAATAGGATATTTGAAAAGGAGAAAAAATATCTCAGCCAGCAGAGACTGACACTTTTATGATGGTTACCCTGGGAAAAATACATTCAGAAAAGAAGTTGTCATCCATTTCTCCCTACACTGGGGAGGTGGAGACCACGGCTCTTCGGAAACAAGCTTCCATCACTTTCCCTGAAAACGGAGCCCGGGGAATTCCTGCCTCTGTCAGTGGTCTGGAGAGCTGATTGGAGGGGCCGAGCAGGGGAATACAGTTACTTATATCATAACTGATGGACCCAGCAGCAACATTCCAGAGGGAAGGCTGACCCCCCCCCCCCCCCCCCCCGATCCAGCATGCAGTTTGGGGTGGCAACCTGCAAGATTAAAAGGAGCAAAGACACTGGCTTAGCTAATCCTAAAGTCATTAAGTCCTGGGTGCCAGATGTTGTAACCAGGTTAGCTTCCCATCTGGCTTCTCTATTTAAAGCTACAGAAACACTTCTGTCAATTCGGTGTCAAATTATTTAATATGTACCAACTTACCTTACTACCTGCATACAAAGCTGATGGCTCTGTACGGCACGAAGCTATAAGATCTTTGGAAGACACAGACAATTTTTTGAACTCTGAGGTCCTCTCCTGCACAATGCTTCCCTTTGGAGCCAGGGTTCCTGTCCTCTTTATTTCCACAGAGCCCTGTGCAAAGCCTTGCATATTATGGGTAGTTAACAAAATTTTGCTGAATTATATCTCTGGTGCTCAATGAAGCCTTGTTTAATTCAAATAAAAGGTAAGACTTCAAAATCAATTCCAAACCTGCCTCTGACAGAAATAGCTAAGAAATAATAGGATTAAAAAAAAGTACCTCATATTCTTTGAGTCCTGAGTGCCTGCTAGATCTCCCCTTACTGTCTTCCCTCTGTCATCTTATTTGCTCTCACAATAGCTCCTTGAGGTCAGTATTTAGTTGCTATTCCCATCTTGCAGACGGGCAAACTTAGAGGTTAACTCAGCAGCCCAGGGTGGCACAGCTAAACTCAGGATCTAACAAAGCGTTTCTATGATAAAAGGCACCAGAGAGGACAAGTGTAAATCTAGTCTTTCACTCACTCCTGTGGCGCTTCAGATAGCTCCCATAGCCAATGCGATTGATGGTGCAGAAATCAGTTATCAAGGGGAAAAGGCAGGCTTCAGGCAGATAAGACCTGTAAAAATGGACTGGACATGACATGCCTGGCCGGGAGGACCGATGGAAAGGATGGGGCTTGCTGCCGAGAAATGTGCTGATTCTTATCCAGCAGCGACTATGCTCTGACCTCCTCTAAGGAAACACATATAGGAAAATGTTTGTAATGGGCTCTTTCCTACTTCTCTTCAGATGTAGAAAGCTACGGGTTGGGAAGAGGATGGACAGCTACTTGATGACCTTGGGCGGCCCTAAGACAACCCATAATAATGCTCATCATGGTCACAGTCACCACCAAGACTGCAAGTGGAGGGTGGAGGGACTTGCAGGGCTGTGAGCAGCTGCACTTTCCACGACCATCCCCCTATTCTTAGAGAAGAGACTTTAAAAAATGTATATTAATTACATTGTAAGGGGATAGTGAGTGGATGGACGATGGGAAACAAGCTGAGAAAATGACCCATTGTTGGTATATATCACAGTCTCCCATGGGTCCAAATCAGAATGGGGGAGGAGCTTGCACCTCTGTGCCAGGTGTGGCCTGGGGACACACCTCCATCTCCACTTCCTGCTTTGCTCTGTAAAAACAGGCTTTCTTGTTACCCGCTGCCCTTGAGCTGTGGACTCTCAGCACACCACCTACCCCTGGAGGTAATCAATCAATGTACGTTTGGCGACTGAGTGATGGAATGAAACAATAAGTATTATGTTTCATTAAGGATTCACTTTAACTAAAAAATGCTTTCAAAGAGTGAAAAACAAATATGTATATTTCAAACATTTTGAAAAAAGCCTTAAGGTGAACTGGATTCTTCAAACTGCATTTCACAAATACTGAGATATGTTTCATCAAAAATGGAATTGGGGTGGAGAGAGGCCCATGATCAACTGAGCTTAGGAATGTAGAGTTAAACTAAGACAAGTTGCTTCTTTAAAGCAGGATTTCAGGTTTGTAAGACAATGATAGGCACTGTGTGTCTTCATGAAGCTGTTGTGTAGCCACATATATTTGACCACGGAAATCATTTTCAAGTTATACCTATTAACATTTGCCAAATTCCTCTGCAGAAAACAGCATAACTTAGTAGGTACTTAAGAAAGGTATTAATATATGGCCAAGGCATGCCATGCTGCATATTATTAATAGTTATCTTTCACATATTCCTTCCAGAAACCTCGACAATATCTATAGAATATAGTTCTAAAAGATAATTGATGGAGACGCAAAAGAAATAACAACTTGTTTCTGTCCTTAAATGTCTTACAAGTGAATAGGAACAGGAACAGCTACACTAATACTAATAGTAGCTAATATCAATTCACAACTTGTATTGACAAGGACACATAAAGCGGACATTTTCATTAGGAAGTAATTGTATTTAGAAGTTAAGAAAAGAAAAATAAATTAGTCCAGGCCCTATAACATTGCCTAGAAGTTACTTTCTTGAGTAAAAATCTAATACTTGCCTGATGACTGTCTCCATAGATTCCCTCACAAGGGAAAAGCAGGAATAAAACTGTCTGGCTATTTGAGATGTTGATACGTATTTAGATTTCCAAAAAATGTGAATATTCTCATCCTCTGTGGATGGCATCCTTTGATAAATCACCACTTGCGTAAATGGTAATAAGCACAATGATCCTTTCAAGATGAGATCTATTTTTTTCCACCAAAGGTGAGGCCAATGGTGAACTCTTCCCTTGATCACAACCACTTTCTTTAAGTTTCGTGGTCCCAGCAAACTCCTCTGGCCTGAGTATCACAATGTCAATGTGGTCTCCTTCTGTGTGAAATACATTTCCTCCTGCTCTCCCCTGACTGGCCTCTCTTCCCCCAATTCTCAGCCTAAATGGCACTTCTCAGGGGGCCTTGCCTGACCCCTCCAATCTAGTCACCTGCCTTTACTCTCTCTCATCGTTACTGGTTCTTATGATTGCATACATATATTTTACTATATGTCTTCTCCAATAAATCAATGTTCATGAAGACAGGGGTTGTGCCTGTTCTGTTTACCACTTTACTCTCAGTACTTAGAACACTTCCTGGCATGCGCTTTGTGGATACTCTACAAATATTCATTGAATGAGTGCATGAGTGAATGAATGGATGGATGAAAGAAATCAGAATGCCAAACTAAAAATCAACACCTCAGCACATACTATCTCAGTGTTTTGCATGTCAAAAAAGTTCCCCAGGGGAAGTGTCTGCTTACTCTAGTAATGTTAATTATTGCCTAAACTATGTTTAGAGTTTTCCTATTGGAAGGGTCTTTTGAGCCTGACTCAGGGTGTTCTGATTCTGTGGAGCAGTCCAGAAACCATTGAGGACTGAATCTGGAGAGCTGAGAGGAAGCTGAGGCCTATTTTGGGCTGTCAAGCAACAAGGCTTGTCATTTGACTTGGAAGACAATTTCCAAACTGAAAATTCTTGCACATCACATCATCATGGGGATGATTAAGGAGCCACTGGGGATGTATATGAAAGGGGGTGACACTTACTTCAATATTGACTAAAAATGAGTGTCTTGACTTTAAAGTTTTATTTCCCAACGTACAGGGTTAATGAAACATTAGAACAAAAGTAACTGAGGCATCTGGGGAGGAGACATCCTGATCTTGTCTGTGGTTTCTCACTGCACAGGCAACGTGTAGGCCAATCTAGCCTGTCCCACCACCAACAGGGTTTCAAGAAGTCATTGTTCCTGGGGAGTCATCAATTTCTCAGAAGACTTACTGGGGGGACCCTACCGAAGGAGAAAGAATAACAATTGGATGGCATAATGGAGATTCATCTGGTCTGGGTACAATTGCCCCCATAAACCCACTCCTTTCTTGCACCATAATGAGATCATGTGTGAAAGCCTAAATTATGTAAATGAAAAGGCTCCACTAATACCGCTGAAATATTCCTGGAGTGTTACACTTGACAACCTCAAAGTACATTTCACACTGCTAATGACTTCATCACTAACACAACTGCCATGAGTCAAGCAGTTTCCATGGCAACGCCCTAGTACAGCTGTTTACCCATATAAAGTATTGCACCTACTTAGTTACATATACAGACAGATCACTAGATTCCTAGGTACTGAAATTGAAATAATTCAATTTTCAATGTCTCTCTTTATGAAGTGATTCTGCCAGCTATAGGGATTAGCATATCAATGTGACTTTGACAGGGGTTGCTGCAAAAGACATATTTTGCAGGCACTTCATGTCAATTAGAGCCCTAACTGTTTCATGGAATAATCATTCCTGCCAGATTAAGGTCGGCTGCAAGGTAATTTAATTGGTGCCATTATATGGAGAAAAAAAATGCTCTAATAGAGTGCATACACTGTCTCTGCCAGGAAAGGGGAGGGCTGCACAAAGCAAATGACTAAAAAGAATTGCCTTCTTAGCCATTTAGAAAGGATTTAAAAACACCACACACGCCAAGATGGGAACCTCTGAGATGCTATTTCCTGAATTGTCTGGGAGGAGAATTCTGAAGGAGAGAGAGGACGTTGGCCAGTTTGTGGTTTTCTCCAAAGGATTTTCGGTTTTTTTTTTTTTTTTCCCCCTAGAGGAACCCAGAATAGCACAATGACAGTTCAATTGATTCATCACCATGACTCCTATGCAAGCCTGAAATGCTATGGTCGCATTTGCTGAGGGGGCATTTGTCCTTGGGCGGGAGGAAGAAAGTTTTCAAAGCAGACTGGGAAGATCTCTAACATGCCAAGGAGTGGTGTTCAGAACTGCTTTCTTCCTCTCCTTGAAGAAGGTCAAGTGCATCCTGCCTTTACTGTCCTACACTGCCAGAATTTTCTAGCATAATCGCCCACTGCTACTGGGGAGGCTGGCATCACCTCTAGCTCCCCACACTTGGGGGTTAGGAGAAAATGGCTGAGGTCCCGAGTAGCCAGGAGCACTGAGTAGCACCACCTAAGTTTCCCAATCGTGATGAGGAAAAAGTTGGGAGAATATTCCCAGAGAGAAAGGTAGTGGACGGGAAGGCGTGCTCTGTTTCCAACACCTTTCACTCACCCACACTCACTCTTCTCTGCCCATTGTTACCATGCAACTATTTATGTGAGGAAGAGAATTAACAGTCTCATCTTGGTTTCTGTTCTCCCTGTTACTCACCACTAGAAATAGTCCCCCAATTTGAAGTGCTCAGAACCTATTAAAGCCTTACGCATCCTATATTGTGAGAAAATCTAATTTGGCAGTTAATCCCACATAACTTCATATCATTAGTAATTGTTTTGTGTTGCTTCTGTCTTTATCCCCAGCATTTCCTGCTTGAGGGCAGGAATTGTGTTTTTCACACCTGTGTAGTACCTGGATGCCAACGCTAGACCTGCCAGACATCCGTATTCAAAACTCTCTAACATGTATTGAGGAGCCTGGGAACCATTTTTAAAATATCAAAGAAGGCAGTGAACCTTAGAGGACATAGTTCATGCGCGAAAATTACTGATTGTCAGAGATGGTCTCTAATGCACCTAATTTTCCAAATTGGAGAAGCTCTACCAGTTTGTCTCAGATAAACCACATGTGAAATTTTAAATTTTCTAGTAGCCATATTAAAAATGTAAAAATACACAGATGAAATTAATAATATATTTTGTTGAACCCAATATATCCAAAATATTATAATTGCAACATGTAGTCAATACCAAAATTCTTAATGAGATGTTTTATGTTCTTTTTTAATGTCAAGGCTTCAAAACCCAGTGTGTGTTTTACACTCACAGCAGACCTCAATTGGAACTAGACATATTTCCAGTGCTCAGTAGTCACATGGGGCTGGTGGCTATTGCATTGGACAGCATAGGTCTACGTTCTCATTGCCAATTAGTATCAGAGGCAGGAATAGAGCCCACATCCCCTAACCTGCCGGCTGATATTCTTGTCACTACATGAGGGAGAAGCAAGAAATTTCTGGAGTGCAGAGCCCCATTCTCCCTCCCTGTCCCCTGCAGCATACCCCGGCCTCAGTCATGAGCAAACCCCAGCAAACGCCGCTGAAAAGCTCCTAGTCACACACCTCTAAGAAGTCCCAGGAGAAATTTAGTTTGTCTTGCTTTAACAATATGGGCTTAAAAATAGTGCAATAAAAACTTTTAAAGGTTGATGGGAGGAGGGAAGTTCAGCCGCAGAAGGGATCTTAGTGGTTGAAGTCCTGTCGAAGTTATTATCAAGAACCCACTGAATTTGTCCATTCTGTCATGGAGGTAGGCTGTGCCCCAGTTACTGTAGTTCCCGTTTTCCAGTGTAAACAACTCATGTATCAGGCCCCTGAGTGATCTTTTCACGTTTTTCAGGTCTTGCCTCTGACTTTGACAGTAACCATTTAAATGACGAGAAAGGAAAACAGAAAGCCTCCCTTGGGTGACACACTGGCACCTCTTCAAGGAGAGAGGCTCTTTGTGACCTAACATTCCAACCTGGGGGACAGAGACCACCTCCTCCCTGCTCAGCCCAGGGGGAAGGATGCTTTTTGGGGAAATAGGCACGCCTGGGCTAGACGGATGACACTGATGATGCCGGAAGTTTTTCATTTGGGGATATAGATTATATTCCAGAAATCTGGCCGAATTTCCACCTAAAGCAGGACTCCTAGGTGGCCCGGCCAGGGCATGGGGAAAGAGTAAGGAACATTGGCCTGTGGCTCCTTAGAGTTTACCAGCTTTGTGAGGTTTAAAAAAAATAGGACTGTCACCCTTTGGTATTGGTGAGTAGATTGTTGTGTCATGGGAATCCTCAAAGGGTTTAATGAAGGCGTTTTCATTAAATTCCAGCCCCTACGGGGCTCAAAGGACCACCATGGAGGTGACCAGGAGGTGGGGCTAGGTGTCAGTTCCCCTTTGCTTACGTCCTCCAGGACCCTCCTCACTGCCTCCCCCTTGGGCTCTGCGGGGGGGTAGAGGGAGGGGAGGGCTCATCCACCAGGTTAAAAGAAAAAGGTAAAAAAGAAAATTAAAAAATATCAGAAATTAAGCAAGAGAATGTAATGAAAGAGAGATGTTACAATAATCAAAGCAAAGGATGGGCTGCATGCCAGGTCCCTGCCAGTGCTCCCCACGGAAGAAGATGCGCATTCTTGTTAAGCAGCTGGGAATGGCCAGCAGGTGTCCTGGGTCCCTGCTTGCTCAGGGCTGGGGTCTATTCTGGAAGGTCTCCAAAACCTGCTCAGGCAAGTGAGATCCCGGGTTAGCAGCAGCAGGCAAAGAGCCCCGGGAGTCTTGTAGTTATGCATAACATGAGTTGGTGGGATATGCTATAAGGCAGCATCACCCCCATGAGTAGGATTAGGGACACCTCCAGCCCTGTCACCACAATCCCCTTGGAGGTGAGAGGTGGGAGGTGGGTGGGGGCTGAGAATGGCATGATCAAAAGTGCAGAGGAGGGAAGGTGCTGGTTGTCTGTACTTGTAGAATGATACTATGTCAGTTCTGAAGAATTATCTCAATTTACCCTCAGAATAGTTATCAGGAAGGAACTACGATTCTTCCCATTTCTGCAGTTCCCTGATGGACATAGATTTTAGCCTCATCAAACGTCTGATCTCTTTTGGGGGTGCTCAGCATGTACTATGGATCTGGCAACATAGGCCACATACAGAAGCTAGCAATGGTGGGTGAGGATATTCGTGTTTGCCGCCCCTCGCCCCCAATCCAGAATCTGCCTGGCACCAGAACAGAGGTTCCTACAGGGGCAGGGCCCTGGCTCAGGGACCCTTTCTCAGGCACCCCCAGGTGCATGCTGTCATTGTCATCACCCTCCTCCCACCCCACTAGGGTGCAGTAGGGAGCTTTGCACAATGTCTGTCTGCTCATAGTTCGCGGGCCAGGCAGCCCACACTTCAATGTGGAGAACTGGTCTGGCACACAAAGCTAATCATTTGGAGAATCATGAGGTTTGGTTTCAATTTTGGTGATGAACTTTACTCCTAAACCCATCAGAAACCCAAGAAAACATGCCTAAGGGAGAGGAGGGTCGTTATAACAAATGCCACCATTTGCCCCAGTGAAGATCTCCAAGCTTCATTCATTTTTTTCATCTCATTTTAACCTCACAGCAACCCTGTGCAATAAATATTTCTGTATCTAAGGTGGCCACTCTCATAGTGTCCCTGTGGAGAGAGGAGAAATGAGGCACATAGAACTAAAGCAACTTGCTCAAAGCCACTCAGGAGACACAGGGATCTAGCACTGGTGGACAGCTGAAGGATGGCAGAGTGGGACTGTCCAGGTGCCCTAGGGTCAAGGCTGGCCAGGGCTGGCCATGCTAGTGTGGCCCTGTGGGGCTGGGGGAGACCATGTGCTACCCACAGCGCTGGTGTGAGGGCAGAGGGAGAGGACTCGGTTGTCTGGAAGAAGGTCAAGGCAGAGGGTGCTTCCCCAGTGGCTCATCAGACAACCCGGTGGAGAAAGAGGAAGCCCGGGTGCAGAGCCAAAGGGCCAGGGAGCCAGGGAGGTGGAAGCGTGCGACAGCCAGTGATGTAGGGGGGCAGGAGGAGGGATGGGGCAAAACTAGGAGTGATCATTCAGTCCTCATGGCCAATGCTTCCCTCTGTGAAATTCTTCAGTGTCAGAACTCAAGACAGCAAGGTCCAGGAGAGAACACCTTCCTCCTCTGTCTCCACCAACTCCCCCTGGTCTAACCACGAGCTCCCTTGCTGAGGGCCAGGAGCTGCTGCTCGTCACGTGCTTATGTGATGGCTTGCTCTGCAGGGCCTTCACCGGCATGCTGCTTTCCCAGGACTGCTGCTCCAAACCCAATCAGTCTATTTGTTTCTCTGAGGTGATGTGGGTGATGATCAATATGCTGTTTGTGCAAGTTGCAGTAATTTCTCCCAAAAATATTTATGAGATTCTACCTCTTTCTAATTAATGCTGGCGGGTAATCCCTCCTCCCACAAGGAAACAATTCCCTCTTCCAAGCAGGTGTGCAGTTATCCTTCATCCCCAACAGCTCAGACACAGGCATGCAGGAATAACATGCACCACCTTCCAGAGGCTATTCAGGAAAAGGTCTTTCTGTTTTCTTTTAAATCTCTGTGGGGTTGGTTTGTTTGTTTTAAATGAGACAGCGTGCAAATGGCTCTCCTTAGGAGAAGGGAGTTCTAATGAACAAGGCAGGCCCATTTTCCACTGGGTAATGAGTGCATACAGGTAGCTGCTGGGAACAGTGATGTATTCAGTTGTCATCCTGATTTTACACTGGGGCTGGGTGGCCTGTTTAATATATGGCCATAAATCCATCACCTGTTTTTACAGGTTCCCATTTTGAAAGCCAAAGCCTTAGAATAATGTATGCTCGGTGTTTGCAAGATTGGCACAGCCTTCCATCATTTCCATAACATCTATGAGCATTTACAGGTACTGTATACTATAGACCCTAACACACACACACACACACACACACACAGACTTATGCATGCATTATAACTGTGAATGTCAATTTTTTTAACAAAAGAGGAATTTAATAACATTGGAAATGCCCTCAGTCCCTCAACTTCTGAGTGGCAGAGGTATGAGATCAGTGAAGGTAATACTCAACCAACCAAAATTAAAGCAGCCTCCTCTACTCTTCTATAAAATGAGGGTAAATATTGTCTCTTACTCTTTTCCATCACCAACATTCTTGGATTCTAAGATTTGGAACTTGGTGTGATTAAGAAATTACAAATGAAGTTTTAATAAAGGAGAAAAGAGAGGCCACCATCAGATGAAAGCTTCAGGCATGTGCGGATGTGTGGCATAACAAGTGGCACTGGGAGAGGTGGCAGAGACTTTGACACATTACTGAACCCAAGCTTCTCTGAGCATCCAATCTAGGTCATGCCATTACACGAACAAGGACGAAAATAATGAACCATGGCAAAAAGACACTCGATTGTATGCTAACAGGGATAAGGGCGGCTGAGATGCCCCCAGAGGAGAACTTGAGTATTTCCTAGGAAGTTTGGAAGATGTCATGGGAAGCTGGGAAACAGCACTGCAGGAGTAAGCCCCCCACGGTTACACAGAGCAAGTAGGGAGCAGACAAGGAATGAGTCTGAAGCCAAAAGGCCAACAACCAACACTGTACCTACAGCTTGTGTAACACATGCTAATGCCTGATTGTGCACTGTTTCGTCTGATACTCTAAGACAGAGCTGGCCAATAGAAATGTAATGCAAGCCATGAAACATGAACCAAATATCTATTTTAAATTTTCTCATAGTCATATTTAAAAAATAAAAAGGAATAAATGTGATTAATTTTAATAGTATATTTTATTTTGTCCAATAGAACCTAAATATTGCCATTTGAATGTGTCATCAATATTGGCAAGTCTAAAGAGATATTTTACTTTTTTTCATATTAAATCTTTGAAATCCAGTTTTACACTTACAGCACATCTCAATTTAGACATTTCCAGTTCTCAGTAGCCACAGTGGACTAGTAGTTCCCCTACTAGAGGGCTCAGTTTTAAGAGTTCCAAGAGATTTCTTACGGTTTCAAGTTTTGGAAGATTGTAAAATTCTTGAGGTCAGACAAGAAATCCACCATGGAGCACATCTCCACATCTCAGAGAGACCTCCGACAAGTGAAAGTTTCAACAAATTCTTATTGAACTCAGAATTGAAAGAGGGAGAAGAAAATACAATGAAGATGTGTTGACCATACATCATAGAAGTCCGAGAAAGACAGTGCTATCTATGCCAGATTTAATAACATTTAAAACTATTTCACACATCATATTAAGTAGCTTCAGAATCATGAGCTGTGTTACTGATTGCAGGTTGCTTTTGGATAATGTTGGATCATGATATATTGGTTTTTAATAGCTTCCACTTTTACTAATAAGGAGATAGGAAGTGTTCAGAAACTTCCCTCCTGTGATCTTCTGAGTTGGAGGGAAATTTTTTTTAGAGAGGGTCTTGACTCAGTAACTGGGAGCACAATGTGGGGTAATGATTCACTCTGATGGGGGAGGGAAGAGAATGAGATAGGGGCTGCACGTTGAGACCATGTCGTGCGTCTCTTACTCAGTGATAGGACCGTGAGTATTAATTGTATTGCTGGTCTTCATATCCTATGCATAGTTTACAAATGTTTTTATATTCTTTTGATAGTCAATAAAATCACACGTGGCACTCACAAATGTATGCAAAGTTAATGAGAAAGATACAAGAACAGGAAGGAAAAGGTGAAGAAAGAAAGGAAAGGAGGGAGAGAGAAAGAGAAGGAGGGAGGGAGGAAGGAAATGAATGAAGGGAAACCAAACAAAAGCACAATCCACAACTAGTATAGGTTGACCCTACCCAGAGCATGCAAATCAAAGAGATGCCTTGTTGTATTTTGAGATCCCATTTTTATGGTTTGACCACTGTCCAGCTTCACACACCTAGGGCGGGAGTCTCCTAGACGTGGAGATGTGCTTCAGGGTACATGAGCCTGGCCTTAGCATTGCTCCCTACCCTCTGGCACAGGATTATCTTTTAGTAATCCTGTGTCCTCAATGAGATCATTCTTTGAAGGCAGACCCTTGGGTTGGCTTTTATGAAAATTAAGAAAAGCCATCTGATTTATAAAGATATGGGATGATGCTGGATATTGGTGTGGTAGAAGGGTACACCCTAGACTCTAATGCCAGCTGAGCCCACCATAAGCATTCTCCTGACTCTTGGAATTACTCTAGGCTGAAGAAAATGATCCAGAGAGTTAAGTTGGGTCCAAGTAGCTCTTGAGCACCCCATACCCCTAACCAAAGCACCCCAGCTTCTGGGCCTTCTCTCACCCACAGTGGACTCCTCCCATGCCATTCCAAAATAACCTTTATTAAAAGAGACCTGGTGAACTTTTCTTCTGAAGCCATCACTGGCTCTCATACCTATCTCTGGACTCAGGCCTGGGTGCAGTGGCTCAGCACGTCATCCTGTCTGCGTTAGCCCACTGGAGACAACTCCAGGAGCAAAGGCCATTGCTGTCACAGGGAAGTGAGCTGCTCCAACATGGAACTGGCCGAGACTCAGCATTCCAAGTGGGAATGAACAGCTTCAGGAAGAAGGAAGACAAATGTAGGTAGAAGACACCCTGCATGGGAGAGGAGCAGGCAGCAAGCAGGGGCCAGGGCACAGAGATGCCAGGACAGCCAGGCCGGTGCCTGGGTTCAGGCAGGTCAGAGGCCAAGCCACTGGAGCTCTGGTGAACGAGGCTGATCTCTCATCCTATTTGCTCTTTTGTTTTAGACTCTCGGTTGCAGGTTAGTGGTATCATTGGACCTAGAAGTGTTTCACATTAACAGAAAGGCGTCACATGTGGGAAGGGACTCCTGCTCCTGACACAGGCAGATGACTTCACTCTCCCTAGCCATCCAGTGGCCTTGTTTCTCCTAAGTTGAGAAAATGATAGGCATGTCTCATTTACCAAGAAATACTTCTAAATTCCCCCCCAGCACCTGAGAGAGGAGAAAGAATGATGACAACCATTCTCAACATATTTCAACTGACAAAGTCACATAACTAAATTTTGATTAGAAAGGGCCTAAAGAAACAAACAAAAAAATATCTAAACTTACTGCATAGTTCATTCTTTCCCCCAATAATTCAAATGGTCTTTGAAAGCAGGAGTGATCTCAGACATCGTGCTGTTCCTATAACATGCAGACCGATGATAACCCTGCCCAAGGCTGATGGCAGTGGTGGTGTGGCCGAGACGTCGCTGAGGTGTCTGTGCACGTGCACGTGTGTGTGAGTGTGTACATGTATGACCCTAGCAGCATACAAATAAGATGGTTGAGTTGGAGACATAGTGAGTAAACTCCAAGAATAGCAGGGACACTGTTAACCCCAGAAAAAAAAAATGATTTGGAATTTAAATAGCAAGTGTTCAGAAGCGATAGGCAAAATAAACCTGGAAGACCGTTTGCGATACAGATGGGATCTGATGCTCTCTGAGCAGGGAGAAGTGCTGTCAGTATTTTGACAGACACGGAATGACTGTTTAGACTGATGTTCCGGGGACAGAGCCAAGGAGGGGCTGCTTGGCGGGGCTTGGCGCGTGGGGAGGGGAGGGGAGGGGGCTGGAGACCTCCGTGACAGATTGACAAGCCTGCTCAGGAATTCTTTCCGGAATGGAGGGAGGGAGAGAGGTGAAGGGAAGATAAAGGCACGGCGGGCGACAGGGATGCGGGATGCTGATGCCGGGTCAGGTGAGCAGGGCAGGATTGCATTACCAGGTCTCCCTCTTCAGGGATCATTCAAGAGGAAAAGGCAGGAGCCAAAAGCCAGACCACGGGGGGCTAAGCGTCACTTCGTAGCACCTTATTTCTCCTCAAAGTTGGTAGTGCCTCGGGCTTGCTCACTGCTGCATGAAGGGAAACTGGGATGACAGTGCCTCCCGGGTGGGCTGGGGTCGGAGAGCAGACCTCAGCCAGAGGCAACCCCATAGAAAGAGAGTGTCCCTCTTCCAGAACATGCAGGAATGTCACCCAGAAGAGAAACTAGAGCCTGGAGGAGTATTCAAGCCCTGTAACCTGTGGCCTGCCGCGAGGCTGGACACCCCAGTGCGGTGGTGGAAATATCACTCTGCAGTTGCGTGTCCTCAACCTACCCACACCACCATCCCCTGCCCCGCCCAGCTGCTCATGGCCCCTCAAAACCCTGTACGCCCCTGAAACTGGGTTGTTGGTCCCTGTCTCTGATCCCACCTCTCTGCACCACAGCCTCCTCGGGTGGGCCTCCTTGTTCTGATTCCTTAGTGCGCATGGCCAAGCCTTGGTGCAGGGGTGTGGCTACTCTACCACCGAGGGCAGGAAGGCTACTTTCACATCTCACCTCTGCCTTGCCTTAGCCATGTGCACCTGAGCAAAGCGTTTACTCTCTTGGAGCCTCAGTTTCCTGGCTTGTGGAGCAAACGTTCTACAGCATGAATAGCAGGCTTGTCGAATCTGGATCAGTGGTTCCTAACCGGGGGACATTTGGCAATGTCCAGAGACATTTTTTGTCATAACTTCAGGGCTGGAGGGTGTATTCTGGCATCTAGTGAGTAGAGACCAGGGATGCTGCTAAATATCCTAAAAGCACAGGACAGCGCCCCCCCACCCCAACAAGAAAGAATTATCTAGCCCCAAATGTGAATAGTGCTGAAGTTACTGATGAAATGTCTTGTGCAGAGTGCATTCTTTATCGAAGTCGGCTTCTATTGTCATGGACTGCTTTATATTTTTTACATATGTGATTTTTGGATGGTTATAAGCTCCTTAAGGGCAGGCAGAGGTTGTGCCTAAAACGTCTTTTTTGTTTTCATTCAGAGCTTTGCACAGAGAAAAGCCTCAAAAGTCACCACCTCTCAGTAAAAGGAATCACAGAAGAGACTCTGACACTCTTGGCCAAGGGATCATCTGTTTTTGTACCCTATTCAAGGATTGAGATGGAAGTAAACCACACACTATGCTTTTCCATCACACCCCCCCCTCAAAAAAAACCAACCAGCAGTAGAAGATCCCACTGAAACCACATCCAGATCACTTGAAAACAGTTCAAAAGAGAAGAATGCAATGAAGGCACTGCCTTCCAACAGGTTGACAACAAAAGAAGGCTGTTTGACTAAATTCATCCTTTTTACTGCAAGTCATCAAAGTGATACATGAGGAAGACCTGGTCAGTGGGAGGAAACTTCACCTTTGCACATAAATTCATCAGAAATATTTCAAGGGACCTGTTTTTGCTGAAAAATATTGTACGTAAGTTTCAGGGTCTTCCTATGGTCCTTCACAATCATGCTAAAATATCTCAGACAATCCGTTACTGCAGTTGTTGAGTTCTATTTTGTCAGTTAATGCCCAGCACGGAGCCTGACCCACTGGATGGTCACGAGGTGTTTGCTGAGGAAGAGGCAAACCCTCCCTCTGGCCTGCAGAGCTGACCAGAGCCAGGCTCTGGGCCAGCGTGTCCAGGCAGATCTCAGCTCCACTGAGAACGTGGAGCTGTGACCCGTCATCTCTATAAGTGACCCATCATCTCTATATATTTCTGTTTCATATCTATGAAGTGGGTGTGTACGTTGCCTGTCTTTGGGGATTGCTGTGAGATAACACACACACAGTGTTTCACATCACACCTCGCACACAGTGACTGTGCAGTGTGGAGCATCAGTCAGCAACCATGCTGTTTGAAGAGCAAGCTGCAGAATGATCTCCCTTTGAGTTTCGAGAGGAAAATAATAATTGGTAATACAGTTGACCTTGGACAACATGGGTTTGAACTGCATGGGTCCACTTATACACAAATTTTTTCAACCAAATGCTGATTGAAAATACAATAATTTTATGAGATGCATAACCAACATATAAGGAGGGCTGAGTTTTCAAATATGTAGGTTCCAAGGGACGGACCGCAGGACCAGAGTATGCATAGATTTTGGTATACATGGATGGGTCCTGAAACCAATTTCTGAGTATGCCCAGGGAAGGCAGTATTGGTACAGCACCTCATAAGCTGTATCCTCTGACCCATCACAGTGACTTTGTGAGCAGGTGAGTCGATGTTATTATTTCCTGCCCAAGTCAGGTTCTTGGCAAGGGTCAGAGTCAGAATTCCTGCTTGTGATGCTCTAACACAATAATTCTTAACCTGGGCAATGTTGTCTCCTGCAGGGGATATTTGATTACATTTGGAGACAACTGGTGAGTGCTATTGGCATCTAGCGGCCAGAGCCAGGGATTATGCTGAACATCATACAATGCACAGGACCAGCTCCCACAAAAAATTATCCAATTCCAAATGACACCAGCGCCGAGATTGAAAAATCCTGCCTTAACTGGAAATCTCATATTTTTCCCACCAAAAACACATGAATGAGACACTGAATAAATATCAGAGAACCCCACACTCTACAAGGAAGTCATTGATTCATCTCAAGGACTGTGTGTTCCAATGGGAATGTCCTGGAAAAAGCCCTTTGTCAATTACCATATGTTCACTAAAGCACAGAGTCACAATAGTTATTCCAAAAGTTAGGGGTGTTTGAGGAACACCCTAACCCTATGGGTTTGACCTCATAGATAAAGTCCTTCTGATGTGAAAAATTGTATGGAACCAGTCTGGCATGAAGGAGGAGGTGGAATGAGACCAGGTCATATTTATTGGGAGAAATCCATAATGCGAGACTGTTCATATAAATGTTAAATATGTTCAGAAGATGGGAAAAAGGAAACCCCTTTAGAATAGAGAATAAGAAAATATGGAGATTTTTGATCTCTGCACATTTTTGTGTGCCTCTTATATATTATATCCTGCGTTACATATATTTTCTTGTTTATCTTCCCAACAACCTCATTAGGTAGGAACTGAGCCTTAGAAATATGAAGTATGTATTTTTGAGATTTTTAAACAAATATAATTTTCACATTTTAACATTCTGAAATAGATATGCATCTTAAAGTTGATAGCATCTTGTAATGTGTTGGTCTTTTTTCTTTTCTTTTATATGTTAATATTTCTGTATTAAGGAGGCATCTTACAATGTTTGACTTCTTAAATTCTTAAAATATGGTCACTTGTCCAAGGGCATACAGCTAATATGTGGCAAAGCTGGACATCATAACATGCGATATGTTATTTATTTCTAATCCAGCAAGGAAATTCAAGTGGTAGGTGTCAATCTTCTGAGAAAGCCAGCTAGAGAGTATTTCTTCCTAAGATGACTGGATGGCTCCAGTGAGAGGCTAAGGAAAAATGGTTCATTTAGGTTAGTCTATGTTTTTAGGGAAGTTTTAAACTAATGGGAGAGAAGAAAGAAAATAAGGGCCAAAGGTCCACCATTGCTATTGTTAACATCAACCATGAGAAACTGGACATAAGTCTACCAGAGAAGACAAAAACTGAAGCAAAGTTATAACACTGGGCAAAGGAGTCAGGGATAGAGTGGAAAGTCAGGTGTAGACTTTGACCTTCATGCTGTTGCTTGTCCTGGGCACTGGTACAGTGATTCAGCCTTGCATGGGAGATTGCAGACCAATAAAATAAAAGTTAACTGAGAAGTGCTTGATAACAACTCAGTTATTTCAGTAGCACCAATTTGTGCTTAGGAAAAAATATTTTAAACTTGTTCCCAATAGTATTTTAACTCATTGTTAACTTAGGTAGGTAATGTCTAATACATACTTGTTCAATACAACTTAGAAAAAAAAGAAATCACATGCTGGATTGCAGGCTTTCTTAATCAGACACCATTTGTGTGCCTGGATATGCCACGCTCTCTCAGGTCTGAGTGCTGTCACTGGCGTGTTTATCCTGCCTCTCTTGCTCCCCACCTCTTTGTCTACCTGGGAAACTGTTCAACCTTCACTTCTCAAAGCTGATCTCCTGAAAACCTTTCTTGATTTTCTCAGATTTCAGAGACTCTTCTATGTTCCCTTTTGCACTTTGTGCACACTTCTGTTATAATAACTGGGTAACTACATTGAAAATTTTGCATTTCTGTTGGCTCCTTAACAGCATAGCACCTAATCCACATGTGATAGTGAAATTGATGAAGGGATGAATAAATGAAGTATACCCACTATGAAATATCTCCTTACCACAACCTACAAGGCTTTGGATGATCTGCCCCAGCTGCCTCACAGACCACATTTACCAACACTTTGTGCCTCACACACTTCCCTCCAAACCTACTGTCCACAAACAGCAGGCCTCAGGGCCTTTGCACTTGCTGTTACAACTGTCTTGAGCATTCTTCTCTCATTTATCTTCCATGGCTCATTCCCTCTCTTGACTTAGATCACTGCTCAAATGTCATCTTCACGAAGAGGTATTTCCTGACCATGTCATCAAAAACAGCACCTTTCTGCTTTATTCTGTTTTTAACCTATTTTATTTTTCTTTTTAGCACTTATCAAGAACCCACATATTTTGCATGTATTTATTTTTAAAAATTTTATCTCCCCCACTAAAATGTGAGCTTAATGAAGACAGGGATTCTTATCTCCAAATAAATAAGTAATCACTCAATTAGTAAAAAATAAATGTATATGCTTATTACTATCTTTAATGAGACTAATTCCACTTGTTGGTAGAGAGTAGAACTGGCAGAACTGCAGGGATGGTACCTCTAGGGGAAGTCACTTTTTTGGAGCACCTTAAATAGCCATGCACCATTTTCAGTTCTTTACATATATTGTCTCATGTATTGCTCACAATAGCCCTAGCATACAGGTACCATCACCCCCAATTTAAAGAGAAGAAACCATTGTAGTTCTTCCAAATCCCATGCACTTTCTTTTATACCCTGCTATCTTTACACCATCTCATTGTTGCTGGACAAAGAGGGGCAGTGTGCACAATAAATGAAGGTCAGAGGACTGGCTTGCAAATCTATTCTATCACCTTTATTCAACAATTCATCCAGCACTTGCTGAATTTATTTTATGTTTCCATTATGAGAGATGCATGCAAGCATTTGTCTTATAGGAATTGAGCAAATCTGACTCTTGTTGATTATTTTCAAAGTAGTGGACATTTATTTTTTAAAAAACTAGGAGAAAATATAGAAGCATTTGTTTCTTCCTATTCGTTACATATACTTTTTCATTATTACTCCCTTTGATCCCATAATAAAGTGACTACTAATGTGACACTACCACATATTCTGTGAAACATGAAAAATAGTGCTTTCCATGTCTTGCCCCCTAAAACACCTCTTTCCAAGCCCTATGTTCTATAATGTTTTGGTTTAGATAAAGTATTGATGATAATAAAATGAAAAAAAAAGATCATAACTAAGGGGAGATCTTAAGAAAGAATCCAATTAATGCGCCTCTACAGCTTCTCCCTGGAAGAGGCCTTCAAATGCATTTATCAAACGGAGAGTCAATTCTGGAAAAACTGTTCTTGGAATTGCTTTGCTTGAGAAACACACATCAAGAATGACATTCTCAAGGGAGCCTGGGATATGTTCAATAAGGAGCAAATGATGTTCAAGAGGACAAATGAATTGAGTTATCAAGGAAGTCATAGAGAATTAAGTGAAACAGACTCCCTTGGGCAAGGCCTAAAATATTACTCAGAAGTAATCACAAATTTGGATCTGAGGACACTGCTCTAACTCTTGGATTCTGGTAGTCCCAACACAGACATCTGTTGACTGGCAGTGTTTTGTCCTGAAAAAATGTTAATTTGCTAGGTCATAGATTTGCTACTCTATGAGTGACTTAAGGAACAGAGACAGCTTAACAAAATGTTGCATTCACATTTGTGGAGAAATCAGACATTTGGAAAACCTGGGCCTTGTGAAAGCTCATAGTACAACTATAAGGAAAGATAAAAACAGACCTGTAGCTGGGTTTCAGCCTTGGCAAACAATAGTCAAGATGTTATTTAACCTCAAAGACTTCCAGAAATAAAATAGAAGGGAAAAAAGAACTTCAGCTTAGTTCATTGTTTAGATTCTGCTATTTAAGCAAGGAGCAGACTGAAGTTTTCTTTTTCAGCCAGATGTTTAGCCTCATTAGCAAGAACAAAACATATCTTGCCTGAATTGACCCAGGAAAGGTCAACACAAGTGAAGGACTCCAGCCAAGTCACAGCTGATCAATTGACTTTGGCCTCCCCACCCCCGTGCACTACATGAAAGATCAGAGTTGTGGGTGTCACTATTGGTGAAGTTCAGTTGTGCCATCACCAATCCAAGAGATTCCTTGCAAGCCCATTATCACATAAATGGAATCCAAAGATATGAGGAAGTAGTGGTGTATTGAATTACATTTTTCTTGCATTTAATTCTCATTAGTCCTGTCTTGGAATAACAAATAAAATTTATTAAACATTAAATGTAACATAAATTTACAGCATAATGGAATCCTAGTCTGTAATTGATCTAAATCCTCTTCACTCTTTGATGCCATTTTACAGGTGCTCACATTGAGTCCAGAGAAGAAAAGTGTCTTGCAAATGTCACAGTTCAGTTTTAATTTCCAAAAGAGAAGAGAATTTTGTTTTACCCAAAGGACAATCTGTCCTAACAAACTGAATTCAATTTGCTTTCTGACTTGTTCTACATTTCACCTTCTAGCTCCTGGTCAATGCTTTCTTTATAGACTATTGGATTTTCTTTGCAGACCTAGTTACTCTGTTCATCTGTTTGTGCCTCCCCCTTCTCCTGTTGGCCATCCCTTATCACAAATACACACACATTATCAGGGGAAAAGTTGAGTCTAGAATATAGCGGTATTTGATTTTTTTTTTGCACACTACTTGTTTCCTCTTCATCTGGTAGGGAAAAACTTATTTCTCCTTGGAAATATTTCCCCTGCCCATTTAAGTCTCTGTGGTTTGAGTGTCATCTTGATTTTAGCTCCAATTCCAAGGAGAGGAAGATAACTCAATCCTGACCAATCACAGAGTCCCATTGCCCTGGCTACAGTGATTGGTTCAGGGATGAGAATTGGATCCATTCAAAGCCAATGAGGCAGGTACAAGACCTTTGGGGCTTCTTGAGAGAGTTGTTGTCTCTTTACTGTTGAACTTACAGCTACTAGGATGTACTCCTGGAACAGCTGGATGATGGTTTCACTTCTGCAATAAATGGAGCCACTGAAAATGAAATCAATACACAGCAGCAAAGCAAAGTGGAGGGATGGAGAAAAACCCATTTGAATGATATTGTTACAACTCCTCGGTCCATCTGAGCTTGAAACCCTTAGACATTTCAGTTACATGAATGAAAAAAAACCATGCTTTTGTTCAAGCAATTGTGTGATTCCTGATGGAAACTGCAGTGTAGAGTTTACCTAATGACCAGGCTCCCTAGAAGGGATTTGGTTTCTGGTTCAGGTAGCTTTTTATCATTGCAAGTTTTGCTGATACTTTTAAAGTCACTTTCCAGCTGCTGCATGTTTTTGCATAATGTCATGAATTACAGTTAACCACCAGCCTGTATTTCCATTCAAGCAGAGAATTTCCTGATTTTTCTAGGATCTAGGCTAGGATGGTCTTCTAACTCCTAGAATCACCTCCCGGGGGGAAGAGGGAAAAACAACCATTGCTAGAGAGAACTGAAACTAGACTAGCCCAATCACTAAGATGTCTACACAACAGAGGGCATTTCCCTTGGGGAAGTGCTGACAAGAACTACTTGCTCTGACAAGAATTACTTTTCCCTTTGCTCTTGTAACTTGGTTAGGCCCTGCAAATGCAGCTTGATTTTCAAGCGAAGGCATCACCAATGTCCTTTACCTGGAAGTAGGAGCCATCATTTGAGCTGCAGGGTAAGCAAGTGTGTGAGAAGCAGAGAGGGGAAATTGCTACAGAATTGTTTTACCTTTCACACACACAAAGGAAGGCATTTTCCTGCTATAAATTAATTACTGCTATCCCTGCTGAAAGCTAAATTTCCATCAATAAGGCTTGAAATCAATAAGGCTTTCTCACCTTTTAAGAGTATTTTTGCATTTACTGGTTTAGCTGAGTGAAGCCCAAGGTGTAGTTACGGACTTAGCCTGGGCTACAGTCCAGAAACTCCATCTTTTCATCTGTTGCATTACATCATTAGCTAATTATTACCTGAATCTGATTTCTCTTGGTAGGCTCTGGACTTGTCCACCTCTTAGGACCTCATAGAAAGATTTAAGGATGGATGAGACATGGACCAAACATATATCAATTTCAATTCTTAGTGATAGTGGCCTGTGACATTGTTGTTATGGTGAAGATCCAATGAGCATGTCCTTTCTGCCTAAAATCACAGCTTATTGGAGGAAACAAGCACATCTGGGTTCTGGTCCAAGTTTGGCTACTGGCTATCCAACTAACCTAGAATGAATCATTTAGCCTCTCAGACTCAGCGCTTAGTCTATGAAATAAAGTTATTGAACCAAATGATTTATAGTTTTGTGGATCTCATCTGAGTAGCATCCATGCAGCATGAGGAGAGGGTCAGGACAGACCTCAACAAAATTGTGAAGGCAGCAAAAAATGTCTTCCCCACATTCTACCTCTTTCCTTCTTGCCTGTTTTGGTTGAGTTTTCCCAAAAGGAGATATTAAGTCAAGGAGTGTAATTTATTTGGGAAGTAGAACAGTGGCACCACCAGTAGAAAAGTGGGGAAGGTGATGAGAAGGGAAGGAAGCCAACACAGAGGTATTTGTGAGTAGGTTTCCCGCTAAGGGCAAGTGAGGTCCAACGCAGCTGGGAACCACTGGAAGATCATGTGGATCATGCCTCAGGATGTTGCACCAAGAGACAAGGGTGCTCCATCCACCAACCCCCTGCATCACCAATTGCAGTTACTGTGGGCACTAACCCCCAGCATTCAGGCAGAGTCTCAGGGACTTGCAAAGGAGGTTGTCAACCTGTACAGAGGATGGTCAGGCTGGGGGATGTGGCACTGGCACTGTCAACCACATTCCCCATCTGTCAATGCCTGCCCTCTGCTTCTCATCCTGAATGGAAGCATTTAGGGAACATCCTCACTAATGTAAGATGGCAGCTAAAACTTTATTGTGTTTTTCTACATAGCATATCCCTTTTTTAAACTAAATCTAATGCCAAAAAAATGTCCGTTTGGCATCAGCCACAGACTAATGAGAAGAGCCTTCCCAGCACATCTGAACTCCTACCCAGGCCCTCCGCTTTTGGGTGAGAAGGGCGCTAGTAATGGAAATGAAAGGGTGGACCCTGGGGAATGAGGTTGAGGTCATTCTCAATGTTCTATCTTGATTTGACAGTATAAAGCCTGGCTCATTCAGGTCTCTTTGGGAAGCAGGAATCATCTTCAGGGTTTCCCTCCTTCTGTCAATGATCGTTACTAGTGACTCAAGCCTTCTCCCATCCCAATTTGTACACACACACCCCAACAGTATAAACAGAGACAAAATGATGTTGCAGACCCTCCCTACCCAGATCAGACCTCCCCTTGGTGCCTCTTTGGTCCTTCTACCTTTGCTGCTATAACCTGATGGACCATGGGCCTTTTCAGTTGCTCTCGTGGTCCATGCTTGACTTTCCAGCCTGACCCATAGTGGTTGCCAGCTCTCTACCCATGTCCATCCAATCAGGTGAAATGCCAGGGGTCTGGACCTGTTACCGCCTGCCCACTGCCCTTGGGGCTGGGCCATACTTGCTCACAACTGCATTTATTATGTGCTTCCAAAGCTGTTGTGTGCCACACATTTAGACTTCAGCTAATCATGTCACTATCCTAAACAGACAGCAGGAAAAAGGAGAAAAAAACAAATGGGAGCATTAATTTTCACTCCACATAAGACAAAATCTTCTGTCATTTTGAGTCCAGCTGTTTATGAAATAATGAACTCAAGGGAGTTGCACAGATCATACTGTACCATTTATTTATCATGTATTAGAGATTGCTTTTGATCTCTTTTATACTATATGTCATTATTATTATTAGTGCTCAGCATTTCTATTTAACTTTTATATGGACATTTAACTACTTGTGGCTTTTTTTCTATGCCTCCCACACTTTGAGGAAAAGACATCTTTACATTCCCCAGATCCTGGCACAGGGCTTAGACAGATATTTGTATTAAATAAACACGTAGTTTATCAATACATATTTATTGAGCACTTGGTATTTGCTTCAAGTTTATTCTAGTTACTGTGGGATTTGTAGAATAAAATTTTATGATACTTTCCCTTCCCTGGAGATCACATTTTTGGGGGAAGGGAGAGGAGACAAGATTAATGAGCATAAAACAAATAGAGATGAATGCAAGACATCTCACAGTCAAGTGCTGTGTTGTGGGCAATGGGCTATGTTTGCTATAGGGACATAAAAAACAAACAAAAGTCTGAGAAAATAAAATTCTTATAGTCATGGGCTTGAGATGGAAGAACACAAAACAGGCTCATCTTTCAGTCCATGCCAAACTGTTCCCTACAATTTATCTCTTTAGAATTCTGTTTAGTCTCGTCTTGAATGCTGCTCAGGATCCAGTTTCCATTACAACCATCGGGAAACACCTTTGCAACCTAAGTGTTCTCGGTCTCAGGAAGTTTGGTTCCTTCCCTTTATATTTCCCCTGACAATGCTGATCCTATTCCTGTCCAGGAGTGTCCTCCACATTAAATAAATGGTAAATAAGAATGTGATTCACAAGACCCAGAGTACTTTAGAAACAGCAGGTCTGCTGTTCTTTGACATCAGAATATTTTTATTTCATTGTTATATCTCAGTGCCTAGCACGGGCATGTAGCAGGTGTCTAATAAGGATTGCATTATTGATAATGATCAGTGTTCAATAATGCTTGCCTATGGATGCCTAGACTAGCTCACACTCCTGAAAGTGCCCAGTTCTCCCAACAGTGGCTGCCTTGAGTCTGAAAGCTATGAGAGAGAGCACAGTGAAATGCAGCACAATATCTTTATGGTGCTGGGCTAGGAAGAGTACAGTGAGGATAACCAGAAGACAGATACCTCCAAAAATGTTGCAGAGTTATCAAATGAGGCAGTAGAGGGTGGAGACTAACAGTTCTGGACTGGAAGGCAAAGTCAGGTTCTCAGCTCTGTCTCCTGCCAGAGGGGGATCAATTCTCAGAGACCCTCTATAACATATCCACCTTCTTCATGTTTGCAAAAATGATCCTACAAGACAGGCCTATGTCTGTATGTGTCATTAGAAATTTTTGAATTGGATAGTTGGAATATTTGGCAGAACACTAAATACTAAATGTTCCCGAACAAGTTGTCCATGAAGATGACACAATTACTAGTACAACTGGAGAATCTCCCAGTGCCCATAAAAGCATCCGCATTAATGTACACACTGTCTGTTACCCTTCAAATCTGTGTCGTGTTTGAGGAGACCTGGTCGCTGCTCTGACTCCATTCTCTTATTAAATCACAAGTCAATGTTCTTACATGTTATAAAAAATACAGGATGTTGGACTGCTATTTGTTTGATCATACACGACACTCCTTACCCTTGACCTGTAGCAAGAAGTACTCAAATGACTTAGCTCAGCATTTAGCCTGACAGCCACAGCTATAAAATTATGGATCCTTAGTTGTAACAAAGCTAGTATATACACAGCTTGTATGTACATTTGGCAATGTGTCTGTGCAGGGTGTTTGGTACTCAGGGAACAATCACATACCAACTAATAATCTCTAGTTGATAGTGAGCTTTTCACGGTATTATGGCTCTAAAAAGATATTAAGAAAGTATGAACAACCTGATTTTTTTAAGGGAGTCTAGGTTGAATTCTTCATGAAAATAAAGCCTTGATTAATAGCTATGAAGAGGCTCCAAACTCAGTAAGTTTTAGTTAACTCAGTCTGGACAGAAGTTTAAAGAATGCAAATGAAAGGAGTCAGGATATACAAATAAAGCCAACAACGTGAAACTGCATTTATCGTAGCATGGCCAAGACCTGTTTCCCTTGTCAAGTTCTAGTGAGACGTGATTGGGAAATGAACCTGTCAGAATAGATATCCAAAATCTTCAAATTCAATGTCATTACATGGACAAACCCAGATGGGATGTGGGTGGGTACTTCCTCTCTTAGCTCATTGGCCAGGACTGGTCACATGGCCTCACTGAAGCAGAGGGGACGAGGAAGTACAGTGCTAGCCTGCTCCTCAGGGTGGGGAACCAGCAGTACAGACTTATATCCCTCCTGTAAGTCTGTGGTCAAAGGATACCCACCCTGACCTCTTCATCTTATATTATAACCCCCTACCTTGTTGTACCTGATTTTTCCTACCCTGTCTTTTTTTAAATCAATTTCACAAATCAACTTTAATCTACTATATACTTTAATGAACTGCTATGTTGTCTTTCTCTGCCTAGTAGGATGTATACTCCACCATAGCAAGGATTTTTGTCTCTTTTTATAACTGCTCTATCCATAGGACCTAAAACAGTACCCAGCACATATTAAGTGCTTGATAAATATTTGTTGACCTGAAATCAATTCCAGGAACAGGAACAACAGTGAAACTCACTATCTGCTTATAATTTACCTTTATATCCACTTCTTTCCCAAATAATGAGCTTACCTTCTCTTCAGACTAATTCCTGAAGCACCTTTTATTCAGCCAGCAAATGTTAAATTACAGCTAAATAATTCATTTTAAAAATTATTCATTATAATTTTCTCTCCCTCTTAATATGACAGAATTTGTCATTCATGTGAGGGTTTTGCAGTCTCTGATGGTGTCCTATCAAGCCAAGTGCCTTTGACAAGGGTCAAAATAAAATGAAAGAGATGTCAGACACAAAGCCATGAATATCTGACTATTAAAAGATGTGTTATAGAACCACAGAAAATTGTATTTCAAAAGGACCTCAGAGCTTTCTAGCCTCTTTCCAGCAACGAGGATTCACAACTGTATAAGATGGCCCCATTTGATTATTGGATTATTCTAAGAATTATAAAGCTCTTCTTTACAGAAATTTGTTTCACTCTAAATTCTACCCATTATGTTGGTTTGGCTGTGCAAAGCCAGTCAGGAAAAAGTCTAATTCCTATTCCACATGAAAGTCCTTCCCAGGCTTGAAGAGAATTGTCCTGGCTTCACTTCAACTTCTGACCCAGTCTCAATAATCCAAATACTTTGTTGCTGATAGGACATGATGTGTTACATGTTCCGGATTGGTAATGGATGAATGAATATACGGATGCAGCAAAAAGACGGCCCACTCATTGGGATGATGAATGCTCTGCTTCTCTAGACTCCTTACCATCTTGGCCACCCTCTTCTGGATTCTTTCTCCTTTGTTGGTATCACGCATACAATGAAGTCTCTAGAACATAGAGAGAGAGATGGCCACCACAGAGAACCATATGGCTGGAAGCTAGAGATGAGTTTCTGTTTTTCAAAACTTGCAAACCATTCAGTAAGGAATAAGCTAAAAAGAATTGTATACAAATACTATGATGTAGTTGGTAAATTTGTTTCTTGAAAGGATGTCGGTTAGTAATTCTGAAACTATTTTATGCCTATCATAGTTTCAAACAAGTAATATATTGTAGATAATAAGAAAAACCGGTTGGAAAAAAATCTGCATTTTTTTACTGTTGGAAAATGAATAAGTAAATAATGAATAATCAAAATGAATAATGAATAGTCAAAATACATAAGGAAAATGGGGAGGCTAGTGTGAACTCTGCAGTGTTGGATTAGAATCCAAGGTGTCAGTATGAACTTGTGGCTGATTGATAGAAGATAGTTTGTGTATGCAGGAATTAATATCCATTCATATATGCTTAAGCTCTGTCTGCTGAGAGGACTTGGGAGGAATGTCACAGCAGTAGCAATGAGTACACCTAGTGCCGGGATCTTGGTTTTTAAATGCCATTCTTCAATAACAGGAGTCAGGGATCTTTGGAGAAATGGGTGATTCCAAAGCTGGGGTGAGGAAAACACAAGATGAGCCTTAGGCACATTGCAGTGCCCCAAAGTGAGGAAGTGCTTTAAAGAGGATGTGGACAAGTGAACCAGCCTGAAAGAGCTCTCAATGACGCAATCTGTAGCAACAGGATAAAATAAATATCCATGAGTTCATACATATGCATAAACATTTAAATAACACAGTGTAAGAGAAAAAACGGCTCTTCCTTCCAGAAGAATTTTACTTAATAAATGTAGAAAAATGAAGGAAATAGAAAAACAGAAAAACCATCATTACAACACCAGTATTAGAATTGGCACAGCCAAGATCCAACAATTTATGCTAAAGTTAGTGGGTGAAAGTTTGAGGAGAAATATGATAGTCATATAATCTCAAGATATCTCCTATAAGGCATTATTAAATCTCAAAGGGAAAAATGGAACTTCCCAGTGGAGCAACTCAAGAAGCACCAACTTAAGTTGGTGATAAAGGTTAGTATCATCAGTAAAGAGACATATCAGCATCATGCAACCCCTGATCTTACACCCTGAGAAGAACACATCACTTTGTTGGTAAATTTCTTACCAAAAAATGCATAACCACAATTGAATCATGAGCAAACATCAGACAACCTCAGACTGAGGGACATTCTACAAAACTAATGACCAATGATACTCTTCAAAAGTGTCAAGGTCATGAAAGATGAGGAAAGACTGAGGACTTGTCACAGATGGGAGATTAGGAACCATGAGAACTAAATAAAATTGTGGGATCCCGGATTAGATTCTGAAACAGAAAAAGGACACTAGTGGAAAAACTGAAATCCACATAAAGTCTAGAGTTAGTGAATAATATCGTACCAACGTTAATCTCTCAGTTTTGATATTTGTGCTACGGCGATGCAAGATGTCACATTAGGGGAAGCTGGCGGAAGCGTGTATGGGAATTGTCTGTACTGGTTTTGCGGCTTTTCAGTAAGTCTAAAATGATTTCAAAATAAAAAGTTTGAAGCCATCATAAAGGATTGAGAGGTCAGTCACTCTTTCTAGCTCATGCTGGAGTTGTCTTTGTTCCATCTTCTCCTTGATGTTCAGCCTGTAGCCGAGGTCTCAATTAATGTTGTTGAGTGAAGGAACAATGGTGAGGAAGAAGGAACTCAGGACAGGGCATTGTGCCCGGACTACAAAGCGAGATGGCTTCCCCCAGAGTTGGAAGCTGTGACTAGCAGTAGGGGGAGGTCTTGATTCTATCGAGTTCTGGCTTCACCAAATTGTTGTTTCCTCGTGTTACACGACGGGTAGCAGGTACAGTGGCCACAGGCCCAGGCTCTAGGTTTGTATTGCCTGGTTTCCATTCTAATTCCATGGCTGCCTAGCTCTGTCATAATTTCCTAATTTATAGAAATGAGAGTAATGAGAGAACGTACCTCATAAAGTTGTTTAAAGGACTGAAGCAGGTAATACTTGTAAAACTTTTAAAAGTTGCCTCGCAGCCTGATAAATGCTACAGAGTGTTTGTTCTTAGCATTTAAAGATCTCAACAAGATCTTTCTTTCTGTTGCTTCATGACATTATTCAGAATACTATGTAACTCTTCTGGGGACAGCAACTTGTGCCTTCCTGGCTAAACGGTAGGCTGTCAGAGGACGGGGACGTGTGTGCCTCAGGCTCTGCCTTCCCGGGCAGGTCCCCTTGTGCGGAGGAGGTACTTGCAACAATGGATCGATTCTTAAGACCCTGAGCCAATGTTCTCCTACTTCACAATTTTGCTTCAAGCCAACTTGTCATCCATGTGTATTTAAACAAAACTTGGAAAATAGGAAATTCTGTAGCGTTAGAGCTGGTCTGTCCTAAACTCTGTTGGAGTTTGCTAAGGGACTTGTTAGCTTTCTGACATCCCTTCCTCCCATACCCTCTCCCCTCACCAAATAGTCATTCTGTGAGCACCGCATCTGCAAAGACACACTCAGAAATTTCGAGCCCTGTGTTCAATCATCGTGATCTGCCCCTCTTGTCTGGGGGACAAAAAAAAAAAAATCCTACCATCCACTTTCCAGATTATCTCTTTATGTTCTTTTGTTCCTGCTTCCAAGAATACATCTTCAGAGTCAACTTGAGCTTCAGTGCTTGGCAATTACTAAAGAAATAAAATATCACCCTCCTCGTTAAGCATTTTGGCTGCATTCTTCTCGGTGCTTCCATTTTCAATATCTAAAGTGCAGCACGCTCCTTCGCTGCCCTTGAAGACGGACTTGTTTCCTTACTGAATGCATTATTCCATAGAAGAAAAAAAAATACCGTCTTTCAATTTATGAATCACCCTTATCTTTACTCTTCACCTTTCCTTCTCTTTGTGTTTCTCCCACTTACATACTTCTAAATTATTTCTGGCCCAACATAAGGCAGCCACATTGGAATCCCAAGTCTGTAGCTATCTTTGTGATCGTTCCTTTGGTACCATTTTTATGAAATGAAGTCCCACAGATTTGGGGCCCACTGCAGACTCCTTTCATTTTTGCAGATAACAGCGATTGTGCTGTGGAGAATTATCCAAATGCTGCACCTCTACCCTGTCCCGGGCTGTCATTTCTCTTCAATGTATTATTTCCTCCTGTTTTGCCTCTATGACTCAATAGTGGAAATAATTTATGATTCTAAGGGACTTTTTTATTCTCCTGACCCTAAAAATTGTTCCAAAATGATAGGCATCCTTCCCTATTCTCTGACCAAGAGAGAGCAAGGGGTAGAACTGTAGCACAGAGTCCTTCAAACCTCCCTCCTTCCCTTTCCTGCCTGATGCCTGCCTGGCCGAGACCATGGGCTTCTGTTCTGAGAAGAGCAACTGCGGGAGGTTAGCAGGTGAGGTAGTCTGAAAGCACAGGGGAGCCCCCCTGCCACCGGGAGTGTGCCGGGATGAGCGCGTGGAGGGGCACACTCCAAGCAGAGTGGCAACTCCTGAATGACACACTCTACTTCTCTGTGGTGATGTGGAGACCGAGGCAGCAGAGAGAAGCACGTCTGGCTTTGAAGAACCTGTGTGGAGTTCCAGTTCCTCACCTTCCAACTCTCCTCTATGAGCTTGAGCAAGTCACTTCCCTGGTCGTCTTTGGAAAGAGAGAGAGATGGCTCACACCTTCCTCCCTGAGCTGCCATGGGCATCGAGGAACTCGGCAGTGGTTAAAGCATTTACAAACTGCACAGGCCTATGTGCAGGGTGGTACTCAAAAATAGATTCTACAGCAAAGAGTATAACGGTGGTTATTAATGTGGCCATTCAAATCTATCCATCAATATAATTTGCACTTATTATATCAGGAAGAAACATCAGAGAAGGTCTTTGCCCACAAGCAGCTTAAAGTTCAGGTGAGGAGACAAAAGTACCCAGCTCATCCAGACACACAGCCGAATCCTTAAGAAGGCCGGCAGAATCGGGTGCTGGATTGTGTGCTGTAGCACATTCTGCAACGGTGCTGGTATTTCAGAGGTTTAAATACTTCAGTTAGGAAACAGTAATATTGACGATATGTTCCTACTCTTAATTCCTGGTAATGCTTTAGCGAGACTGCAATGGGGTGATCCCTGAAATGCAGGCACCTCTAGACATCTGTGCTCCTAGCTCAGTGGCAGGCACCTGGCCACTGTGTCCCATCATTGTCAACCTCCTGCCAAAGCAAGAAAAGGTGAGAGCACAATGTGAGAGAGAAGTCAGGCTGTAGAATCAGTTGGCCTCGTTCAAATCACACCTGGCAAAGGTAACAGCTGGTGACCTTGGATAAGTGACTTAACGCTCTTCATATCTTGGGTGTCATAACCATACCTCAATGGATGGTGGGGAGGATGGAATGGGTGTCTAATACATGCCAGGTACTAAGAACAGTGTTTGGCTTTTAATAAGTGCTCAGTAAATGCTCATGATGGTTGGGACTACTATTGTTGTTGTTATTACTATTATTACTAGCATTATTTCTAAAGTGTTTTCAAAAGTGTTTCATTTTGGAGCACTAGGCATGCAAAATATTCCTCTCAGAGAAGGTTCTGCGGTTCAAATATGTGCTACTTGCTACACTTTACATGTAAAAAGTGCACATGAGTGTCGAAACTTGGGAGAAATCCTTAAAGAAAGACACTAAACTTTAACCAACCTAGGTTATCTAAATATACTTGTCCGTGAAGCGCTTGGTTCCCACATAACACCAGTGATCTTATACTTCCTCCACAGACTGCATTTTGGGGCACCTACTCCGTGGGGGTTGGAGAAATGAAGGAAATCTCCAATTTATAAATATTTTAAGCTCAGTCAAGGGCTCCACAGCAATAAAGAAATCAATTGGAAATAATATTAACTGTATTGTGAGTGATTTTTTAAAACTTGTCAAATAAATGGTTTGCATATTTTTATTTAATTATTAGCTCTTTATTTGATAGATTAAAATTAACTGAAATATTGACTTTTCTCTCCGGCCAATAGCTGATCTGCAATTTTATTAAAAAGAGAGAGAGAGAGAGCGCGAGAGAGAGCTAGCTTAAGGATTGGCATATAAAGTCTCAGTAATGGCAGAAGGGAATGCATTGGGAAATATACGTGTTTGACCTGCTGGTAAACATGAAAGTTAGGTATAACTCCCAAGACAACTTAATTTAGCCTATAATGTGGGGATTTATCTAAAACTCTTCAGCCTCCATCATCCCTGGAACTATTAATTTCATAAGTCAAATTGCCACTTTCTAAATTAGGGTCAGTGTATTCAAACGCAGTGATCAGCTTAATGTTCACTTCTATCTCTTTGAAAATGTGTCACCCTTGCCAGCCTCTACAGAGGCCCACCTTGACTACATTGTCACTTTTTCAGAAGACAGGCCCTTCAGAAGAACACCGGTAGAGGTGTTAGGAAAGAAGGCAAAGGTAGCAGGATCTGATAAAATTTAATTTCTGATATTATCTCTAGAGGTGTAAACAAATGTAATTTTTCCACATCAGAGCATGTGATCTACAGACAAGAACAACATAGCTCAGGTAAAGGGATAACATTATATATAGCCACTCCACGGCTTTGACCCCAAGGCTCAGGCTTTGAGGGACCTCACTGTGTATATATGATGTTTGGTTGACCTTTCAAGACCTTTCCAGAGCTGACATCCAAAGTCCTAATTTATGTTACACCTACCATTTAACCCTTTCCTTTTCTTTCCCAAGAGAGTTGAGAAAAGAAGTTCTGAGAAGTAAAAGCTGCTGTTAGGTTATTATTGTAGTCATCAACTGGTGATAGGAAGTTTCCTGTTGGACTTGAACTTCCCAGAGCCTGTCTTAATCACAGTCTATATTTGGTAACATGGCCTTTGTTAAAATGAAATTATTACATCACAAGAGCAACAGAAACGCATGCTCAGTTAAGATGCCTTCGCTTAATTGAGTTGATCGGTTCCTTAGCAGAGGATAGGTTACAAGGGAATAAGACACTGGACTTTAAGAGTCACAGAGAAGGAGAGGCAGGACACAAGGCCAGTCTTGGCCCCACAGGACACCCCTGTAGGGAGTTCTCTGGGCAGCTGGGAGATCAGAAAAGGCACCAAGTTCCAGTGGAATTCAAAGAGGTGGAAGGGGGTGATTGAAATGGAGATGGTGTGATCTTATTTTTTCCCCCATGATTTGGCTTTGGACTGGCCCTGTCACTGATATCTCATTCCTACTGAGCAGCCATTGTTTATCTAACTATTCCTGTTCCTTTATTTTAACTCCCAGTGGGGCATCAACAATCCAAACCCTTCAATAAGAATTTATTCCTTTCTCCTCTACTGTCTGAAATCTAACTGGGGAATTTTAGATAAAAGGTACCACACGTCTCTTCACTAAGAAAAAATCAAGGGCTGTGGGGGGTAGGGATGGACATTTGTTCAGGCCCCTCCAGCACAGCGAGTCCTGCTACCCAGGAGAGAACTATCCTCCGGCTCTTCAGTGGGTGAGACCAAACCAGGTGTCAGGAATCAAAAGTGAAATGAATGCCCCAAGTATGAAAGGCTGAAGTCAATTCAAAGGGCTTAGTCTTTTAAGATCTCTGGAAAGCATGTGTCTGGGCCTTTCTGAGCTCTCTGGGATCCCTGTGCCGGCAGGTATCTGAGAGGTAGAGGGCAGAGGATCTGCCCACAAAACTCTGCCAGGGACACCATTGAAGGAGGTGCTGGGGCCAGCAGCGTCTGTGTTTTCCTTTTAAATAGATATATTTTTTTCCTCCTAGTTAAAACCACAAGTATTTGAAATACTCCCAAAGGAATGAAATCTCAGACCTGTGGAATGTCAGTCGTGGAAATTAAATGGCCACCACGTGACCCAGCAAATGCCACTGTGGAAAATAAACATGTGATGCTTTGCAGACCCGCTGTTTACTCTAACATTTCGAGATGACAGGCAATTGCTTTCCGAAACCATGACCAGAGGTAGAGCTCTCAGAAGGCTCCAATCAAGAGTCTTTTAAAGCAAATTGACTATTCGTCTATGATTCTCCAGCAAATTAAGGATCTGCTCTTGAATGCTGGACAATGAAGCCCTGGACAAAGCTGCTAAACACACACAAACGTGCTCTTCCTTTCTGGCCACAAAAGAGTGCACTGTTAAGTACCGTCTTGCTCAATCCTGCTTGCAGCTGTGCAAAATCAAGATCTCTCTATTTAACAGGAACAAGGACGTCAGCTTAACTCTGGTGTGAGGCTAGAGGTGATGTGAGCCAGGGGTGGGCAAAGAAAAAACATCAGAGTGCTGGAGGGGACTAAAGAGCAGAGGGAGAGAGGCTGGGTGGTTATAGAGGGAAGCCGAGAGAGTAGAGACAAAGAGAGGGGTGGCACTATGTGTGTCGGCTGGGGAGGATGAGAAGATGAAAAGAGGAGTGAGTGAGAGAATGGGAAAATGAGAGATAGAGATAGAGAGAGAGGGGGGCGGGAGGGAGGGAGGGAGGGAAGTGGGAAATGGGAGTATGGAGAGAGAATCGGCAAGAACACGTGGGTGCTCCTTCCCCTGGGACAGCATTACTAATGCAGAGGCTGGGCCAGCAGGGCACCGCACAGCTGGAATTAATCGGAGTGAACGTGGCCGCTGTCCAGGCCTGCCCCGGGGAAGCGGTGGGGAGCCCTTCCCTCTGGTTTGGCAAGGCCCAGCTAGGCCCTGCCAGCATCCCCTGCCTCCTAGGGGCAGCTATGGGAGAGCGAGAAGAACGTGGCCCACCCTGGACTGCTGCAGAGTCAAACCCAGGCCCATGCAGATGTCTCGGGCCCCGTCCCTATTTTCACTGAGAATGCTGGAATTAAGAAGACTCTGTGAGGGGTATGTCTCTCCCCAGAGGGAGAGGCGAGGGAGTGTGGATGCTTCCCAGAGAAAAAGCAAAATCCAGTCCGCTACCTTCAGGCCCTCAGAGCATTCAAATTGAGGTCCAGTGTTTCACAGTCTACAGAAGCAAAGTCTTCGCCAAATTGTGCGGTTGGATGGTTTGTATTGGCACTTCTTTCCTCCTCCCCTCAGGGCCCCTTCCAAAGTTTTCAGGATCTCAGTTCATTTGATGGAAATATCTGTGCAGCCTTCACTGTGTCAGCTCACTCGCTCTGGGCAGGAGATGCTGAGTGACCAACAAGTGCCCAGGGCCTGTCTTCAGGCTGCTTTCAGGCTCTTCTGTAATACGTCTCTGTGCCTCTCCCCCGGGTGCCAGGACTTGGAGTCAAAGTCAGAGCAAGGACTCGGCAATTTGCTGACAGCACCAGGGTTCTGTTGGTTCTTTGAGGAGGCAACATGGCAAGCGGGCAGGAGTGTCCAGACTGTGAATGAGACAAGCTGGGTGACAGTGACAGGAGGTACACTGCCTGGCTGTGCAATCTTGGGCATGAGTCTCTCCCAGGACCTGGGATTCCCCACCCACAGAGTAAAGCTGAGGGCCTGGGTGACCTCTAGGGTCCCTCCTCACATTCTGTTCTGCAATTGTGGTCTGAAACCTCCTCAACTCCGTCTCCTATCCATTGGCACCAATTTCCAACAAGCCTTGGATTGAAATACAATATGATCTGCCTGGATTTCTTTTTAAGCATGGAATAGAATTTCCTCACCCATTCAGGCACATGAACATGAGAACTCTACGGTTAAAAAAAAAAAAAAAACTATTCACCATGAAAATTTAATTTAGGAAATATGAATTAAATCAAATATTTCTTAAATCATTTTAATGAGTTTACAGAATTGAAGTAAATCTATTTGTTCTCTGAAGATAAGACTTGGAGCCAGCGGTTCAATTCCATCTTTCAAATGGCTTGGGGTGGGGGTGAAGGAGAGGGAAGTATATTCATATCTGAAAATGATTAAATGAAAATTTAATCCTTGATTATCCTCCTAACAGCTGCTGATGGAAAATCATGCATCCTCACCAAATTTTAAAGTGCCTGGGCCCTGTGCTTTCAAATTAAGTTTTTTTTTTTTTTGCAGTCATTTGACTTTTAAAGTTATAACGAATGTCTGTTTCAGAAGCATGCAGCATAATGCAACTATCTAGCAACTATTTTAAGAAGTATTGTGTAAAAGTAATCTGCTCATTTCCGCAAATCCATGGATGTCTCTGCACTGTCTTTGAGCAGGTTCTCAGTCTGTATTCTGTCTTCCTGCCGTTGTGTCATCCACCTCCACACTTTCTCTTTCCTGCCTCTCCACTCTGGGCCACTTGCATGCTCCACTTGTCAGACTGTCAGAGCAAAGGTTCTCAAAGTGTGGCCCTCCAGCCAGCAGCAGTAGCATCACCTGGGAACTCATGAGCAATGCAAATTAGTGGCCCCCACACTGACCTGTGGAATCAGAAACAATGGATGTACTATGGCCCCCCAATCTGGTTTTAACAAGTCCTCTGGGTGATTCTGACCCACAGGTTTGAGAAAGAGGGGTCAAAAAAAGGGATTAGCAGGAAAACACTGCAGGGTGAAAGGACTCAGACTTTTTTTATTTTATCAACCATTGATTTATTTCCTGACCATCCCAATTCCTGTCCTCTTTGAATCGCTCTCCTTATATTAGCTGATCTGTAGAAATGTTCAAATACGGTATTTAAATATACAATGGGAGAAAACAGGCATCTTTTGAGACTTTTGTTCTATTTCAGCCCATTAACATTTTTTAACTCCTTTGACCTTTCTCCATTGAGCTTTCTCATCTGTAAAGAAAATTCCATGTCAGCATTGCTTATGAGAATGTTGGCACCGAGGTAAAATCTGAAGTGAAAACATTTAACTTTGATTTTAATGTCTCTCAAATTGAGTTTGTGGAGAATCTGAAATTGCTCAAGTTTGCACTGCATCGATCTAGAACACTGAGGATTTTCAGCACGAGTCAGTAGACAGCTCTTGATCCACATCTAAGTTCTTCTTGTCAGAATGAGCCCAGGTGTTTAAGTGAAGAGAGTTTGGTTTTTGTCTTTTTTGCTTTTGTTTACTTGTTAATAAAGCCAGCTATTTAATTTAAATGACTCTTTTTGGTTTGGATTATAGCTTTCAAACTTTTTGTTGTTCTATATGTCATATGTTCTATATGTCTTTTAATATCTATATTTAGCAAAGCAAAGATTGGAAACCCTAGGAGATAACTCTCTTAAAAAGTTATTGGTGGCAAAATACAAAAAGTCTAGGAAACACAGATATAGAAAGTTTCTAAGTTCTCTCTCTGTGTGCTTTCAGAATTCTGTGCTCTCCTCCTCAACCTTCTACTATCACAATCTTAGGTAAAAATGGATTTCAAATCTTCTCCTATGACAGAATTGATTCCTGGGCTTTTTCGTGAATAAATAAATCCATGGTTCTGATATATTAATAGACGTCCAGAGGGCAGGGTCTGTCCAACTCAGAACTTGGCGTGAGACTCAGCACACCCTTGGTATAATTCTCAATGCTGGTAACGGTAGGGACAAAGGGCTTTCTATGGCAGAAACAGCTTTTGTCAGTAAGAGAGCTTTCCGAGGCAAGATGATGCATTAAAGCAAAGGACTCAAGACATACATGTTTCCTCTGTCATGATTTTAATGTTCTGTAAACTAATGCGTCTCTGTTTCTGCAGACTCCAGACCAGTAGACTCTGCCATCATGGTTAATTGATGGCTGCTATTTGCATAGATACTCTGTTCACTACATGTTATGGGCTAAATTGTGTGACCCCAAAATTCATATGTCTAAGCCTTACACCTAGTACCTCAAAATGTGACTGTATTTGGAGATAAGGTCTTTAAAAAACTAATTAAGTTAGAATGAGGTCATTATAGTGGGCTCTAATCCAATCTGACTGTTGTCCTTACAAGAAGAGGAAATTAGGACACAGATACATATGTACAGAGGGAAGCCCATGTTAACACACCAGAGACGACCACCTATAAGCCAAGGAGAGAGGCCTTAAAAGAAACAACCTTACCTACACCCTGATCTTGAACTTTTAGCCTCCAGAATCGGTGGCTTAAATATCGGTTGTTTAAGCTATACAGTATGCAGGTTTTGTTGTTGTTATGGCAATCCTGGGAGACTAATACATTATCCACGTTGTGAATGAGAATACACGTGCAAGGGAATAGTCCCTTTCTGACAGAGAGGGTCGATTGGGTTCCTTCAGCATAGTGGAAAATCTCTCTAAGTTTCCTTTCTAATGTCTGTGACTGAATTATGAGGTTTCCTCAACCTGATTTCAACCCAAAGTTGTGATTTTCTAAATACAGACTCACAAACACTCCTTCCTAGAGTGATGGAGCTGAAGGAAGTTAAGAAATCATCTGGTCTACCTGCTTCCCTACCTTCTGTTTATAGAAAGATAACTGAAGTCCTAAAAGGTTAAGCCATTATTTGGGGTTGCTGGCTGGTTACTGGCAGAGATAGAATTTAGTCCAAAGTCTTGAATCCAATCTTAGGTTCCTTAACCATATCAAGCTGGCTTTGATTCTTTTTCTGCACACATTTATTGAATGCCTACTAGGTGCAAGGTGGTATGATAAAGGCTTTAGGTTAAGGATAATGGCTTATAACCAGGTGTCTACAATAGAAGCACACGCTGAGATTTTTCAAAGTGTGGATGCCAGGCCCTACCCCAGCCCTAATGAGTCCAGGTCTACTTGAGTGTGTCTGACAAATGAAATGTTGAAATTATATGATAGATATATGTTTATCTTTTTTGGAAACTACAGAACTACAAATATGCTATTGTATATTCCTACCAACAGCATATGAGAATTTTAGTTCTTCGATATCTGCACGAACACTTGCAATGGTCAGTCTTTTTCATTTCAGCCACCTGTCTTGATACAACAGATATTTTTCATATCTGTATTTTATTTCACAGTATGTGAATACCATAATTTAATTAACTAGTTCCCTATTGATGGACATTTAGGTGATTTCAATCTTTTGCTATGGTGACAATGTTGCCCATTCCTGTGTATTCACTTTATACACTGAGCTACTGCAAATCCCCAGGAACACTAATTCCCACTGCAGTTTAGGCAAATGATACCTCAGAACTGTCCATTCTGGCAGCTCAATTTTTAATAAGTAGGAAAAGATTTCTGAAAGTGGAATTACTGGGCCAAAGAGTGTGCACGTTTAACTGTGTCTGCACCTGTGCATGGGTTTTCGTCAGAAAGACTAGAGCAAGAGGAAGGGGAGTGGATAAGATCACAGAGATAATGTGAGAATTTGAAGGATGAGAAGAGAGAATCTATAAAAACCGAACTCTGTGAGATGCCAACGTTTAAGGTACGGACAGAGGAGAAAGGAAAAGCCAGCAAAGATGAATGTCATGAGGAGCAAGAGGAGAAACAGACATGGGAGGTCAGGGCAGTTAAGTGACTTCCCCAGTCCTCCCCAACTGGAGACCAGCAAAGCAGAGACAGTCCCCGGCAATGTCCTATCAGTACAGTTTTCTTTCTGGCAGAGTAATTTCTGCAACTCCATCTCCCTTCCCTTTTTTTCCCCTCTTTGCTCCTTTCTTTTTCTATATTTTTCTGCAACATTTATCCTTCTTCCCTTCTCATAAATATTCCCTCCCTGCCTAACTTGTCTGTCTGGAATTAAAAACAGAAATTTCAAGTTTTCCAACATCTCTACTTCCAATAGGCATGAGCCCCATGACCTTGGGAAAGTCACCCACCTCTCTAGCAAATCACTGGGGTTGAGATGTACTTTGAGGATCAGGTGTGAATGTAGGTGTCTGTGACACCAAGGTGCTCACAGCCAAGGTGGGAGAAGACGCAGAGAGGGTTCCCCAATATCACTGAAGCCATCAGACAGTGGTGCCCTGAATTGACCAAGCTTGATGATGTGTTGCAGGAGATGATGATGATGATGATAGTGACAATGACACCCCTTCCAGTGAAGAAGTCTAGGTTTTGCAGGATTGCTCACCCACAGTGATCTCCCTTTTCTGTGAATATCTAGTACTCTACAAACATTTGTAGCTTGCAGGATCATGAAAACAAATTTTCCGTAATGTAAGCAAAGCACCTAAAACAGCGGCTGGTAAGTCACAAGTGGTCACTATGTGCTTGCTAGTATGATCACTGTTGAATACCAGGATATGACCTGATTGTAGCAATGGTTTGCTTCAGAGTAGCACACCAGGGGAGAACAATGCCTACAATATAAAAGAAGTACCTAGAGAAGTATAATGAGAGAGAAGAAGGTTTCTTTGACTACTCCAACTTCATTGTTGGAAGACCACATAGCTTCTGTCTGCATGCACGTATGGTTTGATAACATCAGGGCAAGTGTTAATAAATCTTATTCCTAACATCATCCCACTCATGAACCTGACCTGAAGACTCCAAAGAATCCAGAGTTAGAGTTCAGTAGTTTTAGGAAAGAGAGGTGATTATGCCAACCAAGGCTCAGAAACTGGCTTACAGCTGCGTAAATGGGGAGGGGTGTGTGTATGTGTGTGTGTGTGGGGGGGAGGATATGACAGCTTGTTTCCCTAATCTCCTGGGACTTGCCATGAAACATCTCTCTGCAGCCTTCCACTAACTCTTTCAGAGGATCTGTGACTATTATTTCTAGTGGGGCCTACACATTTTTCCAGTTAACTTGCCTCAGGCATCTCATCTTCAAAGTTTCCAATAATGTTCACAACTGGCTTTCAATTCAGAGAAAAAGACCTATAAAGACAGCACTTCTTTTTTTCCCCAAGATGTCTCAGAGCCAAAAAGGCCACTAGCCAGAGGATTCGGGTGTAGGACAAGGTTTCTGTGATAAGTACAGGAGCAGCCAGCCCCTTGGACCTCCTGGGCCATTTCTCAATCCCAGGCCAGCTCCATGCAGTGGGTTTCCCATGGACAGTCCTGAGCTCACCCTATCCATCCCCAGTGAGTGCTTTGGAGACAAGGAATGGAAAGGATGTTTAGAAAACAGGAAGAAAGGGAAGTAAGGATGAAGAAGAAAAACTCAAGGTTAGAGAAGAAACAAGAGTCATAGAAAAATGAGGGCAAAGGAAAGAGAGAAAAAAGAGAAGGAAGAAAAATAAAGGGAAGAAAATAAGGGGAAAAATGAATAAAGGGAGGAAAGAATTTGGCTACCTATGATAATCAAGCATTTTAAAGTCATCATAGAAGAAAAACAAGATGAAAATACAAAATACAAAATGAGGACTTATTAAAAATGTGACCTCAGATGTGTGTGTGCACACGTGTGGGTAAAGGTACTTGTGATCCGAAACCCAACGATCCAAGTGAAGCTAATGCTCTGCGCAGAAAAGCATTCCGATAAATGCTCATTAGCACTTCCCTCACTGCCTGTTCTTGATTTCAGTCACTCTAAGACACTTTTCGTTTCTTTAAAGCAACCACATTCTCAGTAGTATTATCAGTGCTCATTAGTAAATCATACTGTTTGAATTTCCAAGTGTGGGTTTACATTCCATTTTCTTCCCATCTAAATCCAGGATCTGGCCTTCATGAAGATCCTTCTTTTCTTCTGGCAGCTATTGGGTCTGTTGCTATTTACTCAACAACTCTAATTCATGGAATAAATTAGACATTTTCTAAGCTAGTTAGGAAAGTCGTTGTCGAGTTCTGCAGCAGGAAGGAAGGAGAGAGGCCATTCATCCAACAGAAGAGGAGATGAAACCTCTTCTGAGAGAGGCCAGGTGGTTTGGAAGAGGCTACACACTCGCCAAAACTCAGGCCAGTTACTTAACTTCTCTGAGATCAGTTATATCTTGTCTCAAATAAGTGTTATAATACTCGTTTCAAGGATTTTTGAGAAGATAATAAAAAACAACGCTTGGAAAGTGAACAGCACAAACCCAAAGTGTGTGCTCAGTGCATGTTATACACACATACATGCACATAAACACAGTTAGCAGCCCCTTGCATACATGCAGGGCAGGTTAAACATTGAGGCTGGAGTGCTGACTGTGACTTTAGTGTCCTTGTGGGAACATTACAAAGGTGTAGCTAAGTCTGAATACAAGATAATGGAAGATGTGTGAACGAGTAAGCAAAAGAATGAATGAATGAATGAATTGAAGAAAGTTACTTCCCCTCATTTGAAAAGAAATTGCAAAAATTTTTTTATAAAAATCTTTAAACAAGGAAACCTCTCAAAAAATGTACTTATGTAAAATATCTCCTTTTCTATCGCTGCCTTATAAACAGAACTATCAGGTGCTCCCAAGTGAAGTTGCTCACACACGTGAGCACACATGTACATATATACGGTCCTGTGTTCACTGTCTTGGAGGCAACCCCCAAAGGATGCTGGATCCTTTCTTCTATTTCCTTGAAAAGACACTAAAGGGAATTTAAGAGAGAAAAATTATGGAAAGTGGACAGCAATGAAAATATCATTTCACTCAGGTTCATAAATCATTTAAAAAATTCTTCTCTCATTTCCCGCCACCCAGCAGATTTATTGAAAATTTATTGCCAGTCCTTTCAGGGAAGCTTTCCACTGTTCAAAAGAAAGAGAGAGAGAGAGAGGCGAATTTTGACCTAAATTGCCTAAGAGCTAAGCGAGAATACCATCGTAGCTCTGTGGCTCCATTTCAAAACTAAGCCTGTGTTTTACAGAATTTCAAACATCCAAGTCACTTCCAGTCATAGGAGCTAAAATTGGCCAGGGTGGAACTTGCGGCTGTCAGAACTGATAAACATTTCCTGAATGCCAATTGGTAGGAGAACCATGTCTCTGAATGCCATTAAAAGAGTCTGAAGTCTACCTCAACATGTAACCCCAAGTTCCAATTGCTTGTCGGGAAATTGAGACTTTGTTTGAACAAGCTCAACCGATTTTTTTCAGTCCCGCATTCTGTGGTCCAAGGGTCTTATGAGGGCTGAGATCTCGGGGGTGATGGGGGAGGAAACAGGCCAAATCCTCCTGTTTTGCACTGGGATGAGAACAACAAAGCTCAAATCCCTTGCCCCCGGGGATCAGGATCTGTGTGCATGGACTTGTGTCTTTCATAGGCCTCAGCAGGTCTCAAGAAGAGAAGAAATAAAAATCAAATCGAAGCATCCAGTGTTTGCTATGGTAGGACAAAATGCGTTTGACAATGGCTAAAACCTTTTTCTGTGTTAGAGGAGCTTTCTGCTCTGAGGCAAAGTTTATCCTTGGCCAAACTAGGAGAGGGTGTTTCTTTTTTGCCACTTCCCTACATTTTCTTCCTTTTCCAAGCAGTGGCTCCTGCCAGCTAAATATTTACTGTACAAATCTAGACTGTCCTGCTACGGTCTTTCCAAGGGATTATTGGCTATAAATCTCCAGAACCTCACTGATAGAAAGAGGTGTTCTTTGTTCACCATTAACAAATTCAACCTGAGCTGGTATAGGCACACACACAAAAAACCTTATTAGCTCAACTGGATGCTGGAAGGGCATGGATGTTCTGGGCCTCAGAGATACTTGGAATCAGGAATTATAATTCTACCACCTTCCCCTCTCATCTACACTTCTGTCTGAGTCAGCTCTATCCTCTCCTATCATGGACTGGCTTCTTTTATATGGAGGACATGGTTACTTATACCTCCAGTGCCTCCATCACATTGCCAGAGAGTTTCTTTTGGAGCCCAAATTCAAAAATGCTAAGGAAGTGCTTTGATTGTGTAAATATAAAAAAAAGGCCCACATTATCAGATTAACCAACTGATGTCAGCAGGGTAATTGGCCCAGCTTGATCGGGGGGGAGATCTATTAGGAAGTAGCAGCTCACATTTGAACTACTGAGGGAGACGGGAGGAGAAGTACTATATTTCTAGGGAAGGGAGGAACAGATGAAATTATACATGTTTATAAGAGACATCCACCACTATTTGTAAAGCAGATCTCTCTCACACATTTAAATCTTAATACAGATGAGTAACTGAGGTCAGAATCCAAGGATGCTTAGGTCACAGGTTCCAGCCTTCACAATCAACCGAGGGAGGCCATATACTATTACTCTCCTCATCAATATCATCTGTATCTCTTCTGCATTGTTTGCTCGATTCGAGTGCACTTATATCTTTTTATACAATGGAGGTGTTTATAGAAAATGTGTGTAAATCAATTTTCCCAAGAGAGAATCAAATTTTAAATGTACCGGAGAGTTTACTGTTTAAGCAACCTATAAAATAAAGTGACAGTTCTGCTTACAATGTTGAAATAACCTTAGAATTTACCTTGAGTTTGAATACAGGTTTTATGTTGAATAGACTTAAATTGGAGGAGGCAGGGGTTCAGGATGGGAAACACCTACACATTCAACTTGATGTTCTGCTAATCTGATGTTCTAACAAACATTTTTGCTTGTATGGTGTGTGTTTTCCTATTACTGTAGGTAAGGCAGTCCTTTGTGGTAAAGAGTTCCATTTCCAGTTTCTTCTCTTTCCTGTTGGATGACTTGAGCAAGTCACTTGTCCCTATTAAGCCTCACTTCCCTCCTGTGCAAAATCAGGATTATAAGGATAGTTATTTCTACTTTATGATGTTAACAAGAGGTTCAAAATGAGACAAGTCTACAAAAAGATAGTTTAAATTCTACAATACTGTAAGACACTAATTATGGAAACATAATACTGATAATATGTTATATAACATAGATTATTTAACATTGTAAGTTTCTTACTATTTAGGACCACTGTTATGTTATCCATTCTTATTATCTGTATTGGTCTACTTGGGCTGCCATAACAAAATACCACAGACTGGGTGGCCTAAGCTACAGAAACTTATTGTCTCATGACTCTGAAGGCTGGAAGTCCAAGATCAAGGTGTTGGCAGGTTTATTTTGTCCTGAGGCCTCTCTCCTTGGCTTTTAGACAGCCACCTTCTAGCTGTGCCCTCACATGGCCTTTCCTCTGTCTGTGAACAGACTCCTGGTTTCTCTTCCTCTTCTTAAGAGGATACAAGTCCTACTGGATTAAAACTCTTCCCTTATCATCTTATTTAGCCTTAATTATCTCCTTAAAGACCCTACCTCCAAATACAGTTGCATTGGGGGTTAGGACTTTAACAGATAAATTGTGTGTGGGGGGGAGGAGCACAATTCAGTTCATAACACCATCCAGTAATTATCTATGCAGAAGTTGCTTTAGAAACATCATGACTTACTTTTCAAAGCATCTTTTAAAACAGCAAACAAGAGTATATGCTCTTGAAGAAAATAATACCAAGATTGAAAGCCTGAAAATTCCACCAGCTTGTAGCTGGGTAGAAGAGGCATTCAATAAGACTCAACAAATGGGTAAAGGAATGAATGAATAATTAGGAATGGATGATGATGAACGAATGAATGGATGAGTAGTTTATGAAGAAATGATGAATTAAATTGTGTAGAAATGATTTACTCCATACTAAGACTGTTTTCACAGAGCATACTGGTAGGACTTACTGAAAACACCTACTCTTCATCTGCCCTCTACTTGCCCATTTGACAGCCCATAAGGGCCAAGTCAGAGCATGCACATCAATCAACAGGCATGAAAACAAGACACTCATAAGGCTTCCTGAATTCCCAGATGGCCAAGAGGTTCTGTTTCTCTGAGACCATCTCTGGTGAAATTATATTGCACAGAGCTCTGGTAAGTTCAAGTGATGAGATGATCACGGGATCTGAGGAAGACAAAGTAAGGCAAGGGCCACAGATGTGGTGACAAGGGACAAGAATGCACAGTTACTGCAGTGCAGAGAAAACAGTGCAGACCTCTCAGACTCTGGCTGCCCTGAGGTCCTAGGTAAGATTTCCAGCCGCATTATTAAAACTAGTCACATATACGGGCAAGCTGGGGCTGTGAAATGATTCCACAGCTACAGGAATCCTGAGATCCTGAACCTCAAACACCTCTCCCACCAAGCTCGGAACTTCAATTAGAATTTCATTCTGCTGCCTTTTAGAGCCTCCTTGACTCCCCTGCAGAAAGGAGGTACCACAGGGGTTTGAGAGAGGCACCTCTCGTGCCATTGTGTGATGAGTATGGCTGAATATGGCTGAGCATTGCACGTGGCAGTAGGCACTTAGCAAGAAGAGCGCTGGAGTGCCTTGCTAATAGCATTACCGCCTTCCACCTGCGCTCCCAGCCTCAACAGTGTTTGGCACGTGATTGATTCTTAGTAGGTATTTGTTGGTATGAATAAATGGATCATGGGTAGATGAATGGATGGATGAATAGATGCGGGACAACTGGGTCTTCCTTTGGCAAAAAATTTAGTGTTCCAAACACTCTCATTTGGAACTATTTTTCCTATTTTTTCCTGTTTCTTTCCACCATAACTTCCCTGTAACTTATTCCGTTAGGACCCATTCTGTCTCCCTCCATCCTCACCAATGGGCTTGCTGATTTAGGCTTTTCTCATATAGGCATGTCTGTTTATTTTTAAAGCTTAAAAAAAACCACGTGAAATAACTTATTCATAAGGCTCATCTAAAGCCAAATGAATAAAATAAATATTACAGTAATGAGAAGACTCAGAATCACTGCAAAAGAACGCAGGGCATAATAATTTATAAAATATTTTGTAAAAACCTGACTAAATGTGAACCCAGGTATTGAGGAAGGGGAAGATTCCTGGGCTGCCCAGGGGCCTCTGATGCTTGCCTTCCTAACCTTCATGAGCTTTGCAGCCCAGAATCTGCCTCTCAGCCTTGTAGACTCAAGAACCTGGTTTGGTCACCACCCAAGAATGAGTAGGCTGGCCAATTAACCTCAGAGACATTGTATAAATCACACTGCTCATTAATTAATTTACTCTGAATACCATAACACCTGTGCCAATCAGATTGGGCACAGCCAGCACACTTCCGCCTGTGGACAGACATACCTGGGATGCCAAAACCAAACCAGATAGCTGTTTGGTGAGCACTGGATCAGAATGAGGGAATTCTGGCAATTAATGAATTTAGATTCAGAGGCCCATAGGACTGAGATGTGCAAAGCCCATGCTATGGCACCCAGGCCCTTGGACGCTATGGCACCCAGGCCCTTGGGCACTACTGGATGGCCACCCTCTGTACCAGCATCCTTGCTTCTCATTTGCTCTGTGTTTCTGTTGCCGAACAACATTCCTCTAGCTGATCCATTTTTCCTAAAGATGACTTGAACCTCCTAATCCATTTATAATCAAGACCTACTTATTTGGGAACTTTCTGCAAGCAGACAGCTGATATCTGCTCTGATATACCATGTGTTTCTAAATAACTCTCAGGGCAATACTACTTCCCCAATTTCAAGTGAGCACCTCGCTTTTGTCCCCCCATGTGACCATTCCTTCAAGGTGGGAGCTGAGAGTGCTGGTTCCGAGGTCACAGAGATCTGGTTTCAAATCCAAGCTGGGAAGGTATGGGCAGGTCACTTAGCTTCTGTGAGCCTGCTTCTTCATCTGTAAAATGGTCATGAAAGTGGCTGAGAAGGCTACTGTGAGGATTAATTACGGTAACGTCTGTGAAGCGCTTGGCACACTTGCAAGCTCTCACTCACAGTAAGCAATAATAAACGTGACTATTATTCATGATCTCTCAGTCCTCCATTCAGCCTTCCCTCACTGAGCACCCACTGAATGTGCCTGGCCCCACGCTAGGACAGGAATCCAGCACAGGATAATTGCTACAACTGAATATTAAATTTAGCTCTTAGCTTCCCGGCTGCCACGGCCCAAAGGGCCAAATTAATTATTGCTAAGGTTTTTTTCCTGAGCTCAAGTTTATTCAGTTCTATGATACTTATACAAGGAGCTCAGTACAAAAAGGTTCAAGCTCTAAAGGAACGGCTATCTCATTACAGACTTCCAGATACTCAGACAATCATAAGAGTGTGACATCTCAGTGCTTAGCTCAACAGGCAAAACCCGGTGGTAGCCCAAACCAGTCCATGTTAACAATACCCCATGCTTGCTGCACTTCCAACATAGCCTTAAAAAACATAAACTAAACACGCAGGTGACTATAGCAACATCTTACTCTTTGAAAATATGATTGGTCCTCCTGGAGGATGAGAAGAATATGCAGGTTTAGGCTAATAGAGATGTGACCCTAACAATAAATTATTTCTTTACAATTTCAGACACAGTGCTTCAGAAGTGAATTCACATAGCTAAGACGCATGTATGCATTCATTTAGCCTGATCTTGAGTAATTCACATTAATAAGAAAGACACAGGGCCCCGTCTCACCATATGCCTGCAGTCACTTTACTGGACTCAAGATAGAATCAAAGTAATTGCTCCATAAAGTAAAGCAGTTAGTAATAACCTAAACTCCAAAAGCCCTTTAATTTTCTGATTCATATCTTTAATCAATTTGCAACATGGAGCAATTGAGTTTTCCCTCTAGTTTCCCAATTGTTTGCTCAAAAGGGCTGCTCCGCTGCCTTTGACTGACGTGACATTATTGCATTTATATTGACTTTTACGGCAGTTTTTACAGCATTCGAGGTGCATAAGTTACATGAAAATGTAGCACAGGAACATTTCAAGATGAAAGTAAGCCATAAAGAGAGTGCCCGGCTATAATGTCTGGAATTTACAGTGTGAGGAAATTACAGATGGAGTTGGGCAAACGGGGCCTGGGCTTGGTATCATCTGCTTCCAACCACCGCCCCCCCGCCTCCGCCACCCCGGCATGGTCCAAGCCACCTCCTGCAGGACCCGGATCAGGAAAAGACAGAACTGGGTTGCTTTGGGCTTTGCTACTGTGCCTGGAGATTTTCTGAAACACTGCCCTGGGCATGTAGAACATGGAAACATTTTCCAGTTTGGAAGGCGGGGGTGGAAGGGTGCTGGGAATGGGCACTGACAGGGCAGGATTGTTTGGAGAGTTGAATCACTTAACAGAGGCCTAGAAGAACCCAGAGGACTGCTCGAAGATGGTAGCTATTGCTGCCTAATACCTGTTCTCAGGGGGCACCTCCATCTTCACCATTCACTTCCTACCCGGGACCCAGCGGTGAAATGGAGACAGATGGAGGGTGGTTTCTCATCTACAGAGGGCCTCGCGTTCCCGTTGTCTCCTCTAACTCAGGTGACCTACCTCATTCAGGCCCTCAGCATCTCCTACCTAACTGGCCTCTGCATCTTCATTCTCTCCCTCAAATTCAGCCTTCCTGTCCTCACTAGAGATATTTCCCTAAGACGGCAGGAGGAGCCTGTCACTCCTTTTCCGAAGACATGTCCAGCGGTTTCCTGCTCCTTCAGATTTAGTTCCCGGCCTTCTACTCAGTGGCCAAGACTGCCACGCTGCAGCCCCAGCTCCCCCGCCAAAGGTCACCGCCTCTATTCCAGATTCACCAGGACAGTCACTGTGCTGCGCATTTTACCTTTGGGGCTCCGTCACCTCTCCTTTTCCTGTCACCCAGCACTTCTCCACTTACTCAAAGGTTCTGAGAGGGTAAGAGCTAGACTCTAGAGCCAGACTGCCTGGGTTTGAATCCCAGTTTTGCCACTGCCTCCTTCTGACACCTTAGGAAAATTACTTAACTTTCTATGCCTCAGTTTCCTCATCTGTAAAGTGGGTATAATAGCAGTACCCATTTCTAGTTATGAGGAATGATTCATTCAATATATGTGAAGAGCTTAGAACAGCACCTGGCGGAGCAAGGGCCATTTAAGTGTTAGCTCCTATTTGAATGTTAGATTTTGCATTTCTTCTTCCTACAATACCCGTCCCATGTTCTCTACTAATCAAAATCCAGTCCTTCATTTATTAGCACAAATATTTCCTTCCCAGGGAAGCCTGTCAGAATGAGGCACCCTGCTTGGTACTCCCCACCCTCCGCATGTGTTTTTGACTGAGAACTGTTACTGACACTGTCCTACATGTGCCTCTGCCCAGGAGGGCACGGTTTTTGACAGCAGCAGCGTCATGTCACAGCAGGCTCCTTGCACTGAGAATCAGCCTGGAGCTCCTTCCTCGCCCCACAGGGGATGTGCCACCTCAGGGACCCTGCCATGGGATGCACATACACAGAGTGCAAAATTAATTTCTGTGAACTTACCTGGATTTAGTTTTGACACATGTCAGGAAAGGCTCAAAGTTCCAGGGAAAATTCAAATCAGCAAAGCTCCCAAAAGTTACCCCTGGATCAGCTCTAAGGCACGTGCAGGCCTTCTTCCTGACAGACAGGCGAAGGTAGTGGGATCGGAACAGGGGCCTAAAAAGGGTTGGTTCAACTTTGGCCCTTTCCTACTTGGGGGAAAGTGGGCTGCCTTCCCTCGTGAGGTGGGAGGATCTGAGAGGGGCCACCCAGGACCCAAAGAGGCAACTACCCAGCAGCTACTCCTCTAGAAAGGGAAGAATGGAGTCCTTGGGTCAATATTCCTGTTGGGAAACTTTTTTTCCAACATTTCGCCTTTTTGTCTTATATATATACCTTTTTAAGACAACACCTCCCCATGTACTAATAGTGTCTTTATATGTTCTTTCTGATAATGTAGTCAATGTTTCTTTGTCTTCTCTCCTGGGTCATAAGGTCCTTGAGGTTGGGGACAATGCCTTTTAGGTATTTGCTTTTGAACATTTTATTTTTAAAATACTAAAACGCAAACAAATTACTGTTAATCTGCCTGTTAACATATTATATGAAGTTAAAAACAAGAATGTGGCCCTTTCTACTGTCCCCCAACATTGCCATTTGTTGCGTATATGTTCTTCCTGGAATTCTCCAAGTTTCTCTAGTTGTCTCTCTTTCTCACTTACCTCCCATCTATTGTTTATCTACATACAAATACGTACCTATCTGCTCCCATCTGTTTATCTAAATGTTATAATGTATGAACACGATTCCACAAACATGCATATATACAGTTTATCAAAATGAAATTATTGGTCTGCACATTTTTGTCCCTATTGAATGTTGCACCATGGTCATGAGTTGGGTCATCTGTACCCAACTCATTTTCATTCATGGCTGCACACCTAGAGGTGGAGTTACTGGGATAAGAAGCATGGGCATTTAAGGGTAGAAATCCCTCAAAGTCTTCAGCGACGTCCACTCTAAGTGCGCACTCAGGTTAGCAAAGACTTGATGTTCCTTAAGCAGACAGTGCTATTCCATGTGCCTTTAAGCCTTATTAGTCTTGTATTCACTTTCATCCCCACTCAGTGCTCAGTCCAGAGCTGTGCACATGGCAAGTGCTCAATAAAAGCCTGTTACAAGAATGAATGGACATGCAGGAAGCCCAGTATAATACTGCCCGACCAAGACCATAACCATCTGCTAGGCAGACAGCACATGTGGTTCAGGGACTTTCTGTGTTGCTTTCAGGAAGTTACTGAGGTTTTTTTGTTTCCTCAGTTTCCCATTCATCCAGTAAGTCTAGGGATACTGGCTTGTTTCCCTGGAGACCTTGGGTGGAATCTGGTATTTCAAAGTGCTTAATGGTGCTGCTCAGTAAATAAAAGATGTCATTAATATGCATGAAGCTATTTCATCAAGAGGCCAACAGAGCAAATTTAAAAGCTATCTTCAAGGGAAAAGAACTAAACTGCCATTATCATGCATACTACTCACCACAATGGAAGTCTGTAGGAGCCAGGACAATGCACTCCCAGGGGCCCTGCAGACTCTGCTGAAACCTTAAGGTGCCCCTGGTCTCCCTGTCAGTCTCTCAGGGAAGGATCTGGAGAAGGAGAATCATCTTTTACCTCCAGATGCCCACAAGTGGGACAGGAGTTCTCAGCATTCCAGGGCTGTGCCTAAGGGCCCTTGGATGATGCATCTAATGGTTTCCGAGAACTGTCCCTAACAATATGAAAAATTAGATGGGAAACAGCCAGCACGGGCAGGAGAAAGGCTCAGGAGGATTTATGAGTTGCCACCACTCCAAGGTCACATTTCCACTCAAAGGCATGAGAAATGGGAGGGTGGTTAAGGCAGCATCATTAGGAGTGAGTTGAGTGTGCTGTCCTGGCTGGAGAAGCAGCAAGGTGCTAGGGAAGGAGTCCTGGATTCTGCTTAGCCATGTGACCTTGGGCAAGGTCCTCAAGCTCTTTACCTAAAACCTATACCTCATCTCATCCATAAGTGACACTTTCCTGGGGACCCTTTATGTTCATATTAGTAGGGGGTCTAATGTCTTCCTCGTGAGGCTTCTCCTTTAATTATCTAAGAACTTTTGCCAGTGGGGCCAATCTTCATTCCAAATGTCAGAAGAGAGAGAACTTGGGAGACCAATGTGTCCATTAGTGGATCCCCAGTGGAGCTGCCTTTGTTTTTTTTTTATATCACCAGATGGAAACAGCCGTACACCACACAGGTTCGTAAGTTATGTTTATGACTGAGCTGGTGCCTTTCTGCTCCGGATTCTGTTATTGGCTGTAGTTGGGACTCCTTTCTTGTGCTCTAGTTACAGGTCAGTGGTTACCTGTAACCTCATATACCCAGCAGCACAATTTCTGGGCTCTCCCCCAAGACTTCCAGGCCCTGAGGTTGAGACCAAACCAGCAGATGTTTAAAGTTCTTTCTCGTTAACAGATGTCAGTTGACCCAGATCAAGCTATCAAAGAAGATCTAAAGGAGATGTTTCAGTATAGAGGTTACTCAAAAAACTAAAAATAGAACTACAATATGATCCAGTCATCCCACTGATGTGTATTTAACCAAAGGAAAGGAAATCAGTATGTTGAAGAGATATCTGCACTCCCATGTGTATTGTAGCACTCTTTACAATAGCCAAGATGTGGAATCAACCTAAGCATCCATTGATGAATGAATGAAGAAATTAGGATATATATACACAATGGAATATTATTCAGCCATAAAAAAGAGTGAAATCCTATCCTTTGGATGAGCCTGGAGTACATCATTTAAGTGAAATAAGCCAGACACAGAAAGATAAATATACATGTTCTCACTTACATGTAGAAGCTAAAAAGTTGATCTCATAGAAGTAGAGAGTAGACTAGTGGTTACTAGAGGCTGAAAAGGTAGGGAAAAGAGGGGAATAGGGAGAAGTTTATTAAGGATACAAAATTACAACTAGATGGGGGAAATAAATTCTAGTATTCTACAGCACTCGTGACTATAGTCAACAACAACTTATATATTTTCAAAAAGCTAGAAGAGAGGATTTTTAATGTTCCTAACACTAAGAAATGATAAGTAAGGTGGTAGATATGCTAATTAACCTGATTTGATCATTACACATGGTATACTTACTTTGAAATATCACACTGCACCCTATAAATATGTACAATTATGTGTCAATTAAAATAATAAATAAAATAACCACTTTACCAAACAAAAAAGGGGAATAGATGTTTAGAATCTGAGTGTCCCTTGCCTCCCAGGGGACCCTTAGCATTTTCCAAAATTTATTCATCTCTTTCCCAACTAAACATACCATAGGATCTTGAAAGGATGGAAAGGCTTACCCCCTTTACATCTCGTATTTTGCTAATTAGGAGAGGCCACCTGTTTGCTCAGGAAAGAGGCAAACTTGAAGGGTTCCAAAGTGATTTTCTGTGCCCATCTATACAATGAAACAGCAGATAAATTCTCTTCTTAAAAAAATAAGTTCTACCTATACAGACACTTTGCTATATGTATAATGTGCTTTAAACAGGGGTCCCCAACCTATCTTGAGTTGTTTAATTATTTCATTATGTGTTATAATGAAACAATAATAGAAATAAAGTGCACAATAAATGTAATGCACTTGATTGAAACCATCCCCTCCTCCCCGGTCCATGGAAAAATTGCCTTCCATGAAAATGGTTCCTCGTGCCAAAAATGTTGAGGACCGCTGCTTTACTAACACCTGCTTCATCTATCTCACTGGGATGTTATGAGAACTAAACAAAGTATTGGATAAATAACATCTATTTTGTAAGGCAAAAACAAAAAAAGCTAAGCAATAAAAACAAGAAAATACTATATAAACAATACGTCTCATTAGAAATAGAGTTTGTTTCTAGAAACTCCGGGATGACTTCTAGGCAGGTAGGGTTTCCTAACAGGTATAGAGAATAAAAATTAGTTCCCCAAGGAAGATCGGGGACAGAGCATGGTTGATTTGTGGTGCAAATATAGAAGGCGAAGCTGAAAGAATTGAATGACTAAAATGAAAATAGTTAGAAGGACGGTATCACTAATTTATAGCCACTCCATCCATCTCCCACTTAAATAATAGCTTTACCTCCAAAATTTTAAGTGATAATTTAGAAGCTTCTTAACCATTTTGAGATTCAGTTTTCTAAATACAAAATAAAGGAGTCAGATTAAAATCAATAGTTTTTGAACATTTTTTAGTCATAAAATGCTTTGTACACACAAAAAAACTTATCAGATACTCAATAAGTAAATCTGTTCAAATAGAGCATTTGTACACTCTAATATTATATACAGTTAGAGATAACAATATCTCTTCCAATAATAATTTTCCAAAATTTGTTCATACTTTACAGAGTTCCTAACAATTTCAACAGAAGTCCTTTGGAGATATGTTAGGGAAATAATCTCTGGTGGCCAAGGCTCCAGGTCCTCAGTGGAGGATTTTAACTACAATTCCATCAAGCTTGTTGAGTGATCTGACAGTGCAGGGCTGATGAAGGAATTTGGTGATCAGCATTTAATTTTTCCTAATTTTTCAAACGGGGAAGAATTGGCTTTGGCTGAAGGCATAATGTAAAGAAATTACTTCTGATAATGCCTGGAAGGCCACAGGAGTCTAGATATCCCACATGGTTCTTCTTTATCTAATGCGAAGTCTTCATTCTTCTAATGAGCTAATTTCTCACTTTTCTGACAGGTAGCTCTAAAGTTATCCCTTGCTCAAAAAAAGCAGAGGCCGGTGTGTGGAGTTAAGAAGTACTTCCACTTTTCTACCTGTAGGCATTGTGATCACTGGCAAATCTTTTAGGTGGGGGCAGTGGGTGTGGTAGAAAGTGAAGAACATTTAGGAATAAAGCCAGAATCAGAGAGAAAACACTGGCAGGCAATAAGGCCAACAGGTACTTCTCCAAATCAACCCAGCCCAGCAAAGAAAGCCAGGAGCTTAGTGAGTGGTAGCAGGCATACAGCAATCACAACTTAACTTTGTTTCTCTTCAGAGCCACAGAGATCCCTCTTTCTTCATAAACACTTTCATGACACACAGGAGGGACCCCAAAGCAAGGCCATGAAATAGGGGAGTTTTTGTTTTGTTTCTTCCCATGCTTCTGGGTGCTCAGTACTCCTATGTTGCACTTTCACCCATATCAAGAGAAAAAGACAACATGTTTATCAGGGCAAAGAATCACATAATCTGCACAGCCAGAGTATTTTGTGGTGGGTCATTCACCCTGAATAAGGAGCATTCGATATTATGTTTTTGTTAGTCCTGTGAATATAGACAAGGAGAATGTTGACCTTAAGAGGTCAACTTGTGAAATCTCCCAAACAATACAGAAATCCCTTCTTCAACACTGTGGGAAGATGGTCACCCATGTTTTGTGCGAATCTCTCCAATGACAGGAACTCACTACCACCCCAATATGCAGAATCCATTGCTGGACCACGCTCAGTGCTAGGGCGAAACTAAGGGAATCCAACATGTCTTTCAATTTCAAAGACAATTGCAAGAAAAGGAAAATGACCAAAAAAGGAATGTATTTTGAGAGCTAAAAATCTCATATGGGCATTTAAGTTAGAGAGCAACTGGCGTACAGTACCCTGTCCCCTCATGGCTCTCCTCCTGAACCGACAGAGCAGTAGTAGCCTATTCCACACAGCGCGTGGCACCTGATTATATTAATTTTTTTTTTTTTTTTTCGAGACAGAGTCTCACTTTGTTGCCCGGGCTAGAGTGAGTGCCGTGGCGTCAGCCTAGCTCACAGCAACCTCCAACTCCTGGGCTTAAGCGATCCTACTGCCTCAGCCTCCCGAGTAACTGGGACTACGGCATGCGCTACCATGCCCAGCTAATTTTTTCTATATAGATTTTTAGCTGTCCAAATCATTTCTTTCTATTTTTGGTAGAGACGGGGGTCTCACTCTTGCTCAGGCTGGTCTTGAACTCCTGACCTCGAGCGATCCACCCGCCTCGGCCTCCCAGAGTGCTAGGATTACAGGCGTGAGCCACCGCGCCCGGCCTATTAATGTATTTTTAATCACATTATCCTTTCGTGGTTTCATAGGTGTGCTGCCAAAGTGGACCTATTAGCTGCTTAACAGTCTTTCCCATGGGTGTTCAGCTTGGAGTGGGCTATACAGGAGGTGCTCTTTAAAGCCCTTGTGATCAAACCAATTAAACTTATAACAGATTATTTAAAAAGTAACAACCTGAAATGTATTAAAATATAGTCTCTTGAGTTGGGTCCCAAAGAGATTGTCTATGGTGCCAGCCTGGTAGAACCTGTTTGCCAAATGAATCTTCAAAGCTGGAACCAAGTTGGTCAATTCTTTCACATTTCTAAACAATCACTGGAATGCCAGCGAGAATTAGAACACTGGGTTGAGACATGTCACTATCATGACCTAGTTGATCTTTCCCTTTTTGCTCCCAGAGGTTCAACCCTGGTTCAAGCTGGCCATATTTTGTGTTTTTATTATTGCAATGAGTCAAAATCCTTTAGCCTGGTTCTCAAGGCATTGTATGGAAGGCTTCCAGCTTCATGAGTTGCTTCTTCCCAGAACAGCCTGTGTTTCTTCTTTGTTAACACTCTTTGCACATGTATGTATTTATTTGAAGCATTGTTTTCACGACCACACTATAAACACTCCACAAGGGCAGTGAGGGAACCCATAACACTTACAGATGCTCCGTCACTACTCATTGAATGAACTACTTAATTCCTCATGTACACCCCATAGCGTAGCATAACTGAAGCGTGCACCATTCTCCAAACACGCCCCCCACTCTCTGGCACTATTATTGCTCTTGTCATTTGCTCATGTCATTTGCATTATGGCCATATTAGAATATTATGTCAAAGAGAGCACGATGACAATAAACTGGGCATAATTCAAGTGGTTAATGATGACAAGAGAAAGGTCAGAGTACCCTGGTTGGAGGCAAGGAAGGACATTTAGGGTCAAAAGCTATGAGAAATGGCTAGCTTAATCATCAAGATGCCAAGATTTTATTATTTTAGCTTTTATCTCTGGATTACACTGTGACTCTGGGCAAGTTACTTAACCTCTCTGTGCGTCTGTTCCTTACTCTGTAAAGCTTGAATAGTAACACCACTCTACATCTTGACGTTTCTCAGGGCTGTGGAGGATAATGTAAAACACCCTGGCCTTTGGCACTCCTGCTGATACACTTTGTCGTTGTTGTTGCTAAAGATTTACTGTATTTGATATCTGGGCTCAAAAAAAATTTCCTGCCTGAGGTATTAACTCAAAAAAGCATAACAATTCATTCCAATAATTTGCACAAATATTATTAAGAAAATATGTTCTGGAAAACAACAATCAACTCTTCAAAACCCTCCTTGAGTTTTTCTTCCCTGACACTCAGAGCATTGGATTCAGTTCAACAACATTTCCTAAAAACATTTTTTATGCCATCCCTCATGGGGAATAGAAGGGCTGCCTTCAAGGACCTCGTGGTGTACAGAATAATGGTCCCCAAAGACGTCCACGTTAAAACCTCTGGAACCTATTAATATGTTACCGTACATGGATAAAGAGACTTTGCAGATGTGACAAACTTAAGAGTTTGAGATGGGGAGATTTTCCTGGATTTGCTTGTCCGGGTGGGTGCAGTCTGATTCCGTATCTCCTTACAGCTGGAGACCCGTTCCTGGCTGTAATCAGAGAAGGAGGTATGACTACGGAAGAAGAGTTAGAGAGAAGCAGCGTCACCCCCTTTGAAAATGAAAGTTGGGGTCCACAAGCCAAGAAATGCAGGTGGCCTCTAGAAGCCGGAAAAAGATAATGGATTCTCCGCTAGAGCTTCCAGAAAGGAACACAGCTCTGCCAATACCTCTATTTTAGCCCAGTGAGACCCATTTGGACTTCTGACCTACAGAACTACAGAATAATAAATTTGTGGTGTTTAAGCCACTAAGGTTGTGATAATTTTTTTATGGCAGCAATAGAAAACTAATACAGACCTCATGGGGTAAAAAAGCAGGAACAAGAATAGAAATCATAACAATCTAAGGGCCTCTAGGATTAATTCTGCAAGAATTAATAATATTAATGGCAATGATGATGATAACTTTCAAATAACGCTTAAAATGTGCCAAGCCCTGTCTTGAGCAATCCATACTAATTCATGTAATGCTTGAGATATGTCTTATTATTGATCCCATATTATACATGGGGAAATCGAGGACCAAGAATTATCTAACTTGCTCAAGGCTATACAACAAGCACATGCAGATCCAGGATTTGAATCCAAGCAGTCTGACTCTGGAACCTACACTTTTAACCATGTTCATTCCATAGAGTGGAAAGTCCCACCTGGGGACCCAGAAATAACTTCCTGGATTAGACAGGGTTTCTTGGCCTTGAATTGGTAAGTAGGATTTTGAGAGACGAGACTAATAAGACCACGATGTGGTGAAAGTAACCTGAATAAATGTCACGGGAATGTCTGTGTTTAGGGGAAGAGGCATTAGTTGGAACTGACACCATGTAGAGTGCCAGAGGGTACACTGCTAGATACAGGTAGGAAGAGTCGGTTCCAAACAATCACATAGGTCTGGCCATTGCTAGGCACTCAGGTTCTAATGTGCAGGTAGGTGGGAGCTATAGAAGGTTTCTATGGCAGAACTCACTTAGCTCTCATTTGATCTACCAGGCAAACAAGACTTGGAAGGCAGTGGGAGGAAGCTTTTTTTTTTTTTAAGCTTAATCTATAGGAACAATTGCTAGCTTAACCCTCAGGAAACTTATATCTATTAATTGCTTCTCAAATTTTGAATTTTTCCCCTCAATACTTCTTTTTTTTTTTTTATTTCAGCTCTTCATGGGGGTACAAAAGCTCAGGTTATATACATTGTCTGTGTCCCGCCCATCCCCCTGAGTCAGAGCCTCAAGCATGTCCATTCTTATACTTCTTAATTATTAACTCCTGACTTCTAACCCTCTGGAAGGCAGGACCTGGCTTCTACCTGTTTCTGTCCTCAGCACCTACAACAGGACCTAACTCAGCACAGGGGCTTATTAGAGAAGAATTCTGGGAATGAATGAACATTTGGGTGAAGTCAAGTGTTGCTGAAATTCTTTCATTGAAGTGGTATGCCTTGTCCACTTTCTGAAGAGACTACAGGGCAATAACACACAGTACATGACATGACAGTCTTTCTCAAAGGTGAAGAGGGTCTTTGGAACCAGACCTGAGCAGTTTCTGTGATTTCCACCCTGGGAGAGGTGGTGAAGGTGGTGAGGGGTTGTGTGTGCTGGGGAAGGCCCTAGAAAACACTGGAGAGGTGGACTGGGACACACACTCATGGGCTGTGTGACCATAGACAGTCACGTGATGTGAGTGTGAGTTTTGAAAGGGAAGGTCTCTGGGAAGTGTGACATCTTGGCAGGACAGCTGGAGCCTGGGACGTATGCACTGGAGGGTCTACCTGCAGCCTCCCAAAGCATCTGTCAGGGTCCTAAACTTATAGAGTGCTAAACGCCGTGATTAGCTTTCTTAAGGAGCATGATGAAGAGTGGCATTTTACATCAGGGTATGATGTGGGTGGAAGGCAGTCCAACGCCAGGGAAGAGTACCCTGTGAGAGATACCCTAAACTTTTGGTTACCCTGCAATTGGGTAAAGGGTGTCTCCCCTTTCACCCAGCCAAGAGGAGAAGGGGGAAGTCTAGAGACCCCCAGGAATTAATCTTCTTCAAAGAGAGACACTGAGGATCTGTGTGCTGAGTTGGTGGCAGTAACCTGACATGACCTCAACATCACTGAGAGACTAGAATAGCGATAGGGAGGCTGGAAGAACCCAGGAGCCAAAGCAAGACTCACCTACAAAGAAGGACACCCCCACATCAAGGAACAGCCAAGACAGGATTCCCAGAGTGCACCCCTAAGCCTGTTGGTAATACCTCCACCTCCAGAAAAGTTTCTGACAATTACATTTACTAAAACTCAACTTTTTCTCTACTAGAACAACTGTCATAGTAACTTGACAATATATTCTTTTCCAATGACCTTAAATATTTTTCCTTTTCTTTTTAACCAAAATATAATTCAACTTTAATGAAAATGTTGTAACGATACTAATAAATTACCCCATATCCTGTCACCTAACACAACCCCTATTGTCATTGTTTCTTATTCATAATTCCCCTAATCAATGACAGATTCTCTCTTGTCTTATAGAAAGGACATTCCCAATGGGAAAGAGCAAATGGAAATAGAAAAGGATGAATTCATCCATCCTCTATTTAAAGTGATACAATCTACTTTATTTTTTTTTATTTCAGCTTATTATGGGGGTACAAAAGCTCAGGTTATATATATTGCCCATGTCCTGCCCATCCCCCTGAGCCAGAGCCTCAAGCGTGTCCATTCCCCAGACAGCGTGCCTGGTACTCACCATGTAGTCATACCTCCATCCCCTCCCCCCACCCCCCCACCTCCCCGAGTCAGCACCTTCAAGCATGACCATTCCCCAGACAGTGCGCAACGCACTCATCATGTAGGCATACACCCATCCCCTCCCCCCACCCCCCACCTCAGTCTGATATCCAGTTGGTATCATTCCCCAATGTGCATTTAGGTGATGATCAGGGAAACCAATTTTCTGGTGAGTACATGTGATGCTTGTTTTTCCATTCTTGGGATACTTCACTTAATATAATGGGTTCCAACTCTCTCCAGGAGAACCAAAGAGATGTCGTATTACCATTATTTCTTATAGCTGAGTAATACTCCATGGTATACACAAAGAGCTTCATATATGAACCTAGAACCTTTTTTTCAGCAATGGAATCCAGCCCTAAGCCTTAGGACAAGTTCTTTGAAATTTACAAATTAAAGTAACTAACACATGCATCTTGTTAAAGCTTGAAGCAAGAGAATGGGGCTGACAGGAGTGTAGAAACAACAGTACATGCCTGTAAAGATGAAGTTTGGCTCACTGGACTGGTATTTATGTTGCACTGCAGTCCAAGCCCCAGTTGGCCTTCCAATCTATTCTCCCATCAGTTCTGCACATAAACCCCAGATCCAGACCTAGCCTGCCTCACCCTCTGCTACAGTCTGAATGTGCCCCCTCCCAAATTCAGGTATTGCCAAAATGATGGTATTAAGAAGTGGAACATTTAATAAGTGATTAGGCCACAAGGGCTCCTCCCTTGTAATGGGATCAAGGCCCTTTTAAAAGAGGCTTCTTTGGGCTAGGTTGCTATGTAATGATGCAGCAAGAAGACCTTCACCAGACCAAATGTAGTTGCCTTGATCTTGGACTTCTCAGCCTCCAGAACTGAGAAATAAATTTCTGTTCTTTATAAATTACCCAGTCTAGGGTATTCTGTGCAGCACAAAGGAACTGAGATACCGTCTTTATATTTGCAACTTTCCCCTCTAGCAGATTCCTCTTGTCTCTGACCATCCAATGCCCAGCTCAAATTTTAGTTGTGAAACAGTTGCAAAAAGCCATTCCTGTCCTTCCACTCTGGGGCATGGAGAGATCAATTCTTGCTTTCCATGACCTGCCTTCCAGGTAGGGAGGCTGTGTGACTCCTTTCTCACCAAATGAGACGTAGAAGTCTGCTCTTGTTGGGGAGAGGTTGGTACTGAAAAATATTTTTTTTTCCTGCTACAAGGTGACAGTGCTGGCACCAACCTTTCTCTTTTCCTTCCTCTTGCCTTGAATACAGATGCCATGCCTGGAGGTGCACAGCCTTCTTGTGGCAAGGAGGTGATGAACATGAGAGGAAGGGCATGAGAACAGCTTCCGTCGCTGAGCTGTTAAGTGTGTGCCAGTTGCTGCCTATCAGACACTTAGTAGGAGAGAAAAAGAAACTCCTACTTATTTAAGTCACGGTAAGTCAGGTTTTTGTTACTTGCAATCAAAAGTATTCCTAACTGATATAGCCATTCTCATCAGCCTTCCCTAACCAACCCAACCTGAGAGGCAATGCCTACAGTGGATACAAACTTGGATTCTGAAGCCAATCTTAGTTTTGAATCCCAGGTCTATCACTTACTAGCTGTACAACCTTGGACAAGTTACCTAACTTCCATGAGCTTCATTTTGCTGATCTAAAATGTGGGAATAACAGTGGTATGTACTTCATATAGATGCTAAATGAGATAATGCACTTAAAATACTGAAAACATTGGCTGGCAGATAAGTGTCTAACAACACTGGTTTTCCTAGCAGAGGTGGTCCAATCGCCCTTAGCATCCACTGGAGACTGAACTCTTCCTGTCTGCCATAGCTGGGCCCACTCATCCTGCTCTCAGAGCGCTGTGTTCTGACTCTGTAGCCTGAACAGAGAATCCAGAGCAGCTGTCCCCTCCATCTGCCCTGACCTGCCTCCTGGGAGCCTCCACCCTGCAGCCTGATTGGCCATGATGAGCTTTCATGCTCGCTGTTCTTACTCTCACAGCTGATCTGGGACCTCATCCCATTTTATCCACCAGTTTCTTAAAGGGGGAACTTGTAGCAAAGAGAGGGGAAAAAGAAAGTTGTGAGTCCATTTTCCATTGCCCTGCTTCCCAGCTGCTGTTGGCTGGGCAGCGGTGAGGCTCTGGCCGTTGCCATGGCAGTGGGCTCTAGGACACCACACGGCAGGCTCTTGGTCTCTCTTGCACTTCAAGGATGGGAAAAATAAATTGTTCAAAGAGTCTCTTTACCCCTTGGGAACTAGGGATTATGCTGAAACTTTATTATTACTTTAAATAAATAAATTACTCCCTTGAGGCCAGATGAAAACATGCTCTTATTAAATTTTTTAAAGGAGAAAAGGAATTGGAGAACAAAATCAAAGGTGCCCAAATGGATTGAAGTGGCTCCTCAGAAGCTGACATAATAGCAATTTGTATTTATATTATGCTTCTCATCAAAGGAACGTTTCACAAAGGCCCCGTTTCCCCAGAGCTGCCCCACACTGCAGAGTTCAACTTCATCACAGAAGAGCCTAGAGCACTGGGGGTCTCCCAGCATCCAAAGCCCCACCTCAGGGCTCTGACCAAGGCAGCTGATCTCTGCCTCCGGCCCGCAGGGCTGGCTGAGTCTCAGAGTCCTCAGGAAGCTGGGAGAGGCATGTGTGTTCCATTGGTCGGTGGGAAAGAGAGTGCTGCCTCCCATGTACGGATTCCTAGTGGAGACTGATCATGGAAACCTAGCCCAGAGAGGGGGTGTGCACTTCCCACAGCACGTATGTGCGTGTGCGTGCGCGCGCACACACACATACACACACACACACACACACACACACACACACACACACACACACACACACCATGAAAACTAACTATTGGGAAGCAGAGCCTGTCTGGGAATGAGTTTCCTACTCAACCATCTATTAGCAGAGACCAGGATTTCTGACTGTGTTTGATTTTCCCCAAGTGTTTCCAACATTCAGGACAGTAATAAATAACTTTTTGTTTCCTCATATTCTAGGTGGGAGACAAGACATTATATACGTGTGTGTGTGTGTGCACACGTGTGTGTGATGCATCTATCACTGGATCCTCTTGTCTTTGTTTCCACAGTGCTTGATACATAGTAGGGGTTAAAGAAGTCTTCTTTAAGGAAAGGACTGCACAAGTGATTTAATGAAGGACAAATTGGATAAATTAAATAAATGGTCAAAGTTTCCAGGCAGAAGTGACCACTCTGTGCCTGGGGAGCTTGATAGGATTTCATTCCTCAAACACAAAAGCAATTAAATAATATAGCAACCATTTATTAAAGGTTTACTCTTTGCACAGTGCTGAGCTATGGATTTGATATAGCCTTTCTCATAGCATCATTTTACAGATGAGGAGACTGAGGTTCAGGGAGATCATGACCTGTGCATGGATGTGGTAAGGTCAAGGTTGGAACCCAGCTCTTTCTGGCTCCAAATCCACACTCCTCCTCATTGCCTCCTGCACCCCCAACTCACCCCCAGTCCCACCTCATCTTTCCACCATGATGTTCACATTCATACTTGGTCCATGGAAATTCCCTACTTGAAACATCTTCTTCCTCTGTCATTTAGTAAAAGTTTTATATTTTCTTTAGAATCCAACCTTACCCTAAAATCTTCTGGTATCCAGATTTTGCCCCAGCACAACCATAAAGCAAATATTTCATCAGGAAAGGCAGAGTAGGGGGTCCCACATCAATTAACCAAGGTTTGGATAGTCCATGTAAATGGTAAGTGACTCTTACAACCCATGGTCCAGCTGTTTCCCTTCCTGGACCTCCATCATTGTGACTTCACACATGCAGTGACTGTGAGCTCACTGCCATCAGAGACTGGAGCCTAAGTCCCAGCTTCATCCGTTAGTATCTTTGTGACCTTAGGCAGGTCACTGAACCTCTCTAAGCAATATTTTCCTCCTTTGGAGAAATGGAGATAATAATACTGACCCCACTTCATAGGACTATTAGAAGAATTGCATGAAATAATAGTTAAAAAGTCTTAACACAGTGTTCCTGGCATGCAGTCCTGTTGGCCATGATGGTCCGAGCCTGATGGTTGAGGTGGCAACTCTTACATCCTCTTTGTGCAGTGTTAGCCTTGATGGGTTGGCTGACGTTTTGTGCAGGTGTTTTCTGTACCTCAGCTGAGTGTCACTGGGGAATGCGGTGGGTGAAAAAGGGGAGACCATCTTCTATTAATATTATCCAAGCCACATAAATGGCTGCTTTACCTGAGTTGGACCAACTCCTGGGGAGGTTGATCCCCAGAAGGTGACATAAGAAATGTCAAACACTGGGATAAAAATGGCCTGGAATATTTCAAAGATATGGCATGCAGTGACATCAGAAGGGCAATTGGTGACCTTTGAGGCCTGAGTGCCTCTCCCTGGGATAACCTCTGCCCTTTCCCACCTCTACTTTCTTGTTCACACTCATCCAGCTGGGACCCAGCCCCCATTCTCTCTCCTTACCTTTGCCTGTGTTAATCACAACCATCCTCAAAGCCCAGTTGAAATCCCGCTTGCTCTGTGAGGCTTTTCTCACCACTGTACTCCAAATGCCCCTCTCCTTCAGCACTGTCTGTACCTCTCACATGTCAGTCTCAGTGTGGTGACCTTGCACTGATATTCCATTGTTCACATTTAAGCCCTGATGATTAGTCTGCAGTTCTTCACAGACAGGACCCATGCCAAGGATGGATTTTTACATTCCAAAACCAAGGTCAGTATGGAAGTGAAATGGAGCTGATCACCAGTGTCCAAGCTACATACTTGTTGGGCAGAGGATAAGTAGAAACCAACTGACCTGGCAGGGTTCTAAAAGTTCATACAGTCCAAATCCTTTATTTGAAATAAATAAACAAGCTGAGAACCAACAAGCGGATGTTTCTAGCCCAGAGTCACAGTTAAGGTCAGAGCCCAGACTAGTGTTTCTCTACTCAGGCTATGGGTAATATTAATCTTTATAAGAGAACCAAAACCAAATCATATTTTCCATCTTCTCCCCACATATCTTAATGGAAACTCTGAGCTTTGTTGTTTAATTGGGAAAACTGCCAAAAATGTGTGCTCATTTTTGATCCACTGGGGGTCTTCCAAAGTTTGCCTATTTTGAGGACATGAATTCTCCAGCCTCAACCTTTATGTTCCACTCCACTCTGTTGGATGTCCTACAGCCCCCTAAAGCTCCCACACAAGCCTTGGCACATCTTCCCCATGCTTCACTTCACCTGGCTAGCCCTCTCCTCCTAGGTCTTAGGTTCAAGGTCACTGCCTATGTGAAGTCTTTGCTGATCTCCCCCACCACACAAAGACTCTGCTGGGTGCTCCCATCAGGTGCTGTATATTTTCTGCAGAGGGTTAGCTCACATCGCTCTTCAAGGTCCTTATTACTTTGCATGGAAACTTTCCTGCTTACTTGACTGTCTTTGGCCCCAAAATGATACACTGAGTATCTGTTTCAGGCACACTTCTCCTGGTGGTGAGCTTCCCTGGGAGAACTCCTCCTCTTCCCATCTCACTCATTCTTGAAATACGGCTGCCGTCCTGATGAGACCCACCTCCCTGGCTGCAGTGACACATCTGGTGGCACACACTGGCTGATTCTGAACCAATCAATGTGCCTCACTCCCATGCCACACTGATTGGCCCATGGGTGACCACCTGATGCAAGACAGGCCAATCAGAGGCTTTTCCCTGGAGTTTTCAAACCCAAGCTGGGAGGAAGGCACCCCTTTTTCTCTTTAATAATGCACTAAGGACCTGAGGCCAGAGGTGTCTGGGAGCCATGGAGTAGCTGCTTTGGAACAATGAAGCAGACTGAGAGAGAAGAAGAAGAGTATCTTGAGCATGTTTGATTCCTCATTTTCCCAGTTCAGCTGTTTCCCTGCCAGTTAGATGGTTTGATCAAATGACACTGTTAGGGGCTGAACTCTCTCCCATCCCCAATTCATATGTTGAAGCCCTAACCCATAATACCTCAGAATGTGACTGTGGTTGGCAGGCACTTCCTTCCAGAGGTATTTTTCTAATTTCCAAAGCAGCTACTTGCTTACTACCAGGAATGGGCACTTCCTACCTCTGTTATGAATGACTTTACCTGGTAAATATCAATATCATTCTTTATTTCCTCTAATAATGTTACCCACATTCTATGTTGGACCCCCATTCACTCACCAGATAGCTATTGCATGCCCACGAGCTGTCAGAAAACAAAATAGCCTGACCACCTTAACTCAGTTTGCTACAGAAAATCTACCATTGAGCTAAGATTTAAAGTCTTAACCTCTACAAGTGTTAGCCATGGGGACTACTTAAACTTGCATAGCTTCTGGCCTATTCACACTTGATTTTGTTTGTTGGTTGTTTTTCCTCTTCTGCTGTCTTTGTTATTATTATCCACTTCCCCCACTCCATTGCAAGGATTCTATTCTTCCTAAAATATAGTTTTTGAATGTATTTTTCTGCCACCTTTTTCCTCAATAACCCTGTTGCTTGTTTAAAAGTAAACTAAAGGTATTTACTTAGGAAGGTTTGAAAAATAGAGGTTAAAGACAAACAATGAGAAATTTACTAAACTGGCTGGGTATGTTGGCACACTCCTGTAATCCCAGCACTCTGGAAGGTCAAGATGGGAGAATCACTTGAGGCCAAGAGTTCAAGACCAGCCTGGGAAACATAACGAGACTCTGTCTCTACAAAAAATTTTAAAAAAATTTACTAAGTTATGAAAAGTCTAGGCATGAAAACAAGAAACCAATTTTTTGTTTTTTTAGTTCTCTTTGCTCTTTTGCAAATGCATCTTTCTCCATAAATCTCACATAGCTTTCTAAATATTTTACCTGTGGCTTTGATAACTTCTCTCCACATTTTCACCTCCTTCTGTTCCTCACTAGTTTCTACCATTTGGGAACCCATGGATAATAATCAGTCCTTCATAATGGACATGCTTCCAACAAAGGACTTAACTACCTTTGCTTATTACTTGCTTCACAGAGCAAAAGGCTGTAAGAAAAATTTCACCTAAGCAGCATTTTATTTAAATAATATTGCTATGTCTTCCACAAAAATGCAGACTAAAAATATTAAAAGTGTTTACTACATTGATTTTTCAATGTTCTTTATGTGGACAAGATAAATTCTTCAGTTTAGCTAAGGGATTTTAAAACGAATAACATGAATTCTCTGCCTATGAATCTAAGTTAAGTGACTTTGTCCTAACGATGGGAAAATCAAGGCAAATTTATAGGTCTGTGAATCACAACCCACTCAGCTCAGGGCTCTGAGAGAACTCACTTTCTCATTTTTTTCAGATGCTCTCACTTTTGTTATCTTCTTAAAGATTTTACCTTGTTTTTAACCTGGCATATTTCAAAGTATTACCGAAATAACAACTAGAAAATAATTCTGAGTTCAGATGTGTTTGGAAAATGCTAAGTAAAATAAAGTAAGCATTTTCTTTTTAAGGCAGCAAGACTTCCCAGAGATTTTCAAGTGCTGTGTACCGAGAAAATTTGTAAGGGATGCCACCGAAACAACTCACAAATTGATGTGACCTTCTATGCTCCTTTTGCACAGAGCATCTTTTAGGATCAGTGGTCTAGGGCACACCGGTTTGATATCTCTAGCCACTTCAAAGACTTACAGAAGAAAGAAAGTTGAAAGACATAAAATAAAATAAAAAAAGCTTTGTTTTTCTTTTAAAAATCCAAGCTGTTACTCTACTTGACCTCGGAACTACTATTAACTGCCTCAGAGGAAATGCTATTTCTGGTTGGTACCACATGGCATATTCTTCCTAGGAAGGACCATACCCAAACCCTTAAGTAAAATAGTCATATATTTCAATATATAAACAGAATTGAGTCAACGAAAAATACCCAGAGATGTATACAGATGCCCACTGGATGGTAACAATCATTTTATCTTCCCTGTAAACTTGAGATGACAGAGAAACAAGTGTGGCATATGCATATGATGAAATATTATTCAGCCTTAAAAAGGAAGGAAATTCCGACACATGCTACAATATAGATGAAAGTGGAAGATGTGTTGCTAAGCCACATAAGCCAGACACCAAAGGACAAATATTGTATTATTCCACTTATATACCGTGTTTAGAGTGAAATTCATAGACACTGAAAGAATGGTGGTTGCCAGGGGCCGAGACAAAGAGGAATGTGGAGCGATGGTCTAATGAGTATAGAGTTTCACTTCTGGAAGACGAAAAAGTCCTAGAAACGAATGGGTGATGCTGCACCACAATGTGAATGTTCTTAATGCCACTGAACTGTGCACTTAAAAATAGTCAAAATGGTAAATTTTATGTTATGTTTTACTGCAATAAAAGAAATAACTGGTGAAGACCACCATATGGAAATCCCAGAGGCCAGAGGGTGAGATATTAAGAAGACAAAGGAGAATCTGAGAACTGGTGTTTGAAGAATATTTAAGACAGATCTCTCTTCATATTTCTGTTTTGAAAATATTCTTCTGAAATATAGGAGGTAAGGCCACACAGTGGCTTTGAAAGGGAGAGTTAAGAGACAAATACTTTAAAAATCTTAAGTTTTTAAGGGTCTACTGTATACAAGCACAGGGCTGGGTAATATTACAGATACAAACAGAAAATGTTTTTCATCCCTATCCTCAGATGATTTATAATCTTCCAGGGAGACATATCTATGAGTAACTTGGAGATTACAAAGACTGTGTTAAATGAGCATGAGTTATAAATACAGAGCTTTAGGGATATGGGGGAAGAAGATATAAAGTCTGATTGAGGATCCATTCCCTCTTCTTCTTATATACCCTACTTTTTCCATCTTCGAGGTCCAGGTCAAGCTCCACTGCCTATGAGATGCCATTCCTCATTGTTCTAACCTACTGCAGTCCAGCTTTTAAACTCTTATTATAAATTACAGTCTTGTAACTATTTAGAGTATCACCCTTTTTATTTAATTAATGGTTTTAGGTGAATATTGTAACATGACTAATATATATACATATATATACACACACGCATACATGATGTATTTTAACGTGCTCTCCATATTTGGTTAGAAGCATGTGTTGCTTTGGAAGTGTTTAGGATTGCTAACATAGGAGTGAAAAGGAGGAACATTGGGTTTTCAGTCCATAGAGATAAAAAAGGTTTTGAAAGCCAGCTTGGTCAAGAGAGAAAGGCTTTTGTAAATTCCAAAGCTCCCCTCTCCAGATCAGAAGCCAAGTCAGGCAAACTCAGTGGTAGAACTTTACCCTAACTCCTAGTGCAGAGAACACAGACAAGAGGGAAGGTTCTTACCAGATAAGAAGAGGAGAAAGCATAACCCAGGCAAGGAGGAGGAGGAGGATTTTCTGTGCATGTTTCCAGGGTAAGAATATAGTTCATTTCTCTGAGAACCAAAGAGCCTTGGTCAAAGGTGGGAAGTGAGTTGACTAAAACATCAGACTAGATAAAATGAAGTCTTCTAGAACACGTGGGGCTACTGCTGTTCTGCCCCTCTATGTCACAGATGGCTAGAAGCCTTAAACAGGTGTGTCTGAGGGAGAGAGCTGATTCCACACGAGATGTGCATTGCATGCAGAGCTCCCTGGAGTTCCCATATACCCTAGATTTGGGGGGTGACGGAAACAGGGCTGCTGAGCCCCTGCAACACTGTGTTAGATGAAAAGGATAAACAATGCAGAGACCTCTCAAACACTGACATATTTTAATGACTATGGGCTTCAGCTGTGAGCACCAGGACAACACTCACAAAAACCAAATGAGATTAGCCATCGAGGGCAGATACCAGCACAAAGTGTTCTGAAGTTGAACCAGACCAACCTCAGTCTGGTGGCCAGCAATGAGGACAGCACACAGGCATCCCCCTCACCCCTTCATCCTCAAAGAACATGTCAGCTTTCCCTGCACACATCTGGCCATCTTGGGAAGGGACATAAAGATGCTTCTTGTCAAAGGAAAAATAACCCTGAATGAACACTTATACTTGAAATTCACTGAATATATGGCCACATTAGACTAAGAAACTATTCTCAAATGAAAAAGATTAAATTATATTTAATTGGAAATTTTAAATCTACCCTACCACTACTGGTAGGAATGAGGAGAATAGTTATAGGAAAAGTTTATTCTTTTATTTTCTAACCCATCTAACTTAGACTGTGTGAATGTTCATCCCTTTTCACACATTTAACACAAGAAGTACGCATCTCCTGGAGATCTGTGGAATGCTTCATGCTGTATAAGCAATAGGTGTCTCTAAATATGTGCTGTATGGAGAAACAAAAGGGAGAAAATATGGACTTCATTTCTTCTCTGCCTCTCATTCCACCAAAATAAAAAAAAAAAAAGCCAGAGAGATAAAATAGAAGGAATACCATTATAGAAATCACAGAGAGAGTTCTGTAAAGAGAACTGGTATTGGGAAACTCATAGGGCTTAGTCTCTAGAATATTAGTAATCCTGGCTACAGACAGTCTTCCTGCAAAGCTTTCTGTCAATAAGCTGAAGCAAATATCTATCTGGACCAGTGAAGTCCCACAAAAGTAATAAGCGAAGTTTTCAATCTTCAAAAATGTTTGAGCATCTCTCTGTTATAGTGGAAAAACCCTAGAACTTCTCATAAATGGATATTTCCCCTGGGAGACTAATATCCTCTCCAGAGTCAAACTTGAGTTCTCCTTATGATGCAGGGAGGCAACATTCACAAGAAAGTCACTTTTTCCCCCCTTCCTATTCTCTTACCTTTAAATTCACTTTGCCTTAGGAAGTCATTGAATATCTATTTTTTCTGATTAGTGTTTTCAACAGGGAAGAAACCAGGACAAATTTTAGACAAAGCAAAAGACAATCTTAAAAGTTGACAAACAGGCCAGAGAAATCTTAATGAGAAAGTTAACAGACTGGCTGACTTTTCCTTGGTGTGCAAGACAGGCGTGCAAGGCTATTAACAATAGAACTCTGGACAAAGCCCTGTGGAGAGCACGTGAATATTGATTCTTAGTCTTAAACCCATAAATAATTCATAAGGCAATTGTAGCTTAAAGATACAGGCATTGCTTTTATTTTTTCCTGGGACAATGGTATTCAGAAACTCACTATATTCAGTATCCTATAAAAAGAGTCTTCTTATCTTTTAAGAAACCACTCAAATTTCATCTCATTCCTAAAGCCTTCTCGGACCATCTAGTCCTCACCAATCACTCCCTTTTCTGAACTCCAAGAGCATTTATTGCCTATAGCATTCACTGGGCATAAGCTATTAGGTATCTTTAAAAAAAAAAAAAAAAGACATGGTCCAATAGGTAATAAAACCCTCCAAAGTAGGGATCACATTACATTTCTCTCATTATCCCCAATACCTATACTGGAGCCTGGTCCTCAGCCCATAAGTGTTCAATAAATATTTGTTGTTAATGATGATATGTTGTAGATGCATCTGAAACATAATCCGGACAAACACAATACAGGAAAAGTGCAAATCATCATCTAACGAACATGCAAGCCAAGAAATCAATATGAGAGAGCTGTCTGAGCACCAAGTGAAAGACAAAGTAATATACTCTTCCCTGCCCTAAGATCCAACATGGTGATGGATTATGCTACATAAAATTATCGATAAAGACCAATGTAGTCACAATGATTTCTAAGCAGCAGGAAGAAACATTAGATACAAAATGTAACACTATAACAAAGGCAGCAGAACTGAGAGGCCCTAAGTGGAATAATAGATACATTCATCTGATGAAGAACCTCTTTGCAAATAAGTAACTTCAAGTGTAATGAAAGCATGATGCTTTCATTTCCTCCTTCTCTATTTCCCCAACCTAGAGACTGTGATTCTGATTTCCCTCAAGATTCGTAGAACGCGCGTCACTTGCCCCTTAAACAAAGAAGCAGAAAGGCAAACTTGGCCATTCAACCATTGCCAAAACAAACCCAGCCCTTTCAAATGAGTTAAGTTCTCATGATAAGAGTCAGGTTGAATAAATTCATATAATTCTTAATTACATACACAGAAAGGGTAGAACAATCTGCTTATTTCTGGTCCAAATTCCTGTCTTCTTCCATGAGGTTTGGCTTACTAACTCAGCAGCAGCAGATTAGGGCCAAATCTATTCCATCAATGAACCTCATCTTGCCTTTCTCTGTCACTCTTGTGTACCCTTTCTCTACCTATATCCTTCCTTTTGTCCCAGAAAGTAAGGGACTCTTAGGCAGAAAGCTCTACCATCTTCACTGAGCATATAGGTAACATATTCAGCACTTCTATTGGTCTGACTAAAGTGAAGCAGTGAAAAATTCAATCAGACCAATCCAAAAGTCCCTGGGTCCTGGCAGAGATCTGGGGCAGGGGTAGGAGAGTGGGGACCACAAGATGATGTTTTTCCCTCAACTTGTAGGTGCCTTATTATTGCATGAGCAGCCTAAATGGGAGAATTAATTTTACTGGTCACTTCAATAGAACATTGATAAGGATTTAACTGATTTTTAATAGCATTTCCTAATTCTTTGGCCTAATTGACCAGTCAACAAGATTTGAACTAATACACTTACTCCTTACCTTACCCACTTCCATGCTTCTCAGTCACATTTAAAATTTTGAATGGAATAAAGAACTTGCAAAACTATGTAGCTATATAGACATGGCTCTAATGGCCCAGATTTTCTCCGCTATATTTTTATACTTTTGGTATATAAAATTCACTAGTTAAAGGAAATGAAGATTGAATTCCATGGGTTAATTTTTGTATAGCAACAACAATTTCTATAACCAGCTTGGCTTCTTCCATGGCCAAAGGATGATCAATACCATCTCAACTCTTTGAGACAATTGGCTCATGGCATCTTTCTGTGGGTCAAAGTTCTCATTGAAAGAAAGAAAGAATTTTTTTTCCTGGAAAAAATATATAAAATATTCCTTAATTTAGTGAATTCAGGAAGCCATATCATTATAGTATGTGAAGTTTTCCTTCTAGATCCTAAAGACATGGACTTAGAAATGATTCCTGTACTCACGGTCTTCAGGTCCGGTGGGTGCAGTGGCTTGAGATGCTCCAAGCCTTTTTCTTGTTTGTAGGGAATATTTCAATGCGATGCATTCATGTCCAGAAACATCCAGGAAGAACACTGGAAAGTATCTAAATAGAAATACAGAGGAGCTCATTCAGCATGATCGTTTTGAAGGCTAATGGGGGCAGTCCACAAAATGGTGAGTTGGAGCCATGGCTGGAGCCAGGAGGCACTAAGGGGCAGAAAGTTGAATTCCCCACTAGATGGCACTAGGACACATCTGTGGCATCCGTGGGTACTGTTACCATGGCAGAGCAGAGGAACGGGATCAGCTTTTATACCATAGGCAAGGTCCTACATGGAGTACCAATGGATTAAAGTGAGTATATGTGGACATTTCATACCTTCTCAGGTTTGATCCTACATTGAAGGGTATGCTTGGGGTGGCATATGTGTATGTTCTTATGAGTATGATTATCAGTTTGGGTATGAGTATATATATACACATGTGTGCACACAGATACACCTACATACTTGTATATTAGATTATATAGATATGAGTATAGATTTGGGACCATTAGCACAATAAATGGAAATCATATTGGAGAAAGGGGATTATCTTCTGTTGAGTGTATATTGAGTACTAGGCCTTTTCCTGTGCTTTCTCATTTAATGTTCACAATAGCTGTGAAAAGTGGCTATTATTGTCCCATATTTACCAAACTTGATGGATTTCACATAGGTTAAAGAACTTGCCCAAGGTCACACAGGTGGGAAGCTGCAGGGCCTGGACTGAAATGCAGTTCTGCTGAGCTCTAAAACCATAATGCAGTCACGCCTCACATCATACAGAGTTGCTACAGTTTCTTACAATGTGCAAATTAACTCCAGGGAATTTGGTTTGTGGTATGTTTGCACAAATAATACTGACATGTGCATTATACAAAATGAAAATAAAATATATGAAAAAGTTTGATTTATGTTGGACTACAAACAAACATAAAAAGCTAAATAAATAAAGCATTCCACTTTCCCCTTTTTAACCCCAAGATAATTATTTTAAAAAAACCCACCATAGAAAAATACACAAGAATTAATTCCATTATATCATTCTATTAAAATAGGAGTCATTTAGAAGAATATTAAGCTTATTTTAAAGTGGATATATCAAATCCACATGCATACATAATTAAAGCCATTCACTGCCTCAAAATACATTCACATTAAGGTAACAGTATGACTTTCTTTTGCGCTGCCTCTTCACATTTGTAGGAAAAGCCATTTCCACTGAGATGGTTGGTGTTCCCCTTAACTCTACCGCTCAACTATGGTCATTGTCACTGAAGACATTGTAGCCTTTGGACACCAGCCTTTTAATTTTTTCTTATCCAGAAGAAGGTGTATTGTTGCATAAATTGTGTTTTTGTGAGACAAATTAAACAATGTAGTATATATTGATATTTAGCACAGTGTCTGACAAATAGTAAATGCTGAATAAAAGTCAAGAGTGGTGGACATGATGCCTACAGGAGGAAGAAAAGCAAGGAGACGAGGAAGAGAGAGCTGAAGGAATATGTGAACTCAAATAAAATCTTAAGGCTCACCCCCACCAGCTGACTGAATGGATCCCCTCTTGGCCAAGGGAATATCCTAAAACTAAATTGCCTACCACGAGGAGGGAGGTCAGACATGCCTCATCATGCTCCCCTCCCTTCTTAGAGACATCCTTTGTAACCCACTAACAGGCCTAAGGGTATGCAAGACAAATCTGCAGGTCCTCAATGTACACAATAAATATATGTCCAGGTGGCTTGTCTCTGATTAACAGCTCCTTATCTCAAAACATTCCAAGCCTTTAGACAAAGCTTCAAGTCTTTAACCAATTACAAGTCAAAGAATCTTTAAAGCCACCTATAACCTATAAGCACCCCTGCCCCCTTCGAGATGGCCCACCTTTTTGGGCCAAACCAATATATGCCTTCCATGTATTGATTTATGACTTTACCTGTCTCCCTGAAATATATAAAACCAAACTGTAACCCAGCCACACTGAGCCCACTTGTTCAAGGCTTCTTGGGTGTGGCTCTGAGTCATGGTCCTCAAATTCGGCTCAGAATAAATCTCTTTAAAATTATTTTACAGAGTTTGGCTTTTTGTTCCATTGACAAACAGAAGGAGAGTAGGAAAGTGAGATGAAAGGAGAGGATGAGGAAAAGAGGAGGAAGGTATAATTGTGGAGAGATGAATGTGAAAGTTAATCTGCAGCTCTTTTCTTCTTCTCCCCAGAGGTTCAAAAAAGACATCTGAAACAATATGGGATTTTAAATATCTATCCTGCACCTTGCATTCTGTTCTTCACCTTAGTCATTGCAGTTTTCTGTTTTGTCTAAGATGGGTTAGCTTCCCTAAAGGCTACGGAAGAATGTGCTGAGAACTAAGCCCCCAGCTGAGGCAGTGGGATTGAAAGAGGAGAATGACAAGCAGTATTCCATCAAATTGTACTCTGGCTGCTGGGAAAATATGTTGGTTGTGCTGTTTAAAATTGACTTTTTGGCTGCATGATAAAAATGAATGCTGGCACTCCAAAACTGCTTGGAAGTTGTGAAAGCTCCCTCTAGAAAAGTCGAAGCAAAATAGAGACATTTTCTCTGGTCCTTCAGAACTGTAATGAACATTAACTGCAAAATAATGACGTCTCTGAAAGTTGAGAAGTCACACCTCAGGTGGAAGGAAAAAGAAAAATATTCTCTGTTGCTTTTGACAGTAAAATTCTACTTAACAAATTTCCTAAGCAGACTTTTGCCGTGTCAAGTCCTCAGTCTTTGTGTCTTTCATTTGTGTTTAAGAATGTTCAAAATTGAATTGATAACAAAATAATAGTAATAATAATAAAGGCAAACATTTATTGAGCACTTATTAAATGTACAGCACTGGTTTCCATGTTTTATATCATTTTATACTTAATACAACCCTACAAATTAGGTACTATATTACAGATGAGAAAAATGAGGCTCAGAGAATTTGAATAATTTGGTTAAAGTCACACAAGTAGTAGGTGGCACAGCTAAAACTCAAACCCAGGGGCTAGCTGAAGCCAAAGCCCTTTTTGTGGTCCCCCATGCTATATATAGATAACATTCAAAACGCCTATGTCAGTGCCTGGCACACAGTAGGTATATGGTAATACTCATCTTTGCTTTCTTTCCATTATTACCCTTGGATTGTTACCTCCCTCAGTAAAGCTCTATTTCAATCTGTACATAGTTTGAGAGAATGTCACGTGCAGGGAGTGAAACTAACTTCAATCTGAGGATATGAAATATTCATTCTTTCATGGATGTTTCTGTTTTGCAGATCCTAGATATTTGCATAAAAGCCTAGCATCCTCTCCCAGGCTCAAGAAACCATAAGATGTGGGCAACAGCGGGAGGCTGCCTACATGGATATTTGAGGAGGTAAGACATGCATTGGTGAGAAGGAAGACATCTGACTCTGTTGAGTTTTCTTTATCTGTCCCATTCGGAGACCTTCCTACTTACATAATCACATAGTATACATAAACTTTTAAAATTAGAGAAAAATTCCAAAGTATGACCTTGTTTCCAGCAGGTGATTTCCTGAGCTATTAGAGGACAATAACAAGTTGGCTCAGGAGCACTGGGCATGGTAGCCACCAATTAATTATTGCCTCAATAAGAGGACAAGCCCCTCAACAGTAGCTCTGTCAAAGGAATAACTGTCTCAATTCTTTCCCTACAGTCTCTCTTTATCTTCTTAATCCCCAAACTAGGATAGCAAGATGAACGAAGAAATTGATGCCCAGAGCTGTCTACGGTTATACCATTAAATTATAACTGACCTAGAACCTAGGTTTTTTATGTCCTGCTCAAGGAAATCTTTAATTCAAAGCATTTCTACAAATTCTGAAAGATGCCTTGCTGGGGGAAAAAGGGGTGGGGGGTGGAAAGAATCCTAATTAGTTAAAAATGTTTAGAAAATATAGCTTTATCTATCACCCTTTTAGAAATTTAGAATGTATATTTTGCATACACTCTCATAAATCCTGCTGTAGATTTTTAAAACCATGTTTTGACTGCAGCTTATTTATTTATTTATTTATTTATTTATTTTTTATTTCAGGATATTATGGGGGTACAAACATTTTGGTTACATGCTATGACTTTGCCTCACCCAAGCCAGGATTAGAGGTATGCCCTTTCCCCCATACAATGCTCACCCCCCAGCCCCCAATGAATATTACTACTGTGTGAGCACCTTAGTGTTGATCAGTGCCAATTTGATGGTGAGTACATGTGGTGCTTATTCTTCCATTCTTGTGATACCTCACTTTAGAGATTGGGCTCAAGCTCTATCCAGGAAAATATAAGAGATGGTAGATCACCATTGTTTTTGTAATTGAATAGTATTCCATTGTATACATATACCATATTTTATTAATCCACTCATGTATTGATGGGCACTTGGGTTGTTTCCATATCCTTGCAATAGTGAATTGTGCTACCATAAACATTTGACTGCAGATGTCTTTATTATAGAATGTCTTTTGTTCCTTTGGGTAGATGCCTAATAGTGCTAGTGCTGTATCAACTGGTATTTCTGTTTTTAGTATTTTCAGGTGTCTCCAAATTCTTTTCCACAGAGTTTGTACTAATTTGCAGTCCCACCAGCAGTGTAAGAGTGTTTGTATCTCTCCACATCCTTGCCAGCATTTGTTGTTTTGGGATTTTTTGATAAAGGCCATTCTCACTGGGGTTAGGTGATATCTCACTGTGGTTTTGATTTGCATTTCCCTGATGATTAGAGATGTTGAGCATTTTTTCATATGTTTGCTGGCCATTACTCTGTCTTCTTTTGAAAAGTTTCTGTTCATGTCCTTTGCCCATTTATTGATAGGGTTGTTTGAGTTTTTCTTGTTGATTTTTTTTTTTTTGAGACAGAGTGTCACTTTGTTGCTCTGGCTAGAGTGAGTGCTGTGGCATCAACCTAGCTCACAGCAACCTCAAACTCCTGGGCTTAAGCAATCCTACTGCCTCAGCCTTCCGAGTAGCTGGGACTACAGGCATGCACCACCATGCCCAGCTAATTTTTTTTTTCTCTATATATTTTAGTTGGCCAGCTAATTTCTTTCTATTTTTAGTAGAGACGGGGTCTCACTCTTGCTCAGGCTGGTCTTGAACTCCTGACCTCCAGCGATCCACCCGGCTAGGCCTCCTAGAGTGCTAGGATTACAGGCGTGAGCCACTGCGCCTGGCCTGATTTTTTTTTTTTTTTTTTTTTGAGGTAGGTATACATAGATTCTTGTTATCAGCCCTTTATTGGATATGTAAAAAGCAAATATTTTCTCTCATTCTTTAGGCTGCCTATTCACTCTAATGATAGTTTCCTTGGCTATGCAGAAGCTTTTTAATTTGATCGGGTCCCATTTATTTATTTTTGTTGCTGCGGTGATTGCTTTGGGGGTCTTCCTCATAAATTCTTTGCCTAGGCTGATGTCTGAAAGAGTCTTCCCTACATTTTCTTCTAGGATTCTTAAGGTTTCATGCCTTAGGTTTAAGTCTGTTATCCACTGTGAGTTGATTTTTGTAAGAGGTAAGAGGTAGTTATCCAGTTTTCCCAGCACCACTTATTGAAAAGAGACTCTTTCCCCCAGTTATATTTTTGTCTGCTTTGTCAAAGATTAGCTGACAATATGTGGATGGTTTCATCTCTGGGTTCTCAGTCCTGTTGCAAAGGTCTATATCTCTGTTCTTGTGCCAGTACCATGCTTTTTTAGTTACTATAGCCTTATAGTACAGCTTGAAGTCTGGTAGACTGATATCTCCCAGTTTGTTCTTTTTGCTTAAGATTGCTTTGGCTATATGAGGACTTCTCTAGTTCCATACAAAGCATAGAATTATTTTTTCTGGATCTGTAAAGTTGCCACAGAGCAACTCAGCCCAGAAAGCAGCTTCTCTCATTACTCCCTACCCCCAAGGGCAGGGTTTGCTCCAACTCAAAAGACAAGCCCCCAGGCGAGGAACGTCCAGAAAGTGGCTTCTCTTGTTACTCCTTTCCTCCAAGGGTGGGGCCTACTCTGTCAGGCTGGGGCAGGGGCATGGCCTGAGATGGTTGCCTGAGCTTGCTCTGCTGGGTTGGGGAAGGGGTGGTGCCCAGAGCCACAACATGCCCCAGCGTTTCTAGGCTGTGGACCCCCAAAATGGCAGCTGCCCACCCACAGAGAGCCAGCACTGGAGGGAACTGCTCAGGTGCAGCAGGTGCTGGGTTTGGCAGGCTGTCTCAACAAGCCACTGGCTGTCCCCACTGCTTCCCTGTCCCACTTACTCATGTCAGTCCAGTAGAGGGTCCTACACTCTCTGTCCCACCCTGTACCAGCCAAATTTTTGGCAGTTTCCAAGGGCAGAGCCTTCCTTTTGGTGTTCACCTCCTTTGTTCTGGTCACGGTGACCACCAGAGGCCAGGTGCTTGTCTCCAAACTCCCTCCTGTGGACCTGGGAAGTGTCCACTCAGACTAGTCCTTCCCTCGCCCAGTGTGGACCTAGCACAGAGCATTGGAGAGTTCAAATGTTTCCCGCTAATGTCTCTTCTCCACATAGCCTGTCATCCTGTGCGACAACTTCGCACTGACTTCAGGCGTTTCCCTGCCTGAGTGGATGAGGAGGTCAGTGGAGGAAGAGTCGTCCTCCTGTGGGTCAGATCACACTGCCCCAGCTGGCCAACGAGCATGGCTGTCCCATGCTCGATTCCCTATTGTATATCTCGGACTCTCCAGACTTTGTGGTCAATTCTCCAATTCACCTCTTCTTTTTCCAGCGCTGCTTGTCCCTCGCTGCTTCTCTGCAGATTCACTATGCTGTTCCTGTGGGAGAGTGATCCACTCGAATGTAGCTGTCCATGTTCTTCACCTCCTACTCTGGGAGCAGAGAGCCAGGAGGTCACCATTGATCCACCATTTTCCCCCCATAAAGCCCAGTTTATTTTTTAAAACACCTGCTAATATATTCAGAGGCACTAAGTATTCCTCAAAATCCGTTTTAGATCATACATCTCAAAATGATTCAGAACCAGTTCTGGCAATGCTCTTTATTAATCACAATAGTAGAAATAATCATAATCATAATTTCTTTTTACTGGTATTTCTGTTATACCAGCTCACTCCAGAATACTCCCATAGCTTTACAACAGGTCTCCCCAGGCCCCAACTTTTCCCATCTGATTTATGCTCCTGCTAGATTTGCCTTCCCTCAATACCCTCCTTATGCCCGCTTCCTGACTTTTTATCCACCATGATACCCCACTTTTCTCAGTATAAATTCAACTACTTGGTCTCCCTTTCTTTCTAGGTTCTTATTCCACCGGTCTCCAAGGTGAGCTCTTTGGTTTAACTAACAGGGCTCATTCTCTGATCCCTAACTAGGTCACACACTCCCTGCTTTTAAGGTCTTTCCTTCTCCCATCTTCCCACATGTGCTGGCATGGGTTTTTCAACAGACTGTGGCTTCCTCTGAAAGCAGAGGTTGTTACCTGCTTGTCATTGTTTCCCTCTCCACACTCAGACCCATGTCGTGCACCACGGATGTTGTAACAATGAAAGCTGGCCCCCTGTGCTAACTTCACTTCCCATCCTATATCTCTCAAAAATGAATGTTCACAAGCAGGGCCACTTTTGATGACCTGAAACTCAGAAACTCATGTGGTTTTATTTTTTAACTTTATGATGACAAAGCATTATTATTATGGACATTGGAAATACTTAAAAGAACTACACTGGAGGAAAACAAGCAATAAATAATTTAGTTCTGTATTTTTAAAAAATGTTACTGCAATTCTAGACCTTCAGTTATAGAAGAGTAGCTGTAGGTTGGCCATGGGTGCCCAACTATGAATAAATAAGGCCTATAAAAATATAAACTCCAACTAGTTACATCTTTGCCACAGAAAGGTCACTGCAGAAGACTCAATGGATATGAAGGCAGAGAGGGCAAGATAGAAGGACAATCTATAGTCAAAAGATCTGGCTTTGGGTCCTAGTTTTATGGCTGACTCCTGAGTGATCTTGAGAAAATCTCCTTAACCTCCTGAGCAGCAGTTCCCTCTACTGTAAAACAAGAAGTGTAATATTTAAACCCATAGGGTTACTGTGGGAATTAACTGTGGTAATTGCTATAAATGTCTTATAATTTATAAGGGGCTCTGCAAGTGTGAGTTATTATTAAGAAAACATTCCAGGTATCTCCAGCTTTTTTTAAAATGCAAACAAGAAATGTTTCCAGCTGCCCTAAAGAAATATTTCATCACGAGATGTGTGATTCTCCTATGTCTGTGTGATTGCGACGTGTTTAAGCTCTAATTCTGTTCATATTACATTCGGCAGAGTCAACTTCTTAACAAAACATTCTTCACCTTATTGTTTGGAGGCTGATGTTCAAGCTGGTGTTAGCAAAGTATTATGACTAACATTTCCATTATATTAATAGATGCTGATTCCAACTTTAGACTTTCAACTACACACACACACACACACACACACACACACACACCCACAATTAGGCTTATTTTCCCCCTCCCCTCTCCTTCTCCTTCCCTTCCCCCTTCCTTCCGTACTTTCCTTCCTTCTTTTCTCCCTTCCCATTCCCTCCCTCCTTCCTTTTCTCCCTTCCACCCTTCCTTCTCTCTCTCCTACCTTCCTCCTCTCTCTCCTACCTTCCTCTTCTCCCCTTCATGCCTCTATCACTTCTTTTCCTCCAACAAGATCCCAGAAACATTCACATCAGAAAACGCCACTTGAACCTTTGTCAAGAGTGACATATTTTACTTCTCCCCTGCCTGAGTCAGCCTGAAACACTTTCAAAGCCTCGCCATTTCCTCCAGAGCATACAGGCAGGCTCTATCTAGTAGGTAAAATGTACATAACTGTATGTTATTTACCAGTTAGGTCCCAGAGCAGATGATAAAGTTAATGCGTAATCTACTATGTGGGGTACTCGATTACTGAAGAATGTTCCCCAGACATCCCATCCTACAGGGGCAATACATTTTCTACGACATGATGGGAATTATTGACTCACTGGACCAGAACGCTCTCAGAGTTCACATAAAGGCCCTATTTCCATAGCGGATTGAAAAGCCAACAGACTCTGGTTTTTTGCATATTCACAGTTTGCAAATTATTGATCCACTAATGAATCAACTGAGCATCCTCTGAGGGTCCTTAGCTCCTGTGTGTGCAACTCTCCTTCAGGAGGCCCGAGTCTCGGAACTCCCCAGACCAGCAGCTGCATAGCAGCTGTTAATGACACTCAACTTCTCAGATTGTTTTTGTCTTTAAAATGTAATATTTCAGCTTTCCCTAAACCATACAAGGTCAGGGAATATAATATCCCCTAGTAAATAAGAGAAATGCCCAATTACATTATAAATAAGAAAGGCCTATCAAAACATAGTCACAGAATTTTCAAACTGGAATGAAATGTAATGAAATTATTTACAACTTATTACACATTAAGGCTAACCGTGGTGAATTAAAAGCAAGACTCTCTTTTAAACAAAGTGCTTCTGTGTGTGTGTGTGTGTGTGTGTGTGTGTGTGTGTGTGTGTATACGTGTGTACTGATTTTCCCGAAGGGTCATTGTTAGAGTTTGTTTCATTGAATTCAGTTGTGTCACAAATGAAGAAGGAGAGACCAGGAGGAGTGGGCGGGGTGGTCCTGGAACCTGGTCTTCCAGATTTCTAGGACTGCAGCCTTCCCGTTGCACCAACAGTTTCTTAGGAAAGTATGTTCTCCAGTGACTGACACAAGCTACACAGGCTACATGGAATATTTTGAGAGAAGGGTCAAAACTTGATTTCATCCCCATCTGGTGTACTGGAACAACTGTTTTCTAAATTTCAGTGTAAAGATCAATTCTGTCTTGAAAGACCGCTATCACATATGCAGATGAAACATCACACTGCTATTTGCAGAGGAACAAATAGCTCCTCTATTTCCATGGTCTCTCTGTTCCCACCAGCCTTTACAAATCATCCTTCCAACTCATACTTCAGTGGACAGCCTTCTGCTTATTGCAGAACTCCAAACTGGAACCAGTGTTCTGCACCATCACTCTCCCTCTTTCTTGGAAATTCCCCCTCTCTTCCCATGTTCCTGTCCTCTCTTGCACTGGAATGGAGGGGGCAGCAGCAGATGCTTTTGTTGAGATCACAGAGATTCACATATGTCAAGTGCTCACTCTATGCTGAATAAAAGAATGAGTGGATTCCAGAACAGGTCCAGCCAGGGACCTGTCCTATTTGGCTTTGCTCTCTGAAGGATCCACATGTTCTCATATTTAAAAGATTGAAAAGACTTCGAAACCCACACAATTGGTTCTCTAGCAGTGGAATTTCAGCTTCAGTGCAAGCAGTGAAGTCTTGAGTGGTATGTCTTTGCATTGCACCTACTCGATCTATTTTTCCATCAAGGGCTCATAAGCACCACAACAGCAATGACCTTTTCCTTACTCCTGTGTTTAACCCCCAGTGGTCATTATATTGCTCTGTCCAACAAATGCTGATGTCCAGCTCTTTCTGCTCCTTCCATCCCCAGATAATTTAGAGTCGACACTAACAAAATGTTTTGCAACTTACAGCATGAAGTCATTAAAGATCCTCTGTCAGGTAATTGATAAAAGAACAGTCTAGCCTGTCCTTCACATTCACTGGCTCAAAGTTCATGCAAACTGCACTTGTACAAATCATACCTATGCCACCTTTGGCCTGCCCATTTGAGATTATCATCCATTATCCATCAGGGGATAAATGGTGATGTTGATCCCTGGCCTTCTATGCTACCTGACAGTTGGGCTGCTAGGGAAATTTCCAGGCCCCCACCAATACTAGGATTCTGGAATGCTGTAACGCCAGAGGAAAGGATCTTGACGGAGAGGTCCCTACGCCCAGCACCAAGTGGAAGCTCCCAGTTCTCATATCATAGCCAGGGGCCATAATTGTGCCTCAGTATCTACATCTTCTATCTAGGTCTTCTGAGCAAAGCTGAGGGACGTGCTCCCCAAGGCACGTATCTCCTCACTAAGCCAACTCTCCCTTCCCCTCCAATTCCTCTTGGCCTCATGCATGACTTTCTCTCTTCATGCAACATTAGTATAGTATAGGTGGTGTGTGAGGCAGAAGACGATTTCTGGCAACCAATTGGGTAGGCACCTTCCCAGGGAAAGTTTGTTTGTTTTTTAAACCTCAAGCATAGGTTTAAGGTGCTTTTAATTTATGAAAATGCATTGGTTGAATTTGGCTCACTAATATAAAATCACAGCTTACATGTCTAATAAATTTTCTCTTGACATCAGCCAGTTAACCTGAATATAATTTAATAATTTGTTAACTAACTTTCTTTTATTGTTAATGCCAATTATCACTTGACTTTTTAGCCATAGTAAATTTATAATATCTGCATTATTCTTGAGTGTTATTTATAAGACAAAATAAAAAAACATGCTCACCATCATTGCCTTTAAACCCACAATTATATGTAGTCTAAACACACCACTGAGCAATGTGCTCAGAGATCATTAAACCCCAACTCTCCATCAGACAAGCCAGAAGTTTCCAAGGTCAACAGGGTCCTGCATATGTCAGATCTGCAATCACACCATGGCAAAGGTGAGGCAGAAATCAGGTAGACCAGAGGTTTCCATTTAACACCCATGCAGTACACCCAAATAGTTGGAACGGATTTTTGAACTTCCTCCCACGGGCACAGATAGAGCTATAAATATGTCCTCTTGTTTTACTGACAGGAACCTCAAGAGGTTGATATTCATCTGTCCCAAATAAACTCTTGCAGGATTCTCTTTAGATTTTTTATTACCACTTTGGAAAAATGTGCAAATAATTTGGTGACAGGCTAACCTTTGTTTGGCTGAACATTATTAAATATACAACAATTATCACATACAGTATATTCTACGTGCATACAAGCCCCTTCAGGATAATGCATATTCTCAACCCCTACAGAAAAAAGTAATGAATTATTAACATTCACTCTTCAAGCTCTGTAAAACTAACTCTCAGATCGTGGCACTGAACACTCACTGCTCTGGCACCTACACAGGCTGGCTGGAGAATTCATGCACTATAGTGTTTGACACACTCATTCTCTCAGGTGAAATACTGCAGGCAAAACTGCATAATTTATTAGGCTGCTACAGCAGAGCTGAATAATTAGATCATCTCTTTATACAAGGCTACATTTTATGATGATTTTGTAAACCCTATCATCTAAATTGGGGTTGCATGGGTATGTGGGGAGGAAATGGAAAGTAAACTAATTGGAAGATGCTGTATGTGAAATAACAATTATACCATTCCATGACACCAAAAGTATGACCCCCATCCTCAAAAAGTTTGCAAGTCATCTATATTATTGGCTAACAAGCACCTCAGATATCCTAATAATAGAAAAATGATCATATATATGTATATATATACACACCTATACACACATGCAATGTGTTTTTATTTTGGTGAGTAGGGAGGAAAATAAAGAGAAGCTTAAAAGCCAATAATTTCTCCCATGAACAAATTTGAAAAGAAGAATTTCCAAATTTCCAAATGTTAGCAAGAGGGGACAAAGTTAGAGAAAGAGTTATGTCTTACCCCACGGTTCCTCCTGAGCCTTGAAACGATGATTCTGAAAAGAGTAGCCAACGTCACCAAGAAGACCACATGGAGTAAGAATTTAGGGTCCTTTTCAGAGGGCCAAGGCCGAGAAGACAGCCAGCGTGGAAGACATGAAAGTGTCCAGGGATTTGATCTCCTGGCTCACCCAATTCTTCCTCCCTCTTTCTTAGTCCCTCAGCACTAATTAAAGTGGGTGTGTCATCTAGGAGATTTGCTTTTGTATGGCCTCCCCTGGACGACTCTCATTAGCATCCCATTCTCCTCCAATGGCCAAGCCATACGCAAGGACCAGCTTGTTTTCCCATTGGAGAATTTGCTTCCTATTAAGTAGCCAGAAAACCCATCTCAGGGGCACCTGCTACAACCCTTGGAAGATAATTCTTCCTGTGGCCAGTCTGGTTCTGCTTGGCCTCCCCTCTGCTACATTGTTTCCTTCTCTTTTTTCTTTACACATTACTGAGAGGTTAAATTTTTACGAATCTTATATTGATAAGACATTTCTGTCTTTGAGCTGATGAAAGATAAGGAGGGCTCATACACCTGGGCCTCCCGGGGCGGAAAACTCCATTTGAGAAACTAATTGGCTGTCTTGATTGTTGGTACCTGAGCGTACTTTATCATGAAATTCAGATGGGAGAGGCAGGTTCAAAGAAAAGGTCAAGAGAAACCCTTCCCATAGAATCTGATCCCTTTCTCTCTGAAAGAAGACCAGACTGAAGTCAAATTACACCACCACGGCTATTTCCAAACTGAAGCAACTCAAAACTAGGAGCTTAGAACCCCAATCTTCATCACTTTCATTTCATTCTCCTCCTCTTCATTTCGTTATCACAAAAAGAGACAAAAATAACATTTTATTCCCCAACGTTATATTTTATAACATTGAGTAGAATGACTTGCACATATTTGCCTTGAGCACAGAGTAAAAACTGAGACTATCTTGTATTCAGTGTTTCCTTTGAACATCACATAATTGGTCCCCAGATTTCCCTGAAATCTAAGATTTTTATTCTGAAAACCTTACATTAGCTATGACTTTAAGGATCAACTCCCTTTAAGCCTCAATATCTATTCCTTGCCTTTAGAAATGGAACTCTTTTTCCAAAGGCTCAGCATGCTGTCTTTTGGGCTTTTGCTATATCTATAGCAACCACTCTGTTGGGGAACCTTACAAATAAAACTAGGCTTTGGAGTCTGGGCACATACAAAAAGATAAATTGCAACAATAAACATTTAAGATTCTTTGTTTAAACCACCAAGGATGGCTTATTAATAGTTGCTGATGTGTTGCTCTTTGTTCTGATTAAAGGGTATTTTTTTTTTCTTAAAATTTAGGATATCTCCAAGTTAACTTGCTCTTGCATTTAAGAAATTGCCATATGATAATTCAATATTAGACCCATGCTTAGAAGAAATGTGTGGTTCCAACTGGCAATTAAGGGTGAAGTCTTGTTAACCTGTGCCGAATTTCCTAATGCTCTCCAGGAGTTACAGGTCTCCATTTTGAAAGCCTCCCCTTTAAAGAAATTTAATGGCTTTATGAGGCCATTTACCCTATTCTCAGCATTCCTGTGAAACTGACTGGAGAAAAAGTACCAAATATTTTACAACGAGGAACGAATAAAGAAAATAATGTCTAGTCATGTTGGATTCAATGCCACATTTTCTTTTAGTCAATAATCAACTTACTAAAAGAAACAAGGGCTCCTAGGAGAAATGCCTTATTCTTGGTTTGGGATAGAAACACACAAAATGAGCCTAGAGAATTTTGCAGTGCCGAAAGGTAAGAGGTGTTTAAACAGACACAGACGCTCTTACCCACACAGGAGGTGGGTATGTCAAAGGAACGCAAGAGCCAAGAGCTTCCAATGGCAAAAATTGCAACGATTTGAACAACAAAGTAACTAAAGTAGTAAAATAAAATAAACATTCATGAATCCATACTGATATAAGTAAGTAAATTATTAAATAAATAAATGGGGAGAAGAGACAAATCTCAGAACATTCCAAATAATTTCTGCAGATACTCAGCCCTCAAGAAGGTACAAGGTGGGCTACTCTCTGTGACTCTCTTCCAAAGAATGTGCACATCATGGACATTGGAGATACCAGACAGGCACTACCTCGAACATCAAAAATGATGTCATCTTTTGGTATCCTTCGTGTACCCTTGATATGAAGTGATGAGACTAGCACTTTTCTTCTGTGGGCTTCCTCTAACTAACTAAGTAAGTAAGTAAATAAATAAATCCACTCTAATCATACTTACAACATCAGACAAATCTACAAGATACCTGAGCTGTAGTGACAAAGCTGTCAAGGTCATTAAAAAATGGCAAGCCTGAGAAACTGTCACAGCCAAGAGGTTCCTAAAGAGACATAATGCAATGTAGTACACCCTGGATGAGCTTCTAGAAGAGAAAAAGATAAAAACTAAGGAAATCTGAACAAAAGTTTAATAATGGAACAAGATTGGTTCATTAATTGTGACCGATATACCATACTGATGGAAGTTGTTAATAATAGGGAAAAAATTAATATGGGGTATATGGGAAGTTTATCTTTGTAATATTTCTATAAATCTAAGCCTATTCTTTCAAAAGTTTATTTTCCAAAAAATACAATCTACCCAGACAAAACCTAAGTGCATGGACACAATGGCATGCAACAAATGTTTGTGGGATTTGTGAAAATAAAATTTGTTCCTTAGTCTCTGTGAGTTTACCCTAGTGTATCACTTTCTACCCAAGAGTTCTTCTTTTATTCAATACCAAAAATGACTTTGAGGGTAAAAATGGTATAAATTCTATAGTGGAAGAATCAGAATATCTTAGAAGAAAAATAAATATTGACATTACTTATACTCACAGCAGAATTTTCAAATGATAACGCTCACAAGAGACTAAAGTTTATTTCCAAAATATTTTCAGATTTATTTGTGATGCCAAATTATGTGTTAATGTATTGATGAAGGTAAGGCAGATGTTCTCCATTTTGAACATCAAAATCTTGAGGCAGAGACACATGTAGAATGTGTTTAAGGCAGAGATATGCTTAATAATCTTCATATTGGCAATAATTAGGTTGTGGCCAGGGCAAGCTGTTTCAGTTCTCTGGGGTTTAGATTCCTTGTCTGAAAAATGAAGAATACTTCCATCATAGAGGAAAGTTTATGTACAACCACTATCACCCAGCTCCAAACACATAAAATATAATACATTGATTTATATTTTAAAATAAAGAAAGAACTGTACTAAATATTAAGGAAAAAAATTCACTTTGGTAGGCTGAGGCAGGAGAATTGCTTGAGGTCAGGAATTTGAGACCAGCCTGGACAACAAAGCAAGACCCCATCTCTACAAAAAATTAAAAAATGAGCCAGGTGTGGTGGGGTATACCTGTAATCCCAGTTACACAGGAGGTTGAGACAGGAGGATCTCTTGAACCCAGGAATTTGAGGCTGCAGTGAACTATGATGTCATCACTTCACTACAGCCTGGGTTACAGAGCAAGACTCAGTCTCAAAAAAAAAAAAAATAATAATAATATAAAATAAATAAAAGCAATTTGGAGTAGGTTTATTGCCTGGCTTATATCTCCAGTAACTCAAATTTTATGCCTTCAATTATAAGTATAAAATGAAGACATCTTCAGGCATTTTAAAAACTAGGTTTAGTATTGTAGGAGCCTTGTTGAAAAAATGATTAAAAGATGTAATCCATCAGAAAGAAAAATAAATTCAGAAGGAGTGGGATTCAAGAAAGTTGGTGAACAAAGAAACTGGATATTGTGATGACAAAAATACATAGGCATTTACTGTAAATAATCAAGAAAATATGCTTCCTTTTATCTTTAAAGCATGTTGGAATTAAAACTCTAGTCAGCAGTAGCATGAAAATTGGGAGTGAGGAGATCTAAGGGGTATTGGGAGTACGGAGGTCCTTCTTTGTACACTTTGTTAAAAAAATTAGTAATGGCACAAGAAGCAAGTTACAGAATAAGACTTTGTATATAACATTGATGCCTATTATGTAAAATTTAAAAATCCCTAATAAAATAATTATAATGCACACACATCCTATATGTGATCAACTATATAGAATGTTTTAAATAGAAAGAATTGAACTCATCAAACTCATAGTGGTTGCATATTGAGCAAGGGTTCTAAGAAGAATTAAACTTCATCTGTAATGTACTAATTATTTGTATATTAAAAAAAGAGACAGCACATATATAGTAAAGTATTTCTGCTTATTAATTAGGGGTAATGGAAACACAGGTATTATTAGATTTTTCTTTGCATGCCTTATTTTTTTCTGTTTTTAGCAAAAAAAGAAAAAAGAAATTTAGACTAGCTTTTCCATCTATTTCCCACATTGTGTATATCTCTGTTACCCCAAAGCACCCACCCAGGTAGCTCCAGGCAGAACCAGTGCTAGCAACAAGGTTTCCTAATTTCAAGTCCACGGTTCTTTTCATCACACCAATATTCTAGGTGTTCTAGTTGTAATCAACGTTAGCCGCTCCCTGGGGTCTTTAGAGATGACTTTTGAAAGTTTCTACAAGCTTTGGGTTTTCATCATTTTTCCTTCTATTCTCAATGCCTAGATTGGCACCAATTTACCCTGGAGAGGTTCTTGTGAGCCTTAATTGAGAACCACAAAAGATAGCAAGATCTTTAAGTGAGTAGCTCTGAATAATTTCCCCAAGCAGATCACTCTGTGGAATTTCATTTTCAACATGAATGGTCACACTTCAAGCAATGAATGAGATGCATTGTTCAGGGGGAAATGACACATTCAATCCTGTAGTGCCGCTCAACAGTCCTAGGTCAACTTCGGAGTGCGTCAGCATTTTCATTACAAACTCATCAGCGGGATGTTAGTGCCCAGAGGCTGCCTCTGAAATCAATTTGCTGAGTCACTGCTGAGAAGCGTTGGCTCAACAGAACACACAAGACGTCACAAACATAAACGTCAACCTCCTCCACGATGCCTTCCCCTGACTAGACTGGTCCTCCCCCTGGCCTCTATTTGACCCTGCATTTTTTCCTTGTTCCTAGCTTGATTATTATTGGCTCATATGAATAGGCTCTTACTTCTCTTATGGGGTCACACTTTTTCTTGGCAATTGGACAAAATCCAAGGGTAGGTGGAAGGTCTTTCATTTATCACGCAGCTACTTGCAGTGCCAAGTGATTGTTGCACAAGGCAGTTTCCTGAGATGGAATAGCTGAATGAGAAAGGTCATCAATAATCTAAAATAGGATTATGCATTTAGACATCATGAAAACTCTCTTTTCATGGCCCTGGACTAACTACCAGATTAGAGACTTAGCTGGAATGTGTAATAGGCTATTTTTTCTGGAATGTGCACATGATGGAGTATAAAATGTGTGTGGTACATCCAAATCTATGTCTAATGTGCTTTGACTCTGAAACACCCCTACTTTTTTCTCTAGGTGTCTGAAAGTGGCACATCCTTCATATTTAGTCCAAGACTGGTCCAGGTCTACCTCAGAGAATTCTTCCCATTGGCTCATCATCCCTTCTCTGTTGCCTCTGAACTCTTTTTGTGCTGATATTATGCTGTGTGCACCTTAACCCTTATTTACATGTTATCTTGGTCTGTGAGTTATTTCAAGGATATTAGTTCAATTTGCCAAGTAAATGGAAGAGCCCTTGAGAGTAGCCCCTTGTTTCAGGTATGAAACAGTTTGAAAAGTCTGCTGACAATTTACCATGCACTGGAGAATTAACACCTTAACTGCCATGTGAGTTGTATTTAACTCATGCTAGTTTTGAGCCTGGGGCCTCATGACACATATGCAACTCACATGTCTCTTCACCTTGGGAGCTGCATGAACTATTTTTCAAGTAGCATGTAACTCATTCACCGAAAACAATAAAAAATAACAAATTTTTCATTAAATTAGAAAGGATTATTTTGTTTTCAAAGTTTTTATTCCATTTTCATAATAAAACACCATGGCCCCAAAGACAATTTTTTTTTCCAGTGTGGCCATGAATGTGTTAACTCTGTGTTGATTGACTGCTGTTGAGAGAAGACACCAGCTTCACTCCTCTAGGTTGGGCCTCCTTCAAAGTTGCAGAGTTGGTGGGGGATTGAGTTCCCCCACAGAGCACTCTCAGATGGTCTATAACCACACTTTCCCATTGTTTTGCAAAGGTAGCAATCTGTTTTAAGAAATATTCTTCAATATTACCTTCAGGTTGACAAACTCAAAGGAGATTTTGACTTAGAGGGAGAACTGAAGGATTCTCAGCAACAACTGTAAACCTTAGCTCAGTAATTTCTTCCACCACTTTAGAGACTCACAGCTTCACAGAGTGAAAGTCCTTTAACTTAGTAGCTTCAAAATTCTTTGACTGTGATCCGCAATAAGAAACATATTTCACATTGCAATCTAGTTCATACATGTAATTAAACAAGAGAGAAAGAGAATTAAAAAGAAAATCTCAGGAAACTCTACTACATATGGTGCATTTAATATTGTAGCTCCTTCCCTGTCTTATCCCACCCTGTCCTATCCCATGCTATCCTATCCTATCCTAAATCATTGAAAAAGAGGTTGGATATGACCAGCTATATTGAATTTATGACTCTGATATAGAAATTACTTTTCCCACATTCAGATAAGAATTTCTTATTCCCATTATCTGCTTCAACCTTTTCAGTGACCTTCTAACCGTAAGAAGTACTTCACCATGTTTGATAAGATCCTCTTTCTCTGTAACTTCTATACCCAGATTTATTAAAACTTTTCCTGTCAGCCTGGATTGTGGCTAAGGCCAAAGTCTCTCCTCACTGCAAAACATTGTGGCCAGACACTCCCTTCAGGGCTATCTGAGAAACTACAAATGGTTCCTCCTTCATTAAGCTACTACAATCTCTCTTTCCCTCTTCCCAGATCTAAATAAGAAGGGGCTAGAGTGACCAGTCTCAGTAAGGAGAGGACTGCAGGAAAAACAGACATTTGCCTTTAAGGAAGTACAGTGTTAACAAAGGAAATTTCTCCTTGTTTTGCCCATTCATGCCTGAAGTCAGGTAAGAGAGATCTCCAAAAGTATTATTCATAAAGATTTGGAATGTCTACAAGACATATGCACAGGGAGATGTTACAGGAAAAGAAAACTATAGGCCAATATCCTTTATAAATAAAGATCCAAAAACTATAACACAAATTTAGAAAATTAAAGCTCACAATACATAAAAAAATACAATACTTTATGATCAAGTAGAGTTTACCCTGAGAATACAAGTTTAGTTTAACACTTGAAAATAATTGTAATTTACCACATTAAGAAAAACTAAAATCTAAAGAAATAAACAAAAATAACCCGCATGATCATTTCAACAGTCTCAGAAAAATCATTTGACAAAATCCAACCTGGTAACATCCAAATCTGATAACTCTCACAAACCAGAAAGAGAAGGGAACTTTTTCAACTTCACAAAGAAAATCTACAGCTAATCTTATACTTATTAGTAAAAAATTTAATGCTTTTCCCTTAAGATCAGGAAGAAGGTAAGGTTGTTCACTATCATCACTTCTATTTACTATTGTACTGGAGATTCTAGTCAGTATAAGCCAGTAAGAAAAGAAAGGCATCCAGATCAAAAAGAAGAATGGAAACTATCTTTATTCACCAATATGATCATTTATGGAGAAAAATTTGATAGAATCTATTAAAAAACTCTACTATGAGGGAGTTGATCAAGGTTGCCAGATACAAAATCAACATTCAGAAATTAATTGTACTTCTATATATTATCAAATAACAATTATAAATTAAAACTTAGAAAACACTATTTATGATAGCATCAAAATATAAAATATTTAGGGAAAATTTGACAAAATATGTGCAAAATCTATGAACTTTAAACTATAAAATATTACTGTGAAAAACTGAAGACCTAAATAAATGGACAGAGATACCGTAGTCATAGAATAGAAGACTCAACCTTGTCAATATGTTAATCTCCCCAGATTACTCTCTAGTAGTGTCAATGTTATTTCATTCAAAGTTCCACCAGGCATATTTGTAGAAATTGGCAAACTGATTCTAAGTCTTTTCTGGAAATATAAAGAATGTAGAAGAATCAAAATTACTTCCAAAAAGAAGAACAAAGGTGGATAGCTAACAACACCTGATTTCAAGGCATAATATTATATAAAGCTATAGTAATTAAAACAGTGTGCCATTGGCAGAAAAATAGACAAATGTATCAATGAACAGAATAGAGAGTACAGAAATAGATCACTACATATATGGGTAACTTATTCTCTATGAAGGTGCAAAATTCTGTGTAGAAAAATGATCTTTTCTACAAAAGATGCTAGAGCAACTGGATATGCACATGCCAAAAAAGTAAACTTGGATATATACTCACCCCATATGCAAATATTAACTTAAAGTAGAGCACAAGCTAAATACAAATCCTAAAACAATAAGACTTCTAGAAGAACACAGAAGAAAAACTTTGTGTCCCTGGGTTAGGCGAGGATTTCTTATATATGATACCAAAAGCATCATTCATAAAATAAAAAATTGATAATTTGACTGCATTGTAATTAAAGACACTGCTCTTCAAAGGACACTGCCAGAGAGTGAAAAGACAAGTCCCAGATAGGGAGAAAATATGGGCAAATTATATGTCTGATAAAGTACTTGTGTTCAGCATACATAAAGAACTCTCAAAATATAATAATAAAACAAGCAACTCAATAAAAATATGAGCGAAAGATTTCAATAGACACTTTGCAAAGAAGATAAAAAATGTAAAATAAGTACATGAAAAATGTTCAACATTATTAGTCATTAGGGAAAGGAAAATAAAAACATAATGAGATACCACTACAACCTATTACAGCAGCTAAAATTTTAAAAACTCACCATACTAAATATTCGCAAGGATGTAGAGGATCTGAAACTTCTATATACAAGTTGTAAAATGGCCCGAGCCCTTTTAAAAACAATTCAAACAATTTCTTAAAATTTAAACAATTCCTGTTATATGATCCAGCCATTCCAATCCTAGGTATTTACTTACGAGAAATAAAAACATATAGCTACACAAAGATTTGCACATGGATGCTCATGGCAACTCTGTAATAGCCAGGAACTGGAAACAACCTACATGTCTATCAACCAGAAAATGGATAAGCAAATTGTGGTATATCCACACAATGAAATACTACTCAGCCATCAAAAGGAATGGACATTTGATATACACTATAATGTGGATGAATCTTAAAATAATTATATTGAGTGAAAAAAACAAGACCCAAAAGAGTACATACTATATAATCCATTTACATAACATAACAGGAAATGCAAATTGATGTATAGTGACAGAGAGCAGATTATTGATTGCCTGAGGATAGGGTGAGGGGAGAAATGATCATATAAGAGAGCAACTGCAAGGGAGCAACAGAAAACTTCTGGGGGTGATGAATATGTTCACCACCTTGATTACAGTGATAGCTTCATGGATATATACATATGTCAAAACATATCAAATTGCATTCTTTAAGTAGGAAGTTTATGATACGTCAATTATACTTCAATAAAACTGAAAAATAAAGTTTTGAAAATATGTCTGATACTATATCTTCAGATACACTAAAAAAAAAAGGAAAGAAAAAGAAAAAGGAAAAAACTATATTATAGTAAATTTTATGAACCAAAAGTGATAGAATAACTTTAGAATTAGGACAAGGTGTCTGCTGCTACCCTGCAGGGGAGAGGGGTTGAGTGAAGCACAATTCAAAGTTGAGACAAGAAAAATACAAAGTCATAGCATAAGGATTTTCCCATGAGCTAGGATTCCTTTATAGACAAGTGTTTTTTGCACACACAGATTGTAATTCCTCCTTTGGGGCTACTCCTCCTTCCTCATGCCAGTTCGTCAAATATACCAAGGCAGCCGTCTGAACTCCTCTTAGATCTCCTCTTGTCCAGAATAAACATCCCCAGTTTCTGCAGAGGCAAGACATGGTTTCCATATCTACTCATGTTTTCATCACCTTGTTTCTACCTGGTTCCTTCCAATCACTACAAAAATTGCCCAGTGGGTGGGTGGATTCTGTGTGTATGCTTGAAGCTCCCAGGTCTCATGCCAGCAGTGAAGACAAGCTCCCAGAGTCTCAGTGTTGACGTGGAAGGTCAGATATGTTTGGATGCAGCCCTGACATTGCACCACAGGACCTAGTTCATGGAGACAAAGAGGGCCCTGACAGAGGTCCCCGAGAAATAGCCAGACCTGAACTTGAGGACTAGGATACATCATTTAATTCAATACTTAAAATGTATGTAATTTCCATCTTGGGCATTTTTGTTCTGGAATCCTCGGAAAGGCTGCCAGGTCAGGAGATACCTTACATCAGAACATGCCTCCCTAATTCAGACACATCTGAGACTCATTAATTCATACACTTTCATTTTCTTATCCTCTCACACAATGTATCATTACCGCAAAGTGTGAGTGAGACCGTGCAACACGCATCAGGGCTGGGCTAACAGAGGGGAATTGGGATGAAAATGACCTCAGTGGGTCACAGCCTCTGTCTTCAAGGAGCTGGGTCTATTGGGGGAGAGGATTGGGATCAGACAGGAAGCTAGTATAGAGTGTGGCTTGGAGAGAAATGAGCCAAGAGGATGAAAGCTTGGAGGGTGTAGAGCTGTCTGCCTGCTGGAATAACAGGGAGGCTCCCCTCCTAGATCCCTCATTGGGCTATAAGCCCCTCAGCTCAGAGAACCTATTCTCTTCTTCTGTGGCATGTCAATGACAGCCAAAATGCCCTTCCTGGAGCAAGGGAAATGTAATGCATTTCCCTTCTAAAATAGGCCACTTGGAGTAGCAGAAAATGGACCTAGGTGATAATACTGACCCCAAAGTTCTTAGCTAGGCGGTCTTGGGCAAATTATTTTCCACTTCTGAGTGTTAGTTTTCAATGTTTAAAACCGAATAATAACAATACCTTAATTTTTGGATGAAGAATTAAGTGGCATCTCTCAGGGTAACAGTGTCTCACTCTTAGTGGGCATTATACAAACGAAGCTGGTAGGGTGGACTTCCTTCGGGTCATGGGATGGGTAGGAAGGTGTCTGGGTCTCACTGAATGCAGTGGGAAGACACTGGTCTGTGCATCAGGAGATGTGGATTCTGGTGAACTTTATGTCACTACCATGGCCCATTTCTAGTACAAACCAAAAGGTAGACCAGTTGACCAATTTGGTCATGCTCAGTAGCAGAAATTCCAAACGAAGTGACCTGAAATGCTGATTCTCAAGCCCAACTGCTTACACTAATAATCTGGGGCACCTGGAAAAAATGCAGACTATTAGACCCATCCCGAGGTTCTATTTTATTCAGCCTAGCATGCAGGCAGGGAAACTGTATTTTTGATATCTATTCCAGGAGTATAAAGCTGGATTTGGAAATATGTTCCCCTCTGAGGTCTGTCAGTTTTGACACAAAGTGCCAAGACATTTATTTGTCTGTCTCCAGAAAAAGGATTTGAGAGCCTTTGTAGTCTGATTTGCGGCTTCTCTAGGCAAGGTCTAAAGGAAGAGTTTATAGAGAAAAGCATTGTATAAACAGGAAAATGTTTAGCCTACGAAAGAAGAAAGGTCAACAAATGGTTCCCAAGTAATTATAAAAGCCACTTTGTATGCAAACAATGCTGCTAAACAGGGGATGTGCTAATTACAAATTATTCTTATCTCACCTGCAAAGCCTTTTCCCATGTTCAAATGTGGATTATAGACCTGTGTTCTGCTCAGGACCCAGGCATCCGCTGTACCCTGGGGCAAACCAGGGCCATCACCTTGGACTTTGCACTTTTGCAGATCTTCTGGGGCCCAAGAGGTGACATTCAACAAGGAACTCTGACAGTCAGGGAAGGGGGAGCTTTCTAAATGTAAACAAGGGACAGGACCGCCAGCCTACACACCCTTGGCTTTCTTTGTTAATTGTGATTTTGCCTCTGTTATCACTCCAAGCAAAAGTCCTCAGCTCCCCACACTTGGATTACTGGTTCTGTTACCTCTCATTGAGCACTTACTAAACACCAGGCACTGCTTCAGACATTTCACATGCTTTATCTCAACAAATACATAAAGCACACAAGATTAAATGCCTTACAGATGTAGAAAGTCAGGCTGCAAGAGGTTAAATAATACAGCGAATGTCGCACAGCTAGTGAGACAACTGAGGTCTAAGTATAAGACCCGGGGTCTTCATCACTCATTGCTACTTCTTCACACCTCTACAATAACTCCATGTTATCTATTGATGACAGTTTCTCCATAGGCTAAATTCTCTCACATTTGGCTGCCAGATTTATTTTCTATCAACAAAAAAGACAACACTTACTGGCACGTAGTAAAGTGCCAGGGACACTTCCAAGTGCTTTTGTGCCTTATCTAATCCAATGCTCATAAAAACACTATAAAGCAGATTGTATTATTATTCTTATTCAACTGAAAACAAAAAACAAAACAAAACAAAAACTGACCCTCAGGGCGTTTTGCTGTCAGGATTGTAGAACTTGTATTTCTTGAGTGTGGATCTGAACTCAAGTCTTCTGACTACGAGGCCTGAGCACATAACCCTTGAGCATGACCCTTCCAGCCCTCTACAATATTTGCCAGTATCTTTGATCACACACCATATCCAGTTTGTCACTTACCAGTTTCTTACTGGTTTCCATCTCAGAAGAATAGGTTGGGTTTTGTCCAGGAAACTGAGTCACAAACTCCAACCCTAGGAAAAGCATGTAAAAACCTAGCACACTGTACTACATGTAACAGAGCTCAGAGAATATTTGTGGAATCATCTAATAGGAGGCCTGTTGGTAGAGGTGTTCCCACTTTATCTGCTCCTTGGCCTATTGCCAGATAGCTGATTCATTCCTTAATTTCCATCCTTGCCTTTGTTTTGCCTTCTGACACCATGGGGTTTCCTGAACTCTCAATTATCCAAATCACCTTCAATATGTGGCTCTTATTTGATCTCTACATTTTGGGAACTTCCCTGGTCTGGCTGTCCCCACATTCCATCTCAGGCAGGATTGGTTGGGTAAGATAAGAAAGTTCCAAGTCCAGGGGATGAGGTAAACATTCACTGTGGGACTTGACTGTAATTCAAGTTCTGGACAGTGTTTAGGAGCAGGAAAGTCTGGGAGAAGGCAAAAGGAAAGATGTTCTGGCTGGGATTTTGGATCTGGGAGGGCCTATGATGGATAATACTAGTCTAAGTAGGCAGCATCTAGGGCCTATGAATCCTAGGAACATGCTAGATGACAGTTCTAGGGAACCCGGGCTTTTAGGTAGGTTACCAAATCAGGGAATTAGATATCAGAGGAAAAGATGGCCTCCCAGTTACAAGACACAGGTTATAAACAAGAGCAGGATCAATGGCCAGGATGATCAATGGCCCAAAGATTCTGTGAATTCTTACCTGCACTGACTCTCCATCTTCTACCACTTACAATTCAAATATCTATGTCTGATTTATAAGGGCCCTTAGATTATAACCACAACTCAAATTATTTAATTTCCAACACCCTCTAAATTACATCCTCCCAACTAAGACAACTGATGATCCCACAATTTATAAGCATTCTGTGAGTCTCACCTTGTCCATGGAGACTGTTCTGAAGATTCACTTGGCATAAAAAAAGAAAGGACCCTAGGGTGAAGTGACTGCCTATAGCTGCAGCCCCCAACCCCTGGGCTGCAGACCAGTAAGGCCTGTTAGGGATCAGGCTACAGAGCTCTGCCATCTACCCCCGTCCCCCTCATACCCCAGACCCCTGTCCATGGAAACGTTGTCTTCCATGAAACTGGGCCCTGGTGCCAAAAAGTTTGGGGACTGCTGGCCTATAGCATAGACCTGTCTGATGAACAGGTAATTCCCTCTTTTAGCACTGAAAGGATGTTTCCTAAGTAGCTACAGAAGCCATCAAGTTCCAACATAATGTAGAAAAAAATGGAGCTTACTCTCTTCTAAACTCTTTCAGAAACTTTACTAAATTTATAATACCCTCTGGCATAAGGTGATTCAAGCTCAGATCAAAAGAATATATTTTCACAAAGATAAATATTTTCTACAGCATTCTCCAAGGATAGAACCCTCCTATGACCAAAACAACTAATTTTTTTATTAGAAGCAGAGATTGGAGAAGGTAGTAGTTATCAGAAGATATGGAAGGAGTGATCTGAATATTCTACCTTTGCTCCAAGTCATAGATGAATTTCCATGGGGTCATGATCAGGAAGTGGCTTCATCTTCTTCTTTGGGGCTCTTGGCAATGACCCATTGATTCTATGAAAGTTTCAGATGATCAGAAGATCTCCCAACACCATGGTTCCAAGACTATCTCCTTCCTAGCCTCCAGTAAACAACAATATTTATTTATCCTAAGATGATTATCCTAGGGAATTCAAATCTTAGTTCACAATTTTAGGTCCCCAAATTTAAATCTTTACTGTTATACAACTTAATTTAATTATAATCACGAGTCCCACACTGTTGGGGTTGGTGGCAGACACTTAACCTTCTTTGGTTTGGCATTCATTCTACCCCTTTCTCCAAGGTTGTCTTTAAAATTGGGTTGCATATACATTCCCAAGCATTGAAAAGGTTCCATCTAAACTTTGAGGTTGTCTGTCTACCCAGTCAACCACAGAACTAACCCAAATCTCCTGTGGTCCTCCGTGATTGATCCATACAGATCATTGCCTAGGCTTTTCGTGTTTCTGCCACAGTTACCAAAGTAGACTAAACATTTTAAGATAAAAGGGAATACAGAATACTCCTGGGTGGGGAGTTAACTTTTAGAACTATTCATGCTTTTTAAAAGAGGGATTCTTTGGGACAGCAGCCCAGGGAGTGCTGTGATGGGCAACATCGATTTCTGAAAACAGTCTAAAGGCTTCTCTCAAGTGACTGCAGGAGATTGTACTGGAAAAGAAAGTAATTAAGGAGCCATTTGCATCAAGGAAGCTCATGGAAAAGTAAAAAGAGCCTTGGGGTTATGTGATGGTTATGATGGTTCAGCTAGAGGGTATTGCTACAGTCATGAGAGGATCCTTTTTAGATCTTCACCATGAGAACCTGGTAGAGTTCCTGGATGGAAAGTTCACAAAAGTTTGAAAGCTCTCCCTAAGACTGCAGTCCCTGGGAGTTTCTTACTCTCACAGTAGTTCACACAATCTTCCACAATTCATCATAATTACCAGGTAAACATTCCTACTAGTTTATGACTATAGTGGCTTCTGCTCCAGTCAAGCAGATCTTAACTGTGATTCTCTGGATGCTCGTCTCTCCAGATTTTGGGGTGACAGTTTGTCTTGCAACTTTAGTTCTCTGATGGGTCCAAGAAAAGTCCTTGATATTCCATTTTTCTAACTTTTTTTCTGAGGAAGGGAGTGAGGACTTTTTAGCTTTTTACACATACCAGCTAAAACTGGAAGTCTCTAAAGGTTTTCCCCCATGCTTTCTTCTATAAGTTTTATAGTTTTGGGTTTTACATTTAAGTCTATGATCTATTTTGAGTTAAGTTTTATAGATAGTGTAAGGTATTAATTGAATTTTTTTTTTTTTGCATATGGATATCCAATTGTTCCAGCACCATATTTTGGGGGGAAAAAACCCAAACTATCCTTTCTCCATCTAGTTGTCTTTACACCTTTGTCCAAAATCAGTTGTCCACATACAATTGGTCCTCTGTTTTGTTTGGTGGACCTATGTCTATCTTAAAACCAATACCATCTAATCTTGATTACTGCAGATTTATAGTAAGTATTGAAATCATATAGTGTTGGTCCTCTAATTTTGTTCTCTCTCAAAGTTGTTTTGAATTCTAAGTGCTTTGCATTTTAATATTTTAGAATTTTAGAATCATATTGTCAATTCCTACAAAAAAAAGCCTGCAGGTATTTTGATTGAGATTGTATTGAAGTTAGAGACTAATATAGAGAGACTTGACATCTTAACAGTATGGAATCTTCCTACATATGAACTATGTATACTGCTCCATCGATTTAGATCTTTCTCTGTTTTCTCATAGCAACATTTTGCAGTCTTCTTTGTATTGGTCTTATCTTTGATCAGACTTATGCCTAAGTATTTCATAGATTTTGACACTATTGTAAGTGGCATTACTTTTTAAAATTTCAACTTATGATTATTTGTTGCTCATATGTGGAAGCACAGTTGAATTTTGTATATTGATTTTTTATCCTGATACCTATTTAAATTCACTTATTAGTTCTAGTAACTTTTTTGTAGGTTTCATCCGATTTTTTTAAGTGGATAATTATGTTATCTACAAGCATAAATAATTTTATTTCTTCCTTTCAAATTCAGGTACATTTCATTCTTGTCATATTACAGTGGCTGGAACTTCTAGTACAATGTCAAACAGAAGTGATAAGGGCAGATATTTTTTGTCTTCTTCCTCACCTTAGAGAGATGGCATCCTATGCTTCACCATTAAGGCTGATATTAGCTGTAGGTTTATTGTTGATGCCCTTTATCAGATTGCGGATGTTTCCTTCTATTCATCCCTATTCTGGGGCAAAGTCCACTTATTCTCATACCAGAATCTTCTGAGGTAAACATGCCTGGGTAGACTCAGGACAGCCTCAGGTGGCCATGGTCTGAGAGTACGGGCACTGTGTGCTTTTTGTCTCATGCTCTAGGTCTCCCCTGTTGATATTGAAGCATGAGATGCCATGAACCTCATCAATGTGTGCACAACCTGGAAATTTAGGAAAAAAATATCCCCATGCCAAACAATTCTGTGACCAATGAGAAAAGTGGCAAATCAATTCTTCTTTCTCCCTCCCCCCCAGGAAGGACTGGCTTGAGATACAAATGTTTCTGCAGCCACCAGGTGGATCAAGCCTGAGATGAAGTGAAACAATCGGGGATGCGTGATTCCAAGCAGAGGCCAGCTTGGTGATTGGCTCTCCCTTTGTGGTTGTTTCACTCTCTTTTTCCCGCACTCCTGCTTCCCTTGAATTACACTTTCTAATAAGATAGTAGCACAAAAGCCTCTGCTCTCTAGGGCATCCAAGCTAACAAGGTCTGCAGATGTGAAGACTGGACCTATTATATTTATTTTTCCAGAGTGCGAAGAACTTGTTGAAGAATGAAGCCAACCCATAGAGATGGGTGAAGCTAAAGTGATCACAAAGAAAAGGAACTGAGCCTGCTGGACTAAGTCAAACCTCCGAAACCTGCTCTACCTCTGGATTCTGGTTCTGTGAAACAGTACCATTTCTTATTGTTTAAACGACTTATAAAGTTGGATTTCTGTTAATTGCAGCTGAGAGTATATTACTTATGCCTTGTTTAATATTCTAATTATTATGATTTCTTCCATTACTTTTATATTTAAAAAGTGGTTTTCCATTGCTAGATTAAATAAATATCTACCTATTTTTTTCTTAGCTTTCCAATGTTTAAAATCAAGATGCTTCATCCATTTGGAATCATTTTTGTGTGTATGGTGTGAGGTAAGGATCTAACTTTATACCAATTCTAAATAGTCAAATACTGTGTCAGTATAAGCCATTCCTTCATCTTTTATTTCTCCCCTGATTTGTGATGACATTTTTATAGAATCTTCTCCACTTATTAAGTTAAACAGAAATCAAGATAAGTTCCAGAGCAAGAGTATGTTAACTAAACCTGCCACCAAGAGGTGACATTAGTGGTCACCTGTGGTCATTTTAATTCATTTACTATATGTACTTGCTGTTTTCATTGCTAAATTTGAGTTATTTTACTAATACCATTAACTTCATCATATCAGATAAATGCAATAGCAGTGTGAATACATAGTAGCAAGATAATGACAGAAACAAAAGTAGAGATCATTTTTAAGCAGAGTTTTAAATATAGAACATTATAAACAATTGAAAGTACTCAGAAATTGGTAAACATTGCACAAATGTGTGGAATGAATAGTCCCACAGTTAGAAATGACTCTGATGGACAAAAGCAAATTGTGTAACCAGGAAAGTGCTAAACTCTCCTGTCATAAACAGTAATTCACACTAGCAGTGATAGGTAATGGGAAATTTTTAAGTGTGGGCTAAAGAAACATTATCAACATCAGAAACTCATTTGTTAAATGTTCTGACATGATAGGAGTTTGAGAACATAAAAGCTGTATGTAATGTGGGTAGGCTGCTATCTATCCCAGTTCAAGGCCCATTCAATTAGCACATCAACATGAATAGTGAGATGAGAAGCGGGGTTATTTCAACCGCTGAAGGTCTCCGAGCTCACAGAGAGATCTTCAAGAAGGTTGCTGCCTACCCAGAGAGGCATTACCGGCCTTCATGAAACTTACATGATTTCCAAAAGGATGAGACATTGCATGAGGATGAGCAGAAAGCTGAAGGGTATGCCTGGATTTACAGCATTGAAAGACCACCTCTCCATCTGATTTGGTGGGAACGCATTGGGGGAAGCCAGCGTAAACATTACCCTCGTAATCACTTGGGTTTATGAACAGATGGACCTAGGAGCTACATTTCCAACTCTAACTGTTCATAATTCTAATCTATACCAGTCTCTGCTTTTGGCCATTTATACTGTTCTAGTCACCAATCTGTCAAGTCTAGCACCAATACCGTGCTGTTTTAATTATTCTCTCATGATTTTTATTTAAAAAAAATTTCTTAGCAATCTGTAGCCTTTATTCTTCCAGATAAATTCTAGAATCATTTCATGTTGAATTAACCTATAAATTATAATGAGGAGAACTGTCATATTTATATGTATTTCCCTATGTACAAACATAGCATACTTCTTATGTATTAAGCCATATTTTATGCCATTCAGTCAAGTTTTGTGATTTTATTCATATGACTACAGCATATTTTATACTCAGCTACTTTATACATTTTGTTGTTGTTGTTTTATATACTTTTGCATTTATTTATTTTTTAAAGGACTTGTTTTTTATAATATTTTCTGTATGATCCTTCTTGGAATATAGGAAAACTTCTGATATTTACATATCTTCTCTTTATTATAAAATACTCCTGCTGGCCTTAGTAGTTTTAAAATCAACCTTTTTACTAAATATTTTCCATCTTTTTCTATGCCCTGGTAAAACATGAGAATTATTTATCTTTTCAAAGTTTGAAATAACATTTTCAAATCAGCCAGGGTCTTTGGGAAATTTTTTTTCAATTATTTTTCTTCTCTTTAAATCCATGTTGAAAGGTACATTTTTCCAAAAAAAAAAAAAAAAAAACCTATCCATTTCTTTGAATTATCACTATAGGGTTTTATACAGTATTATGTTACTTTACAAGCACTGTGTATCTATGTTTATATTAGCTTTTTAATTTCTTATGCTGCCTTTTAATTAGATTTTCAAAGGTCATTTATTTTATTGTGATTTTCTTTTTCTAATGTACCAAATATTATTTTTAAGTCTGTTTCTCTGTTTTTTTTATTTCATAATTCATTAATTTTTCTTTCATAGATATTATTTTATTTCCCTTTTTTTAGGTGTGTTAATTCTCTAAAGCTTATTGACGTGGCTGCTTAATTTATTACTTTCATTTCTTATTGCTTAATAAAAAATACATAATAATGTGAACATGCCAACGATTCTCTTTTGGCCACCAACCATACATTTTGGTAAATACTACTCTCATTTCAGGGTACTTTCTAACCAGTTGGCAATTACATTTTTTATTTCCTCTTAAACCCAAGCATTTTTTCAACAAGTTGCATGGGTTAAAAAAAATAAACTTTTGTTTAAAACATATTAATGCAAACTCATTATTATATTCAAATTGTCTTAATTAATCTACTTAATACATTAAATGGTCATACAGACATAAAAACGTCCTGTTTTTCTACAAATTCCTTTTTATATTTCATATGGGTTTTAAATATATCTCAATGTTATTAACTGATATATAAATGTTTCAAATGACATCTTTTATCAATTAAAATGATCCATTGTTTTATTTTGTGCAGTTTTTATTTTAATTTTACTTTGTCTGAAATTAATATTGTCATTTGTTCTTTTCTTACACTTGAATGTGCTTGATACTGTTCCATATTTATCTTGAAGTTTTACAAACAGAGAGAGAGAGTCTTATAAAAGAGGATTTAGGAGAATCTCTATTCATTCTTGCCTGCCATCTTTTTCTGGTCCTCTGAGGAGCCACAATGCCTACCTCACCCACAACACCCCACTGAGACTTTGTAGCTCTGCCACCCTGAGCAGAGGTAATAGGACCAGGAAGGGGCACCTGATCCAAAGAGAGGATATGAAATAGCTGGACCCAAGAACTCAGTATATCATCCCATAAGAGTGATGCCTGGGCAATCCAATAACTCCCTTATCTGACAGGAGTTTGAAAGCAAAACAGAGAGAGCCAGTAGGCAAAAGAGAGGTGCAAAGCCATGGGGACACCCAGGCTGTGTGTACAAGTCCTAAGAAGGAGAGAACGGCATAAGAGAGCAGTTGGTTGGTGGCGTCTGGGGCATCAGATGCTGAGAGGAGCACAGTGATGGTCTGCAGGGGTGAATTGGGATGGCAGCCAGTGCCACCTGAGTCTGGGGATTAGAGCACTAGAGCTCTTATCTACTATAAGAGCTTTTCCAACATTTTCTTCTAGAATTCTTATAGTTTCATGCCTTAGGTTTAAGTCTGTCATCAATTTACCAGACTTCAAGCTATACTACAAGACGACAGTAACTAAAACAGCATGGTACCAGCACAAGAACAGAGACATAGACCAATGGAACAGAACTGAAAACCCAGATATAAAACCATCTTCATATAGCCATCTAATCTTTGACAAAGCAGACAAAAACATACACTGGGGGAAAGAATCCTTATTCAATAAATAGTGCTGGGAAAATTGGATGGCCTCATGTAAAGATTGAAACAGGACCTGCATCTGTCACCTCTCACAAAAATTAGCAAGAGAATTGAAGATTAAAGAGAGTTTACCTGGATCTGTCAGAGACAGGGAGGCTCCAGTTGACATTTCCAGCAACCGTCTATTTTATAAATTTCTCTGCATGTAAACTTGCACAGATATTCTGATGATCAGTTTTACTGGGAAGGTGATTAATGCCTTCCATCTACATGATCACACATTTTCTTCAGCTTAAAAATATTTTTCTTAATTCATCATGATAATTAGGATCACAGGTGCTGGAGTCAAATAGCCAAGGAATGCATCAAGGCTCTCTCATGTGTGAGTTGAAGAACATTTGCAAATTATTTCACCTCTCAGTGCCTTGGTTTCCTCATTTGTAAAATACAGATAAACTTTGTACCTGCTTGCCCTGTTTCATGAGCAGTAATGATGAGCTGATGATGTGAAGATGCTTTAGCACATATCTGAGCACAAAAGGGTTTGATAAAAGTTAGCTGTTATTGTTGCATATTTGACTATCAATTCTGTTCTAATCTAGCTTCTTCCTGAAGAATCCTTATAATTCTTTGGTTACTTCTTTATTCAGAGACTTTTATAGTCCTCCTCTTTTTTCATGATTTACTTTGCTTTTGCTTCATATTAATGTAGAACTACTCAGGTTTGTCTTCTACATCACCGGTTTAATTTTCTATTGCCTTTCTTGTTCTTCAGTGTCAGTAATGTGTACTTTCATTCTGCTACTGTTTTCTTGCAGTTGTTTTTTATCTTACCCATCTCTCATCTCATCCACTCATGTTTTTATCTCATTACTCTCCCTCTGAATGACTGTCAGTTACCCTTTAATGGAGACTGGACCCTAGTGCTTCTTATTAAGGATGCAAAACTATTTTCAAATTTTCTTTTTGTTTCCATACCAAATGATTTTTCATTGCTGTTCACTTTTATTACATTTTGATATGCAATTTTGAAATTGCTTTAAGTGTTTTGTTTAAGTATTTATGAATCCCGAGAATAAAGGAATTGCTTCTTCTTCCTGAAAGAGAAGTCATGGGGCCCAATCCTCTGCCTGTCCGCAGACAGTCTGTGTTGTTTGCCTGCGGCTCTTCTCTCTGACTTATTGAGTATGGCTCAAATTTCTTTCTTGGGTTTGTAGCTGCATATTGGGCTACAGCTCTTCTGATACAATGCTTCTTCATCACCTATAATTTGGGATTTGATAGTATAAATAGATGAAATACATGAAAAAACAGAGGCTATCTTGATACCAGTGCCCTCACTCTGCCTTCATCTACAAATCTTTACTTTGGGTTATCCCCTTTAATTTATTCATTCATGAAAACAAGCATTTAATAACTATGAATTGCATGTCTACTATATGCTAAGCCCTGAGATAAACTACTAACAACATATACTTGATATTATCCCTCAAGAAGTGCCCACAAACAGTCTCACAGATATATAATTGTGAATTATTGAATGCTATGAGGAGAAAGAGTACTAGTGTGAATTTAATTTCCAGAACAGAGACAAATCCAGTCTTGGGAGTGATTGAGGAAAACTTCTTTGGCACTGACATTTGTGCTGGTAATTCAAGGGTACATGGGAGCTGTTCAAAGAATGCGAGGGAGAGCATTCTAGATGGGGGAAAGGGTACATGCAAATACATTGGGATAGGACTCAAAGAAAATCTGTGGCTGGAGCGCAAAGTGCAAGAGGGAGCTTGGAATGCAATGCAGTAGAAAAGTAGCCTGGAGCCAGCTCAGGTAGGACCCCCCCCCCCCCAAGGTCCTATTTAGGACATTAATCTTTATTCTAAAAGCAATACAATGCCATTATCCAGGTTTTAAGTAATGTAGTGATATGCAAGAATTGGTCTTTAGAAGATCTTCTAGAATAGAGAATTAATTAGAGAGTCAATTATGACACAGTGAAACCAGCTAGGGGCTGGTGGCTTGGATAAAAGAAGATGATAGCTTCTACCAGGGTGTTTTGGGTAGGGATGGTAGGACATGCGTAGATTGAAGAGATATGTGGAGAGCAAAAATGACCGAATATGGTGGAAGAAGGGAATAGCAGAAGAAAGAGGGGTCAGTGATGCCCCTTAGGTCCTGGTTTGTGTAACTTGAGTGGTTTTCATTGAAACAAGTTTAAAAATAGTTTTGGAAAGAAAAAGCACAAGGTTATTTTTGGTAATGGTTGCAATTAGAGGAGTCATGAAGACGTCCAAGTAGAAATGTCAAAAGGCAGTTATAACACAGATCTGGAGCTCAAAATAAAGGTTTAGGCTTAATTTGGGAGGCTTGTGAGTGTTTGACAAATAGACTCATGCTTTGGGTGTCCATGAGAGCTCCAAGAAAGAGAAATTAACTTGTGTAGAGAAGTTGTTAGGACTGAGCCTTGTGAAACTCCACATTAGCTGGCTAAGGGAGCAGTGTGTGCCAGTGAATCAGACCAAGTGGGAGAGGTCCACCATGGAGAACGAAAATCAGGACAGTGTGTGTGAATGCAGCCGAAGGAAAAGAAGGTTTCCACAAGAAGCAATGGGAAGCAATGTCAAATAAGAAATTTTGTCACCCTTAGCCTTTCGTTCCTATTTTTCTAGCAGGATTATAAAAATCTTATTCTGGGGGTTTCCATCTGTGAGTGGATATAGAAATGGAAGTACTCAATGGGAAGGGTGGGAGGTGAGGGAAAAAAATCCATACTAGACAATTATTACAAATTTTGTGGAAGTTTCTATAGGGCGCAAATTTTGTTTCTCAACCAGGGAAGGGCCATGGGATATGGACAGAAGGATTACGTGGACTCAGGAGTTAGACTGCATAGATTCAAACCCCTCCTCTGCTTCTTCACTAGCTAAGGAGACTTGAGCAAGTTTTCTGTGCACACTTTTTCATCTATCAAATGGGAATAAAAATATTACATTTCATTCATTGTGGTTGTGAGGATTCAGTGAATCAACGTTTCCAAAGTATTCCTGATGGTACCTGGCACTTAAGAACATCAGTATTAGTTGTGATAGTGACTTCAAGTGGGCAAGCCCATTCTCTGCCCAGGAGCTAGCACAGCTGGAAAGCCAGTGTAGACATCAGTGCAGCCTCCCTGGCCATCTTCCCATTGGTGCTATTTTACCTGGTTGCCAAGATAGATTATCTGTTCTGTTTCTTCACATGAGTTTTACAGGGAGGAAATAGAAGGTTGCAAGCCAGAGAACTAGCGCATGCTATAGTTTTAAAATTTTATTTATTTGACCAGATACTTGAAGAAGTAATCAGCCCCTCATAATAGACACAGCTACTTGTCACATAGAATGCCAATTAAGGGCTCAGCAGGCCGATAAGACCCTTATGTTTTACTCCTCTGAACAAATAGTGTGACCCCTTTCAAAAGTACGCTGTCAGCACCCTTCACAGCAGGCTCAACAAGGTTGCTGACCCTGTGGCCCAACCATAAGTCAACACCGCAGAATATTCCGCCACGTAGTGACCCATCATAATGAACAGCTTGCCGTGTGACTTGCTGAACCTGAGTCTTACTCCTTCCTGCCTGTCACCTTAGAAAACAGCTTATTCAAGAGCTTAAGCCTGTGGTCCTATTTTCTGTGGAACACGATCCATTCAAAAGTCACAAAAGTTAAACTATACAGAGTGAAGAGATGCATTTCCCCTTTCCCACCTGCCCAGTTGTCACACAGTCACACAAAGGCCTCGGCACTGCCACCTGCGACTGAAGCTATCGGCTTCTCCTGCATTTTCCAGAGATTTTTTAATTGCTCCCTCACCCCCATTTTTCAAATCACCAACTGTACTATGACACTGACATTTTCCACCTTCCTTTTTTTTTAAAAAAAAAATGTAATATATCTTGGGGATCTTTCTATATTGGTATATAGAGAGCTCCCTTCTTTTTTAAAAGATGCATAGTATTTAATTGTCTGGCTATATGATGATTTATTTTAAAGGCCCTCATGACAGACTTCTGGTTTGCTTCCAATCTTTTTCTATTACAAACAAGGCTGCAATTAACAACCTTGTAGGTATATCATTTTGCACCTGTGCAAGTAATATCTGTGGAATAAATTCCCAGAAGTGGGATTACTGGGTCAAAGGGTATTTGCATTTGTAATTTTGACAGATATCACCAAATTGCCCTCCATAGGGGTTGTACTCATTGAAATTCCCACCAGCAATGTAGGAAAAGGGCCTATTTCCCCACAACCTTGACAACAGGGTTTGCTTTTGATCTTGTGGATTTTTGCCAATCTGATAAGTAAAAAAAAAAAAAAAATGGGATTGCAGTGCAATTTCCATTTCTCTTATTATGTATGAGCTTGCACATCTTTTAATTTAAGAGACTTTTGCATTTCCCTTTCTGTTACTGTCTGTTCATAAGCATGATCCACCCATCTATTGGGTTGTTCCTTTCCTCAGATATTTTAAACATGGTTGGCCCTGTCCCTGCTTAATTTTTAATATGCCACCTTGGTACCCAGTTGTTGTGTTTGGACAGGATCATTTCTTGCCTGAATTCTCTATTTATAAACACGTGAGTGTGTGTGTGCAGAGAAGGGGACACATGAGACTACTATTAGAAGGGGAACGAAGCAGGGAGGGCTGGCAATTTAGGACTGACATTCAAACTCTGCCTTTTTTTTTTTTAAGTAGTGATTCTGGTAGACTCTCTCCACTTTAGCAGGGTTTCATTCTTCCCCATTCTGAAAGAAATGTGCAAATTAGAGAATATGTAAAACCTCTTTAGAGTGGTCCCTGGAACAATTACTCTAAAGACAGTAGTTAGAAAAACGGTGAAGCAAAGCATAGGATTTGGGGGAAATTGTCAAAGAAGAATTACCCTTAGAACCACTTGCCAGTCACCTAGAAATCCATTGGTGAAGAAGGAAAGTGGCCAAGACTCTGTTATCTCTAGGGGGAAAGTAGGGAGAGTGTCATTCTTAATTGAGATGCTGACATGGTGGGAGAGATCTGCTGTGACATGCTCCCTGCCAGGAAGGAAGCTCATTCCCTAGGTGTACATGTCTGATCTACCCCAAGCTTTAAAAATAGAAAGGGTGAGCCCAGTCCAGGGGCTGCTCCGGGGTGGAAGGGAAGCGTAATTAAATGCAAACATTGACCTAGTAACACAAACTCCCATAAGGTAATGGCTTACTCCATAAATACTCTTTAAGGTGAAACTCAGAAAATGGTTTGAAATATGACCACCAACCTAATCAAAATGAAACCAAGAGAATTTGATTTTTATCTATGCCTTGTCACTTATTAGCTATGTGTCCTGAGACAAATTGTTGAGCTACTGCTGGGCTCAGTTTCCTCTTCTGTAAAATGGAGGGGTGGATTGTGGCATCTCAGAATCCTTTTTGGGCTTCATATGCTAGGATTCTCTGCAACACCACAGGACCAGGATGCAAAGAAATGGGGCCACAAATTTAGTTTTCAAGCAACTAAAGAAAATTTATACTTAAAAGGTAGTTATCACTAACGGAAAAATAATTGAAAATTTTGTGTGGTCCTCTATTCATGCTTTAAGTGGCAGGTCAAGTTCTAAAACTTCCCTGCTGCCACTGATAAAGTCATTGGCCTCTTCTCCAGCCTTCCAGCTCCCAAAAACCTGGGCTCACAGCACATCTGGCCTTTCTCAGGGTATTTTGCTGAGTCATCATTCCATTTCCGTCCATTAAGTTTTGCCTTGGTTTTTATTTCTATAGACATTTTCTCAGGAAATCTGCTTTGCTCTTGACACTTCAGCTCCCACTTGCATGCTAATGGAAGGAAAACACAATTAAATTGACATTGGCCTTCCATATTTGAGCAGGTACTATTATTAGTCATCCTATTTAATGCCTCATTATTGTTGTTATTGTCTTTGCTACTAGATTTAAATGACCACTTATGGGTTTTCCTTTTGTATAATACTTCCAATTTCTGATCATGAACTCTTAGAGATGGAGGAAACTTTAAAAATACCATCCAGCTCCATCTCCCATCTACTATTTCAACATTCCTCATGCAGCATCCATGCCAAAGGATCATCAAGTTGCTTAACAATCCTGCTAACAAGGAACTCAGTACCTGACAGGTGACTGATCACACAGGTATCTCAACAATGGCAGTATGTACCTTCCCATTTTAGCCTCTTAGAAGCAGTTTGACATTCATCCATTGCTGTTTATGCCTTAAGTCATCCTAAATCAGGAGGAAGCATTTGGGAGTTGATAGTGTCAATTTAGTGTATACTTAATAGAAAAAGTGCTGAATACTAGCTGTAATGTTTAGTAGCTGTTTTGTGTTGGGGACACAATTCCGATGATTACATTTTTTTAAAGTCATTTCCATCAGGGTTGAGACAACCTACAGACAAGTAAGGATGGGAAGGCTAGAGAACTAGGATTTTGTCACAGCTTTAGTGGTGACTTTAGGGAAAGTCACTTCTCCTTCTGGTTCTCAGTTTCCTAATAATAAGTAAAACAAAGGGAAAAGAATACATCATTTTTAAGCACCACCCTTCCCCAGCTATAACTTTTAATGAGATCATGACAATGCTTTGCAAAACACTGATAAATAAGTGAATGAATAAATTAGTGATTAAATTAATTTCTATGACCAAATACACATACACAAACACACACACACACATACACACACACACACACACACACACAAAGGTAGAAAGCCATCCACAAGACGTGGGCTCAGGGTTGCTATAAAAGTTCCAGTTACTACCAGTATTCAGGAACATTCAGATACAACATGATTTTGACATCCTTGGTGACTTCTGAGATGGCTTTTCCACTTAGATCCTTCATTATTTTATTGCATTAATGATTCTGGCTCCTAATAAATGTTATTACACCTAGAAAGGGAACACTGCATTAATCTTATAAATTATTAGGCTCTTTTCAATAAATTGTGTTGATGATGGCTGAATGTATCAATTGCCTTATGAAAGCAAGCAGGTCACAGAAGTCCAAGCCCTAGCGCCAGTTTAGTGTAACAGCCCTGGAGCGGAGTGCAAGACAAAGGTTAGGGAGGGGTGAAGTAATGAAGGGAATAATCCTTTGAGTGAAGTCAAGTCTTATTTACATGCTCAATCCAGGCCAGTCACTGCTTACGACATTGATACACATGGAAGATTCTTTTCTGGCACAAATCTGTGTGTGGAGAATTTTGTTGTCTGTGGAAAATAACAACTACCAGGACTCTGAAGGAAAACTGCCTCCCTAAACTTTGTAGGATTTGCCCCACTGAAAGCTCATGAAAGAATCAAGGCCTTAGAGAAATAAGAACACCCAAGAAAGGTTTCCAAAGCTATTCAAGCCCATTGGAGTGATTCATGGTGGAATTTAGCAAAAAATTTCATTACTTAGCTTTCATCACTGTGTCCCAGTAGATTGTTGGCTTGGCCCATTGTTCATTTGAGACTACTACTTGGAGAAGTAAGAAAACTATAAGTAGCACAGTGAAGTGGAAGAACATTGACCTGAGAATTAGGAGAATAGAGTTTTGGTCCCAGATCTGTTACTTTGGGTTGTGCTTTCTTCATCTGTAAATGAGGGGAGAGATGACTGCTAAGATTTCTTCCAGCATTAATTGTCCATGAACTTTTATTTATGAGACATGGAGATCATATCTACCTAACTTTCATATCTTCAACCCACAGATCATTGGACCCATCAGTTTTAAATTTCCATGTGATTAGAGTGGTGAATTCCCGCTGGTTCACCTTTCTCTTTTACATAAACTTTCCATTCCAGATTACCTATTTTACTCACCCTCCCTTTTAAACATTATATACTTTCCTTTGTACTCTAAAGATCCCATTTTTTCTAAAAGCTTTCACATCCATGAATCTATGGGATAAGGTAGACTTTTGTCTTTTAAAGTCTCCCCTGACTAGAGTTACCAGATAAAATGCAGGGCATCCCCTTTACACCCCCTTTATATTTCTTTACATTTGAATTTCAGATAAACAATAATGTTTTAGTATAAGTATGTCATGGACGTGTGTGCTAACAATTATTTGTTGTTTATCTGAAATTCAGCTTTTACTGAGCATCCTGTTTTTTGATTTGCTAACTCCAACAACCTTGTCTTTGAGCAGAGTTCTCTTCCCCCCTTCCAAAGTCCCACGGATCTCTGTTTGAGTCATTCTATGTGCACTGACATTAGTAGTCATCATTTGGGAGTCTGTGTTCATCTGATTTTCCTAACTAGATTATGAATCCGATGAGAGACACAACCGAGTGTTACACATTTTGCATCTTCTCCTACCCCCAATGGTGCTTTTCATCATTTTGTAATTGGTAGATTTCTTTAAGACTCCTTCACAACTCATATACTTGCTCCCAATGATTAAAACACAGACTGCCTCTTCCTCAAGCAGACTGAGATAACATACTCAGGCCACATTTGCCTAGACCCACAAGAAAATAGGATGAGACTCAATGAAAATTAACATTGGCCTCCATAGCAGTTGATCAGTGTTACCAGTGACAATAAAAATATATAAATTAATCTAATTATTTCTAGTGAATTTGAAAGTACTGTAATGTCACTTGCAGGGCTGAATTGTTGGCTTGCCAATTTTGTCCTAGCTATCCTTCAACCTACAATCTCCTTCATGCAGGGCACTGAACCAACTCCTCACATATTTGAAAAGTCTAATAAGGCCCTAAGTTCCTTTTGTTTCCATTCAGTGCTGTGTATTTGTAACCCCAGAAAACCAAGGGCACCAACCCACCTCTCTCCTCAAAATAAAGTCCTTTATTTTAACTTCCTTTCCATGCTGAGTATATATTTTTCTTTCAAGTCTTATCACCTTCTACAGATTCCTCACCATTTCCCAAACACACCTTGAGCATGTGCTTGCCCTTCTGCCTCTGTCTCTGATGTGCCTCATTGCTGCCTCTCCAAATCCTACCCACTCATAGTCACTGGTTTGTGAAACTGTAGAGTAAAAGGTACCCTAGAAATCTGCTCTGACACTTTCACTTTAAATAAGAAGAAACAACGAACCTCAGATCTGCTCAACAATACTCTGCAGCAGAGTGACACAGCCATGACTCAGAAATGTCCCCAACGTTTTTTATTTGTTCCCTTTCCACATTTCCTCTTCAAGAATCACCTTTGGCTACCACCTCTTTTGGAAAGACTTTCCTCATCATTGCAGCCAGAAATTTTTTCTCTGTCTCCTTTAACCCCAAGTGGCATTTTGTTTGTAGCTCTCTTGAGGCACTCAGTCCTTTTTAGGTTGTGTTTTTGTTGTTGGCAAGGTTCCAAGAGAAAACCATTCCCTGTGCTGAGAGCGAGGAGACAGGGTGGCCCCTGGAGTCCTGTTTTCCTGATGGTCTGATAGTTCAATTGGGAAGAATAATGAGTGGCTGTTGTTGCCCAGCAGCTGAATCTCATACGACTGCCTTAACACTCTGGGCAGTGTTCAGGATGGAGAAGCAACTCTGGGAAAAGGGAGCAGGATGCCTGGAGTATTCCAGGGTCACAGTGTATAATGTGTGGTGGGGAAGAAATGGTCTTGAGTAGAACTTCGTCATGTCTTGTTGTATGCAACCTAAGCCCAGGATAACTTGTCATAAATTCATTAAGAGAGATACATGAAATAAGCATAATTGTGTTAGGGGCACTCCCAAAAACTAATGTAACTGTGAATCTGTTATCAGAGCCTTATCCAAAGCTCTAGATTCTCCAGTGGGAGAATCTTAGAAGAGGAATCAGTTGGCAAGGGGTGGGAGAATGCCAAGTGAGAGCCAGGGGTGTCACGGTCAGCATCCGACCAACAGCAGAGCGGTCCCTTATGTGCACACATGACAGCCTCAGGTCTCCATGCCACAGTGAACTGGTTCATCAAATGTTTTGACAAAAACTCCATATGACAGCGGATTACACTTGATCAAATTTATGAAAAAAATGTAATTCACATGGGAAGTTTAGCATCGACAATATATCTTGTGGCAAGTAATTGACTTTAAAGGACATGGCTTTTTATTAATACCATTTTCTTTCAAAACTCTTTTTTTCCCCAAAAATGTTGAAATAAGAGGAATGTATGTAAAGACTACAACCACACATGGTTAATTTCTCTGTGAGTCAAACTTTCAGACCTCTGCCCTGGCTGGTTATGTATCCGGTCAACAGACATCCACGGGGTGCTTCTGGGGGAGCAGAGCTGGGCCCCCCACACAGCAGTAAATGTAACAGGTGCGACCTCTGTCCTCAATGAACTTGGTCTCGCGATCCAAAGCCACAAAAACACCTGCTATACATACTTTGGCACAGGAATTAAAATATATAATAAGTTTTAATATGTTTAGAGCAGCAGGTTTTATGCTGAAAACCCATTTTTTCACTTTTAGGACTGTTTCATCATCAGATGTGAGCATCATGTTCAAGGCACTGACTGCCTCATAAAAAGGAAGATCTTTTTTCCCACTAAAACAATGCTCTGATTTGAATGCTTCATCAAAAGAGGAGGATTTCTCAGGATCAGCCGTATTCCAAACACTTAGATCACAATATGGTAAATTTTCAAAAAGAAGTCACTTTTGCCAAGATTTAAGGGCTCATATATGTAAATTCTATACTTCAAATATAAGTATATCTCAGAATATTATTAAAAGCTATCATTTACGGGGTGTTTCGTATATGTCTGATACTGTTCTAACACTTTTTATTTGTGTTTGAATTTAATATACACACAACTCCAAGAGGTAGGCACAACTCTTATTATTTTTATTTTGCAGATGAGGAAACTGAGGCACTCAGTTTTTTACATAGACATAAACTAGTATGTGGTTCAGCCAATATTCAAATTCAAATGTGTGGGCTGGGCGCGGTGGCTCACGCCTGTAATCCTAGCACTCTGGGAGGCCGAGGTGGGCAGATCGCTAAAGGTCAGGAGTTCGAGACCAGCCTGAGCAAGAGCGAGACCCCATCTCTACTAAAAATAGAAACAAATTATCTGGCCAACTAAAAATATATATAGAAAAAATTAGCCAGGCATGGTGGCACATGCCTGTAGTCCCAGCTACTCGGGAGGCTGAGGCAGTAGGATCGCTTAAGCCCAGGAGTTTGAGGTTGCTGTGAGCTAGGCTCACGCCACGGCACTCACTCTAGCCCGGGCAACAGAGCGAGACTCTGTCTCAAAAAAAAAAAAAAAAAAATTCAAATGTGTGGCTCCAAAGCCCACCTGCTACTGGTTATACAAGATGGTAAGTAGTCTGCCCTCACCATAAATATAAATTTCAGACTACAAATCATATTAGTATCCCCCCCCCTGCCCCCCGGAGAAATCTAAAGTGTCATTCAAAGCAACTCATCTTTTTGCCAATTATGTGCTACCTTAAAGCAAAGTTGCAAGAAATGAGAAAGATAAGGCTTGACCAGGGTAACACTGCCACAAGCCATATGAGTACAAAAGAGAACTATTCAGCATTATTAGTATGAAGTTGTAGATCCCAGGCAACATCAAGACACCAAGCTGTTCAAAAGCTGGCTCTTTGTTGAGTTAGCCATGCTGAGTAGAGGTAGACCTGCAGAGATGCCCTAACCAGGCTCACACTTAAATTATGCAAATGGAAAAACAGCACAGCAGCACAAAGAATATATGAGCTTAAGTCAGGTCATGACCTATAGCAACAGAACTTCACTGGGAAATGGCAAATGCTTATGTCTCCAGTATTGTCTCCATTGGTTTCTCATGCAGGGAACTCAAGTAACATCCTATCTGGTATTAAACCAGACAACAGCTGAGGACAAGGACCAACTGGGTAGCACAGTTGCTGCCAGCAGGTAGGTAGATTACCTGGGTCACCTTGAGTGAAAGGTAAGACTTGAGAGTTCCCAAGCCAGAAACCACTCCTTGATTGCTCACTCACAGACTGGTCTATTCTGGGAAACAGGGATAACAGGTTAATTTACAAATATGTCTTACCACCTCTATAAAAGTGTTGATAAGGGAGACTACACAACTCAAGCCAGTTTGTAGCCACAATGGTTGGCACAGTCTGAGTGCAGTCAATGTCTGTCAGTTCTGTTTTATCTGTGACTTCCTGTCGGAGTTTACAGGAGGAAAACATTAGCTCTCAAATGCTTGGTTTACCTTCTTTGTGGTTGTGGTCTGCTGTTAAGAGACGTGATCCACGGCTTGGGCTGGGGATGTGACATCCAGGACGCACTGAGGTTTGATGTTGACCCAACTGCACATAAAAACCAACAAGAATACTGATATCACTCAGTAGTATATGATGTGCCGTAAAAAAGGAACTGTCAATATGTTTGAAAGTCATTCCTTCCCACACTGTCGAAATAAAATCTTTCAAGTGGCCTATGGAAGCAAGAACCTCTCTTTGTGGGACAGTGGGGAGCAAAGATAAGGATGTTCTCTGTGCCATCGTCCCAAAGCAAGACGAGATGTGGCTAGCTGAGTTTTTCCTCACTGACCGTAACATCCCCCCATAAGATCCCCGACGGGCAGCCCCAAGTCCTAACGCACCACACCAAGGGGGTTATGAGGCCAGACCAGAGAGCCACCGAACCTCACGGAGCCAGCCAGGCTGGTGCTGCCCTCTGTGGGCCTCTCGCCAAACCAGCTCAGAGACAGGGCCGAGGCCTGAGACCTCAGAGAGCTGGACAAGTAACCACATTCTAGTCCAGGGGGAACGGGAGTAACATTTAATGGTCGCGTATTGCAAATGAGACTCCAGACGGAGTGCCCCGCAATGCGTGGGCTCCTTCATTCTTCCCATTGTTGTGGGACATCAGTATTGTTATCCTTGCAGGGACTGTGGCACAAGTGGGGCTTCTGTGAACTGCGGATGCCAGGAGCCTAGTGAGTCGTGAGACTGGAATTTGCCCTCCGTCTGTGGATATCAGAGCAGATCAGCGTCTTTACTGGGCCCAGCCACTTAAACTCAAGAAGTGAATCTGAGTCAGGGCCGAGAAAGACCTTGAGGACAATGTGTTTATGCTGAGCTGTGTTTGTTACAACATGTCACATTTGAAAATACAGTTTAGAAAAAAGAAAGAAAATAATTATAAAATAAAACCTGATTGTATACTGTGAGTCAGATCATAAATTCTATCACTTTCATATTTAGGAGAACCTTCTTTTCAGACATGAGCATTCTAACAGAAACTTGACCTTTTGTTGAACGGGTTCCAGCAATGATAAGAGGATCCACTGACGCCAGAGCCGTCACGCCAAATCCACTCTTAGATTACACTGTACAGTGTTTTGAACTTCTTAGGCAAGCCCATAGAGACCTCCCAAAGCATATATTCTCTCCTGCTTTAACAAACTAGTGGAGTTAGTCTAACAATTCATTTACCTTGACTTCCAGGGTAATGTTTAGATGCTTTCTAGGCATATGTACCATCAAATGCTCTGTAGTCCAAAAGACATTTTTCCAGCTGACCCAGATGATGACTCTAGACAGAAACTGCTCAACACACTTTGTGGTTTTGAGAATTTGGAGGACTGTGGTCTCAGGAGCAAACCCAGTGATTGTCTATTTTACCTTCTGTGCAACTCGTTGAAGGAGGTCAGTGTCCTACTCAAATTCCCAGATGTGGCTCAGTCCTACTTCATCTCTGGAATCTTCCTTAAAATATGGCAAGTACAGAATGAGAAACAGCTAGACTCAGAAAAGGATGATGAGCCAGTGTTGCAGCAAGCCTGCTGGCAAGCCTTCTATGAGACCTTCAACTTTCCTTTCAGTCAAATGGTTCCCATTTTATTATAATTCCTTCTCCTCCTTTTTACAAAAATGTATTAGCAGCTGGCTTGGCATAAAATACAAATCCTTCAGATGCAGGCTGCCCTGTCATACCTTCCACATGCTCCATTTCCTCTTTGCATCTGCTTGGCCCCCCTCTGGCTTTGGGACCTACCCCTGTGTGTTCATGCTCGCACTGAGCAGGGTTACAAAGAGAGAGAAGGAACAATCTTCTTGGTCCTCAGTTTTCAACTTCCCACAGGGGTGACCAGGTGAGGGTGTGGGTCAGCAAGTGGGGAAAGGGCTGAGTGGGCAATGTGCAGGCTGGACAGACCCCAAAACCTTCTATTCAACCCCATTTCCTAAGGAAAGCAGATCATTGGTTGTGCCCACTGTAGTATTAGCAGTTTGCTTCAGAGAGTTAGGCAAGATTATTCTGTAAATAACAGGACTAAGAAAGTTTGTTTATAAGACTTTATAGTAGGCAAAAAGAATTGTTAAAAAATTGTTAATGAACGGTATATATTTCATTACAAAATAACGGAAGCTTATGAATAATTAGCTATAAATACTGTCCAGTGGGGTTCTAGTATCACCTCCTAGTTTTGTCCCATAAAGGACATGTTGGACACTTTTTCTTAAGGTCACCAACGACATTGTCCTCTGTTCTGGTACACACTGCAATGTTCCTTCTCCTCTATCCCATGTCTGCTAACATGTCATAGCCTTTCTTCACGGGACTGACTGTTTTCTGTTCCAGGGCTCTTCTTGATGATTTTTGTTCTTTCCACCTGCAGATGCCCAAACTTCAGTGTGAGCCCGGGCTTCTGGAGAGAGCCCTGACTTCCCTTCCTAGGTTGTGTGAAATACTAGCTGCCTGCTTTTCTTGTCAATTTTAGAAATGTCTTTGATGTGTCTGCAGTTCCGGCTCCAGCCTCAGCATCCTGCTCTGCCTGTATTCATTCATTCTCTCTCTCTCTGCCCTTTGCTGTGGAGAAGGCAGGGAATCCACATTCTGATTTAGAACAAGGCTCGACCCATCAAGCATCTTCCCAGAAGCCACTGATGGAGCAAACATCTTCGTCCTCTCGTATCCATAGCATGAGCTGAATATCAACGGAATAGTGAGATTTCCTGAAGCCACATGTTAGTGTTGTTATTAATGACTTCCTTCAATATTGTATTGTGTGAAAACATTTTAGCATTTTCTAATTACTTCCACACATATTATTTCATTACTTTAAATTAAGATACTGACCTAGTCAGGGCCAATATTCGTCTCCTTTTGTAAACAGGAAAACTAAGTCTCAGAGAGGTGCATTACATGTTCAAGTTCAAAACCAGTGTCAGCAAAACAAGAATTATTGTCTCCTAAAACTTAGTTCATGATTCTTCTTGCCAGATGTGCTTGTGGAAGACTATTGTGTGACATGATATTGGCAAATAAAATCAGTCTGCCCAGGGGAAACAGGCTCTTTAAAGGAGTCCCATTGGGAATCATTTTGGGAAGTTAAATATTCTCTAATGCATCCATTTCACAAACCTGGATTTTCAAGTGACACATATCTGCTCCAAGTGGGGCACCCGTGAGCCTGCGCATTTCAGCCATTGAATCCGCCTCCGTGTCTCTCCTGACCGGAGGGAGCTGCAGGCTGGCTGAGCCTGTGATGTGCACAAACAGCAGCGGCAGCGGTGCAGAAGGAGCAAGTCCAGCCCTGGCTGTGGCCAATGGTCAGCTGTTTTCCATCATCTTCCCAGGAAACTATTCTACCCGGACTGAAGGGTGGAATCGCTGGGCCCAGGTCAGCACATTGCATCCGCCAGTTACCCCTGTGCCAGACCCTGTCTCACCTCCGTCTCCCGACCTGCTGCTGCCACACTCCCAATCCGAGTTGAGGGTTTTGCTGTTAATACGGCCTCTGGATCATACCTTTCCCGTCTAGGTTTGTGTCTCACCCTTTCCCCCAACCCTGTTCCTCCTGATCTTGCCCTGGTAGAATATGGAACTAGGGCTAAGGGAAACTAGGTCTTATTTAGAATAAAGGTTGCCCTATGTTCCCATCTAGAGCTATTCTTATCACCCTCCTTATTCTAGTTGTCTCTTTAATGGTTTCTTTCTTTCTTTCTTTCTTTTTAATTTCACTGTCATTTCTGGCAACTTTTGACCATCTTTGCTTCCTCTTTTCTGGACCCTGAGCTGAACTTAGGGCTTTTCTGGATGTGCAGTCACTGCCAAATCCTTTCTATGCAAAGGTGTCAAGGATTCTCAACTCTGCCCCTGTGTGAGAATCACATGTGAATCATGTGTGAAGTGAGGTGCATAGCCTCTGCCCTGGAAATTCTGATTCAGTTGAAATAGGAGGTGCACAGTTACATGTAAAAAAAAAAAAGAAAGAAAGAAAGAAGGAAAGAAAGAAAGAAAGAAAAAGACAGAAAAAACAAACAAACAAAAACAACTCAGCAAACAAGAAGAGGAGAAAACCCACAACTGATTCTCCTGCATGGGCAAGGATGAGAAGCATTTAATTAAACATTAAATCATGGTTTCCTTAGGCCTGCCCCTTTCTATTGTTGCATAAGTCCCAAATTGTATTAGCCCATCACAGTGTGGCAAAGAGAAAGAGGAGGCCCTATGTCCCCAGATACCAGTTTATGGGACCACTACAAAGACTAAAGTCTTTGCAAGTTTTAGTGCAGAGGCAATATCTGTAGGGAGAGAGGATGCAGACATCTTATGTTTCCATCTGTCCCCACTGATTACATCCCTGATGATCATTAGGAGGTTTGGGGTGAGAGTTAAAACATAACCCTAACTATAACGTAAAACCTGTTTGGAAATTCAGCTAAAATGTTTGGTATTATGAATTGTTGTAAATGTCATGGAACATGAACATTCTTAGAAATCAGGTGCTTTACATGAAATCTTGAGATTCAAAGCTGTAAGCTTTCAGAAAAAAACCAAAAACTAGTGCGGTCTTCAGGATGCCTTCAGTGGGGAACATGATCCAAGCACAAGAAGCCACAGTGACCTGGTGCTTTGGCCCACGTCTCCACCAAGCACAGGTAATCCCTTCTGCTGCCACTTCCCTTTGGTGTGGCTCTTTAATCTCTGAAGTGTGCTGACATTCTTCATTATCCCAGACACCAACACTATTCAATTGGTTTCTACAGGGATGTCCATTTTGTGAAGCTGAATGTAAATAAAAGACCTTGGTGTAAGTAGTGCACTTATCAAACCAAGACTTTACCATGTTATTCATTAGGCAAATAAATTAATGTCAGGCCTCCTTATCTACTGAGCCATCAAGGGACAGACCAGCTCCTTGACAGGATTCTTTTATGAACAGTTATTTGTGTGAGAGAGAAAATCTCGGTGAAAGCCTGAAGGGAAGTGCCAAGGAATTAGAGTATTTTCTGCAGAGCAGCTGCAGTGTAACAGGGAACGGGGGGCTGTGTTGTGAGATCTAACATTTCATGTGCTGCCTTGACGTCTTTGAGCCTCACAGGACCACAGCGCCCTACCTGTGAGTTCCCCTGCTCTCTCCAGATGTGTCTCCCACCCAGCAGATAGGTTTCCCACCTGGCTAGTTCTACTAGCAGCCAGGCCAGCTGCACCCCTACAAGTTCCCAACCTAACGGGTTTCACCTCCCTGCCAGTCTGCAGAATTATTCAAACAAACCAGTCATATCATTCTGTGGGAACCAGGGGCCACCTTGCCCTCTTGTTCCTACAAAGCCTGCCTCCCCTAGTCCCTGTTCAGCCTATCCTGAGTGCAACCCCAGGGGGCCATACATGGTGTGTGGTGTCTTCTCTCTTCCCTCACTCCCTGGACTGTGAGAATACAAGACTAATAAACTGCTGTCAATCTCCTCTGTATGGTGTCAAAGTGTCAGGTGTTCAGCCATCTAGTATTATTTAGGGTAGAGGCTGCTTTTATCATTGAAGGGTTGAATAGGAGATCATCAAAGCAGAGGCCCATCTCTTTCCATCTGCGGCAGCACTTCAGCCTTGGTGATCACAAAATAGGCAGTCAGGGCCCTGGTTTCCAATGCAATGTTTCCAATTAGGTATGTAACATAAACCCTCTTGGCCTCAGTTTTCCTATCTAGAAAATAGACATAGTAACATTGGCCTCTACTTGCTTGATAAATGTTTGTTACATCTAATAATGGTACTTTGGAACATTAGAGACACTAAAAATCTGTACAGCTATTCTATAATTACTGCATTCAGTTTTTAGAATAGTTTTCTTCACTTAGTCTAGGATAAAATGGGCAGTTCCTTTTTAGCGACCTGGAGCATTCTTCTTCAACCTTCCTATGTCTTCCCCTAAAATATTACCTGAAGAAGGAAAAAGGAGAGGAAGAGGGAAAGAAGGAAGAGGAAGAAAGAAGGAGAAAGGACAGTGGAATCATTTGAATGCAGCAGAAGTGACAGAATTTTTCTTTGCAATATTCTAAGACAAATGCTCCTAATTGTACCACCATATCTCCACATAGAGAATCCTGTTTGGGTACAAGGTGCAGGCATGGGAGAGACCAAGAGTCAGGAATTAGACCTGCGCCTGCCTAAAAGGAGTATTATGACGTGACTTGGGTGACAAACAGCTTTAAGTGTCTCATAAAACAATATACAACCAAGCAAACATTGAAATATCTTTTTCTCTCTCCTTTTTCCAAACTCCTTTATCTCTCAAATTTCTACCGCTACATAAAAAGTCTTCCCTGAAGCTCCCTTCCTTAATGATCGCACAAATTGGTAGAAGCCTGGGATTGACACAGACTTTAAAGGTCAGTTATGTCAACACAAATCTCTCTCTTTCAAATTGCATGGTGTGGAGATGTTAAAATAAAGCTGGTCTGCGGTGAGAATAAAACCCTATATCTGGGGGTATGGCAGTGGGGAGAGAAGGTCATGGGATGGTTCCCTGGGGGGACTTGCCCTATGAAGGAGCGGGCAAAGAGGGCTTGAGGGAGAGGGAAGATCACTCTTTAAGTAAAGAGAGGAAGGGAAAGCATGGGATACTTGCCAAATGACAAGGTCAGGAGGTCTGGAGGGGGAAGCCCACGTGAAAGGGAGCCTAAAGGTCAGGTGGAATGGTGGCTGATCCTGGAATATTTTATTCCTTTTTTAAAAAGTTTGATTTCATATTGAAGTGATGGAAAAGCATTAAAAGATTTTAAACGGTCAATGTGTGCGTGTATGTGTGTGTGTATGTGTGTGTGTTATCATCAGAACTGTACTTTATAAAGCTCACTATGGCAGTAAGTAGAATGGAGACCGCGCTAGCATATTGAAAGCTAGGGAAGACTATCACGAGACTCAAAGGGAGAAATGAGGAGGAACCAATCTATAGCTGTAGCCACAATGAAGGGAAGAAGGGGATTTGGTTCATGTACCCTCTGTGTAAAGGTAGAATTCAGTGTATACAGTGTATACAGCAATGGGCTCCAACTCTTCCACTTGTAGCTGGGTGACCTAGGACAAGTTCTTCTCTTTCTCTAAGACTCTTTTTTCTCCTCTGTAAAATGAGAGGGTTGGATTAGATGTACTGTGATCCCTTCCAGCTCTTAACACTCTGTAATACTATGTTTTTGGTACAATTTGAATGGCATCCAAGGAAATTTGGTTAGAGAAATTCCCAAAAGGCCTCATTATAAAGTGGTTCCATAGATGAGAGTCCTAGGACAGTTATGGCAAGACTTAAGAAGACTATTACTAAAGATAATAATAGTGTTTTGTTTTTACATAACACTTTCATGCCTGTAATCACCTATAATCGGTGTTAATCTTCACTCTATCATTGTGAAGCTAAGAGGCATAATGATCATTATCTACATTTTTAAAGAGGAAGAATTAAGTCTTGAAAGCTCAAAAACCTGCCCAAGGTCCCAAACAAGTCGCGCTGGAGTCTGGACTGGCTTCCAGTACCCCTGAGCCTGTAACACAGAGCTCTTCCCCTTACCTGGGGCTGCCTCCAGTCTAATCTGGACCTTCCAGGGGCATGCCTGATGAGGACCTTACCTCATCCCCTCCAATGAGCCCAGGGGTCAGAAGTCACCAGGGTCAACTTCAGCTTGCTTTGCTAGGTTAGCAGGAATGACTCTGAGTATTTACAACCTGCTCATGATAGAGATATATTCCTGGGAAGAGGTTCCAAGCAGTTTCCTTTTGAGAAGAAAGGAGCCCTTAGGATGACTACATGCAAACAAAATCTGAAATTCTCTCATTTGCTATGTGGATTGCAAGTCAAAATGCAACTTCTTGGTATTTTTCCAAGAGGCTCAGAGAGCTTACTAGTTTATTTTCAACTGGGTGACCTTGTCCGGGAAACGAGATTTTGTAGGACAGCCAGTTGTGGGCACTTTTAGGAGGGCAAAGATCTTTTTTTGTCCTTTCTTCTGTTCCTCCATCATATTGTTGGAAGGCCCCATTAAGGATCTGTGATGAAAGGAGAGAATAAATTCCTCCTAGAATTCTTATCCCTTAACAAATAGGCAAGGTTGTCACAGATTGTCTTCCTGCCCCACCAACTCTGGCTCCAGACAAATCTACCACTCACTCCACTTCCTCCATCCCTGTCTCATGTCCCACATGGATTAGTCAGAGATTGAGTTATTGTTATGGAAGAAAGAGGGAAGGAGAAGAGGTGTTCATGTATTCGTGATATTTAATGAGTACCTATGGAGTGCCAGGCATTGTGCTGCTATTTTATACACACTATCTTTTTCATCCTCACTATAATCCTATGAAGTAAAGGACACTATTACCATTTTAGAGATTAAATCAAAGAAGTGAAGTAACTTACTTAAGTTCACATAGGTAAAAAAAAAAAAAAAGTGAGAATTTGAACCCAGGAATGTATGACTCCAAATCCTTCCTAGCTCACCATACTACCTTCCAATTCCAATGGTCAGCTGAGTGCTGACCTTGAAAGCTTATCTGAGCAGATGACTTCAGTTTTTCACAGTATGGCTAAAATCTCAGCAGCATGAAGGATAGTAAGATAAGAACAGAGTGAAGGTCAGGTAAGAATCTGACTAATATTCATACAGATTTGTCCATGTTCTTCAAACAACCTTATCTATAGTTACCACCTGTTATGTCTGATGAGAAAACTGAGGCTGATAAAAGTTATGTGCAACGAAGCCAGTAAATTTCAGAGTCAGGATCTGAACTCAAATATTCTGTCTCCCATGCAGGGGCTGGTTGCACTTCACCATGCCCTTATCTCCCATAACTCTTTATCTATCCACGGTCAAGAGACAGTGATGGTACCAATACGTGCTTTTTCAACATGTTAATGGTTCCAGTAATACTGCTATTTTGTTTTATTACAACCTCTATAAGCACTGTCCTTGAAGTTCCCCATGATAAACATAACAGCTCCACAGACCAAGCAGCAAAAGTACAGTGATTGGCAGTTTTACCGGTTTTCTTCTTGTTCCAGAACTGTTCAAATATTATAGGATTAAGAAATGTGTTTTTAGAGTGCTTTGGTCCAGAAAGTTCCAAAAGGAAATTATAAGAGATGGTTTCCACACTTCAAGATTAAAAATACTCATCTTACTCACTTTAAAAGGAAGTGAGGATATGGTAGAAGGAGCTGTAACAGCCTTCATGAAAAAGACTCAATCCCTTGTAATTAATGGGAACCTCTAAAATCAGAAGCCAAGGCCATTAATCATTCAGCCAACTCTTCATGAGGTTGGCATCATGCACTCACCACACACCTGTAGTGACTCAATTCACAATGGGCAAACTAGAACTGTGGAATGGTCCTCAGAACAACATTTTAAAACTGCTGCTAGTGGAACATGAATGCTCTCATTAAATCAATGAGTTTGTTCTCTTTCTAGCCCATAAATGTGGCTTAAAGAATGTTTTTAAGGCTAGGCTTAGGGGTGTCACAATTGTTTCCAGGATTAGAAGTGATAGGCAGGGAAATTTTAATCTCAATATATGGTAGGAATTCTTGGGGTATCTTGTCAGACTGTGAACTTGATTATGCCTGAGTTCCCAGAGGAGACTGAGGAAAGGAGTTCAGGAGAAATAGTACCTACATTGGGTGAGAGACAGAATTAGATTTCCGTCCAGTTCAAAAGTATTTGTGTTCTTTTCTCAGATATTTCTTGGAGTGATAAAATTAATTGAGAGACACAAATGGATCAAACTCCTCGAGGGAGTTCCAGATGGATTGTAAGAGCACAGTGGCTCTTCCTAGAGAAAACTTGCAGCAATAATGGTAGTTTCAAACTATATGACTTCCCAAGTCCTAATCCAGCTAGCCCAAGGTATTCTGTGCAAAGGTGACCACCAATCTTCTGGTGGAGGGAAAAATGTCTTCTATCTATTTCATCCTAATTCTCCTGAGTTCTTCATTAAACCTTAGTATGCTAGAGTTCGTTTAACTGAAATGTTTAATTATATAGATTGTACTACATTGACCGATCATTTGAATTTTACCAGAAAAGGAAAGAAAAACATTTAGATGAAAACGTTTTTCAAAACATAGGTTGTCTGGAAGTCAGTACAGACTCAGTCTCTTCTGTTTCCAGCAGGCATTTATATAGAACATGAACCACAAAATAGGATTTGTGGTAGGTGCTTTACAGATACATGGTTTATCGCTGTTCTATGATTGTCTCTTGCATATGTATTTTAGATAGTAAACTGTGAACTCCTTGAGGTCAAGGACCATTTCTTATACTATTTCAGCACTATATACCATATAGTCAGGCCTAGAGAAGATTCCAATAGATGTTTCTTAACTTGAATAGAATGCTTCTCAGAAGGCATTTGCCCAATGTCCTAAAGGTACCTCTGCAATGGTACTTGGTTCTTGAGAAAAGCACTTGGTAACATGGTCCTGAGAATACACCAAGCTTTGCTCATCCATCTGGGAGTAAGAGAGCACCAGCTCCCTACCAAGAATTAATTCTATCCTACTTAGGGTCTTCACTGTTATTACTGGCTTCCAAACAGAAGCAGCCTATCTTGAATACATTCTTTGGAAATTTTCTTTATCCTTACCTTTCTGTCCATGACCAATTCCATCTTTAAGGCCACATAAAAAGGTATGAGAAATCATTGTGGAATTAGGCCTTACAGAATCCAAGAATAATAACTTACATAGGTCATGAAAGGTTTAGGTGTAACATAAATGACATAAGCTCCAGGCATATTTATGGAGTTAAGAAAAGCAATGTTATTTTATACAAATACGTGTGTCCATATATTATATTCTATTATATATATATAAATAGCATATATGTGTGTGTGTGTGTGTGTGTGTGTGTGTGTGTGTGTGTGTGTGTGTGTAAAGTAAGAATGGATGGAGGCTCTCAGCAGTTTTCATGCCCAAGGTACCTGGGGTTATGTGCTAACAAGTGGAAGTTTGGGAATGGACTCCCAGTCTATCTAACTCTTGATCCAGGATTTTCTTTCTCCCATCACAGCTGCTGTGCCTTGGAGCATGAGGGGAATGTGGTCCCACAAAACACCATCAAAGGTTACTACTTAAACATTTCCTTCAGCCATATATGAAAGCTAAATCAGATAAAGACTCCAGGAAGTGTTCAACAGGTAAGGCATCTTGGAGAGTTAAAAATAAATTCTTCTAATCGTCCTTTAGAAAGTTAAAAGAAGAGATCATATCACAGCCAGGTAAAAATTCAATAATATCTTCCCCACCAGCTAAGGAAAGGAAAATGATCAAGAAATTCAGCTCTGATCCAACCCACAGGCAATTGCAGCCATTCTCAAAAGGACTCTGTCTTCCCAAAATAAATGTCTGCTCCACTTCAGTTAAAATTAGACACACATCAATTCTGGCTGTTGACACAGAAGCCTCTGGCAAACAGGGTGGAATCCAGGACCTTCTACAGAAATGACCAATCTCTGCAGACATCCCTTAAGATACCCAAGGCCGAAGAATTAAAGTGTCTCACTATTTCTTCATCACCAGCATCCTCTGTCCCTGCCTCATGACCAGCTACACTTTAGCAAGCCCCAGGGCAGGAACAAAAATTGCCTCTCTTTGTGACCGGGCTTCCAAAATGGAATAGCACAAATATGAGATGGTTTTCTTTTTTTATAATATTCTTAATTTTTGGAATCTATAAAATTGCCTTGGCAACATAATATTCATTATCTCCTTTATCCATTCTTTGGACAAATATTAATATTTATTGATCATCTACTACCACCTTGTGCTAAGTATTAGGGCATAAGACAAGGTCCTGATCCTCAGTGGCCCCATGACTGAAATATGGAAAATATTATTACCCCTCTTTGAATAAGAAAAGACATTCAGAGAGGTAAATGACTTCCAATGTCAGCACTGGAGCAGGAAAAAAGCCCATTGTCTCAGAGATGTGACTTCCTTTCTATCCTCATCTCCATCAAGATAGAAAAACCTCATGGCAACTCCTGCCTTATTCATGCTGCTATTATAGTTTTTCCCAAGAATATTTGATATTCTTGGGAATATTTAATCACTCAATATTTAATTACTCACTTCCTATGTAAGTAATCACAGGAAGGACATTTATATTTGGACTTGGGAAAATAATTTTGCGTGTGATAAGGAAAGGAAGAAGTAGAACTCATCTCAAACTTTTTTTCTGCATGAGTTATTTTGATGTGAAAAATTACCTACTGAGACAATCATTTTTGGTTTGTACTTGTTCGCTATGATCCTGGTCCTCATCATTCCAGGCCTGTATTCTCATAGCAGCTTCAGAACTGGTCTTGTCCCCATAACTTTTTATCCAAACCTAACCATCAAAGCATTGATATTCATAGAAAAGATTTTCTATTTAACTCACTTGCTCAAGGGACTTAACTTATTTTTTGTAGAACAAAGTCCTCCTATAGGATGGAGGTCAAACTTCTTCGGGATCATTTCAGTAATCAAGTCTAATCTCCCTAACAGTTCAACAAATACTCATTGCGAATTTAGGCTTGGGATACAACAGTGTAAAATCCAAAGTCTTTGGAAATCCTGGTTTGGCAGGGTAGGAGAGGAAAGGGAAACCAATCAGTAAGCAAATAATCACAACACAGTCTGAAAATTCCCTAGTAGGAGCTATTAGTAGGCAGAGGGATAACTCTTCAGGAGAACTGATTAACTCAGTCTGAAGATATATGAACAAGAAAGGCCTGAAGGAAGAGATGCTTGAACTCTTCTCCAACAAGAGTCTTCCTTTTCAGCCAAGCCAGTCTTCTTAATATGAAAATATGCCAACCACGCACATTTCTGCCTCCTATTTTGGCTTTATTCAATGCTTTTTATTTATTGAGAATTTACTATGTTCTAGACAATGTGTTAAGGGTGCAGTTTTATCTCATCATCGTGGGAGAACTTATTTTCTATATTTCCCATGCATTTACTCAATATTTTAGGTCAGTAAATATGAAATATCAGATTTTGATTCAAAAGTGTAGTTTATTATATCTCAAACAAGATGTAGTACAATTAATCAAAGTTTGTGCCTAAACTAGCGACATAGTTTTGCCATCTAAACAGTAGCTTGTTCACATCAGCAGCAAGAAAACCTTGAAAGTGAGTGGCAATGAAATCATGAAAGGCGTTTTCCACAACTTGTTGAAAATTGAATATTTTTCCCTGCAAGAAGTGGTCCAACGCCTGGAAGAAGTGGTAGAGTTGGTGCAAGGTCTGGTGAATATGGTGGATGACACAGAGTTTCCAAGTCCAGCCTCAGTAGTTTGAGCAGCATTGTTTGTGATACATTTGGTTCAGCGTTGTCTTGGAAGAGGATCGGCCTGTCTCTATTGACCAATCTCAGCTGCTTAATCACAAAGCATCCTCATCATCTTATCTAATTGGTTGCAGTAGACATCTGCTGTAATCAACTGACCAGGTTTCATGAAGCTGTAGTGAATAATAACAATGCTGGACCAGCAAACAAACACCATTAGCTTTTTGTTGATGAATATTCGGTTTTGGACTGTGTTTTGGCACTTCATCTTTATCCAACCATTGTGCCAAATGCTTGAGATTGTCAAAAAGAATCCATTTTTCATCACATGTAGCAATACTGTGTAGAAATGGTTTGCCTTTATGTCATGACAGCAAAGAAAAGCGAGCTTCAAGGTGATTTCTCTTCTGACATTCTTTTAATTCATGTGGAACCCATCTATCTGGTTTCTTTACTTTGCCAATTTATTTCAAATGGTCCAATATTGTTGGAATAGTAACGTCAAACCTTGCTGCTAATTCACACATAGGTTGAGATGGATTTGCTTCCACTACAACATTCAGCTCATCATTATCCACCTTGGTCTCAGGCCGCCCATGTGGCTCATTTTCAAGATTAAAATCACCAGAATGGAACTTCTCAAACCATCGACATACTGTGCGTTCATTAGCCACATCCTTCCCAAACACTTCGTTAATATTCCAAGCTCTCTGCACTGAATTGGTTCCACAGTGGAACTCATATTTGAAAATAACACGAATTTTTGACTTATCCATGGTTTCACAAAAATTGCTCTAAAAGAAAATTTGAAAAATAATCACAAGCCAAACCTTGCTTTTGCAAGACTAAGGATGTACCTTAATAATAAAAATAAAACAAAAAGTGTCAAAGTGAAATGTCAGAGACATCAACTGTCAACCTTAGTACTTAAGGAAATTGGACATTTCATACTTAATTACCTAAATATTAACATTTAAAAGACTTAAAAATATTGATGTTTGACATCATCATTTCCTTTATCCAAACTTTCAACTCTAAGGACATGTCCTCTATGAATTCATTTGATAATCTCCCAAGACTCAGAAACACTCTTACATGTCTGGTGCCCTCACATACACTGTTTTGTTCCCCTATAGTGTTATCCATATAGATTATGTTTTTATGTAGTATCATTGGCCAACGTCCCATAAGAAAAATACTCTAAGGACTATGTGCTGTGTCACTACCCAAATGATCCTGTAAAGGATACTGTTTATTCTTTTACTCAGGGTCCTCTTTATGACAGTTTATAGGAGACAGTCCTAGCAAGTGTTAGTGTTAGGAGAGTTCTGAGTCTACTGAGCAATTCATCCATTTTAACCAGATAAGGCACTATATAATTTGCATAATTCATCAGGTTTTCCTTTTCAAGGGAAACTAAATTATATCTTATAGCCAAATTTGTGGCCATCTCATAGAAAGTGTTTGTGGAATATTGGGCCTCATTTCTCTCTCTCTCTTTCTCTTTCTTTCTCTCTGTTTCCATTTTGCTATTTTTTGCGTATACTGGTAAGCTACCTTAAGTCCCTTCTAGACCAAAAAAAAAAATCCCTTCTAAATAGATAAAAATAATATTTGCACTGTTCTTTAATTATCCAAGTCTGTAGCACAGGAATAGCACGAGACTAGGGTCTCACTACAACTTCAAGGGTTGGATACTCTGGGAAATATTTGGCTGTTTTGCTATCCTGTGTTTTATTATCCTATGAATGGTGGGAAATGTAGACAGAGTCCCCTGAAGGAACACACGAGTAAAACTCTTATTTTGCTTCATGACCAGAGCAAATTAAAACGAAGCTAAGATGTAAATTTCAAAAACCAATCCTGGAGTCATAGAGCCTGAGGAGCAAAAAGATCATTTCAGGCTTGAAGTTCTCACCTAGCAGGAGAAGACAGGAAATGGAGAAATCTGACCCTTATTAATGCCTCTGATTTGCCAAGTTGTAATGATATTCCTTTCCTTAAACTTTATTGATTTTGCTAAACTCTGAACTCTGTCTTGCTTTAGGGAAAGCCACAGAGGCATAGATTTTTATGTCAAAAAATTTGTAGGATCAACATTTGTTCTTTGCTGAAGGCCTGTGGAGGATATGGAGAACAGGCTTATTGGAAAAAAGCTTCAGTGACTAGCATGCAGAGGAGCACTGGGAGCCACTGATAGGCTGCAGGCAGCTGAAATCAGGCCTGGTCTCTGTGACCTCTTCTGTAAAATACATTCCAGCCAGTTAAAACTCCCAGGCTAGCCCCGAAGCAACGTGATAATGCTGTCCCTGCCCAGGTTTTGTCCTCCATTTTTTTATCTTTTGCCTATAGCCTACATTGAATCAAGTTGACCCTCTAGGCCAGCTGTTACATGTCTTTGTAGGGAAGACAGGTAATAGCAGAGATTGGAGGGTTCCTTGAAATAGTCCCTCTTTGTCTCCCATACCTTCTAAAGACTATCTCCTCTAATAATCTACTGAGGAGACATGATATTTTATCATAAAGAATTGATTGTTTGGATTTGACTATTTCTGTCATCCTATGTCTCTATCTGTCTGTATAAATGAGTTTCTCTAGAGTGTTTCATCCTAACAGCTTCCCTTCCTAAAACTAGGGGAGAATTGCCTTGTTACTAAGGAGATGACAGGTCAAGCAGGGTGGGCAGGGGGAGAAAGAGGAACAGAGAAAGGAGAGAGAAAGAGTGCCCAGTTCCAAGAAGACAGATTAATGTATGAATGTACATCCCAATTTTGAGTCAAAGAAACTGCAAACCATGCAAGAATTGATCTGAAGGGATTCTGTGCTGGTAGTGATCCAGCAGAAGAAATGCAATCTTTTTCTGGAGAAAAATGTATTTAACCTGAGACTTGGGGAACCTACACAAATAAATTTTCAAGAGAAATGACCAGCCCACGGTCAATATAAACAGAAACACAAACAAGCAAATGTGTCCACAAGCCAGCAGAAACAATAGATAGCAAAAAATGTACTCACAAAGACTTCATGTTGTATAAATATCACACAAGTACTATAAAATAACTTTGTTTACTACATCTATGTTTAAAAACATTAAAAGTTCTAGAAAATACATTCAGTCAGAGAAGAAGACACCAAAAAATAGGTTGGTAAATTAAACAATGACAGATAACTGACTTCTGCTTAGGATGTAGAAAACACAAAAGAAAATTATTCTTACTCTCAGAACAATAAAAAGGGGAAAACCTATGAAAACATAATTTTTCTTAAAGCTATTGGAGAGCTGAGGTTGTAGAACAACTGGCTAGCCTGAAATCTACAAAGAGAGAAACGTCTCCAAGGAAACAGGACACAAGCGATCACTTTTCTGGGAGAGGTGCTAATCCTTATACAAGCCAGTAAAAAGTACGCCCCTAAAATTTGTAACAATTGTTAAAGAATAATCATTGTTAAAAATTGTGTGAGAATATAGAAATGCTGGAAACCACAGAAACAAGGGAAATCAGTGTCAACTCTCAGGCTCTCTTTCATGGGACCACACTGGTGACTCACAAGAAAGCTGAGGCCAAGATGAGGAAAAGCCTCCCATGTGCTGCAGGCCTGGGAGCAGCAACAACTATAGGAAAGGTGAAAAGTCCCACCTATACTACTACTATGAAAAGTAGACTTAAAATAAGGAATATGCTAAAGATAGAGAGGGATATCACATAATGGTAAGGGGGTCAATTGAAAAATACTTAATAATACTAAAGTTATATGCAGCCAAAAACAGAGCTTCAAAATACATGAAGCAAAAATTAATAGAGCTAAAAAGAGAAATAAACAAATACAAAATAATAGTTGGAGAGTTTAATACCCCTCTCTCAGTTATCAATAGAACAAGCAGACAGAAATCAGAAAGAGCACAGAAGAACTGAACAACACTACCAACCAACTTGATTTAATTAATATTTACAAAATACTTGATCCAACAGCGTACATATACACATTTTTAAAGAAACTGAATTTGTAGTTTAAAGCTTTCAAACAAAAGTATCTCCAGATCTAATTCCCTGATTGCCAAAGATTTCTTAGGTGACACCAAAAAGATAATTTCCTATATTTTAGGCAGAAGAAAAATTATTCCTGATGGCAGGTATCAGATGCAAGAAAAGAATAGTGAATACAAAGGGGAAAATATATGGGCAAATCTAAGCAACCGTTAACTCTATAAAACAATTAACATATCTAATTACAGGGAAAACAGGCTAAAACAGACAACAAAGAACAATGGAATTTGAGTGGAGAAGGAATGATCATATTTAAAATATTCTGAGGCTCTTGTATTGTCTAGAAAGTTGTCAAAAATTTTATTGTCTTTGGACTTTGAAATGAATGCTTATTCAAATAGCTATAGTTAGCACATGTACACATATACTTTTTATAAGTATACTGGATAAAATGAAATTATAAAATTTTTAAAAAAGGGGAAAAAATCCATCCAACAGAAAACAAGAAAGGAGAAAAAACTGAAGCAAAGATAAGACAAACAGACGATCATGATCAGATGATATGAATAAGTCCAGATTCATTTGAAATGACAAAAACTGCAGGTTCACTAAACTTTCCAGTTGAAAGACAAGGATAGTAAGACTGAATTTTAAAAAAATACCATGTCAGGTTATTGGCTACTTACAAGAGCTATACCTTAATAAAGATATAGAAAATCTGAAAGATAAGAGTAGGAGAAATAAGGAGATATGTCAGGCAATTAGTAGCTTAAAGAAAGCTGGTGTAACAATATTGATAGTAGACACAATAGACTCTAAGACAAAGGTATAATTACAAATAAAGTTGGTTATGATAAAAAAAAGATTCAATCCACCAGGAGGATGTAAAAATTCTAAATTCATAGGTGTTCAATAATATAGCTTGAAAATCTATAAAACAAAAATTTGATAATACTACAGGAGAATTGACATCCAAACAGTGCAAAGTTTCAACACATCTCTCTCAGTAATAATTTATCAGATGATAAAATTATCAGTAAGGATGTTTGCACATTACAATTCATAACTTTGATCTCATGGATACATAGCATGTATCACATCCTGAAACTGAAAAATACACACACTTTTTACCCATTCTGTTTTAACTCTCTCTTGCTGTTGAATTGTAATGGTCTGCTTTGTGCGTGTCTACCCGACTAGTTGTGGATTCCTTGAGGGTGGAAATCATATCCTACTCAACTATGTGTTCCGACTTACAGTCTCTACCAAAAAAAGCATATGGCAGGCACTCAGGAAATGCTAGTAGAAAATATATTGTGTAAATGAATGAATGAAAATGGCAATCCACATTTCTAGGGACCCTGGTCTCAGTGTGGAAAAGTCACACATTAGCCAACATTGATTCACCCTCGTGGGAATGCTACATAAAACTGGGGAGGCGCACTAGATGGCCAGATGGCAGCTTGTCCTAGTGTCCTAGTGTTAACATTTTTAATGTGTCATACCTTAGCATGACTTTGGCACTTCCCCTCTTCTCTCTGAACCACCTCTTGCCTTGTGCCAGCTCTGAAGTCTGGCTTCCAGCCTCAAAGGCTCTAAAGCCTCCTGGGCAGCTTCAAGATGCTGAGCCTGGTGATCCACACTCACCTGTTCTTCCTATCACCCTTAGGAATCAAAGTCCCTGCTGTGATTCTGCCTCCACATCACTTGGTCTCCTCCCTAGGAGCAGAGCCTCCTCCCCCGCCCCCGCAACTCAACTGTGATGTCCTGCCTGAGCACGTTCCTCCATGTCTCCCCAGCACTTTTGAATGGATTGTGTTGATCCTTTTCAGCTTACAACATCATTACACCACAGTAACCAGTCCTGACAATCTGAATCCTGAGCCACAAGAATACTCTAAAGAGACCAACAAAGGATTAGGGGAAGCATAGCCATCCCAGCAATTTTTAATTATGATGAGATAATATGTAAGTATAACATGGGACAGACAGTAATTTTGCCATTCAATTTTGCCAGGCTGTGCCTGGAGCAGTCAGTGAAGCATGTTTTTTATTTATAATTGGTATGTGCTGTTGTCAAGGGTGGGTGGCTGCATCCCCACAACACATCACACTGTGAGTCCCTGACATGCCCTTCCCTCTGGCTTCTCTGGACTGGAAGGAACCTGTTTATTCTTATTATTATTGATATTGTTTTTCTCTGCCTTTGCTTTCAACTGTTTCATTGGCATTAATTAAAGGGTCCTGGGCTTACAAAACAGGCCGACATCCCAGTCACAGGGAAGGAAGTACGCAGGCCCCAGGCTCTCTGATGGTACAAAAGCAGGGGTTCGAATGAGGAGACATCAAACATCATTGTTCTAATACATAAATACATGGAACGCTTTGGGGACGTCACCTGAGGACCCACCAGGACTGGGAACACCGGGGTTTTCAGCAGGTCAGGATGTTCACCTGCTACAGTCAAAGCAGCTTGCAGTATAACTAGCAGACAAAGTAAGGCCTACAAGCTCAGACCGGCAGCAGCCAGGATGTGGGGTGGTCTTAGGCTTCAGAGAAATAAAAGGGTAAGAATAAAACCCTTTTAACCAGAGGAGAGAAAGGATTTTTTATAGGATGTCTGAAGGTGAAGAAATGAGACTAAATGCTCAGAAAACAAATCAGAATGTAAAATCAAAATTGCCCTTCACGGGAAACACCTTAGGGTCATGCAGTAGTTTTCCGGGAGTGAGTTCATCAGGGTTCTAAGCCAGGTTTTCCGCTTACCTCTGTGTCGTGGAGCAATCTCCTTCCTCCCCTCTCCATCCGTAAAATTAAAAGTTTGTAACACAGCTTCTCACAGTTCTCACTCTTCTCTCACAAGCTACCACGCTGCTCTACCGATTCAATCCAGTCCTAAAACCCCTCTCTTTCCAGTGCCGTCGGAGCTCATTTGCATACGTGGCTACGTGTGCGCGCGCATACGCACGAGCGCACGCACAAACACCCGCCCCCAACAGGTGAGGCGATTATTTCAGAGTTACATTTTGTATATTTGGAACCCAAATGATATTTCTAAGTCTCACCATTCACCTTATTTCCATCTTGGCTTCAAGTGGCTTTTAATTTTTTAAAAAATATTAAATCAGATATGGAATCAAATAGCTTTTATTGAAATGCTTACTATACACCAATATTCTGCCAGGAAGTTTCAATTACGTCCTCTTTGATTATTCTCATATTATTAAAGACATATGAGACCAACAATATTATCCCCATTTAATAGAGGGGGAAAACAAGGTTTAGCAACTTCCAAGACTTACAGAACTACAAGGGGTAAGTATATTTAAAATTATATTTTTAATTAAAAATTAAGGAATAAAGATTACTGATCTTTTATCAAAATCTTAGAAATATTGTAATGCCCATCTGCAATTTCTTGTCCAGTATGACATTCTCCCTGTCTATTCTGGCCTCTCCTTCCTCAGAAATGATTATTCTACTCACTGGGAATTTCATATAGAGTCTTCTATCACCTCACCATCTGGTACATGATTCGTACTCGAACATGAGCTTCTTGAGGGCAGAAACCACATCTTACAACCTGTCGTGGAGTTTCTTGCACAAATCATAAAGCCAAGAAAATTAGAGATACCCAATAAAAAGGAAATGAATAATCATAGCTATTTGAGTAGCCTAGTTGAAGTCACAGTTGTATAAACTTAAATTCTATTGTTTCTCTTGTGTGCTTAGCATCCTTCTATGAAAGCTATAAGAGAAAGTAGAAGTTTCAACATATTCACTGCAAAAGCACGAGAGAAGGTATAAAGGGCGAAGATTCTGAGTGTCTCTTTCTTTCTCTCCGTTAATGGGGTGGTGAAGGACAGAGCACAACATACTGTACTTAATGCAGATTCTGTTCAGTGAAACAATGATTACAATCAATTTGACTACTAATGTGACTTATCTTGTAAATTGCTGGGTCATTAACTTCAACAACATCAATGTGCTGTCACTATCCAATTCCACCAAATTAGTGTCCGAGGTAATAGGAGAACGAATGTATTAGTGCATTATTGGTGGCTAATAGAGACAGCAAGTCTTTAATGTGCTGCAGGGAGCAGCTGAGGCACCAGGGACCGAGACAACAAGGCTAAGAGGGTGGATGGAGAGATCAGGATCCATGACACGGTGGCGCATTAGGGCTGCCGTGGGCACTTACCTGGGCTTTTTTGCCTTGGTGCCTCAGATGTCACAAGAGGTGAGTACTGGGGAGATCTCAACCTGTGGCAGAGAGAATGCACATTCTCACCTGGGGCAAAAGTGCTAAAAGCATAGCACTGGCTCATCCAAGATTAATGGGCCTATTTTAAGTCCAGGTTTTGAAGCAGGGCCTTTTCCTACCAGCCACGCCTTCACTGAATGCAGACGAGTGCATGCTCATTCTGCACACACAGGGGTGCCATCTTCATAACCAGAATCTAAAGTTGTCACAATCCCAAGTCCTATCCTGAAATTTACTTAGCAAACTGCATTCATATTCAACTTGAAAATTCCTCTGATGCTTATTTTTGAGAAAAAAATCTAAAATATTGTGTTTGTGTTCTAGAGATGCTCATGGTGCCATCCCAACACATTCTTTCTTGTGCAGAAACTGCGACACTCCCAGCCCTGCAGTAGCAGCACCCACCACATGAGCCCACACTTCCTTGAAGAAGAGATGAAAGCTTCACCAAGGTGGGTCATATTCACTCTCTCAAGAGTGTGGAATGGAGGTGTGAAAACTGAGGCAGTTGGAGAGTGTCAGTCACCAGCGCTGTAGCTCCTCCAAGGTGGAGTTGGTGCCAGGACACCAGAGCCACTTTAAAACCAATATTATAAGGGCACAAAATCTAAGAGTCTTGCAGAAAATGTTCTAATGCAGAAAGGAGAATGAAAAACTTCAGTGAAGTGCAGAGAGAAGCCTACTCTCTGAGAGATGGAGAAAGAACAGCCACTTGACAGCTTTCCAGGTGGCGAGCATAAAACTTACTGAATATCCACAACTGGGTTCTACCTACTTCTCCCATATATATCTTTTTGCTAAACTAGTTTCAGTGGGTTTCTATTTCGTGCAGCTGAACAGCCCCTATGGTAATCTGCTTTCTTCCTGATTGTCAACAAGCATTTATTGATTACTTGCTGTGAGTTGCACACTAAACCCTGCCAGAGACACACAAAACTGAGAGAGGTTATAGCTTTTCAGGGAATTATAACTGAGTTGGAGAGATTTTTCCTATTGAACAGACTTGTATCTATCTTTGCTGAAAGTGGAACTTGTAGGAGCCCAGGGTCTGTGATCTGTATAGTGTCCGTCCTATGGCTTAGAGCCAAGGTGGAAAATGTAAAAGGAGAACATGTGAGACATACTGAATGGGCTGGGGATGGAACCATCACTGACACCACCACCACTGGCTGCTGTTGCCTGTGGGCCCCTAGGAAGCTGGCCCTGGGCCTCTGTACTCCTCACAGCTTCTGCATGGGTAAGTTAATATGAATATACCTATTTTCAAAAAAGTAAACATTGCACAGTTAACAAACAACAGAATATTGTATTTAAACCCAACTAGTTTGTCTGCAGTCTACGGTCAGCCATTTTCCCTCCCTTTTCCATGTCTACCTCTCTCTTCAGAGGCCACGTACCCTGTTCCCTTCTCAGGTGACCCTTGGCCTTCATAATCAAATCTATAATCATTATCCTGCCTCATATCAATAACCTAACTGTATGTCTGATTTCTGCATCTGAAAGGAGGTATATTGTCCCCTAGTTATAAAAGTTTAGGTGACAAGAAAAGGGTAGGTGAAAGACAGCATCTTTCATGACAATCCTGAAGCACAACCTTGCCCTTCCTGCAAATAAAGATAGCTCTAAAAGTTTGCATGTGGAATGAGTGCTTTAGGAATGGCTTTAGAACTTCCCTGAATTCATGTGTTTTCCCTTACCGTTATTATTAAGTTGGGCAGAAAAACATCTTTGTTGATACTCTTTAGGTTTTAGTTATTTTATTTTGGAATATATCTTCCCTTCCCTAAAGAAAAGATGAATTAGAATGATGAGGTTGAACATATGGCAGATATCACTCAACATAATCAATGTGAATCTACCATGAAAAATTGTCTCTTGCCAAAACCTATTCTATACAAGGTATGTAGGGAGATGTGAAGACAGCTATCATGGAGTCTATCACTTCTGGTCCGTGAGGGTGACAGATATATCCATTACATGTCTGTGGCTTTGGGCTTAAACTTGATCCTTAATAGATTTTCCACATCCTAGCAGAGAATTACCACCACAGAGGCTGCCACCAAGTGACAGACATGGCTGCACATAGATACTTGGCACAATGGATTAGATATATTGAAATTATAACATATATACACACAAAATTTTAAAAAACTTTTTTATTGTGAAATAACTGCAGATTCACCAAAGCCTGAAAAGAAATGTACATGGAATCCCAGTGCACCATTCCCCCAATGTAAACAGCTTATGCAACTGTAGTATAATATTAAAACCAGGAATTTGACTTTAGCAAAATCCATAGAGCTTATTCAAATTTCACCAGTTATATAGGCACTCATTAGTATATGTATTGTGGGGTGTATGTGTATTGTTCTGCGAAATATTATTGCATGTGTAGTCTTGCATAAAACCACCACCACAATCAAGATACTTGGCTGTACCATCACAACAAAGATTTCTCTTATGCTATCCCTTTACAGCCACAGTCTCCCTTTCCTTAGCCTCCCCAACATCCCTAATCTCTGGAAACCACTAATCTCTTCTCCATCTCTACAATTATGTCATTGCATGAAAGTTACATAAATGGAATCGTGCAGTATGTATCCTTTTGGAATTCGCTTTTTTCACTCAGCATAATTTCCTTGAGGTTCATCCAAGATTTGTGTGTATCAATAGTTTGTTCCTTTTTCTTGCTAAATGGTATTCCATGGTATGGATAACCACAGTTTATTTAACTGTGCACCCATTCAAGGACATATGGGTGGTTTCCAGTTTGAGGTTATTACAAGTAAAGCTGCTAGGAACATTTGTGTGCATGAAAATAAGACTTTATTTCTCTGAAATAGATACTCAAGACTGAAATTTCTGGGTTGTATGTTAAGTAGATTTTCAGTTTTGAAAGAAACTGCCAAACTATTCTGAAGTAGCTGTATCAGTTTACATTCCCAGCGATGTATGAGTGATCCAGTTTCTTTGCGTCCTTGCCAACATTTTTCCTTTGCCATTATTTTTCATGTTAGCCATTCTCATAGGTGTGTAGTGATAGCTCATTATGATTTAAATTTACATTTCTCTAATGGCTAATGATGTTGAATATTTTTTCATATGTTCATTTTCCACCTATATGTCATTTTCAGTGAAATTTCTGTGCATGATTTTGCATATTTTCTAGTTGGAGTTTTTTTTAATATTGAGTTTTGAGATACACAAGACTTTTGTGTGCATTTACTTCAAATGTTTATTTGGAAGATAATTTTAAAAAATATTTGTATGTTACATTCTTGATACAGTTTGATCTTGATTAGTTATTCTGCAAAAAGTAATGCTCAGTAATAGATACTCGGCTGTTTTTCTTTGCGTTCACTTAATAACACCTAATGAGTACTCTGCCTACTTTTATAAATTAATCAATAATGTACTCTAAATTATCTTTTAAGTCTCTAATTAATTAGTATGCTCCTCTGCAATATACCTTTTTGTACTTCTCCAGCTTTATCTTTCATTTTCTACCCACTGAATTCCATGCTCAATTACCCTCAACTTCCAACCCCTCCTCAAACACTCCATTTCTTTCTTGACTCCATGCATTTAGATAAGCTTTTTTCTCAGACTGGAATGTTTTTTCCCCCTTTATGTAGAAAACTCCTACTCAAACTTCAAGATCCAGTTTGAATACCATCACCTCCATGAAGTCTTCTTTAACTGCACCAGCCATTCAGTCACTTCTTTCTCTAAACTTCTGCTCCATTTTGCTTGACCTTAGGTTATAGCACTTACTACCTTAGCGATTTTCTTGACTTGTCAAATGACTAATATTTCAAATTCACCTATGGTTTCCTTCCCCTATAAAACAGCTGGCAGGGTACATGGAATGTGTGAGGCCAGAGTTCTCTGCCTGGAACACTTGCATAATTTTGTTCCCCCCAGCACTTGAGTGACACCTTTCACAATAATCAACTATGTTTGTTTCCAACTTGACAGTAGAACTTTTCATTGTAATTATGTAATTCAATCATATATTATTTAAACTGGTGAAATAGAGGTGTGAAATAAAATGTTTTTTTTAATTAAGTTCATTGGTTTGTGAAAACTTGATAAAAGCAAGTCAAATTAGGTATGGGTGAAAAGTTATAAAAGAGTAGGGGTAAAAATCATAAAATTCTAGAGGTTCAGAGCTCAGTGTGTTTTGATGCAAGCATTTTTAACTTTTCACTCTTCTTCGAAACAAAACGAAAATAAGATTAGAAATTTTACATAATACATTATGGATGTAGTTTATGTAAGGAAGACTATGTGAAACTCCAGCCATAGAGCCCATAAACAGAAGTCCTTGGCCTTACATTAAAATTGATTAATTAATGATCATTTTAAGCTAAATATATAGTATTTATAGCATTAGCATTTTTTACAATTCTTCTCTTTAACTCTCTCCATAAACAAAATACTTGTTTGAATTTTATCACTCTACAAGGCTTCTATTATGTTTTCCATTGGAGCTTATCATTCAAAAAACCTTTTTATTTACATGCTTTCTGACTAGATTGAGAGCTCCTTAACGTCAGGAACCTGGCATTTTGCCTGACACATCATGAGTACTCAATAAATTATTGTTGAATGAATAGAAAGAAATCTGTAAAGCAAATTTATAAAAATCAAAAGAAAATTGTATCTTACGATCTTGATGCAATTATTTAATTCAATTAATTCAAAGAAGTTATCAGTCTCAAATATCAATAGTCAGTTCAGAGGAGTTCATTCTCTCTCTTCCTTACACAACCCCATATGCCCAACAGAATTTGGATCTATTTGATGGTGTGAGTCTTGCTAAATATGTGTGTGTGCATGTGTGCTTATGTGTGTGTGTGTGTGTGTGTGTGTATGTATGCATATAAAATATGGTCCCATAACTGTAACTAGATCTCTGGAAAAAAATCAGCCTTTCGGCATGGAAATGTTTCTTAAATATTATTATTATTTTTCTAAATACCTTCTGTAAGATGGTCATGATGTAGTTTAAGATAACCTAGATATCTAAAATGCAACATTTTTAAAGGCAAGCCTAAATTAAGCCCTGTGAATTTCATCCAGAGTAAAGTGTATTACGCATAAACCAATTTTTAATCTAGAAAGTTGCTCTGGGCAGCATCCATAGAATCCATGTGAAATCCAAGTTGCTAGATGAGATATTTTGCATCACCTTTTTACCAAGTGACCAAGAGACCTCCAAGATTTGAAGAATCCCCTCAGCCCCACCTTTGGTCCAATTGACGCAGGATGGAAAATTGGGAATGCACTTCTTAGCACTACCTCTGCCATTAAATAATTTTATTGGTCAAAGATTTTTAGGCACTTATTCAGCAATTTACAAAAAGAAATGAAAAGAATGAAATTAGGTCCTGTATTGTCGATTACCTTTGGCTTAGCTCCTGTTCCTACTTTCTCACTTTGGAGAACCAGTGACACAATCTACCTTGGTGTGAGTGTCAAGCATCTTGTCTTTCGGCTGGAAAGCTAGAAGTGACAGCTTGTTATATTAAGAGGTCTCTGCTTGAATAAATTGATGTCAAGTTTTATTACATATAGGCCAAGCTAAGAGGCACAAGACAACCACTCAACAACTATGTATTAAACAACCAAATGGTGTACAGCAGTATTGGAAGCTCTTGAAATAAAGATAGAGACAGGGAAAGTCTGTGTTTTCTAGAAGGCTGAAGTCCACCAATGAAAACACACAATAATCACAAGCCAAGGTATATAGATCCTTATAGTGGTGAAAGGAACCACTCTCTTGTCTCTATGGGCAAGGTTATTCAAAGAGATGCCTCCCAGAGGCACTAAGACTTTATGGAGATTTAAGGAAACAGAGGGCTGAAATAGGGTAAACATGCTGAGAGAAGGGGTTCATACTCATAACTTAGTTTAAGAAAGAAAGAAATGAGATAAAGAATGATTTTTAATTTTTTTTCTTTTTTTTTCTTTTGTTTTTTCCAACCCTCCTCCCCTCCAAGAATGATTTTTTAAATAAAAACCATTCCCTAGAATGGCAAAACAAAAAGATATAAATTAACACCACCAGCAGTTTTTAAATGTCCAGTAACTATTTTTTTTTTTTTTTTTTTGAGACAAGATCTCACTCTGTCACCCAGGGTAGTGTGCAGTAGCATCATGATAGCTCACTGCAACCTGAAACTCCTGGGCTCAAGTGATCCTCCTTCCTCAGCCTCCTGAGTATTTTGGACTACAGGTGTGCCACCTTATCCAGGTTATTTTTCTATTTTTTGTAGACACAGGGTCTTGCTCTTGCTCAGAAATGCCTAGTCACTCTTATCAGATTCTAAAAGAGTATTTTTCAGATTAAGGGTTGGAACTAAATAGAGAATTGCAAGATTACCATTTTTTTAAATGAAATAGAATAGAAAACATTGGAATATCTCCCATACTGTAAAGGTAGGCATTTATTTGTTTCATTTTATTTGTTTCAATTATTGCCAGGTGTTGGGTCAGAGTATAAAAATGTATTACATACTATGCATTGTAGCAAAAAAAAATTAAAATATTGCTCTAGAAAGTTCTTTTCAAATTTGGCTAACAATCAAAATTATCTAAAAGTTGTAAAAAAAATATATGAGTTTCCAGGTCTCATCCAAAGAAGAGGGGGCCAGGGTCCCGTGGAGAATGCCTCAGAAAAAGCTACAGACAGTCCATGAGTCATTTACTCTAATTAGAATTAACAAGAAGAACAGTGAGAAAATTCACAATAGTGAGTGTGGTACAGCCTAAGCATCAGGACCCACAAGCAGAGTTGAGGACTCATGACTGTGGGAAGTTCATCACAGAAGACCTTTAGAGGAGATTCATTGAGCACCTGCTGTGAGTAGGATTTTAAGGTACCTGTATTAGTCCATTTTTCATTGCTACAAAGAAAATATCTGAGCCTAGGTAATTTATTTTAAAAAGAGGTTTATCTGGCACACGGTTCTGCAGACTGTACAAGAAGCATCCCACCAGCATCTGCTCCCAGTGAGGGCTTCAGGGAGATTCCAATGGGAGCAGAAGGTGAAGGGAGAGCAGGCGTGTCACATGGTGAGAGAAGAGAGAGAGGGAGGAGGAGGTGTCAGGCTCTTTTAAACAACCAGCTCTTGTGTGAACTAATAAAGTGAGAACTCACTGATTATCGTGGGAAAGGCACCAAGCCATTCGTAAGGGATCTGTCCCCATGATCCACACACCTCCCACTCATCCCCACCTCCAACAGTGGGGATCAAATTTCAACATGAGATTTGGAGGGGCCAAACATCCAAACCATATCAGTACCTACAGCCTTGCAATTTGAGGGGGAAGAGATAAAACACATACAAAAAGCTTGATGCTTCAAGGTACTATGAATGTCATAAGTACCATTATGTGATGAAAAAGAAGATTTTAGGACAGAGTCCACCAGAGAAAAACTCATGGAGGAAGTGAGACCTGCTTTGTTTCAACCATGAAGAATGATTCAGCCAAAGGCATCCTGAGGGAAGACAGTGTCTTTCTCACATTGTGCACCAATTGCTGAGAATATAGTAAGTATCTATTGAGTAGGGAAAGTTAGTGGAAGGAAAATGAGACAATGAACCAGAGAAGTACGTATAGATGGTAAATTTGAACATGAGGTAAGCCCCAACTCCTTGTATTTCAGAGGTATAAGAGAATTAGAATCAGGAAAATTAACAAAAAACTCACAAAATTTTCCATCCCTTCTCTTAACCTCTATGGCAAAGTTATACAGAATGTAAAGGGAAAGCTCCAAAGATTTCCTCCGAAATACTTGGCTAGATGAGACTTGGGGCTCAGGTTTAACCAATAGATTTGGAAAAGAGATTCTGTTTTAAGGTCATAAGAAAAGGCATGCATATGGATTTGCAGTATTATTAAGAGTTTTTGTATCTTCCATTGCATCCATGAGTCTTGACCTAGGAGAACTTGGGAGCTTTGCTGCTGAGGCTCCTCCTCAAGGAAACAAAATGAAATTAGAGTTACTGGATGTGGGTCGGGAGTATTTGTGTTGTTGAAAAATGCCACCAGCAGCTCTAATGTGCAACCAGGGTTAGGAACCATTGAAATGTGAATCCTAAAATTCATACTGCTACTGCAGAGCAGAGTTTATGCTCTCTTTCTTGCTTTTCCACAGAAGAAATCACAATGACATTTATTTTTTTTCCAACCTTGCCCCAGGCCATAGCCACAATAGAACCATGGACAGCAATGATTCTTTTCCTGAACTCTGTAGGCAAAACCAAAGATGAGCTTTTATGCTGAAGCTCCTGACAGCTGCTTCTGCTCAGTGCCAATTATACTAACCTAGACATCCTCCGCTTCCCCGCTCTGTGGCATACCATTGTCAGGCTTTTGTATTCAAAAATCTTCAGTGGCCCTCAATTGTTTAAAGGCAAAGCCCAAGCTCTTCATCTGGGCATTCCTGGCCCTCTGTGATCTGGCTTCAAACATTTGTTCATGCTGTGGTCTCAGAATTCCGTCTATATAGTTACCTTGCTATTCTCATAAATGACACATCTTTCCTCTTTCTTTCTCTTGCTCTTGACTACATCGGCAATGACAACTGTTCTATTTTTATGCTCACTTCATCCACGTGTTTCTACTCAATGTCAAAGTCCAGTTTAAGTCCCTACTTGACTCTCAATAGCCCAACAACCTGCAGTTTCCATGAAGCATCTTCCCACTACTCCGAGCACTGGGAAAGATGTCAGATTTAATGGTACAAACAGAACTGCAGTTGTTAGGTGAAGACAATTCATTGTATTTGGATCATTTATTCAGCATTATGACTTTATGGTCTGGCTGTCTGAAATCAAACCCTACTTCTTTAACTGTTTTATCATATGACCTCTCTAAGCGCTGATTTCTTCACATGTAATGTATGGAAAATAATAGTCCTACCTCAGAGGTGAGGATTAAATCAGATAATGCAAGAAAATTCTTTAGCATAGTGCCTGGGCTCTAGTGACTCTTCAGTACTTTCTAGCTGGTTTTGTTTGCCTGTGTGTTCATTTTCTGATGACTCTATCTTGTTTCCAGTAAAACTATAAAAATGCTTAAGCACAGATTCTACTTTGTAAGCCGTAGCACCTAAATCAGAACAACACAGTTTGACCTCAGAGCATCTAATTTCAAGTTTCAGCTCAGCCACTTATTTATTGTGTGATTTTGCCATGTTGTTTGACTTGTTTGAACCTCGATTCCCTTATATCTAAAATGGGAATTATAATAATAATGATATTTCCCATATTCTGGAGATTGAAGAAAATAACATACCAGAAAGTTCTTTGTTATCTCTCAAGTACTATTCAAAAAAACATAGTCCTAGTTATGGTAGATAGCCTGTATGTGTACTGAAGTTTTCCACAACATCCAAGTTTGTGATTACACACTAACGAATACATTTACTTACTGAAAATATTGGCTCTTTGTGTATTTGTCAATTTAAAAATTAAAAAAAAGTGGGTGTAAAATCTATGTCTTGATTTCTTTAATTGTAATATAATAGAACCAAATAAGAAAAAGGATCTTTGAGATCTTTTCTAAGTTCTAGATTTTTGGGAAGTGCCCGTATTTTTATATGAGTTGAAAAATACAAATAAATAAATCTATGTATAAAGAAATGAACATGTATATTCATCTTAAAAAGTTCTCCAAATTTTTTCCTTATATGTGTATTCTACATGGGAAAAATAGGAAAAAAGGTACATGTTATTAGGATTATCTCTGGATGGATGGTTGACTTAAATATTTAAATATATGTTTCTGTTTTATATTTCAAATGTTCCACAATGAGATTGTAGTAACTTTAGATTTTTATGAATTTACTATTTTAAAAAATACTTCTTGAAACATAAAATTCCATTGTAAATATTCACATTGTTATGTCTGTGCACACGTGTACAGAAACATAAACATCTCTTAGGACACACAACTAGCAGCATGCTATGACCTCGCCTCGCTCCCAAACATGTGTCTTCATTCATTGCTTGTTATATTTAGAAAACTGAAGGGACAGAATGGATAGAGTAGGCATAAAGTCTTATTTGATGTTTTGTAACGAGATTATTACCATCTCATAGACAAAAATTTGAAATCACACACCAAAAATACAACGTTTAAAACTTTACCTGGAGAAACCTAGCATAGTACAGTGACCCCAGGATGCGGTCCAGTAACCTAGTATATATAACTCACAGGTCTGATAACTTTATACCTGGGTGTTAAGGAGGCCAAAAGGAGTTCCAGGACAAAAGACTTAAGGTTATACTTGAAAGTACTAAAAACTACAGATTTACTTCAAAAGTAGTTATTATGCTCTTATAGAAAATATTTAATTATTTTTTCCTGAAAGGGAACACATCTCCCTCTTTAAAATTCTAGCTATAGACAATAGGGTTTTCTCTGTGGAAATAAACTTTTTAGACATTTTAGTTGATAGCATATGTCAGGTACAGCACATAATACCTACATATTGTTGTTTATCTGGTTTAATTTACGGACCTTTGAGTATCATATTAATTCTTTAATGTGGATGTGTGAATTTACACATTTAGATGAACATGAGGTAGGAATGGGTCAGGAATTCTTTTTTTTTTTTTTTTTTTTGAGACAGAGTCTCACTTTGTTGCCCGGGCTAGAGTGAGTGCCATGGCATTAGCCTAGCTCACAGCAACCTCAAACTTCTGGGCTTAAGCGATCCTACTGTCTCAGCCTCCCCAGTAGCTGGGACTACAGGCATGCGCCACCATGCCCAGCTAATGTTTTCTATATATATTTTTAGTTGTCCAGATAATTTTTATTTCTATTTTTAGTAGAGACAGGGTCTTGCTCAGGCTGGTCTTGAACTCCTGACCTCGAGCGATCCACCCGCCTCGGCCTCCCAGAGGGCTAGGATTACAGGCGTGAGACACCGCGCCCGGCCAGGAATTCTTAATTGGTGATTTGGAATGTGCTATAGGGGGTGAGTTATGTCCTAAAACATAAGGTAAAACTTTTCTGGAGAAAGAAACTACAGTTTTCATCCTTTCCCCAGCGAGTTTATGACCCAAAACGGTAGCCAGGACTGTCCTGGTTTATGTCTATTTATCTGGTATAACTTTTATTAGCATCCCCTTTCGATCTCAGAATTGTCCCAGCCTAGACGACAAGCTATATGGTCACTCTATTTAAGGCCCAGGGGCCAAAGCATTGTTTTTCTCTTTCTGTGGATGACAACATCAATAAGTGAGTCAAGACTAAATTGGCAAGAGGGAGGGTAGGTTTGAGAGAAGTTTCATGAAATTCTCTGAACACAAATGACACATGTACCAATTCTGGGTTTAAATTCCTTGATTTTATATTCTACTTAAATGTGGAAAACACATTACCTAGAAATGGTGCATCCACCACTCCAGAATGTTTCTGTTCATTGTTTCCTTCCTTGCATTACATCTGGTTAGATACTAGAATTGGCAGGTAAAGAAATATTTGATAGTTTTTGTGCATTCATGCACGTAGCATTATTAAGTACCCATTTAATAATATTTCTGTGGTAGCGGACATGGAAAAAATGTGACATCAGGTCTTATTTCTCCCATAGCTTACCATCTGTTGGAGGAGATACGGCACACATTTGTTAGAAAACAAGACATCTAATGAATGGTAGGCAGATACTTAGAGATCTAAGAGTAGGACAAGAGAGCTTACTATAAGTCAGAAAGGTTACAAGGACTAGTTGAGATGAGTTTTTGTGGAAAGATTATTCTCTAGGCAATGGAATACACTTGGACACTTTTGAGCCCAAGTTAGAATGTATGAACATAACTTGAGAAATGACTCCAAGGCATGGCTTCCTGAAAATAAATTAATTCCTTAGTTGTCCTGAAGACGTTCACAAAAATTATCAGGCATTATAGAGCCTTCCATGCTCCATAACACTTGTCTCACTGCAAAATCTCTCCAGTTTTGGTTTCTGTTGTAAGTTATTAAATATTTAGGTATATTTTAAATCCACATTGACTTGTTCCTAGTTCTCCTGTCTTTCTTTCTAGAGAAAGCTTCTCAAGGCCAGGGACAATTTCTAATTCTATTGTGCTTCTCTACATAGTATCTTCTGTCTCTCTATATCTGTCTCTCTCTCTCTCTCTCTCTCTCTCTCTCTCTCTCTCTCTCAGACACACACACACACACATCCCAGATAGAAGCCGGTCTTGAGCCTTTGTGCAAGGGTGGATGGTGGTGGATGAAGGCCTTGGTTTCATTTCAGTGGTCATTTGTCATATTCAGATGAGCAGGAAAGGCTCTTGATGGGAGCCACAGTTGCATATGTGGAGAAAACGTTGCCTGTGTCACAGTGCGGATTCTAAATAAAATCCCTTATTGCATAGACTTTCCATCATCATTTGACAGACCTGATCAGTCTCTTATCACCATCCTGACTTCTAAATGCTAGAGAGCTCCAGGGCTTAGTTTTTGGTCATCTTATTTACCTATTTGCTCTTGTCTGGTGAACTGATTCAGTCTCATGACTTTAAATACCATCTGTATGCTGGTGATGCCTGAATTTGTATCACTACCTTTGACCTCTGGCTGATCTCCAGAGGCATGGCTATAACTTTCTACTCCACACCCCTACTGGCAGGTCTGACAGGCAACTCAAGCTTTACACATTTGAAACAGGACTCTTGGTTGAAGCCTCCTACCAAAGTCCTCATGCTCTCACTCTATTCCAGATTTCACAAATGGCATCTGCATTCTACCAGTTAGTTGCTCAAATAAAAGAAAAAAAGCTTCAAGTCTCCTTACTATGAGTCATCCTTGACATCTGTCTTTCTGTGATGCCACATATACAACCCATCAGCACCGTCTGTCAGCTCAGCCTTGGAAATGTGTGCAGATTTCCAGACCATTTCTCTTCACTTCCACTGCTGCTTCCCTAATCTGCAGCCATTCTTTTTCTCCCAAATTCTTTAAATTGCATCCAAACTGGTCTCTCTGCTTCCAGCCTTGCCTTCATACAGTGTATTCTCCACAGTGCAGCAGAGTGATCCTTCTGGGATATAAGTCAGATCACGGTGCTCCTCCACTGCTCTGACCTCATTTCCTAACTTTCCTCCTCATTCTCTTGGCTTCACGCATTTGGTTTTCTTCGTTGTTCCTCACAGGTACCAGGTACATTTAAAATATGAATAGTACCTTTCCTTCTCCTAACTCTGTGTTTGTTTCCTACTTTATTCTTTTTCAGATTTCTTAGCCTACCTCACACATTACCTATTTATTAGTTATCTGTCACTCTTGGAATATTGGAACATAAGTTCTATGGAAGCCAAGATTTTTATCTATTTCATGTACAGCTGTATCCCTAGTGCAACAGTTCTTGATGCTCAATAGATATTTGTTGAGCACAGAAGTGAATATGTAAATGAAGGTATGAATAAATACACAAGCAAATAAACCATTAAACTTCTGTGTTACTCATTCATGGAGTTTCTATCTTTGTCACAGCAGAGTTCTAAAAGTTGCCACATGAGAGACTTAAGTCTGTTAACATATAAATAACTACACAGGTTTTTGTTTATTTGTTTGTTTGATTTTTTTTTTATTTTCAGAAAAGTGTGAGAGTTGGCACGCTTCCTCTCACCACTTCCTCCATATCCTCCTGTAACTTACTGATTTTATGCATGATTTGTTCCACTTGGGGTCATTAAACAGTAGAATGAGAAGGATCACTATAGACCATTTAGTCCAGATTATCATTTCAGGAGAGAGAAAACTGAGGCTTGGGTTCATGAAATGACCTGCTCAAGCTTACAGAGCTAGTTCAAAGCAGAACTGGAATTTGATTTCAGGTCTCTAAATTTTTATGTCCACTTCTTTTCTACCACGACAAGGATAAGTAAATCTCTCTCTCTCTCTCTCTCATATATTGTCCTTGCTACCACTGTCGGTGATCACAATTCAGTAACAGCGGTCTTTAAAAAGAGAGCCAGATTTGCAAGTGCTTTGGAAGCTCAGCGATGACTTTCTCAGAGTGGGAGCGGCCGGTGGTGAGGTCCCCCTCACTTTCACAGAACAGAAGAGGCAGGGATTCATCTGTGGGCATTGGCAGTGCTGGTGCTTACTGACAAGCCCTGAGAATGGAAATATCCTGCTTGTCCTTTTAACAGGATTTCAGCCAGAGATTTGAGGGAAAAGTACTGCAGCCTAGTGGGCTGTGAATATGAGTGGAAATGTCAGAGCTATGAATCAGTTAACACATTTTAATTTAGCATCTTCCTGTGAAGGAGGATGAGAAGACATTGCTCCTGTGCTTAAAATCCTCATCCTTTCAGGGTGGAGTCCAGAATAGTCTCAGACCCTGTTAGATCTTACAGGTTCTAGCACTTAGGACTTTGGAAGCATGACCTGGATGGCAAGAACAGGGGTGATTTTCATGGAGGACACAATGCTTAATCTTGTCGTGTAGGGTGGCTGGGATTTAAGTAGGTGGAGGGGATTGTACCAACTGCATTGCTTGCTCCTGTTCTCTCTGGACTCAAGAAATACATTCACATTCTTCGGCTCATGGAACCCTCAAGCTCTACCTAGAAGGTAGAAAGGCCAGAGAGTGTATTTCCCATGCTGCACAGAGAAACTGAGACTCCAACCTGTGAAGTAGCTCATGTTCTCCCATCAGGTTTAGCACCAAAGTTCCCCAGATCCTTCCTAGCACACCTTCTAGAATGCCGTGTGGAAGATTGCTCCTTTGTATATTTCTCCATATTCTGAAGATGCAGGTACTAACCTAATCCTGAAAGCTCTCAGAGGGATCAAACTTGGCTCCTGCCTTAAGTTCTATGATACAATTTTAAAAAGAAAAAAAAAAGTTCAAGACATCCCAAGGTGTCAGTTTCCTCTTTGCTGTTCATAACCAAAATGTTTTAACAGCCCTGAGGAGCCATCTACCCCTGGGGCCCCGAGTCTTTGAGGCCTATCTGCGGAGGGTGTGCAGTTGACCTGGCCGTGCTGATGAGAAAGGCACAGATGTCTACCATCTGGTCAGGGGTCCTTGTGCCTGTGCCAATTTCCTGTCACTGACAGCCAACATTTGATTGATGGAATTTAGTACTCCCCCATTTTTTTTTTCTTAGTACGATATAACCTCGTGAATTCAGATGGCACTTAGCCAAAATGAGAGAATTTGAACTTGGGCAGGGTAAAGTTTACCATCAATAAAATGAGGGTCTGTTAAATAAATTACCAATGTAAACAGGATTGTAAAAGGGACAATTTAATCTACTTACAAGAATAAATTGTTTTCAAGCACTTAAGTTGCATAAATTTACATACAGTGTGCTAATTACAAATGATTGATAGCCAGTCTTTCAAACACATCTGGTAGGAGCCCTGTTCTCTAACACTTCGTTAGACACTAGATAGCATTACTTGAAGTATTTGAAAATAGTACAAATATAGCTTTTATAGATGTGTATTCACACACATTTATATAAAAGACAGTCCTTGCTTTTTATCAAGCCATGTTCTTGGAAACCACACCATAAAGAAGATTATCAAACACAGATCACTGAAAGCCAAATTCTGTTTTTAGATAGGAACAATGTTATAATTGGGACTGGTGTGCCAGACCCAGCGATCACACCAACTAAATCATAGATTCAATCAGCATATGTCAGAACAACCTAAACTACAACCACCATGACTAGAGAAAACAGCTAATATTTATTGAGCAGTTGCTACATCCGACTGCTTTACATATATTATCTTAGTCACCAGTATGTGACCGTTGGGGAGCTACTGCCACCATTTTATGGGAGATGACATAGAAACTCCAAGAGATTAAGTAATTTGCTCTTGATCATATAGTTGTAATCAGTAGAGTTAGAAATTAAATCTTGGTCTGATTCCAAATCCTATGTCTCCTTTTAGAACTATAGCATCTATAATCCTTCAAAACTGTTAAATTGTGCATAGCTATATAACTTATGAAATGGGAATAAATATGGTGCCATTTTCTATGACCTGGATGAAATTTAAGTCCTTTAAGAAAACCTGCTGTTAAATCAAATTCTCTCCTTTTACGCAAATATCTTTTCCAAACTGTGAAACTATTCAAATGTAAGACACCAGTTTAAACACAGCTGTAGTATCTTTGAGATATATTACTTTGTACATTTTTTTCAATTGTTGGTGTACATGTCTTATCTTTCCTAATACATATTAATAAATATTAAGCTCATTAAAAGTAGAGACTAAAATCACTAATCTTTGCACACACCTTCCTCATTTATTTTACTACCCAGAATAAAGTCTTGACCATTAGGTGCTTAAATTTCTTCATTGCATGAATTAGCAAAGGAATGAATTTTATCTTATCATAAATGATTATATGTCATAAATTTAAAATCAATATATGGCTATGATAAATATTAGAGTGTAATCTTTTTTGTTTGTTTTTTTGTTTTTGTTTTCTTTTTTTTTATTTCAGCTTATTATGGGGGTACAAAAGTTCAGGTTATATATATTGCCCATGTCCCGCCCATCCCCCTGAGTCAGAGCTTCAAGCCTGTCCATTCCCCAGACAGTGTGCCTGGCACTCACCATGTAGTTATACCTCCATCCCCTCCTGCCACCCTAGAGTGTAATCTTTGAAATTAGTTTAAATTTTAGAAAATGATTGGTGGTGGTAATGGGGAGACGAGGTATTAAAGAATGATTTGGATATCTAGGGATTTTGAAGTATAAAGTTTCCTATAGCTAGCAAATTAGTCGATATTAACCCCTTGACTTCAGAGTTAACATTTAAAGTAAAAAGGAAACATTTAAAAATTGTAGTAATGCACACCTATCTTAAAATTGACCATTTTAACCATTTTTAAGTATACAAATCAGTGACGTTAAGTATATTCACATTGTTGTGCAACCATCACCACCCTTCATCTCTAGAATTTTTTCATCATCTCCAACAGAAACTCTGTACCCTTTAAACGAAAACTTCCCCCTGCCCCTTCTACCTAGCCCTTTTAACCACTATTATACTTTGTGTCTCTAGAAATTTGCCTATTTTAGGTACATCATATAAGTGGAATCATATAATATTTTTTAAAACTGCATTTATATCATCTAAATATTTAAAAAACCTCATCATCAACTTCCAGACTGATAAACTGGGGGAGAGAAATATCTTAACTCTAGTCTTTTTATTCTTTCTATTTGTTTTTTCTCTCCTTATACTTGATAATATAAAAGACAGGCTTGCTGATAAAGGTTCAACAAAGGGAAGCAGAAAGAAGGCTCTATGTCCCAATAGGGACAGTGGTCTTTGTGTCAGTTGTTCAGGGCTATATTCGTATTCATCAGTGATTATTGCATGTGTCTGACAGCCAATTTAGCATTCACCTTTCTCCCCCAGTCCCTGCCTCTTGTCCTTTCCTTCCCTTATCTAGTCATTAGTAAAAACCATCAAGTGAACAGATAAAAGTGACAAAATGGGGTGTATTCAATAGTCAGCATTGCATACAAAAAACAGCAAAATGGATACCAATGTGCTGGGGAATCCTCAACATTTCTACTTATTCTGACTATTCTTTCATCCTAGTTCAACTAAATCCAAACTAAAAGAGGCTGAGTGAACCATTAAAATCGCTCAGTGTACTCAGAGCAGGTCACCAGCCACAGGAACAGAGAATGGAACTCAGCCATCAGTTCTAGTCATAAAGCGCCATCTTGCTTCCATGCGTCCACTTCAAGGAGTCTCCATTTTAAGAGAAGCCTCTGCGTTATCTGTTCTCCCTGTTGAGGAAATGTTCTCTTTGTTAATGTCATCCCATTACTTCTCATCACTTCTCCGTGTACTGGGTTGAATAATTCCTTTGCCTCCTTAGAAGTTAAACACTTCAAATATTTATAGGCTGTAACTTGAAAAGTTTTGGGCTAATGGATCATATTTCTACCTGAGGGACTCCTTTATTTTCCAAAATTACTGTAGGCACATAATCTTTAATCCTCCATTATTTCTGATTTCTCCAGGTTAAGCATCTGTGGGTGGCAGCGAATTTAACTGACACCTCCAAGCTGCCTTTTTAAGATAAAGACTTTTCTTCCTTACGTTCAAACATTTGAGCTTTCAAGAGAACAAATTGGCTCTGTACTTTCTGGCATAGGAAATCTGATTTGGCCAAACAAAACATTAAGACTGAAGCGATGCAGCTGGTTCTTGAACTGGAATACAGGTAACTCTTATTACAAAATATTGCTACAGCTTTACATTATGCAGTTAATGAGCAGCTGTAAATCGTCAAATGAGGTCATAGCTATGAAGAGGATTTATAAAATATAATAAAAATAAAACATATTAGTAGTAATATAAATTGTGTCAGGTTGTTTGGATATTTGAAGTTTTATTTAGTTTATACTAAAATTTAAAAAGCAGTAGTGTTGGATAGATATAAAATTTACAGAATTTATCCTTTTATCTCTAACATAAGGCCATCACAATGAACCTCATTACTGTAATAAGAGTAGCTCGCATTTATTGAAGGTTTGTTTATTCCGTGTCAGTACATGAGGCTAAGTGTTGTGCAAAGATTCTATCAATCCTTACAATATCTCTCAGAAATGTCTCTAATGGACAAGGAAGCAATTTGGGGCTTACAAAGGCTATTAGCAAAAGCTACTCTACTAATGTGAACTTGAACCCAAATCAGTTCAATGACAATGTCTAGATTCTTATAATACTTTCCTCTTCCGTGATATTATGATGCTTTTCAGTTACTGAAATGCACCGACAACTTTCCCGCTAACTAAATGGGTGCAGCTTCCAGGTTTTGCATTCTTTGGAGAGTTTTGTCTTTCTCCTTCACTGTCAACTATGAGATGCTCCAATTTCCTCCTGTCTCAGTGGTGGCAGTCCCCTCACTCCCCTAATCTGGTGCTGAGGTCCCATAAGGACTTGGAAAGCAGACGAGCATGTTAAAACTGTGCAGTAAATGAAAGTCACTATACATTGGGAGTGGGACTAAGAAGGCTGTTTGAGCAAAACAGGCTGTTGCACAAAGCGGTTGTTTTAAGCAGAAGCAGCTATGGGAATGGGGAAGTGGGTAAGGGAGCTACATTAAGTGAAAAGTAGAAGAGAGGCTTTCTGTGAGCCTCTCCGTTTGGGCATTTTATAAATCCATGAATGAAATTCTTATAAATGTATCAGAATGAACTATTTGTTCACTGACTCATCAATTCCTTAGTTCAACACACTTTATTGGAAACCTCTTCAGAGCCAGTCACTGTCCTGCCAGCCACATGTTCAGCAGGGAGCAGGAGAAAGAGGGCCCCTTCCCTCCAAAGAGATTCTCATGGCAAAGGGAGGGCTCAGACCACAAACACACAGCAATCAAGATAGTTGCTGGAGACAAATGCAATCTGGGGACGTCATGGAGCATGATGGGTCACAGAAATTGCTCTGAGGAGATGACATTGGAATTGAGTCTTGAATGACAAGCAGCAGCAAAGATCTGAAGGAAGAGCTGTTCAGACTATTCCCTCAAAGAAAAACAGAACATGAAAAGGTCCCAAGGCAGAACAGGCTGGACTTCTGTACCAAACAGAAAGGTCAGCGTGACTGGAGCTTGGAGAGAGAGAGGAAGAAGATGGAAACCAGATCACAGGGTGCTTCTAGTGCAACCTTCATGCAACCGGAAGACATTGCGGACAGGCTTTTAAGCTGCAAAGAGGCATGACATGATTCACGTTTTTAGAAGATAAAGTTTGACTGCTATATGGAGAATAGTTTTCTTTCTTTTTTCTTTGTTGCCATGTACAGCTTTCTATGATTGAAAAGAACTTTGTCAAACTAAACGTTGATCAGGGCAATCACCTTATTTGCTTTTAAATTAAAAAAAAAAAAGAAAGAAAAAATCTTAAAAGAATGAATACCTCAGGGAGTGCCTTTTTCTCTTACTTTCATGAAGTCCCTTTATGTAATCCCCTCTCCCTCTGGGCTTGGTAATAACCACATCTCCAATGGACCTAGACTCAGCATAGAATGTTCTGTTCTCAACAATCTTCTCTTCTCAATCCCTCAAGGATTCAACTGGGGTGAATTACTCCAGGGATGCATAGAGACTTTTCTGCCTCACTCTAAGTCCCAGCCTGATCCTCCAGCATTTACTCTCTAATGATGGAACTACAACCTTCGGAATTTTGTTTCTTTGGCTCAAGGTTTAGATCCCTTGTTAAAATGCAGGTATCTCTACGGGGAGCAAATTCCAGCTTATCATCACTGATTACTATCACCTCAAATTGAGGTTTTATTGGGAACTGAGGGTTAGCGGTGAGAATGAGAAAAACCTTGGGGAGCTCTGGACATTACCACGACGGGGACAAGATCAGATGCAGTGAGCAGGAGCATCCAAAATAAAAGCCTTTGAACTGAGTAGTGGCCCAGGGCTGCTGTTCCTTTTCTGCTTCATTTCAGCCTTTTCTTTTGGCTGAATGCTATTTGTTTGAGTGAGCAATAGCCTCTTTTACTTTGAGAAAGAATTATAGAGAAACTTGATAATGCTTGTCCCTGAAACCAAGGTAGAGGGATAGAGTTGAAGCTTCAGGTAGAAGCTCCAGAGAGCCTCCTAGAACATCTCAACCAGTAGTCAACACCCAGTGCAGCAAGGAGCCATGTACTTGTGGAGTGAGGATTAGCAGAAAAAGACTACCTCTTCAGAGAAACAATTTGGTACAGTAAGAGGAGCACAGGAAGGGGCATTTGGAGACCTGTTTTGGAACACTAGCTCTAGCATTCACCCCTGCAGGAACTTGCTAGAAGGGGAGGATATTTCAAGGAATTCACAGTAAGGAGTCAATGACTAGTGAATTAACCCTCACGGGAACCCTCAATTGACCAAATAAATCTCCAATAGGCTATTTGGCAGTAGGGAGGAAAACCTCTACCCTCTAATCACACAAAACTAACTCTGGCCACATGAATTAAACCTCAATCATATATATATGTGCTTGTCTATGTATGTGTGTGCATAGTTATACATGTGTATATTTATAAGCAAACTGGTATACATGTAGATAGATAGATATGTATACATTCACATGTGTGTGCATATCCACACGCACAGAGAAATCTATATGCATGTTTTCACATGCATACACACATACATGTGTGAGTATGCAAGTAAACCTGAATGTTATGCATGTGTATAAATGAATTTGAACTTATATTTAGTAGAAAGACTTCATCCATGATAGAATAACTGGTACTAGACTCAGCTGCTCACCAAACAACTACAAAACCTGGATAAATCATATCGAATCATTATTTGTGGATATTGGAGAGCAACCGAATGAAACATTGGGTTCCTTAAAAGAAAGAAGGCACAGGAGATAATACCCACATTTACTCAAACTTTCTACCCAAGGACTTTTTCTGGGCTTTGATACAGAGAAGAGGAACCCAAGCAATGGATAGTGATCTTTATGGCCAAAGGAAGCAAAACCAGAGTTTGGGTCTGGTAAGATAACAGGGATTTTGCAAGCATGTTGTCAGAAAAGCAACAACTCAAAAAACCTGGGTGGAAATATACCTCACGTCTTAGGCCAACTCCTATGCTATGCAAATGCAGCATGACACTATAGGAAGCTTAGAAACAGCAGATGCTGAGAGGTTGAGAGTTGATCAGAAGTTGCAGAGGTCCTATAGAGGGCAGCCAGAGTAGAGGTACCATGAGCAACACCCTGGAAAATTAGAGATCCTAAAAAGGCCATACTTTAGGATTAAGGACCATGCTAGAGAATAAAAATAAAATTTTAAAAACCCATAAATAGATCTGCCCTAACAAAGTTTTGACTAAGCTTGAAAATAATTAAAGGGCTTTACTCTTTAATTAATTTAATTAACTACCTGCCAAAATAAAACCCAATTCATATTAGAAGATGATAACCTAATCTAGAGCCTCTGCAAAGCATTCTTGAAAATGTCCAACATACTATCAAAATTTACTAGACATAAAATGAAACAAAAAAGTGACTTACCATAAAGAGATAAGATAGTTAGCAGAAGCAAATCCAGAGGCAATCTAGATGCTGGAGTGAAACAAGGATTTCAAAAAACTATGTTAAAGAAAATAGAGGAAAAAATGGATGTAATGAATAAAAAGATAAAACATTTCAGCAGAAAATGAGAATCTATTAAAAAGGAATTAAATGAACATTTTAAAAGTACAAAATACAACATTTGAAATTGGATAGATTTAATAGCAAAGTGGACACAACAGAAAACAGGATTATTGAACCTCATAAGAGCATATGAGAAAATACCCAAACCAAAACAAGGGAGGAATAAAAGAATAAATAGAACAAAACAGAAGGAAATATGTGAGATGAATTATGAATTAAACTAGTATGTATATAACTGCAGTCCTAGGAGAAGAGAAGGCATAGGAAAGAAATAGTACTTGGGGTGAAAATAAAGGTCAGGAGCTTTCCAATACTGATGAAAGACACCAACCCACAGATTTAAGAAACTCAGTGAACCCTAAGTGGAAAAAAAATGCAAAAATGTTATATACAGGCACTATAGAGTCAAGCTTCTGGAAGCACAACTAAAGAGAAAATTTCCATAGAGAGAAATACTGGCATGAGGGAGGAAGTTTGATTTCTTTAAATAGCCTTTATATGCTGCTTTGCTGAGAATCTTTGGCAAATCCTTTGACAATCTTTAAATGCTTGTTATGATAAAATGAGAGAGCATATTATATGCCCCTTTGGAAGTTACTCAATACCTGCCTCAATTTCACTCCTCTATAATGTCTTATCCAACCACTCCAGCTCCCCTGAGAACTGGAACAGAGCCAGCTGTCTCTTTATTCTTGTTCTCTTGGTGTTTTATGTCTGTATAGATCATGCCTCTCCATCTCAGTGCTCAGCTCCTTAAGGATGCAAGCTCTCTCATGAACATTTCACATAGCTCCTTCAAAGCTTGGCACAATGCTAGAACAAATTATACTCCCTATGAAATTTTGTTACATTGAATTAATTAAAGTGTATTAGTCCTCGTAACACAAGAGAGTGTAAAGTTTGCAGATTTTTTTTACTCATGTAATCCCTGCATTCTTTCAATCAGTACTTCCTATTCCCCTTCTGTGTGTGAAGTTCTTGTATCTAAAAAACAATTACCATTGTTCCATAAATTTTCAAAATGTACCTAAAATAGGCCAAATAAATACCAAATTTAGTATCCTGTTAAACATTATTATCCATTTACAATATCTATTACCCTTTTAAAATTTCAATACCTAAGACTTCTATAATCAATTGCAATTGCATGAATACACAATAACTTTTTTATTAAATCTGAGTTTAAATATTTGTTGTAGAGCCTTCATTTAAAATCTGACCCTCTTCTGAATGGAATGCCTTTATGAAATTTAATAAAACATGAAGGTCATAAAATGTATTAAACTATTATACTTTCCATTTTTAATTCTGAACAGGCAAGATTCAGAGGGAGCAGCTTGCTTTTTTACAGCAAGACAAGGCAAATTGGAAGAGAGGATGATTTCTCTTCTTCCGAGCCCTCACCCTCAGGAAGATTCCTATCAGCTAGTATGGAAAAGGCTGGGTACAAAAAGACAGGGGACATACCCAATGACCTTCCCAGGACCTTCAGCCTGAAGATTCCATAATACATTCTCTTCTTGTGCAAATGTGCCCAGAGAAATTTTAGCTAATGGGGAGATCCCAGCTGCCTGTGGTTAAAAGACCATCAATACCATATGAAAGATTCGTCAGAAACAAATACTTCAACTGGAGCAAAAGGACCTCCTCAGAGCACAACTGACCTGTTTTTGAGATGCTGGATTTTTGGGAGGGACCTTGAGAAGGAAAAAAAAGAAAACATTATTAGTTTTACCCTTTAAACTAGTGTCTATTCCTTTTTTTAATATCCTCTCTAGCTGATTGTTTATGGTACTAGGAACTGGACAGTTAATAAGTACTGTGGCACATACCTGTAGTCCCAGCTACTCGGGAGGCTGAGGCAGGAGGATCGCTTGAGTCCGGGAGTTTGAGGTTGCTGTAAGCTAGGCTGATGCCACGGCACTCACTCTAGCCCAGGCAACAGAGTGAGACTCTGTCTCAAAAAAATAAAATAAAATAAAAAAATAAATACTAATTGAAGGAACAGATACGCAATTCTCCTTTGCCACATTTTCTCATGAATATAATTCAAATCTGAAGTGCTTCTGAAAACAATTTTGGTCACTTGAAAAACAATGTTCTTTTTTGTCTTTTTTTCCCCCTAACATCTTGTAAAGAAGTTTGCTGAATAGCGTGGTTCTCAAACTTTGGTCCTGACTCAAATTAAAATTGCTGATGCTCTATAAAATGGCTTGGAAGCATCCCCAGAAAAAGAAACACTTTACCCTCCCTGTTCCCAGCCACGAGGCCAACTGCAAAAGGGCAAGGAACATGGAGTCTTCAGCGGAGGAAATCCTATTCTAGAATGTTCTCCACTCACACCTCCCAAACTGTGATGAGGGGTGGAGAAGGGCACACCACTTCTTTTATTAGACACCACCGACAGCCCGCAGTCAGCTGCCAATGCCATCTTCACTTCTGGGCCAAGGTCTTAGAGACAGGAAAGTAGAAAGGAAAAGAAGGAAAGGATATTAATACATTTTTTTTATTGCTCGTTTATGATGTGACAGTCATTGTTCTATGAGCTGTAAAGATGAATAAAATACTGCTGCCACCGACTTGAAGGAATTTCTTACCATGTAGCAGAGACCTGTGCTGGAGAGCTTCCCTTCATCCTTTCTGATTCATCATCCACCATCTTCGCTGCCCTAGAAGTTTGAACAGTATGGACTGTTTCAAAAGGCTCTTCTGCCCTCTGCCTTCTGATGGGTTCAGTTAGTGGGGCACTTTGCAAAGAGAGAGTGAGAGTGGATTGAGAGTGGAGAGAATTGGAGCTTATTTATTGCTCTGGCTTCCTCCCTGCCCAGTCACCTGTGTTGTCTCCGTCCCTCAGATGAATCACGGTTCCTACTCTCGACTTTTTCTCTCCTTGGGCTTCTGTAACCACCACCCTTCCTTTGCTTCTTCTGGCTTAGAATGGTCACACCATTTCTGCCACCAGATTCAGGATGCTGTATTACCCACTGTGGTTCACTCCATCCTGCCAACACTTTGAGAATACTTCTTTTATCAGACTACCCTGAAATTATCAAATTTTATTGTGGCATCTCTGGCTGACACAAAGACTTTTTCTTACTTGCAATGTGACCCTGGCCAAGTTATCCAACCTCTTTATGGCTCACTTTCTTGACTTGTAACATGGAGACAATAATGTATATCTTGTATATCTGTTTTGAAGATTAGAAAAAGACAAAGCACCCGAGACATGGTAACACTCAGTTGCTTTATTCAGGCATTGGACTTATATTCGAGTATATGGGATTAGTCAAAATAGAGAGAGAAAGATCAACATTAAGCTACATAATCCTGTGATTCTATAGCTCATTCTCTTTAATGAGTGTCTGTTCCAAACTGATCTCAGTTCTCATGTGACCTTTATTTTATGATAATTTTCCCATTAACCAGTATTTTGCTGTTTGGAGTTTTGTTTATTTGTTTGCTTTCTATTTACATGGCCCCTAAACAAAAGCCAACCACCTTCACTGGTGCTTAGTCAAGAAACAGCTCTCTGGTGGAAAAACTGGCTGAGTTAGACTTATTGAAAAATTGTGGGTTGGTCCTCACTGTGGTATTTTCTAAGATGTTTCAAGATAATTTTTATTTTGAATCATATTTCCTGGATTTAGAAACCACTCCTCAGAAAGGCTGGCTCTCCCTGGTAAGTGTTCAACCACAGGGATCTTTCTCTCTGTCTTTCCCGCCACCAGAGTCTTGTCCCTTCTGTGTCCTTGTAGATCCAATTCCTAGCATAGGTCTTTGCACAAAATAGATATTCAATACATATTTACTGCACAAATGAGTGACTACATGAAAGAGTGGAGCCAGAACGTAAAATGCTTTACAAGATCATCACAATCCCTAGGGAATGTTTCTTTTCTCTCTTCCCACCCCCTGCCCAGTGGAGAGCTGGAATGTATGGTGGGTCAAGGAAAGCCAGTGGTTTACTGGATGCTCACTTAAAGTCAACATATGGAAGGTTCAGTTCATTGGAACTCATGGATGTGAATAAGAAGTTTGAGGGATTCACAGATATGAATGAGAGTTTTTCTGTGGCTGTTCTACTATATACACTAACCAGATTTCATAAGACTAAGCTAGTTAGCCTCCTGAATCCTTGATTTGTTATTTTTTAAATGGAAGACACTGTGCCACTTTTGTTCCGTTTATTGTTAGTGTCTTTGAGGAAGCCTGAGGGTGGGTATTGCAATGTGGGCACAGCCGAGGTGATATGAAAAGCTACCGATACAGCTCTGGGTCCAGCTCGCACTTCCTCCATCTCTTTGACAGTGACCTTCCACTTGCAGGGGTATTTTTTCTTGGATTAGAACAGTCTGAATACCATCCCTATCTTGGAGCAAAGTGTACATTTTCTCAACATTCCTTTTGATTCTTTCTGGCCCCCTGGTGTCATCCCCTAGGGTGGCATGCAGCTCTAAAGTGCCTGCAGTTTGTAAACAATGCTAACAAGAAAATCCTGACAGAAGAGATTTTTAATTCATTTTCTTGACTTATTTACAGAGTTCTCCTCCTCCCTGTGTTTGTTGCTAGCTGACTGACATGGTATGTTAGCCAAGTGGCTCTGATAAGCCTTCTGTGTTAAGTGGCAATGATGACAGACAATACTCTGCTCTGAAAATGGATAATTGGGCAATCAACTTGGTCTCTCAGTGACATTGAGACTTTGGGACATAAGTCTTTGAATAAGTTGATCTTTTAGCAATCTTATTTAATTGATGTGAGTTCCATCTACCTAGAAAAATAACTCATGCTTCGTGCGACCAGCCTTTAAAAAAAAAGAAAGAAAGAAAAATGACTCAAAGTACTTAAATCACTTTAGTTAAATTTCTGGCTGTCATGTGTCATTCATTCATTCATTCATTCAACAGAGATTAATTAAATTCTGCTATGTGTCAGGCCCCATTTTAGGTATTGAAGATATAGCAGAGAATAAAACAAATAAGCTAGCAAAAGTCCCTGGCTTTATAGAGTTTATATTCTATGTGGAGCAGATGAAAAATGAACAATACAAATAAAAAATCATGTAACATATTAAAAGAGATTAATTGCTATGGTGCCAAATAAAGGGAGAAAGGAATAAGACTTGGGCAGAAGCTTCAAGCTTAAAAGAGGCAGCACAGGCAATGTCTCCAAGGTGAGGTGTGGCTGGCATCTTCACTGCACAACAAGGAGGCCAGTGTGGTATAAGAAGCATAAGCGAGAGAGCCTTGTTACAGGTGAGATCAGAGAGGTGACGGATCAGTCGTGTGGGTCAATGGGTCTTTCTAAGGTAACTTTGGCTTTGACTCTCAGTAAAATAAAGACACTGAAGAGTTTTAAACAAATGAGTGACATGATTTGATTTACGTTTTAACAGAATCATGCTGTTGAGGATAGCAGGCAGAGTCCAAGTTTAGAAATAGTGGGAGTTAGGCGAGCCCTACCATACATACTCTGGACAAGAGGTGAAGAGATTTTAGTGGTTGACATCAGGAGGCAGCAGTGCAGGCAGTGAGAAGTGGGCAAGCGAACCAACAAGATTTGCTGATGGATAGGATGTGGGTAAGATGACGCTGAGGTGTTGAGCCTGAACAATTGCCGGAATGATGCTATCACTAACCAAGACAGAGACCCCTGCAGAGGAGTTCGTTTGGGTGGAAAGGTCAGGGGTTCAGTTTTGACATATCAGTAACTTCCTAGTGGTCTAGTGCTGGGCTGAGAAGGGATCCTTGGGAGGACCAAAGCCAAGTGTCCCAAACCCTGAATGGTAGTCATTTGGTCAGTTGATTCACCTATCCAAAAATATTTGTTGAACACCTACTGTGTGCCAGGCAGTGTTCTAGGCTCTAAGGCTATAACAGTGACTAAGACAGGCAGATCCTCTTTCCTTAAGGGCTTACCTTTTTGTGAGGGGATATGAAGGTAAACACTGGACAGATGGATGGATGAACAGATGAATGGATAGGTGGATGGATGGATGAGTAGATGCTTGAATGGACAGAGATACAGGAAGATGATAGACATCCATGAGATAATTGCAGAAAGTGATAAGTCTTGTGGAGAAAATGAACAGGGTAAAAAAATAAGTAAATCTGAAGAGGAGGGATCCATTGCAGAAGCTGTTTTAGCCAGGGTGGCCGGGAAAGAACTCTCCGAGAAGATGATGTATAAACTAAGATCTGAATGAAGAGAAAAAGCCAGCCACAGCGAGATTTGGGAGCAAATATTCCAAACAAAAAAGATACTGAATCCAAATCCTGACCTGATGATGACCTTGGCATGTTAGGGGGACAGAAGGAAGGCCAGTAAGGCTCGAGTGCTGTGGGTACAAGACAGCATAGTGGGCGGAACAGGAGGAGATATGGTGGGAAAGGTGGGCAAGCGTCGGATCAGGTGGGACCTTGCAAGCTGCAGAAGAAGTTCAGATTTCATTCCAAATTTAAGTATAAACCATAGGAACATTTTTAACAGGAGAGTTTTCTCATCAGATTTGTATTTTTGAAGATCTCTCTAGCAGCTCTGTGAAGAACGGCCATAAAGTGAAAGCAAGAGGGGAAGCTGGGGAACCGTGGGGTGGCTGGTGGGGTGGGTTGCAGCAGGGAGACAGCAAACAGCGTTGGGACTTTGGAATATGTTCTAGAATGACTCTATCTAATGTAATAGCTACTAGAGTGCCATATGAGACTGTTTCTATTCACATTTACATTAATTAAAATTAAATGCAATTAAAGATTCAGTCTCTTAGTCACACTAGCCACATTGCAAGTGGCCCATAGTCACATGTGGCTGGTGGCTTTCTCATTGGACTGCACAGGTGTATACCATTTCCATCATCACAGAAAGTTTTATTGGACAGTGTTGTGCAGCAGTGAAGCCTTAAAGAGTTGATACTAACTAGCTGGAACAGCTATAGATGAAGACGATGCAATGATTTGACACAAGATAGTCCTCAGGGAAGCAGAAATGGATCAAATGCATTCGTTTTTAAAAAGTCATGAACCTGAGGCAAAAGTTGATGTTGACATGGTATCTCTTCCCGTTTCTGTGAGGATTATTGGATTTTCACACACTGGAGGATCCTGACCTCCACATTCCATGTTTCTTTTCTATCTAGCCTTTATCTTGACATAGTCCTAATAAAAATCTAGACCTTTATTCTCCCTGTATTAGTTATCTTCTGGTTACAAGTACTAGAAGTCTACCCAAACTAGCTTACATTTTAGAAAGACAGTTATAAAGGCAAAGACATAACTCATAGAACCCACCAACTACAATCATAGTGGAGTGTCACAGGACCTAGAGATTTGGGAGTTTCTCATCTCTGCTTTATTTTTCTCTATCATAAATGAGCTTCTCTATTCATGTGTCCATCATGCAAGTCAGAACAGTCCTCCAAAGTAGCCACAACCCTGAGTCTACACAGACTTCTAGTTGAAGCACTGACATTGATTAAATTAATCTATTTAATCTAGGAGTTATTTTTTAAATTCTGAGAAGATACATGGATTGCCCCAGCTGAACCGGGTGTAGTCAGCCACAACTGGGCTTGTGGAGCCCCTGAATCTTGGGGCTGTGTTTCAAGGAGAAGGTTCTCTAGGAAGTGGGTATGAATGGAGAGGAAATGACAGGTAAATAAGGGACTGCCATATCTGCCAGAGTCTCCTGTTCCTACTCTGTGTGCATGGAACCCACTGAAAGTTATACAAAAGCTACAACAATCCAGATAGGCACCTTTTAGTTATATTTAGCAATAAGGCTGGCATTCTAGAAGACGTGATTCCTATGCTCTAGGCGTTTACTAAATGCTAGGCATTACTTAAGCAAAATTCTTGCCTCAAGAGGCAGGAACCTTCTACAGGTAAAAGGAAAGGACCTGGAAAAATAGTAACCCTCGCAAAAGTCTTGAGAGAAACAGTGGTCATGACCACTCAGGCCTTGTCTGGCCTCATTTCTAATTCCTTGCTCTGAATTCAAGTGACCTTCTGTCATTCTGAAGCATGTAGGGTAGCTTCTTAGGGTGGATGCTCATAACTAGAAGCTTGAAGACAGGGGCCATGGCTTCTTCCTCTTTTATCTCCTTCATCAGTTAACACAATTTCTGAAGTAGCAGATGTTCCATACATGTTAAATGCATGGGTGGATGGATAGATAGATGAATGGATGTTTGGTGATCCAGGGTTCGGTTTAAAAGTTTGGCATTCCTATGAATTCTGCTTGGTCCCCCTGGAGAAGTCAGATCCTCTTGTTCATCCATGTTCTCATCCTCTTTTACCAGTCTCTTTCAGGAGTAGGGAATTTGTATGAGTGACATTTGTATTACACGGGTAAGAGCAAAAAACTAACAAAGGGATGATGTTCCTATTAGTCCAAGGGGCTGGCTAATTCTTGGTATTAAAAGTAAAACAAAACACTTCCTCTAAGGGTGTAAGTGCAGCTTTAATTTAAAAAATGTGTCTTTCCTGAGAGGTGAAGGAAGTTAAACTGTTTATAACAAAAGGTGGGGATTCCTGGCTTTGAATTCTGTTAGGTCATGGCCATTAGGCAGGTTTTTGACTTGTGCTGGACTGTTGCCGAGCATTAAGAACATTATACCAAAGTCCAGAACACTGCTAATTAATCCCACAGGACTGCAGTCCCCAACCCCGGTACTGGTCTGTGGCCTGTTAGGAACCAGGGCGCACAGCAGGAGGTGAGCGGCAGGCCAGGGAGTGAAGCTTCATCTGTATTTCTAGCTGCTCCCCATCGCTCACATCACTGCATAAACTCCACCTCCTATCAGATCAGTGGCAGCATTAGATTCTGATAGGAGTGTGAGAACCGTACTGTAAACTGCACATGAGGAATCTGGGGTGCACGCTCCTTTTGAGAATCTAACGCTTGATGATCTGAGGTGGAGCTGAGGCAGTGATGCTAGAGCTGAGGAGTGTCTCAAATACAAATTATCATTAACAGAGAGGTTTGACTGCACAATAAATGTAATACATTTGAATCATCCTGAAACCATCTCCCAACACACCAGTCTGTGGAAAAATAGTCTTCCATGAAACTGGTCCCTAGTGCCAAAAATGGTGGGGACCGCTTCCACAGGAGATGGCAGAAACACACTTGTCATTCATCCAGCACATGCTATTTAAAAGCCTGTTGTGAACATGTGAGTGAACTTGGGCTAAGAGCTTGTGGACTAGGTAGAACAGGAGCTGCACAGCCTGCCAGGGCACCATCAGCCCATGCCCAGAATGAATATCCCAAATGAATATCTACATTGGCCAAGTTGCAAACAGATACCTTTTAGTCCCAGAGATTCCCGACCACCCCGCTTTTTTGGAGGCACCAGCACTGAGCTCAAAATGTGTTCAGTTCATTTCATGCAGTATACCACGTGTACCTTCAACAGCTAAACTGGCATTTATTAAGGTAACATAAGAATGCAGCAAATAGATGGGAAGCATGCACTTCGGGTCATTGAATCCGAACTGTTCTTTCACTCCAGGCTGTTTTCTGCACAGCAGGCTTTGGCTCTAATGACTCTGTTTCTCACTGAACTCCTAGAATAGCAGCAGTCTCAGTTTCTTTTAGTGTCTTTCCTGTCTCTCCTTGGGGGAAAATTGGCCTCTTGTGCTTTTCTCATTCTAATGGAATGAGCCTCTAAGAGTTGTCCTACCAATTTCTTTGGGAGTAAATGCATCTTGTAGATATTAAGACACAGTACAGCCACCTACATGGGAAAGAAGCACAGAAATGTACTGTGGTGTTCAGAGTGATTTGATTTACTTCAATGAGCATATTTACAGAGCACCTAGGCATGTGTTGGAGCCAAGGGCAGCTAAAACTCTTTGAGACCTTACTGCATCCTGAGCACCAGAGCTAGAGCATTATGTGGGCCAGCTCAGTATACCCTCACCACTTTGTGAGAACACAATACTGTCTGCATTTTAGACACAAGAAATGGAGAGGCTCAGCAACTTGCCCAAGTCATGCAGCTAGAGAAGTCTTTAAAGCCAGGATCTTCTGTCTATGTCAAAGCCTGAGCTCACCCCACTTTTCCAGTGTGTCTCCTGATGCTGAAAATGCACAGGAAAGATGCAAGTCAAATCAACAAGTAATGGATGTGGGTAATATAATTCAATAGAAGAAAGGAGCACAGCATCTCGGCAGGAGCCTTAAGAGGCATAAAGGTGAAAGAGGAGGGTCCTCAGTTCAAGGCTCAGTCTTGCCACTCTGTTGTTCTCCTACAAGGCTAGATAGTGGATGTGGCTCTGAGTACTCTGTTAGCTGTCCCCACTCACATGTAGTCTCCACCCCGTGAGGCCAAATATCACCTGCACTTGAGGCTCCACAGGCTGTTTGCCCATCTCCCCTGAGAAGCTTCACCAGTGCTTAAATTTTTCACTTAATTCAGCAAGCATTTATTAAACTCCTACTATTTGCATTACATGCATGCTTCCTGCTTATAAACACAATTCAATGTCAGGGACATTATTTGTATGTGTGAAATAAAATATGTATCAGATTATTCATTATAGCATTATCTTAATAACAAAAAAGGGAATTGGTTAAATAAATTATAGTAACCCCATACAAGTGACTGTTCTGCAGCTATTTAAAAAAAAATTTAGAAAAAAAAATCTCCAATGGAAACTAAAAGAGATCAGGCACAGCCATTCTCATATTAGATAAAATTGACTTAAATCAACAAAGGTAAAGAAAAACAAACAGAATCATTATATAATGGTAAAGGGAGCGATTCAACAAGAAGACAACAATCCAAAATATCTTTGCACCTAACACAGCAACTCCCGGACACATAAAGAAAAGTTTACTAGAGCTAAGCAAAGAAATAAATAGCAGCATAGTAATTGCTGAGGACTTCAACACCCCACTGTCAGAGCTAGAGAAATCATCAAAGCAGAAAATAAATAAAGAAACACTGGACCTAAACCAGACTCTAAATCAAATGGCCCTAACAGACATTTACAGAACATTCTACTCCAAAACTACTGAATATACATGCTTCTTAGCAGCACATGGGACATTCTCCAAGATTGATCATATCTTAGGCTACAAAACAGGCCTCAACAAATTGAAAAAAATTGAAATCATATCATATATCTTCTCAGACCACAGTAAAATAAAATTAGAAATCAATCACAGGGGAAACATTCTAACCTATACAAACTCATGGAAATTAAACAAACTGATGTTGAACAATTATTGGGTCAGGAATGAAATTAAGGTGAAAATCAAAAGATTCTTGGAACTGAACAACAAAGGGGACACAAACTATCAAAATCTGTGGGACTCAGCAAAAACATTCCTCAGGAAAATTCATAGCCTTAAATGCCTACATCAAAAAGACAAAAAGATCACAAATTAACAACCTAATGTCAGGTCTCAAAGAACTAGAATGAAGCTTTTCAAAAGAAGATAGACAAATGGCCAATAAACATGAAAAAAATGCTGCATGTCACTAATCATCAGGGAAATGCAAATTAAAAACACAATGAGATATCACCTTACCCCAGTTAGAATGGCTTTTATTAAAATCTCAAAAAACAATAGATGCTGATGTGAAGGCAGACAGAAAGGAATGCTTATATACTTTTGGTGGGACTACAAATCAGTAATGACCCCATACTTTTTCTTCATATAAAAAAATTTTTTAAACCCTAAAAAGACCCCAAGACATAATGTGAAATGAAAAAGCAAGATATAGAACATTTAGTATGCTATCAATTGTGTGTACAATGCACACACACATATACATGCCTGTTTGTAAGCTATGCAAGGATACAGAAGAAACCAATAACATTTATTACCTCCAAGAGGGAATTGGATGGCTAAGGAATAAGAATAGGAGGAAGACTTCTACCATTCAGTAGAGCTTTTCGAACTATCTCTGTCGGGGAAAGACCTATAATATTTCCCCCACCTCGGCCATTGCAGACCAGGATGTGGTCCTATCATGCATGTTTCTATGCAGCCTACTCTATGTACCACTTGCCACATGAATTTGACAACATTCAGACTCATTTATTCCCTTTTCCTGGACTCGAGCCTACTGGTTTCATGTTTGGGTGTTGAGACAATGTCACATTACAATAGATGTTTATAACTCTTTAATTCTTACTTTAAATTTCTGTTGTGTACCCATAACAAATAGCTCATGGACAGGTACTGTCATACCCCCTTCTGTACTTTTGACTTTGGACCCATTACCTTTCCAAGGAAATTTGCTTTTTCAAAAAAATGCCAGTGACCCACCCTTAGCAGGAGTGAGGATAGACTTGGCTATTTTGAGTTCCCTTGGGTGCTCTCTTCCAGCATCAGCTCTCAGCAAAGTTTGAGGTTGTTCAACTCTATCTTTGACTCTTTCACCTCAAGCTTCCCCTGTTGTTCTCCCTCCTCTCTCAAGCAACGTCCCTATAGTTCCTCCACCTGTCCTCTCTGACACTTATTGTGGCTGCCAACTCACTCTCACACAGATGTGCAGTCCTAATAAAAACCTAAAGTATTTCCCTTCCCATGTCAACAGAGGAGATGAAAAGATGGTTTTCCAGACTGAAGGAAACAAGGCATCAGATGACGGATATCAGACATGAGTGTCTTTAGTTGGCCACCACTTACTGCTGGTCAGCTCTAAGGGAGAGTGCATGAAAAATCTGGGAATGCGGTCAGGAGACAGGGCGTCTATAGACTGTTCTTGGCAGGGGAGGCACAGGGTCCTGAGGGAGGAGACTCACATTGGAGATTAAGGGAAATGAGACTGGCCTTTTTCAGGTTCACGTAGTTCAATCAAGTAGTGACCAGAACTAAACCATGCTGTCATCTTAAAGATCCAAACAGTTGCCAGGTCAAAGAAAAATCAGTCTGAACATTTTAACCTGTCTAAAGAGAGAGAATGTCTATCAGAAGCACAAAACTGTGGAGTCCCAGGGGCAGATGTTGGCAGTGTCCATTCAAGCCATGACCCAGGGAGACCAGTCCAGACCTAAGAATAGAACATACCAGGTCCCGGTGGCAGAGATACCCCTACTGCAGAGATGGTAGCGTCAGCCTGAACCTACCGCTCGCCAGCACGGAGCTCGTCCCCATTGTTCTCGTAACATATGGATCCAGCAATCTGTTAATACAGGCTGCGTCACCATGTGTCTTTGCCTATAGGGAGAGAACGTGTTGGCTCTTCTGTTGTATGTCTTATTATAAATTATGAAGCTGGCTCTGTGGTTTATACTCCAGACTCTTGTAAACTCAGATAATGTGAATCTACTCTGGGATATGGATCCACTTTTGGTCACTAGGAAAACTCAAGCGTAGGAGTACAGGAGGCTGAAGAACTGACCATGGGTGGGAATGTTCCAACATGGCAAAGCTCCCCTGAGGCCTTGTGGCATCCAGACAGCTAAAGACTGAGGAGCCAGCCAGCATCGCAATGACTTTCTCTCAAATTTCTCAAGCTCTTTTGGTCAAAGCACAAGCTTTGGACATAATCCTCAGGCTTCTGTACTGGTTTTGATTTGGCATGGCTCAGCCATGGAATGAGTGTGTCTGACATGCAATTACACAGTTGCAATAGCTGTATACTAAAGACCATGTAAAAATGCCCCATGTCAAAACAGTCAAGACAAAAAGTCGCATACTTTTTGAACCCTGTTTTAAATTAGAAAAAAAAAATTAAGAGATAATACATGAACGTGTTTCAAATATTAACATGTATTTTAAAAGGACAACAAGATGCCTTCCTCTCTTGTTCTATTTGCCCAGTTTCCATTTCTCCCAACAAGTAACCTCTGTGATTAATTTACTGCACACTCTTGTAAATAGTTTAGCACATACAATTCAATAAGATATGTTTTTATTTTTTCCTTCCTTTTTTTTTCACCCAAAGTAGCATACTCTATGCTTTTTTCTGTATATCTTGGTGATCTTTTAATCAGCTTATGTTGGGTGATTTTTCCATTTTTTTAAAAAATGTGGAATGCTTCACAAATTTGCATGTCATCCTTGTGCAGGGGCCATGCTAATCTTCTCTGTATCATTCCAATTTTAGTAAATGTGCTGCCAAAGTGAGCATGATTTTTCTCTATCAGTACAAAAAGTCACTTCTTTCAGGAAGTCATATCATTCTCCTAGTAAACAAGGTAAGGACACAGGATTTGGCATCAGACAGGCACAGTCTCATAACTTATGATTTATGTGCGTTGGGTGGGTTTTTTAATTTTAGTAAAATTTAAAATTCAAATCTATAAAATGGGGGACAAAAATACCCAGTTTACAAGGTTTTAATTAGGTCTAAATATAGATGTGGTGCCCTTAACACGTTGTCAGGCATATGACTATCGGAAAGGAGGAGAAGATGGAAGAAAGAAAGTGGAAGAAGAAGATGAGGGAGGAGGAGAAGGATTCTGCATTAGCTTAATTTCCAGGTTCCTGCAATTTCGCCAACTGGGTGCTGGATGCATAAATTTCCTGCCCCACTCCCAGTGGACTTTAGATTCTTTATTTCTAAGTGAGAAGAGAATTAGACTGGATGATTTATGAAGCGTTGTTGATACAATTGTTAGAATTTAATGCTTTCAAAAAATTCACTAAGTTTTCCATTTTTAAATATTTATTTAATGTGTATTTGTTATGTGCCTGCTTTGTGCAAGACAGTTAGAGAAAAAAAAGTGAATGAGACATGTCTCTTCTCTTCAGAATAATTTTTATTAGATATAGGCAGGAAAAATACAAAGGAAGGGGCCAAGAAAAAGGAGAGAGAAGTTTTTCCTAAAGTCTTCATTTGAAAGAGACAGAAAATTCCATCAGGAGCAGTGGAGTTGGCTGTGAAACCTGTCCCAGTGACACAGTCAATGTCAGTTAATCCCCATGGGTCTGCTGGCAGAAAAGAAACCCTGGTGAATAACTTCATTCTTGACTTTCACCTCAGGGGTGTGGTGGGTGGAAGGGAACGCTCTCTTGAATGTGAGGCACCACAAGCAGCAACACAGGTGCTGAGAAAAATTGGACTCACAATTCAACTCAATCCTGGTTGATTTACATGTATTAAGCACCTGCACATGATAGCTATGGAAATTCGGGTGAGTCACCTTCTCAATACTTGAACTTCCTCACCTGTAAAATGGGAACAGTGATAGAAGCTTACCTCGTAGGACTGTTGATGAGATTAAATCAGTTAATATGTGAAAAGCACTTGGAATAGTATTCGGCACATAAAAAGTCCCATATGACTATTTGCTATCATTGTTATTGTTATTCGGACCTGAGAAGAGTACTCATGGCTAGAGGAAACATGAAGATCCATAACAGCGTTTTTGTTCTCAAAGAGAAAAATCCATAGGCAGCCTGAAGATGCTATTTTTGGGCTTTACATTAGTTATATAGGGCTGAGTCCGCTTAGGTTCTCTAAGATAAACTTCCTTTGACTTCTCTAGACAACCTAGGTGATAGGTCTCTCTCTATCGTGACTTCAGACTAACTTAAATCTTTAGCATTGGACATCAGTGGACTATTGTCCAAGAGGTAGAGAAAGCTGATCAACACTTTGTAAATAGGCTGCAGAGCCCCTAGTGAAAATGATGAGATGTTCCTGGATTCAGTGCCAAAATGCTACTATTGCATCTTTGCTGGGTAGTCCAGGAAGACAGAACACTCAGCACGTTCTTTCCAGGATGACAGAACCCATACCAAGAAGAGCACCAGCCCATGTCTATAGTTTTAGGTCACTGGTACATACCACTCCAGGGGATTGAATGGTGTGGCGGCTATTGTTCCTGGGGGAACTCTTGGTGGATTCTTTCTTGTGGTTGAAATAAAATCTCTGTCTGAGCAACTCCCAGACAAATGGCCAATATCTCAACTTACAGAGGTTTGTTTTTTTTTCCTTCTTCTCTTTTTTCTATCCTTAGGCATTTTTCCTAAAAAGAAACAACAAGAAAAGTGGATAATTATGCATGTTATTCCTTCTCTGGCCTTCTCCCATCTCTGTCGCCCTCCCCTCCCCAAACCATCAGAAACACAAAAATGATCAGGTGTCAATTAGAGCAAAACCAGCTGAAAGTAGGTGATTTGCAGTTGGGTATATGGGACCAATTGCTGTGATAAATGTGCTTTTAAGTAGCTAGTTCTGCAAAGGATATAGACTGCTCACGTATGATTAATTAAGAAATAATTATCTTTGACTGGGGGAATATGAGACAATAAATGGACCATAAAATCTAAATAAACACTCAGACTGCAGCCTTTACTTTCAATTGTTGCCAGGGAGATTTATGATTTGTATAAAAAGACATGATAACCAACCACCCCCCTCAATCCACACACCATTTCCAAAATCCAAAGGCATTGTGAAATCACGCTTGACACAATTCTTGTTTATTATACGTTCATTCCCTGTCTGAGGACATTCCACATCAGAAGAGCACATGAGTGCACAGTCGTTATGATGCTCTCATTTTCCATTTGTTGAAAGCCATTGTCTTAGAGGATATCAGTGACTTCCTCGGCCACATCTTCATTTCTTACCTGACCTACAGAAATGATCCAGGAGAGGTTCCCCAGAGTCTAGTTCTCCTCATTCCAATCCACCTTGCACACTGCGACCAGTTACATCCACCTTGCATGTGGAGCGCTCTTGCTCAAAAACAAGCCAACAGCCTTCCCCCAAAGTTCAATTTCTTTTTCCTTTTTTCTTCTCTCTCTCTCACTCTCTTCTTTTACCTAGGGAATAAAATCCATACTGTTTAGGCTGGCCTTCAAGACTCTATCTTTCATGAATTCATACACTTAACAATTATTGAATCCTCACATGTGGCAGGCATGTATTAAGAATGTAAATACAAGTAATATGTGTCTTTTGATTCATGGACCTTACAGTTTCAAGAGAGGGGAAAAGAAATGTAAACAAACAGATAAGTGCACAAAGTTGAGTTCAATAAAAGAAAAATGTACAGGGCATTGGTGTACGCACATACCCAAAAAGGAACATGTAATTACACTCTCCTTGGAAAAGCCTAGGGAGTTTTCTACCAGCAGGTTGACAGTGTCACTGAGAATTGAGCCAAGTCGTATCAAATGGTGGTTAGAGGTTCTCTAGAATATGAGGTGGGAAAGGGAATTCCAAGTGGAGAGTGCAATGTGAAATAGGAAAGAAAGTTGGGGAGTGGCTAGGAGCTTGATGTGGGGAGCAGACAGGAGTAAGACAATACAACAAGTTGGAGACAGAAACAATCAAAAAGTGCTCTGTAAAGAAGTAAGAATTACCCTACTGTGGCAGAGGAGATCCTAAGACAGATTTTAAACCAGGAAGGAATATGCTTGAATTTTTATTTTGCAAAAATTACTCTGATTACGTGGGTGGAGGAGGGATTATCAGAGGACAAGGAAGGTTGTAGGGAAACTCTTTATTTTATTTATTTATTTATTTATTCATTTATTTTTGAGACAAAGTCTTGCTCTGCTATCCAGGCTAGAGCACTAGAGTGCCGTGACATCAGCCTAACTCACAGCAACCTCAGACTCCTGGAATCAAGCAATCCTCTTGCCTCAGCCTCCCAAGTAGCTGGGACTACAGGCATGCACCACCACATCTGGCTAATTTTTTCTATTTTTTAGTTGGCCAGCTAATTTTTTTTTTCTATTTTTAGTAGAGACGGGATCTCACTTGCTCAGTCTGGTATTGAACTCCTGACCTCAAGCGATCCTCCCGCCTTGGCCTCCCAGAGTGCTAGGATTACAGGCATGAGCCACAGCTCCCAGCTAAGGGAAACTGTTTAGAAAAAGCATTGCAGGAGTTCATAGGGTGCACACCAAGAGCCCAAATAGTACATTGCAACAGTGCATTTGAAAGAGCATTGATGTAGGAAGAAAGCGGACCTGGGATGTGATTTAGAAACTATGTGACCCATGCTAAGTCACTTAACCTATCTATGCCCAAGTTCCCTCAGCTGTAAAATAGAAATACTATTGCCTACCTCTCAGGATTGTTGTGAAGATAAACTAAAATAACTTTCCAGAAGTGTCTAACACAATGTCTCACATACATAGGGACTCAGTAAATGGTAGTTAGTGTAAAGACACAGCAGTGGGGACAAGGGATGTCAGGGTGTGACAGATGCTAAAGCAGTAGAGCTTACTGCTTAGAACTTGGTCTCTGATTTTACCTTGAGAGTTAAACGCAGGGGAATCAGCTCCCTTTTTACAAAAATGGGTAGGTAGATAACAGAGGGGAGGAGGAGATTTGGGAGAAATGTGTTGAACTCAAGTGGAAGTATCCAGCAGGCAGTGTGATGGAAGCCTTTGGAATCCAATTTAGAAGACTGGGTTTATATTATAATAAAGATTTGAAAACTCAAAGCATACCTACAGCAACTGAAGATTCAGAATTGGATGAGATTGCCTAAGGAGAGAATGTGAAGTGAAGAGAGATGATGCCCTCAGAAAGAACCCTGAAAAACTCCAGCATTTAAGGACTCTGGTGGGCAAGAGCCTCCCAGAGCAGCTAGAGACATGGGAGAAACCTGGGGGAAGAGAGTACACATTTACAAGGGGATGATGGATAACATAGAATGTAAGAAAGATTATGTAAGATGGTCATGGAATTCCATTCATTCAAGTTAGAAAATTAGGAAGTCACTGATAACATCTGTTTGAGCAGTTTTCTTGGATTGTTGGGGGCCAAAAGCCTTGTCATGGTGACTGAGAAGTGAGCAGATGAGGGAATGGCAAAGATGAGTGAAGAATGTTATTTGGAGGAGGGTGTGAAAAAAGGGAAAGGCATGTATAAGAGGGGATAAGGACTGAGAGGAGGTTTTAAAGATGAGGGAAGCCAGGAAGTGCTTATAGCCTTTGGCAATGAGCTGTGGGGAAATCATTTATAAATATATGCAAGAGGAAAGAACTGATGGATGAAGGCTGGAGAGGAAGAATCCAGGTCACAAGTGAAGGATTAGCTGGAAGCAGGTGATGGAACAGGTCTTCAGTGTGGGACAAATGTGCCTATAAGCACGCTAGCTGTGGTTGGCAGACTGAGCATCCCCACCCCAACCAAAGATGCCCATGTCCAAACCCCTGGAACTTGTGAGTATGTCATATTACATGGTAAAAGGAACTCTGCGGATGCAATTACAGTTTCAAACCTTTGGATAGGGAGACTCTCCTGGATTATCCAAGTGAGTATAATCTAATCACCTGGGTCCTTAAAAACAGAGCACTTTCTCTGGCTGAAGCCAGAGAGATGCAGCAGAAAGAGATGTTGGAGTAATTCAAAGTGTGAAGGGTCCTTTACTCATTATTACTGAAAGGGGCCACGTGGAAAGCATAAGAAGAAATGCAGGCAGGAGCAGAGACCAGCCCCTGGATGACAGCCACCAAGGAAACAAGGACCTCAGTCCTAAAATTGCAAGGAACTGAATTTGGCCAACAACCCAAATGAACTTGGAAGTATATTTATCCCCAGGGCCTCAGAAAGGAACACAGCCTTGCTACACTTTAATTTCATCCTTGTGAGACTACACAGAGGATCCAACTAAGCCACACTGTACCCAGACTTCCCACACACAGAACTGATTGCTAAAGTCATGGTGATTTGTTATGGCAGCGATAGGAAACTAATACATCAGCTGAAAGTCTACAGGGAAGAGGGCTGAGGTGGCAGTGAGTACCCACAGACAACCAGATGGTTGCACCTGTTTGTCAGTTTCTCACCCAGCAGGGCTTTTGACCTGTCCTGGTTGTCTAGGCTCTTGCTGCAGACTTATGGCACAGAGGGGTAGGCAGTGATTGTCCCAAAGTAATGTTAATTCTGGGACAGGCAAGAGCCACATGGAACCTTTTCCTTCAGTTTTACCTCTTGGTGCCCTCTGTAGCCACATACCTCCCAATACACCAGTCTCCCAGAGATTCTTCACTTGTGGTTGTTATTATTTCCTGGTATCCATATTAACTTCTTGCTTCTTTAGTTTTTTGAGAGTGGATCTGGGGGAGAGAATCAGAGACTGCCCAATTTCTCCCTCTTGGCAGAATGGAACCCTTGAATTCATTCAATGCACTGGGATCTCCAATTTCATTTAACCAGTTACCAACCCCTTATGATAGCTAGCGTACTACTGTTCAAGAAAGAAGCAAACTGTATCACAGTATATAATAATTACTTGAGGGTATGCAGCTAGTAGGTAACACAGCCAGTTGATCCTGGGTGTTTCTGAATATGAAACCTGCTTTCTTAATCAGGGTAGCCTGCTGCACACAAAAATTTGCATTCTCAGTCTTCACTTACTGAAGAAAGAAATGTGTTGACCCTAAGGAAAAGTATTTGGAGGGCTGGAGGTAAGAAGGGCTGAGAAGGTATTCACGCCCTGTTGATAGCTACCTATTTTGCCAACTCATGGGACTGGCTCAAGGCAGGAGGAGAAAACATTGACAATTATAATGCAAAAGTCACAGGGTGACTGACCTTTTTCTAGATCTTTCTCAAGCCCAGCATTAAGGATATCCCCATGTTCCCTGCAATAGTAGTGCTGCATGATTATGAATAAAAGTTAGAGGCAGTTTTCTACCTGGGATGAAGGTCTGGGTTTGAGCTTCTTATTCACCCCTTACCAGTTGCATGATTATGGGACTAACTTAAACTTCTGTGCCTTAGTTTCTTCATCAGGAAATTGGGGGTAATAATGACAGTTTTTCCAGTGGCAGATGTCTACATGAGATGATCCCTTAGGATCCCTCTGTCCCTAATAAGTGGAATACTACAATTCACAATTTAGCCACGTGAAGGCTCTTCTGTAGGCAATAGGATCGGAAACTATAACACAGGAGGAGATCTTCCCAGCTAAAAGGTAAACAAAGCTTTTTGCATTTGAGTAAATCTGACTTCTTAAACATTTGCCTTTACTTAATCTAGTTTGACAAGCAGCGATGAACTTCCAAGTTACCTCTCTGTGGATAATGTTCTATCACATATCTGCACTGTCGTTGCATGTCACAGAGGAATTCCATAAAGCTAACATATGACCCAGGTGTCAAAATACCACTTCAGGAAATAACTCAGAAATGAATTTTGATCACCAGGACACAGTCCATCCACTCCATTCAGCCAGAGAGTCTTCGTGCTTCCTGTAGCTCACTTGGCTCTGAAAATAGCATCCTAAAGCAAATGTGGAGGAAGCAATTAATTGTGTAAAATAACACAAAGATTTTACCCTGAATTGCAGGATCACGTTTTCTCAAATCCTCTTGGGTCTTTTATAAGCACTTTCTTTTCCCATAGTGAGGAAGTCTAAGCCAGCTATGAAAATGACCACTGGTCAAACTGCTCCTGGCCTGGAGAAGTGGAGGGAGGAGGCCCTCATGAGGCATTAAACACAGTCATTTTTCTTTCCCCACCTCCTCCATGAGATTCTAAGTCTTGGAGAATGCTTTCCTTCTCCTTTGCCTCTCTCTTTCCTTCCTTTCCTCTCTTCTCCTCTCTAGGTTTAGGATCTTCATTCTTGTGAAAAATCTACTATTTTTGGTTTATTGACTAAGATCAAATCCTTTCCTAAAAGCAGGTTTGAATGTGAGAGACATGGAGAGGACAGGAAGACATTAGTCATGCTTAGGTAAATGCCATAGAAAAATCAAAATAGACGATGCATATATAATAGAAATGATGACAGTGAAGTTAATAGGTAATACAGAATTAGACTGGTGAGAAGTTGGTTCTTTCTGACATCAAGATACAAGGATTGTATGAAGACTACTAGTATCAATGCTACTACTGTAGTTACTACCAACACAAATATTACTACTACTAATAATAACAAAAACTCACAGTACTGTAACTCAATTTTTCAAAATGCCTTTCCATTATTAGTTTTATTTAACTCTCACACATGCATAAGGCAAGAGAAAAACTGCAATGTTATTATCACTAGTTGGCTGACACTGGAGACAGTTGCGTCTCAGAGATGGCAGTGATGTCACTTCAGTGCACAGTGGAAGATTCAGGACTGAACCCAAGCCTTTGCACTGTTTGGGCTTATTGTATTCCATGGCACTCTAAGGCTTAATTAATGATATTAGACTCCTGTGAAAGCAAACTTTGATGGAATTTTAAGGGGAAAGAACAGTGGTTAAAGAGGCAGAAGACAAGAAAGGCATAAAAGGAGGATTCAGGGGTTTGGGGGACCAATTTTGTCCTCTTGGCCATTTTGGCTCTGAGGCTAATTTAGAATCATACCACAGTATGACCAGAGGCTGCTTCTGCCAGTAGATGCTTTTGTGTCTGGGTACGCGGAAGACCACAGGCCAAACTTTGCAACCAGTTCCTCCTGGCTCAGCATACCTCCTGTGTGCTGTCAGCAAAAAAGGAGCAGACAGGGGTGATGTTTTATTGAAAATCAATTCACCCAATGAGCACACGATCCCTACTACACGGCACCCAAATGGGCCAATTCCCTGCGATTTTCTGCAGAATTACCCTCCATTTGTCTTCACGGTCAACTAAGCTTATCTGCTGGAGAAAACAGAGTCCAGAGTGGCTGGGTTACATTCTGATGCCAACTCTAAAATTTCCTGTTGTCCTGACAGCTTGTGACACAAGTAAGGAAAATGCTGGCCATGTTGGAGGTGCCAACCAGAGCATCTGACATCAGAGCATCTGAAATCCGGTGCCAGGTAAAGACAAGATGAAGTGTGCAGGCTTAGATCAGGCCAGCCACCAATTCCCCAGGAGCAAGTTCAAGATTTCAGAGAGCCAAATAAAACAAAAGAAACCCAAAACAACAAAATTCAGTTCTTTCTTGAAAAGATATTGCACAATTTTTGGATGGTGCTGGTTAATGCCCTAAGTAATAGTTTGAAAACCTAGATGTCCTGCTATTGAGTCATAATGATAAGTCATACGTCTGTATAGTGCTTTTAAGTTTTCAAAGAACTTATACCTACAGGATCTCATTTGGGTCCCACAATAAACCTTGGAGCAAGTTATAAGGCATTTTATTCCCATCTACTTGGTGAACAAACTAAGATACAAAGAGTCTAGATAGCCTGTCCATCTAGAACTGGCTGTGGAGGCAGGCACTGAACCAGGACTCTGATGTCAGGTGGCCTTTCTCTCCTGCTTAAGTTCAGTGGCTCTCCAAGGTCACAGGACAGGGCACTATCATGAAGTCACGGCTCTTGACTTTCAGGAATTCATTGCCAGACTACAATACAGGGAACATGGTACTGTTTTAAGAACACATTCTGACAGAAATAGGGCCAGAGTCTACAAAATATAAATGCTACACATTTGGAGGCAACTCATGCCTCAGGCCCATGTCTACCTGTCTCCATTCCTGTTCTCAAAGCTGAATGTCTTCCCACTTTTCAGACTTTGGCACACTCCCAAGTATCTGAATCTTGAACTCGTTCTTTCCATAGCACTGTGTTCCCTGCTCTCAAACCAGAGCATATTACCCAGTTTTCCTTTTTCAGCCTTTCTGTCCTTACCTGTTAAATTTTATGGTCAATCCTATGCGTTTTGACTTTTTGGATTTAAGTCCCTTCCCTGGGCCATTATTTTTTGGTTCTGCTCTAGACCCAACACACAGCTTCTTTACTTCTATTATCCCTGTTTCTTAGTAAGTGTCTGACTTTTTAAACAAGCTAGACCCATAGGCTCTTAATTCATTCAGCAAATCCTCACAGGACACCTACCAGGCATTGCTGCACAAGCCAATGCTGTCTCAGCAATGTTTGGAGGGACTGGTGTCTTTATGTTTGGTCTGGTAAAGAGAGAAGCCACTGAGGCATTTTATCTTAACATCTTGTCCTTATTTCAGCAGTTCCAAGGCAGTATAAACGGAGCTGGATAGCATTCCCCATTTGGGAGGATGTTGGTATGACTGCTTAATAGATTTGGGAGGAGGCTGTATTGCAATTCTTCATTTCCTTTGTCTATTGTTGCAGGTTTTCATTAACCTTTGAGGTTGTCTTCATTTTGTGGTTTGCATCTTAAGCATTTTCTTGTTTTGAAACTGCCTAGCAAATAATTTCTTTTGATCCAACTGCTTCCCTCAATTACTATTATATTTAACTCTTTTGTAAAATAGCTAAATCCACGCCCCCTGCATATCTCAGGCCATCATCCCACCCATCTGTGGCCCTTATGGTTCAGGGTTTCATTTAGGAACTGAGCTTCACGCACTTGAGGAAATGATCTCCTACTATTAGACTTCTGCACCTCTCTCCACATGGGGAGTCCTGTTGCTTCTTCTAGTACTAAATAGAAGGAAGGAGAGGATGGGAGGAAGAAAGGAAGGAAGGAAAGAAGGAAGCAAGGAAGAAAGGAGGGAGGGAAGGAGGAAAGAAGGAAGAAAGGAAACACAAATGAGTTTTCTATACATTGTTATTATTAAATAATTTTTGTAAAATTTTGCAAAGAACTGGATTATCACAGGACTGTAAATTTTGCTAAAGAATTATAGTTTGACATCATGTTCTCAAAGCTAATTTCTTTGTTTAATGTTTTGCATAGTTAATACAGTCACATTTTTCCAAAGTCACCGTGATTTCAGAAGGTATAAACTGATGAGTCTCTCCCCACTCTGGCCCCATCCATTCATCTCACTTGCCCTCACAATAAACAACTTTTATTAGCTTTTAGTGTTTATTTATGCACATTAAAATCATTATAATATTTATTTATGCAAATAAGAGCAAAGGCATATGTAGACAAATCTATACATATTCTTATTTATCTCTTTCTTTTATGAAATGGTGACTTCTTAGGTTTTAAATGTCTTACTAATTGTCATAGATACTAGATTATGTTTCAAGGCAGTTGATATTCTTAGCATGTGATATTGATGCATGGCCTGTTGTTAATTGTGGTGGGTGTAAACATATATTTGGAGCAGACTTCTTAAGGATGTAAAATATATTTTAGCCTCCTTATCAGATACGTTTAAGTTGTTTTATTACTTGGGCTATTGATATTTTTTTAGGCTGTTGTTATTACTTTGTACTGGGGCTGAAGAAGGACTTACACTAGCATAAGACTAGTGGTGATGTCAACTCAATTTTATCTTGTTGTTTATTCATCCCTACAAGATAAGGATTATCTTCAATCAGCAAGATTTTTTTTTTTTGGTAGTAAATTGTTTAAATCAGCTGTCCCTCTGTGGAGGCTGGTTTAGATAGTGTAGATAGCATAACCTCAAATCCACCTAACTGCAATATGTCTCAAGGACCTAATGCCTATGAATGCCCAGAGGGTGCCATCATGAGCCCTTGTTAACTATGCCCTTACCTTATAAAGACCTCACCTGCCCTGAGTGACCCATGACAATCTGACGTAAGTACTAATGAGTGTCCCTGTTGATCTATATGTTGCATCTATCAGTAAAGATTGTTTTTTCCCATTTTCATTTTCTAGAAAAATATATTCATAGAAGTTCTAGTATTTCCTTCCCAGAGTCATGGGGTTTGTACACTCCTTCTTAAAGACCATGTTCTTGCCATTAGCGAGCCACTGAAGGTTTGGTGGAAAGTGGCAGGCTTTTGAAAAAGGCCACTATCATGATGGCTGAAGTTAAGGCTTTCAGCGTACTCATCACCAGATTAGTGTATGTTGTACCCAATAGGTATATTTTTATCCCTCACCCCCTCACACTCTCCCTGCTTCTTAGTTTTCAACATCCATTATACCACTTGTGAACACATATACCCCTCATTTAGCTTCCACTTATAAGTGAGAACATGTGGTATTTGTTTTTCCATTCCTGAGATACTTCACTTAGGATAATGGTCTCCAGTTTCATCCAAGTTCCTTTTTATGGCTGAGTAGTACTCCATAGTGTGTGTGCGTGTGTGTGTGTGTGTGTGTGTATTTTCCATGTGTGTGTGTGTGTGTGTGTGTGTGTATTTTCTTTATCTATTCCACATTTTCTTTATCTATTCCTCAGTTGATGGGCAGTTAGGTTAACTGCATATATTTGAAATTGTGATTTGTGCTGCAATAAACATTCGGGTACAGGTGTCTGTTTTGTAAAATGAATTCTTTTCCTTTGGATAGATACCCAGTAGTGAGATTGCTGCATCAAATGGTAGATCTACTTTTAGTTCTTTGAGGAACTTCTATATTGTTTTCCATAGAGGTTGTACTAGTTTACATTCCCACCGAAAGTGTACAGTGTTCCCTTTTTACTGCAATCACACCACCATCTATTGTTTGTTGACTTTTTATTAATGGTCATTCTGACAGAGGTAAAGTGGTACATCATTGTGGTTTTAATTTGCATTACCCTGATGATTAGTGATGTCGAGCATATTTTCATATTTTCATTGGCCATTTGTCTATCTTCTTTTGAAAAAACTCTGTTCATGTCTTTCACCCACTTTTTGATAGGGTTATTTGTTTTTTTTCTTGCTGATTTGTCTGAGTACTTTGTAGATTCCAGATATTAGTCCTTTGTCAGATATATAGTTTGTGAATATTTTCTCCCATTTTGTAGGTTGTCTATTTACTCTGTTGATTATTTCCTTTGCTGTACAGAAAGTTTTAAGTTCAATTAAATCCCATTTATTTAATTTTGATTTTGTTATATTTGCTTTTCGGGTCTTAGTCATATATTCTTTGCCTAGGCCAAAGTCCAGAAGAGCTTTCCCTAAGTTTTCTTCTAGAATTTTTATAGTTTCAGGTCTTACATTTAAGTCTCTAATCCATCTTGAGTTAATATTTGTATATGGTTGAGATATTTGTAGTAGTCTTGGATAATATTTTGTATTTCTGTGGTATCAGTTATAATATCTCCTTTTTCATTTCAGATCGAGCTTATTTGTGTCCTTTCTCTTCTATTTCTATTATTTTAGCTAGCGGTCTATTGATTTTATTTATCTTTTCAAAGAACCAACTTTTTGTTTTGTTGATCCTTTGATTTGATCCAGTGGCAGTGGTGATGGAAGCTGCAACAACAGCAGTGGAGACATGAGCATTTGCCCTGCCTGGGTCCATTGGTGGTGGCATGACTTAGTTGGCAGCAGTGGGAGACAGGGGTTGCAGGTACATGCTCCACCTGGGTCCCACAGCAGCTGGTGCCTGGGCATGGCCACCCAGGTGGTGGCAGCAGGTACCAGATCCACAGGCATCTGCTCTGCCTGGGGTCTCCTGGTGGTGGTGGCAGGGGCACACAGTACCTGGTCACAGGACACAAGAGAGTGCCTGGCCTCCCTAGTCCCTCCCTGGCCTAGCAGGGTGATGAGGAGATGGTATCAACGGATCTGACCTTTATGTAGACAGAGCACTCTGAGGCTGGGACCTCAAAATGGTGCCAGCTGTAGTATCCAAGATTTGGGAAGCAACACCACACTGACTGCACAGTCTCCAGTCAGCTCCCTGTATCAGACAGGAAGCCTGTGTGGAGGAGGGGCCTTTGCACAGTTCCAATTGCAATGTCCACAGGGGAAGTGTGGAGCCCCAGTTTCTCTCTCTGTCCCTTCCCCAGACACCCCCAATCCTACAAGTGGGTTGCCACACTTTACTGTCCTTCACTTTGGGTGTCCCCTGTTACCTCTTTCCCAGTGCTTTCTCCTAGACAGTCAATCTGAAGGTGAATATCTGCTCACCACTTTTGATGCTCTCTGTGAAAGTTTTACGTTCAGGCTGCTTCTAGTCCACCATCTTCTCTACATTCAGAGGAATGAGTTTCAATAGGATGTGAGAAGACTGGCCAGAAGGCTGTTGCAACAGTCTGGACAAAATGTGGCAAGGTAGTAATGGTGCAGAGGGAGAAGGAGAGATGGCCAGATGAGGTTTTAGGAGGGTCAATCTTCAGGAATTGCTGACCTCGGATTCAGGCAATAAGGTGGACTCTTGTCACGAATGTTTGCATTTTAAGAGAGGCTGCCTGGGGGAATTGCAGACTACCTTCAGGGCAAGAGGAGACGTATTTAGGCAGAGGATGGTTATATCCTTCTGTTAGCACACATCCCTGCCTATACGCAGGAACCTTGCTGCTCACCTTGCAGAAGCTTCCCAGACATCTTGGGAGTTTGGGCTACATTGTCCTCCAGGGTCTCTTACTGGAGGACTTTCCTGGAAGTCCAACTCCCAGGATAGCCATTACCTGAAAGTTACTGGCGAAGGGCAGGCCATTCTCAGCCAAGGGCAAGCTCCTCAGTAAGACAAAGGGATTCATGTGGAATTGGAGGCTCCTTTCACTACCCTCTCCCCAGTGCCAGGGTCATTCTCTGCCAGGCTGAAGGGAGAATTTAAATACAGGGCAAAAACCAGGATATGGGCCAATTTTCTCTTCTCCCCATTTAAGCGTATGCCTGTGAAACTGTAGTGTTCTAAAAGAGAAATGACAGCAGTGATAGGAATGGCTGTAGTGACACAGCATCCTCTCACCCAGGGCCCCAGTCTACTGTGAGATCTGTGAGAACAAGGATCTGTCCTGTTCACCGTGGTGTTCCCAGTACCCACCGAACTGCCTGGCCTTCAGTGGGCCATCAATAGACTCCGTTTCCTCAATAAATTAATGGATGAATTACTGGAGTCTATAGAGATGTTCATCCCTCTCTCCTTTGACATTTCCAAAGACAATGTCTTCACTGTGTCCCAAGATGGTATTTTGCACCGTTTGACAATTACATTATGAGCAAGTTCTCTCCTCGTCCTGTAATAAAATATTTCTCCTTGTAATTCTGCTCTGTAGTCTTGAGTTTTCACCAGAGGGACTTGGAACAAGGCTACCTCCTTTTCCACATGACAAACCTTTGGATCCTTGAAGATAGCTATTTTCCCACTGATATTTTTGGGCAGGCCGACTCCAGCTTATTTATTCAATCATTTCCCTGAGGTATAATGTGTGGTTTCCATATTCTTCGTCTGCTTGTCCATCTCTTTGGTTGGTATAACTGGTAGTATATGCAGGACTAGTAGCTGTAGTAGTGGTAAGCATGTCAGCAGCCACGTACATAACAACCCAGGCTTACCAACAATGTTTTCTGCTTGGATAGTGGTTAATGAAGGACTTTTACAGAAATTGTCTCATTTCACTCTCAAGGTAACACCAGGAGGTAGATATTATGGTCTTGCATTTTACAAAAGAGGGAACTAAATGCAATGCTTGCCCAAATTCTCATGCTAGTACACAGTACCTTTCTTACTTTTCTGCCACGTTTTTTTTTTTTTTTTTTTTTTTTAAAAACGTGTTGCCAAACATCAAATACTCCATCTGTGGCCAGGGACACCCCAAATCTTGGTGAGAAAAAAAGCAGAAGAGGCAGCTCCAAGACACAAGTGCTGCCTGGGGAGGGAGTGTGTGAAGGTGACTTCTCTCCTTCCTTTCCTCCCTCCTTCTCCAGGCTGGGCACCAGACTTCCCTTCCTCTGGGCAGTTAGTGGAGATCCTCCCAAGTGGGCCAGCTGGGGAGACAGTTGCTAGTGGCCTGCTACAAATTCCTCAGGGCTGACCTGGTCCCCTCTGCAAGCAGCCGCTCTGTGTTAAGCCCTGGGCCACACTTCTCTGCGTCTCCTCCTGGAAAAGTCAAGTTAATAAATTTATAACATGTTCTTCAGTTCACTCAAACATATCACTGAACAGTGTTGGGCAACTTGTACTTTCCTGCAAAATTCTGAAAGGCAAGAGCTTTAAGAAGCATAAAAAACATCTGACCTCACTGGCTGACCTATCCTACCTGCACTGGGAGAAATCAGCCCACAGTGGGGCCGGATGTGCAGAAACACAATGTTCTCTTGTGATGGGGGTTTCAGAGTATCCCTTTCCTGGAATGGGGGCTGGCGGCCTGAGCGGTGGAGCTGGAAAAGGCCCTCAGGATTTATGAGCCTGCTGCAACTCCAGCACTTGCTCGTGTAACAAGAGGAAGACAGAACGTCCTGTCACCACGTCAGGTTTTGCGCACCAGGCCTTCTGGAAATGTTTTCTTAGCCTGGGAATTAAAGGCAGATGCAGGCGAGTTGCTTTGGTTCATGTGCACCATCTCTTCTCCTCATACGCTATTCAAATCCAGTGAACCCAGAAGGAGCGTGGAGAAAGGACACGAAACAAATGAGCACCTACCCAAGGCATGGCCCAGAGAAAGGCCTTTCTGATCACTCCTCCCTGGCTCAGCTGCTCAATCAGTCCATCAAGCAGTCAATCAACAAACACGTATTGATCATCTACTAAGGGACTGTGGTGGCACTAGTAGGAGGGATAGAAAAAGATGCTCAGGGGAGGCTCTTCCTTGACGAGCTCAGCTCAGACTTCAGCAGACGCTCAAAACAGCTGAAAACAATGACAGACAATTCATTATTAATCAGGCCTAGGTTATCAGACCTCAGAACCTAAATGCTCCAGGAAGGCAGAAAGGCAGCTGCTTCCCTCTGGCAGAACACAGGCTAGGGTGGGATTCTGGAGGCCCAGAGGCTTTAACAGGACCGGAAACCTGGACACAACTGAAACATTGGGGGGTTGGTGAGAGTAATCCAAGTAAATACAGCTTATGCAAAAAACCAGAAGCCTGAATGACGAAGGGGCACTGAAGGTTGAGATAAAAGTGACTGTGTTGGAGAGTTATAAAAAATGAGGTAGGGATTACTATTCCCTCTCAGGAGCTGAGTAAAATGCTGTAAGGCAAATTTTATAATGAAATGAATTATGTTCATTCAATCTGTGTTTTAACTTCCTGGGGACCAATAGTTTACATTAGTCTACTCTACGGGTCAGCATCCTTTTTGTACAGAGGGTCAGATAATACATGTTTTAAGCTTGGCAGGCTATCTGATCTTTCTTGCAACTATTCAACTCTGTTGTATCACAAATGCAGCTACAGCCAATATGTAAATGAATGAGTGGGCTGTGTTCAAATAAAACTTTATTGTCAGACACCGAAATTTGAATTTCGTAACTTCCTTGTGACATGAAATATTATTCTTCTTTTGATTTTTTTCCACAACCATTTGGGATTTTAAAAACCATTGGCTGGTGGGGCACGCAAAATAGGCAGCAGGCTGGATTTGTCCCAGGAGCCATAGTTTACCAACCTCTGGTCTAGCAGGACAACAATATCTCACTCATAGTAGAAAAGGAGGGAAAGAGAAGAAGAGGGAAAAAATATCATTTATTAAATACTGATATTTACATCTGTCTGAGTTTAAATGCATTAGCTCTTTGCTTGTTTCGCATATGCAAGTAATTCTTGACAATAGCATCTCTTAAACATATTTTTAAAAGTGCGTATTTTTTTTTTTTTAGTATTTAGCCATGCTGATGGTCATTTTTTATCTCAGCTGTCTTGCCCACCATTGGATATATTTTCCTTGAGGGCCAGCACCTGCTTTATGGCCAGTGTATTTATGTTGGCTCACAAAGACTTTTTTTTGGAGCAGACCTGCAGTAATTTAATGTTGTGTTGAATCAGCAAATTTGACAGGATTCTGTGTGCAAGGTACTAGGTATGAAAGGGAGCACATAATCAAAATATAAGACTTGGCCCATAAACCATAAACCAATCTCTCTGGAATTTCGAATCCTGGTTTATTGTTTTTAAAATGTATCATAAATGCTCAGCAATTTCAGCCCCAATTTTCTGTCTTTTTAACATTAGGAGCCCCTTCTATTTATTCATTTATATTCCCCACTGATACCTCTCCTCCTGTAACACTTTACTCCACCAGCCAATCTGATCTCTCCATTCCATAATAATTCTGTATGTATAACTCTTAACAGCATATTTGCCTGTATTTTCTTTTCCCCACTTATGACACATGCCAGGGGATGCCTCTCCTTTGCAAAGGTTCTCAAGTCCAGCAAGACAGAACACTCATACAACACATCAAGTAAAACAGTTATTACTCACAGACAGGCAGCAAGAACAAACAGAAGCCTAGGGTCCATGGTGAGCCAGTTCCCCGAGGCTCAAGAAGGCTGCCCAGGGTGCAAGGAGTCTTGCCTGCACATGCCCCACGTTTCACTGCAGCCGAGGGACCAGAAAAGCACTCCACTCTGGGTTTTAACCCTGGGCATCGCTTCGTTTGCTGAGCTCAAGTATTGTGGAACATCCCGTTCCAGGAGACATGGAGTCATAGCCTGGGCTCTCTGGATACTTACTTCCTCCTTATCTCAGGATGATGCATTCTTATAACATTCTACAGGTATTCTGAGAAATTCAAGTGGCAGGGGGAGAGCTGAGTCGGCCTGGGCTGTCTGAGGACCTGTCCTCCTATATTCTTTGCTTTCTCAGAAAGTCCGAATCTACCACTTAAGGTCATATTCAGGTCCTGTCTACACTTAGATATGTTATTTTGCTCCTTTTGACTTCTCAAATACTGGTTCTCTGGCCACTTATTTTCATTCATTTTGTGTGTCGTATCTACAATTGAAGTTGGACAGAACCTCTACTTGTAATCCCAGATGGACTCTAAACCCTCTTAAAATTTCAGCATGTAGCACATGGTCAAGCCTTGAGAATATATTCAGTAGTCAAGTTCTCATGTCATGTAACATGACACTAAAGAGAAGAGGGACCATAGAGAGGGTGGAAAAAGAAGGTTCAAATAAAATTAGGTGAGGAAAACAGAGCCAGGAAATCTTAGAGAGCAAACCAACATGTTTACACTGCAGGGAAACAACAGAAGATGGACTGCTACAAAATTAGAAAAAGTGTCTTCAATGCTGTCTCTTTCTAAAAGATCAGGAAAGCTAATTTCAAATAAAAATTAGAAACAGAAAAGTATCAACTTTTAAATCCTATAAAAGTTATTTTAAAAAAGAGAAAAAGAGACAGAATTAAAAACATATCAATGAATTGTGCCCACAAAACAAATCAAAACTCTAATCTACTTTTTCAAAATAAGCCAAAAGATATTTAGAAAATCCTCAAAGACATGAAAGAATAGCATAAATCAGAATTATAAAAACTCAGAAGTGAAGTGGAATTCAGGAGAAATTAAAAATACAATTGAGCCTTGACCAATGCAGGCCTTAGGGGCACTGGCCCCTCAAAGTCAAAAATCTTTGTATAAGTTTTGACTCCCCCTAAAAACTTAGCTACTAATAGGCTGATGTTGACTGGAAATCTTACTGATAATATAAACAGTCAATTTACATATATTTTGTACGTTGTGTGTACATACCGTATCGTTGCAATAAAGTAAGCTAGAGAAAAGAAAATGTTACTAAGAAAATCATAAGGAAGAGAAATAAATCATAAGGAGGAGAACCTCGAGATATTTTTTACTACAATATGCAATTTGCTGAAGAGATGAACTGCTCAAGCAGAGACGATTAGTGTCTCACGGTGTTTTAAGCAGATACTCACAACGCTTGAGCTCACCACAATAGCAATAGGAGGAGGCTACAAAACTATGACAGTAATATAGTATTACTATAGTTAATTTTATGCAGTTATAATTTAATAGTGCATCTTTACATTTGTTTACCTTTCTCTGGACTGTAAATGGTGCCATGTATGGCCTATAAGTGTTTGAATGTATAAGTTTTGATAAAGTTTAACTTTTTATAACAGATTTGTATGCATTTTATGGCAGCAAATGAGAAAATAAACTAGTTATCTACCTATGATTATGCATTTATGAATATCTAACTTTTTCTTAATTTTTTTCAACCTTTCTGGGCTACATGGTTCATCTGCAAGTTTTTCTTCAAATTGTTGCAAACCTCCAAAAATTTTTCTAACATATTTAATGAAAAATGGACCAGTGCAGTTCAAACCCATGTTGTTTAAAGGTAAACTGTGAATGCAAATATGTAAAAAATGAAGATGAAATAAAGAAGAATACAAGAGTGAATAAAGACAACAGAAAATACCTGAAAAGAAATAGAAAGTTAAATGGAGAAAAAAATTTAAAATCAAAAAGAAATGGAAAAAAGAGATGAACAAGAGTCATGAAATCGTGACTAAAATTGAAGCTACACAAAGAAGATCCTTAAAGAAGAAAACCAGCACAAGAAAACAGAATAAATACTAAAAACATGCTTCAGGAAAACTTTCCTTAAAAATATTTAAATCATTTATTTAAGGAGAACATTGACCAACATTTGTAATAGTACAAGTATTGGATTTAAAGAAAAAGAAAATATTCTTTGTGTATCTAAACAGAAAGAACAAGTGACATAAGGAAAAGAAAATTAGATTATAATTAGGTTTTTTCCAAAGCAGCATTTCATGCCAGATGAGAATGAAGGAACCTATTTAAAATACTCAAGGAAAGAACTTGTGAGCCAAGGATTTTATATTCAGCCAATGGACTTTCAAGTATAAAGGGTACAACTCTTATTAACATGCAGGAACTCAGGAAGTTTTATTCCCATGAGCCCTTTCTTAGGGATTTACTTGAGAATGAGCTTCAGGCAGCCAACATGACTAGAGACATTGACGTAAGTCTGGTGGTAAGCACTAAGCAGTCAGTTACTTTTAGAACTAAGATTAAATGTGTGTTGAAAGGGAGCAAGTAGATATGCACTTTCTGTTCGTAAAATGTAGAAATAGGACAAATATTAAAATGTAGGAGAAGGAAAACACACGCTATGTTTTTCATGTTTTCAGTAATCATAATGATGGTATTAATAGTATTATGGTTGTTTCACTGAGACTCTTGTGTGTATGATGTGGACTAAATAAACCAGAGGGTAATTATGGTATTTTTACTAATATTTTTAGAAGATACAGATGTAAGTTTTAGTAAAAACTCATCCAATCCAAATTCAAAAATTTGAAATAAATTTAAATTAGAAATATCAGTATGAATACATACACATAACAAGTTCATATTGATATTTCTAAATCAAATTTATTTCAGATTATATCTATATCTACTAATCAATCTATCTCTATGTATTACCTATCTACATATCATCTATCTATCTATCTATCGTCTATCTATCTATCCCTAGTATCCAAATTGTGGTCTTGAAATATCATTTCCCACTTAAAAATAAAACAAGCGTTCTTGGAGAAGTGGCTTCTTTCAGGTCAGAACAGAAAAAATGAGCTTAGAACATCTTGTCACATCAGATAGCCAAGAAGCTATCAAAGCCTACGAGGTTATAGAAACTGCTGGGGTTGAGTAAAAAGGACTCAGGAACCAACTTGAAGAGACTCAAACTGGCCACACATAGACCATTTTGATCTTCCATAATGATAATTGCAGTGGATTGAAACCCTTCAAATATGTTTAAATTCATGAACTCAAAATGAGACTTAAAAAAAGAGTCTAGTAGGTCATCTTTGGCAGATGATGGAGAACAAATTCATTATGTTGAAAATTAAAGAAGGGGTCAAATATTTATACTGTTCTTCTTATATGAACCATACCACAAGGTAACCAAAGTATGGATAAGGGAAAGTATCTTTTTATAAAAGCCTGAGAATTAATCAATTAAAAACTAATGACAGTGTTAAAACATCATCACTTTGCAATCTGTAATAAATTAATAGATCCAGGCATTAAGCATCAGTGGCTATTAATATCACACAGAGACAACCAGACCCATGTGCTTCTTGATGGAAGGACACAGTGCCACCTATAATCTTGCCAAAGGGATCAAACCTGAGCTGGATTGTGTCTGTAGATCCAGCTGCCAATTTTTAGGTAATTCTGAGGAAAGAAGAATATATTGAATTACACCATGAGTGAGCATTCAGCAGCATTCACACTGTGGGAAATTCCACAGGTCAAATCATCCAGGTTCTTCAACAGGTACATGTAAAGGAAAGTAAGGAATGGAGGAGACACAGGTAGATTTAGAGACTTCAAAGACATATCAAATTTTAAAAAATGGGTAAGACTAAACATTGATGTCTAGGGATGCACTTGTATGACAGACCATAATCATTTAAAAATGCATGGAAATCAGTAAAAGTCAAGAGAGTGCCTGCCTTTGAAGAGAGGCCTAAGCTGGGTTGGGATGAGGTACTTGGAGAAGCTTCTGGGGTCATTTGATAGGTTCTATGTTTTGACCTGGGTGGTGCTCATTGCAGGTTTGCCTTGCAATAACTCATAAAGCCATATTTTGTGTGGTTTATGCATTGGTGTTTTGTTTTGCAGTCTAAAATTTTTAAAATAGAGTGAAATGTCCCCAAAGACCCAAAGAGCCCTTTTGGGGGCTTCACGATTCTTTCTCAACACACACATTTCTCTGGTCACTATGAACAGAGCAATGTATAATAATATGTGCCCTCCTAAGCCAAAAGGTTTGGCTCTGACAGAGTGAGAAGCAGACCCTTTTCTCTGGCTATGTCATCACCACACTAATCCAGCCCGGATCTAGATGTGCATTTGCCTGGATGTGTGTGGGAAGGTGGGAGAGGTGGTGGTGGTGATGGAGGGTACAGTGAAAAGTATGTGCATAAATTGCTGAACGGAGGAAGAAGTATGTTTTAGAGGTTTGAGTCAGGGTGACAGCCCTTTGTCATAAACAACAGTTATTAAGATTGTCACAGTTATTTCAGGGAAGTTCATGGTGACCACTTGCCACATCACCTCCATTGGCCCCACTTGCTTTCTGCTGTGCTTCTTCACTTTCGTTCACCTTCTCCAAGGAAAAGAGCTCCTTCCTGAGCTCCCAAGTCATTATCCTTCCCTTCTCTCAACCCCTTGGAGCATGTACATGCTTGACACGGTAGGATTTGAGAACCATGAAAGTGTGATAGAGTAGGGAAAGGATCATACTGAAAGTCCAAGCCTTGGACTCTAGGCTGCAGTTCTCCAGTAATTAATAAGCCACGTGAGTATGGCAGATTCACTTCATCTCCTTGTGCCTCAGTTTTATCAATTGTAAATTGAGGGACTTTAGCCATAAGCTTTCTAAAGTTCCTTCCAAACTCATAGTCTGTTATTTGAAAAACTCTTTGGCACAGAAAGGGAAAAAAGTTAGCAAACATGTTGTTACTGAGATTATTATCCCACTGTAGAAAAGTATTTGACTAAAAGAATGCACTGAGTCTAATCCCAGCTCTGCCCTTAATAGGTGTGTATTTCAAAAACAAGTCACTTTATCTTGCTACCTGTTCTCTCATGCTAACGTGAATATTACCCATGTTTCAGGGGTATTTTAAAACTTTAAATAGAAATGGAAAGACAAATTATAGACTGGAATTAAATATTTGCAAGTCACATAATCAACAAAGGCCTTCTATCTATGATATATAAAGAATTCCCAAAATGTAGCATTAAAAATCAAATAATCCTGTTAGAGAATGAGCAGAACACACACAGAGACATTTCACTGTAGGGGATATGTGGAAGGGGGAAAAAAAACACATGAAAAGATGTTCAGCATCATTGGCCATTACAGAAATTCAAATTTAAACTATGTGAGTTGGCAGAGCATGGTGGCTCACACCTGTAATCCTAGCACTCTGGGAGGACGAGGTGGGAGGATCACTTCAGGACAGGTGTTCAAGGCCAGCCTGAGCAAGAGCAAGACCTCATCTCTACTAAAAATAGAAAAATTAGCGAGGTGTGGTGGCATAAGCCTGTAGTCCCAGCTACTCAGGAGGCTGAGGCTACAAGGAGGATCACTTGAGCCCAAGAGTTTGAAGTTGCTGCAAGCTAGGCTGATGCCACGGCACTCTAGCCTGGGTGACAGAGCGAGACTCTGTCTCTAAATAAATAAATAAATAAACTAGGTGAGTTATCATTACTACTATGGTCTAAGTGATTGTGTTTCCCCTCCCCCTACCCCATCCCCATTTCCAAATTTATATGTTAAAAAACTAACCCCTAAAATGATGGTATTAGGAGGCAGGACCTTGTGGGAAGCCATTAGGTCATGAGGGTGGAGCCCTTAAGAATGGGATTAGCACCCTTATAAACAGGCACAAGGGAGCTAATTCATCCCTTCCACCATGTGAGGACACAGAGAGAAGGCGCCATCTGTAAACCAGAAAGCAGGCCCTCACCAGACACCAAACTGGCCAGTGCCTTAATCTTGGACTTTCCTACCTCCAGAACTGTGAGAAACAAATTTGTTATTTATAATCCATCCAGTTTGTGCTATTGTAATATAGCAGCCTGGATCAACTAATACAACTAGATGCCTATCAGATTGACAAAAATGAAAAAGAATGATAACATCAATGGTGAGGATGCAGAGAAACTTGATCATTTATACATTCCTGGTAGGAATGTATAACAGTATAACTACTCTGGAAAATAGTTTGGCAGTTCCCTTCAAAACTAAAAACAGGCTGACCATACAACCCAGCAACTGCAGTTCAGGGTAATTTTCCAGGGAAATGACAATTTGTTTTCACATAGGCATTTATATATGAATGTTCATAGCAGCTTTATTTGCAATAACTGCAAATTGAAAACTTCCCAAATGTCCTTCAAGGGATGAATAATTGAACAAACCCTGGTACATCCATGCTATAGAATATTACTCAGCAATAAAAAGAAAAAAACTGTTGGTACATACAACAACTTGGATGAACCTCCAGGAATTATGCTAAGTGAGAAAAGGATAGGCATGTATCAACTATTCTGATACTGCTCTACTGGAATTAAACAATTAAGTAAATGAATTTCAGATAGTGAAAACTAGTCTTTTCACTGTTGAGTGGTATGTTACAGATAGGCAAAGAGAGGAGGCTAGAATGATCCATGTGGTACTAGATTAGAGTTAAAAGTATCAGTTTAGACTCTGATTACATATATAAATATTTATAGATTTGTGCATATACATGGGTTAGTAAACATGCATATATTTCTTTGTTCTGTGAGCTGAGAGAGCCTAGGAGCAACAACACTCCAGCAGCAACAAGCACATCTAGCACCCAGGTCTTGGTTTCTAATACCATTCTCCAATAAAAGGAACCAGAGATCTTTAGAGAAATGACTAATTCTAGGGCCATATACTAAGAAACACAGAAGATGAGCTTGGAGCATCTTGTAGGATGATAAAGTAAAAAAGTACTCAAAAAAGAAAGAAAAAACCACAATGATAAGAATATGGACAGAGGGACATGAGCCAATGGAAAAAGCTCCCAATGGTCATAGCTCTAGTAATTTCAGCAACAAAATAAGGTGGTGTTGAAATGTAACCCAACATATAAAACAGGTATCCATGAGTTCATACCCATATAAATAAATCATTGAGTAAATGAACAAATGAAGGATTAAAGACAAATCTCCTAAAAGATAAATCCTATGTGATTCCATTTGTATGAAGTATCTGAAGGAGTCAAACTCATGGAGACAGAAGTAGAATGGTGGGTGCCAAGGGCTGGGGAAGGGGAAATGGGGAGTTGTTTAATGGGTACAGAGTTTCAGTTTTACAAGATGAAAAAGTCCTGGGTATGAGTTGAACAATACTTAACACTACTGAACTATAAACTTAAGATTGTTAAGATGATACATTTTTTATATTATATATATTTTAGTATAAGTAAAAAATTTTAAAAATATTTTTAAATGGCATAATTGGAAAAAGTAATGAAATACATTCTGAAGTTAGGCTAATGGTATTGCACCAAAGTTAATTTCTTAGTTTTAATCATTGGACTATGGTTACATAATATGTTAACATCAGAGGATCTGGGTGAAGGCATTAAATAAAACTCTGTACTGCTTTTGCCACTTTTCTGTGAGTCTAAAATTATTTCAAAATCAAAAGTGTTAAAAAAAAATCCCAAATCTCCTGTGCATAAGAATTCCAAATAATTTATGTAAATATTCAGCCCTTGAGGAGGTGGAGCATAACTCCACACTTCTTAAGTGTGGGCTCCATGTAGTGACTTCTTTCCAAAGAGCACAGTATGAAAAATGAGAAAGAAAGAGTAATCTTACAGTGGAGAAACTGGACAGATACTATCTCAGCCAGTGGTCAAGGTTAGCATTGACAATGACACTTCATGTTGATAGTATATATCCATGTTAGGATGTGACCAGAATCACACTTTACCTCTATGATCTTCCTCCCCAAAGCATATGAACCCAGTCTAATCAGACAAACCCAACTGAGGGACATTCTGCAAAATACCTGATCAGTGCTGCTCAAATTGATAGGGACATCACAAGCATGGAAAGTCTGAAAAACTCACAGCCAAGAGAAGCCTAAGGAAACATGAGGATTAAATATGGTACCCAGGGTGGAATCCTGGCAAAAGGAAATTAGCTAAAAACTAAGGGTCTGAATATGGTTTGGACTTTAGTTAATAACAGTACGATAATATTGTTTTGTTAATCATGACAAGTGTACCACACTGTTATAAGATGTTAATAATAAGGGAAACTGAGTGCAGGATTCATGAGAACTCTGTATAATCTTCACAACTTCTTCTAAATCTAAAAACTGTTGCGAAATTAGACTTTATTTTAAAAAGAATACATGTTACATGATTCCATTTGTGTAACATTCTTGAAATAGCACAATTGTAGAGATGGAGCCCTCATAAGTGATTGCCAGGGGTTAGGGATAGTGAGAGGTTAGCACAGGGAAATCTTTGTGGTGATGGCTCTGTTGAACATCTTGAATGTGGTGGTGGTTATATAAGACTATACATGTGACAAAATTATGTAGATCTCTACACATACAAATAGACAACACACACAAGTTCGTGTATAACTGGTAAAATCTGAATAAGTTCTATGAATTGTGCCAATATCAACTTTTTTTTTTGGTTTTGATATTGTACTGTGGTTGTGAGGGGTGTTGTCATGGGAGGGGGGCAGTTGGGAGAGGGTTGACAGGACTTCCTTGTAGATTACTTAGCTACCTCCTATGAAACTATAATTCTGTCAGAATAAAAGTTCCAAAAGTCTTTGGAAAATCTGATATGTCAGATGTCAACAACTTACTGAATTTTATTCACAAGGATGTGACACTGAACCTCACTGACACATTCTGGTTTCACTGTTTTCTTCCCTTCTCTCCTTACAGAGAGCTGGGGTAATTGTTCAATTTGGGAACGGATTCACAGGTCTTCTAGAGTATAGAATATTGCCAACTAAAATGCTGGAAGGGGGTCCTGGATTGGTTGAGTGACTTTGGAGGTCTCAGGGCCAAGGGCAGCTTGGATGGTCTCAGTGGGAAGAAGATGCAGAGATCCTTTTGCTAGGAGTTTACTCTACTTTCCAAAAATACACAGAAGATCTTGAAATTTTTTTTTAAGGGATTCTATTCTAACAAAATCAATTTTGTGAAAATGGGAAAAAGATGCCCACTCATAGGACAAGCATCACAACAGTGGTACACATCTTGGCAAGAGGAGTCCAGGCTGGGTAACTTTATATATGGCAGCCCTGACTAAGGATTATACTGTCACATGTGGAATTATTAAGAGCAGTTACCAAATGGGTGGTAGAAGAGATGTTTGTGGGTTGTGGTCATGAGACTTCCTAGAGGAGGTGAGGCCTGAATTAAACCTTGAGGATGGGTAGAATTTGGATAGGCAGAGACTTGGGAGATAATATTCATGACAGGTTTGCTTGACTAATACTCAATGAGGCCTTGTCTTCTTGCTCATTCTTACACACACACAGCTTTGGCACCTGGCAATGTGCAAGCAGGATAGGAAGAAAGGAAGGAAGGCAGAGAGGGAAGGAGGAAGGAAGGAAGGATTTGATTATATGTCCTTACTCTATTTCTTTCATTAACTTCTTCCATACTTTTGCATTATATTAGGATAAGATAGACTATACGGAGGTAGCAACCCCAGAATGTCATTGGCTTTACACAATGGTGGGGAATAAAGTTGGAAATTAAAAGTAGGACCTGCTTGGAAGGAACACAGATGACAGAAGTGGAGACTTTTAGAGTCCAAGAACACTACATACATCATTGAGAGTTTGGCCTCCCATTTCATAAAGTAGGCAAGTGAGACTCAAAGAAGTTTTTCCTCCTGCAGGGGGACAGAGTTCTTTAGTAACCAAGTAGAAACAAACACATCCCAGGTGTCATGACTCTTAAACCAGTGCTCTGTCTGTTAAAAAGTAGAGAATTAAGCTTTAAAATATCAAGCTTAATAATGACATAATATGTGTGGTTTCTAACTCTTCTGTGGTTCTAACATTTCTCATTTGTTACTTCCCAATTTTACTTTATGTGAATGTGGATAACTCTTTGGAACTGGTTTTTTTCTTTAATCCTGGAAAGAAAAGCTCTTGCCCTTGTGATACTTTATTTAGAAGAAGTGCATTGCCACAGTTTTATAATAATTAAACATCTGGATATTGGCATTTCCCATGAAAGTGAAAGTGTTAGTAATAAACAATAGAAATACACACCTCTTTTATATGCCACTGTTTTCCACCTTCCCAATCCCTTTCAACCCATTCTTTATTTCATCTGACCTATAAAGAGCCTTCTATAGCCTTGGGCGAATCCTTTAGCTCCTCACATCCCATTATCCTCAGTCTTTAAGGCACGTGTGGCTTAAAATTGTTGACATGGCAACTGATTTCCAACATCCTCAGTCTTCTGTTGGTCACCTCCCCACAGTCCAGGTTGCTGGGCTGGTTTAAGCTCATCCCTCAGGGTATGTATCTGACAGCAGATATCAGGGGGAAACATTAAAAAGACTTTCTTTCTAGCTCTGACTTTCAAATGGCTGGGAACTAGGGAAATAGAAATGAATTGGGCAGAGAGAAATGATTTGGAAGAGAGTTGGAACAAGACTTTCTAGGACTGCTCCTTCCTGCTCCTTGAGGCTAGAAAAATGACTCTCTGGCTCTGGAACTAAGATTCTGCTATGCTGGTGGAATGGGGTCTTAAAAATTAATAAAATTGAGCTGGAGAGAAATTAAAAAGCGTATGTCCCTTCCCCAGTCTATTTATAGACTGGGATTCCTATCAGCCCCACGTGTGGACACCTCTGACTTCCTTGAGAATCTTTATCAGCACATGGCTACTCTATGGATGGATGAAAAACCCTGAAGTTGAGTCAATCATTTCTGAGGCACCAGCTTTGTCCCTGCATGAGAAGCTGGTAGGAAGAGATTAGGAGCTCTCTCAGAAGTCATTGCTGATTCCAGAAATACCACCATACTAGTCCATGGTAGAAAGAAGACTATATAATGTTTCAAGTTTTCCTAGTTCAGCATAAGATAGTCAGCAGAGGAGAGGGAAAAAAGGGCAAATTCTACTCTATTAGAGGTTGCTGACCAAATTCTCTGAGTCTCAGGAGATTACCTGGGGCACAAATGCTCCACCCAACCCAAGGCTGCCCTAAGAGACTGCCCAGAAGACTTCCATTCATGCACCCAACTTTGGTTATTCCACTGTGGATGCTGCAAATACCGAAAGTCACAGTAATTGTCTGAGTGAGTGAGTAAGTAAGTCACACTTACGCTTAGGGATGGGAGGATGCTCATAACATTTCCTGCCTATCTTGTTGGCTGTTGGAAGGGACACATTGGAAGATAAGACAAAGAAAGAAGGCAAGAAATAAATACATAAACGTACGTACATTTACGTGACCTTAAAGTGAAACATGCAAAGTACACTTCAAAACATGCTTTTGAAATCCTCTTATAAATAGAAACTAAAAATTGGAACAGAAAGCGTGGGAAGTGCAGGCAAAGAGATAGTGGAGACTCCACACTTTTTGGGGACCCCATTACTCTTTCACCACTGGCCACATTCTGCTTAGAACTGCTAGTTCATTTTTTCAAATGTTGGCCTTGTTAAGTCCCTTCAGAGCAAGACCTCTCAGCACAGGCACTGGGTAGGGAATCAGTTGTCTGTCGTTTATTAAGTAGTCCTTCCTATCACCCAGTAAAACTTTAAGTGCAGGCGGGGATCCATCCTTCAGATGTCTGACATCATGGGATATTTAGTAAGAAATAATCTCTATCCATAATGCTCTTCCAAAAATTTAGGACAGGATGGTCTTCAACCTTTAATAGCTTTCAGCAGACGTGTGACTGGTTCAATGAATCACCCCTGGCTTGATGTCCAGGTAGTGCAACCTTCTCTGAACGGTAACCCAGTAATTCAGACTCAAATCTTGCCCACAATGCACTTCCCAGTATCATACAAAAGACAGATGTTTAGTTAGAATTTTCTCAATGATTCTGTATCCAGTTGGTGTGAGCAAAGACCCCCATTATACTCCTTAGTGATGTGAACCAGATGGAAAATAAAACAAAAGAATTCACAACTCATGTTAGACTGAATTGAATGTCTTTAATTTCACACAATGAATAACATATGAATAGGATTAACTTTTTTTTTTTTAATAGTTAAGTGCTCTATACTGTGCTAACCTGATCTGGTAGCAAAAAAGACTGAGCTTTCTTTTAGAAAAAAATGTTTAAAACCCAACATCTAAGACCATGGAGGAGCATGACAGTCAGCATGCCAGATGTATCTACGCCTCAAATAACAGCAAGTCCATGTTCATTTTAAATGTACAAAAATGCTTTATGAATAAAAACTGTTACAAAAAGAACATTTCAAACAATGTACAATTCTTCTTGCCTCTATATTCAATAAAATACAAATACATTTTTTGTTCTAAAATATGTTTACATACAATCAAAGTAGAACATGCAAATTACACTTTAAAAAAGGCTTTTAAAAACCACTTATGAATACAAACTAAAAATTAGCCAGCACGACTTGTAAGACAATCTTGTGCCCCATTTTTTCTTTTGAAATATATATGTACATATTTAACACATCATGTGCATTTATTATTATTTAAGAAATAGATTTTTTTTTTTTTAAAAAAAGGAAGAAAAAGAAAGACACCAACCTAGGGTGGAACTGCCCTTCCATGGTGACAGCTGGCAGTTCTTTTCAATTTTCCCCCTTTAGTGTTTATTATACCTGGGCAGGTGGGCAATAGATATCCAGGAAGTTTCTTCCTTGGTTGATATGTGCTTCTAAGACTGTTCCCCAAATGACTGAGTCCAACAGGGAAGGAAGACTCATCAGCGGGGTGAACTCTCCAAGAAACAAGAGGCAGAGGGAGCTTTGTATTGTGGAAAGAAACTTTTTAAGAAACACCAAGAAAATGCTACGGTATATTACAGTTCGAGTTTCTAGGCACTGTGATGACATTATCTGTAAGCTCTGGCATTTGGACCATTGTGATACTATAGGGTACTGTTGTGAATAATGTCTATATTTATCTACTTTTACATAATGAGGACTGGAAATCCTGCAACGTAACACTTAAATGGCTTTTGAGGCATTTCAGCTTCTGCCACCCCCCTCTCTCTCCATGTTACAGTTGGTATTTAAAGGCTTTGGAAATATATATAGAGACTTTAGACAGTTCCCAGGTAAATCTTTCTAGTGATAGGGAGAAATATTCTCTAAAAGCTCATTATATTAATATTGTTGGGTAATAAGCTAGGAGTGGGATTTTCTACTTAAGTCTTAAAACCAAATCCTTTATGATCTGCGTGTAGTACATCACCTTATACTATAATTCTGTCACCACTTGCTTATCATATTTATAGACCCAGCAATGTGCAGAACACAAATTCTGACTGCCATTGAACATGGCCTCCCACTCCAGCCAGCGGCCAAGTTAACATGCTAATCTTCTGCCAGCGTTTAGTCACCTTGTTTGGGCTGTCAGAGGCTGCTGAGTCCTGGTCCTGCCAAGTCACAAACCAGCCCCTGACATGCTCTTCTTTCCTTTGAACTTTCTTCCTTGGGTTTTAGCCAGAGCTGGACTATTTGAGGAAGTTAAACTTCTGTTACTCTCATTTGAGATGAGGGGTTGAAAAGCAATGGCTCCGCCAGACACTTAGTAAGGTAGACCAAAGATCCATCATCACCTTCAAGGAGGTTTTTATATCTAGATTTCATCCGTTTCTCATCATTAATCAGACTCCTTATAAGTGGGTCCACATCTGCTTGCTGAAGGTAAGTATTCCGGAAAAAGAAAAAGATATGAAAATCAAGGGGTTTCTCTTAGTATGAAACATTTTGTGGAACTGTATATGGAATTTCGTGCATCCCAAATGACCTCCTCTCAAAAAGAAAAAAAAAATGCAGGGCCATTAGGCAGTGCTGAGAGGCTAGAGACCTGTACAACCTGGGTTGGGAGAGCTGGGATTTCTTTCTGGCTCTGTAACCAACTAGATGTGAAACTACATTGGCCCACTGTTGAGCTTGGACAGGAAAGCAGAAGCTATAGGAATTCGGGTGGTTGGAGAATAAGGAAATAGTTATACTGATGAGAAGAGTTAGGTTAATGAAAAGCAGAAGGAAAAAAAAAGTAATGTGATACTGAGGGAGGGACTGGGTGCTGGGGAGAGGAAGCTGTGTAGGTGACTTGCTTCCACCGCCGAGCAGCTGTGTAGCATGCCTCGGCTTCAGTCCTCTGCCGTCTTCCAATCTATTCCTACGGTCATTCACATAGAGCAGGCAGCAGTCCCCAACCTTTCTGGCACCAGGGACTGGTTTCATGGAAGACAGTTTTTCCATGGACCAGGGGTGGGGGTGGTTTCAGGATGATTCAAGAGCGTTACATTTATTGTGTAGTCAGACCTCTCTGCTAATGATAATCCTTATTTGCAGCCACTCCCCAGCGCTAGCATCACTGCCTCAGCTCCACCTCAGATCATCAGGCATTAGATTCTTATAAGGAGCGCGCAACCCAGATCCCTCGCATGTGCAGTTTACAGTAGGGTTCATGCTCCTGTGGGAATCTAATGTTCTGCTGATCTGACAGGAGGTGGAGCTTATGTGATGGTGTGAGCAATGGAGAGCAGCTGTAAATACAGGCGAAGCTTTGCCTGCTGCCTGCCGCTCACCTCCTGCTGTGTGACCTGGTTCCTAACAGGCTATGGACAGGTACCAGTCTGCAGTAGCCAGGGAGCTGGGGACCACAGATGTAGAGGATTTGCATTTAACCCATATGGCAACTGAAGACCAGAGTTCATGTGTAAGTTGCAACTCTGCTGTTAACTCTCTCCTTGAATATCTTTCATTGGTTTGGAAATTCTAACATACCCCAAAGTTATTTGGAATTTCTCACCTGCTAGATATTAATGCCAATTAAACTTTGGGTCCTCTTTTAAGAAGTTTATCTAGCACCAGCTTGTCTTCCTGTGCAAGAAGACCTAGTCTGCTTATAGGCTCGGTTAGGGAGATGGTACAACACAGAAAGAAAGAAGAGCAAAAGAAAGAAAGAAATGATTTCAAAGCCCAGCAAGAAAAGAAACCTCTCTATGGCTTAATTGGAATGAAAATGGTTGCTGTTTCACAGTGATTGTGGGGTGAGAGGGGCTAATTTAAACCTTCCTTTCAGGTGACTTTGGAACTACTCAGACATGGCTTGGGAATGATAAATTAGAAATGGCTGCTTTGATTTTGCTGTTCAACTTGTGTGAAATGCCAAAGGTCAACCCAGGTCGCAAAAGTGAGTATCTAGAATATAAGCTTTAAAGTACAGGGGAATGCAGTCCTTTAAACTTACATATTGCTAGGATTAAATGCAACTGACCTAGTGGGCAGCAAATGATGCGAAGTCCATGGTGACAGTGCAGAATAGGACGACCACGTGGGTAATTGCAACCAACTGTGGGTGCCATGACAGAGCAGTGATGCTTGCAAGCATATTAACCTGGGATTTTAAAATTTACTCCCATAGATACCCCATCACTTAGTCTCTTACGTTGCCGACAAAAATCCTTCTCTCTCTCTCTCAGGAAAAATATTGTGTTCTGAAATGATAATACAATTTCCAGCTGGTCCCAACTTCCTGTAAAGAAACTTAATTTGGAGGTAAACCAGATATTCTAATTCCCATTAGAAAATTTAATTCTCTCTGTCAGAAAAACTCTTTTTTTATAATCTACCATGGCAGGTGTTTGATGTCTTGGGCAAGGGAAGGGGAGGAGTGGGGAGGAAATTGAAAATACTTATTTGAAATTTTCACATCTGACTTTTAGAAAACATCTACGAAAATGGAATATCTTCATATTCATTCTGAGTCTTCTTAACATATTTTACTTGGGCTGTGGAAATGGATAATAGAGATGGAATATCTGTCCACGCTAAACCAATGGCTAGAGTACAACTTGGATGAGAAATGTACAGTTGAAATTGACCATTTAAAAGACGATTTGTCACACACAGTTTGCATCCATGCAGACTGATAGGTTTATAATTACATTATGTACAAAAATGTTTTAGTTTATTAAGGCAACCACAATTTGGATACTTTGTCCAAGGTGGCTTGATATAATTGGAGTGGTGATACCCTTTGAGCGTTTTCTTTTCCTTTTTTTTTTCCCCAGATAAGAACACTTACTCCCATTTGCTTTTAAGAAATAATTATCAAGAGATAATGGACTTCTTATATTGTCTTTCTGTTTCCTTTTTTCAACAACTTAGGACAATTATTTATGTGAAAGAGATCAGGTACCAAGGCGTTGCTAGACACTTGTCTTTCTGGTGGGTCTAGAGTTTCAGTTTTGGGCGATTTGTCAGTTATTCCATTTGCTGTGGGATATTAAAATCATTTTATTCTGCCTATGCTCTGTGGATATGTTTTAAGTATAAAAATAATGTGGTTGACACTGGGTCAACATATCCTTGGCTGCTCTGAGTTACTTATGAAAAAGGCTCTATCAGCACTGAGTATGTTTCACAATGATTGGGATTCAAAGCCAGGTTCTTGGGACAGCATGCCAAGGGTGAACTTTACACCACAGGTAAGGGTTACATTATTTAGATGTGTACCAAGAAAAACAAGGCAGCAAGTAAGTTAATGAAAAGGTATATGGAAGTACAATGGGCAAAGGAATAGTAGAAATAGACGATGCTAAAAGTCAGTGTATGTGCCATAGAGGAGGCATATAGAAGAATACGAATGCAAGTCTAAGGTCGCCTGTCACTAGAATTCTACCTTCTGATCACACAATTCCATCTGAGAAATTGAACTGTTAAGGGAGAGATTCAGGTCACCTGAAGATGATGTTGGTACCCCAAAGCCTAACAGAGCTTGAAAACCGAAATAAATAAAAACCAATTAAATGGAAGTGGGTTATAGCAATGCCAGTTGAGCAATTTGCAACTTTTCTCCCCTTGGAATGTTTCCTAATTGAGGGTGTTTCCCTTTCGATTTTCCTGGCCACCAAATGAAATCGGAATCGAGGGCGCACCTGGGCTGTGAAAGGTCAGGTGGCCTTCAGAGAGCACCACCAGCTCCCCCCTCCTGGATGGGGTTCCCTCTCGTCTGTAAGGATCTAGCCACACTTGGTTGGGAACTGCTGTCAAGCACAGACAAGCTTCTTTTGAAGGCGACCCCCCCCCGGCTTTGCTTTCCCAAGAGCTCCTGATGGCTCAGCCCCTGTCATCTGGCCCGGTTCTGCCCGCCCACTTCTGGAGAGAAGGGCTTCGGTGTCCCTGCAGCGGGGGCTCCGCCCCCACCCCGGCTCACTGCACTTCCAAGGTGTCAGTTCCCCCAGCCCCGGGTGCAGACGCCCAGGCCCACCCTAGGGAAGGACATCGCTCTCGCTCCCTCGGGACTTCCTCTGCCTTTTGGCTTTCACCTCCTCTTCCTGGGGAAGGGGCTGCTGCTGCGGGGGCTGGGCGGGAGGCTGGGGTTTGTGTTTCCTCTTCCCGCCTCGCGGGGCCTTGGGCAGAGGCGGGGGCGGCGGCGGCGGCGGCGGCGGCGGCGGGAGGGGCGGCGGGGGCGGCGGGGGCAGGGGCGGCGCCTCCCGGGCCATGTGGATGACAGCTTCGATGGTGGCCATGACGGTGTCTTGGCTGGCGGCGGGCTCCAGCACGAGCGGGCTCAGGCTGGGCTTCTGACCCCTTTTGCTGGGCAGGTCGATGCATTTTTCCAGCACGGGCATTTGGTCTCTGGAGTCCTCATCGAACTGCGTGGGCTGCTTGCGGGGACGCCCCCGCCTCTTCTTGACGAAGTTGTTGCCTGTCTTTGATTGTCTCTGCAGCCGCTTGGCCTTCAGGATCTTGTTCACGTGGTCCAGATTCTTCTTGGTGGACAGAATCTTGGTGTAGTTGCACATCTTCCGCACTTCGCACTGGATGGCTTCGATCTCCCGCCGCTTGAATCGCTTCTTCAGGGAGGAGCTGGCTGCAGGAGGGGAAGAGAGAAATAATTGAGCACGGGATGCGAGCTGCCTTACACCTAGCCTTTTCCCTGACACCTAGCGTTATATTTAGCTATAAAGATGATGCACAATTAGTGGCTATGGATGTGACTCAGTACCCAGTATTTATTCTTTCTTTTTATTTATTAAAATTAAAAATAATACAAATAAACATCGGTCAGATATCTATTATATGTGCAAAGTATATGAAATACTGTTGTTCCCATTTTCAAGATGTGGAAACTGAGGCTTATGCTGTTGATGTGACCTGCCTTGGAGCTATGGAATCAACGGCAGAATCACAATATAAATTTTCCCATTATTTTTCTTATTAAGAATTCTCTTTTTTAAATGCAGCCCTTTAATATTTGATCCTATTCAACTTAGCATTAGATTATATGTTTTGTTTTTTTGTAGACGTTGGATGAATAAAAACACATGCAGTTCTCCATATCAAGCAACTGGGATAAACCAGATGTACTATCAACCTCATAGAAGAGATGCCTTATGTAACTGAACTATTTCATTCCTACCCCTCCTCCACTGGCAGAGGTAGGAATATTTCCCGGAATATTCTAGTTGGCATGACTCTGTCTCTCTACATTTTTTCTCCCCGATGTTCTGGACTTGTCAAGTTGCCTGGTGGTGTCCAATTAACCAAGTCCTTCTTACTCAGTTCATCTGCTGGGAACCTCAAGGGAAATATCAGCCAGGTGTTTCTGAATCAATTACACTCCCCCTACCGGGGGCTGTTGTTCGCAAAAATCTCTTTTCATGTCCTGGCCGCCAGATGCGCCTCTATTTTATGAGCCGAACTTCTCGTCTCAGGAAGTCCTGTACGGCCGCCACTAAATGGCCTTCAGAACTGCTTCGTTTTGAAGTTCAGACACCATAAAGTGTGAAATGGCTTCAAGACATAGCCAACCACTCCTCCTTCAGATCATTCTTTCTCCTTGTGTTGTTTATGAGCGGGCACATGTGTACGTACCTGTGTGCACACACACACTAGCACAGATCCCACGTCCCCGCCTTCACCGTGGCCACTCCCCCTGGCCATTTATAAACTTGAGAAGTGTGTCCTCACTGAGTTCTTTGCTGCTGTCATTTACCCTACATGTTCCACCCCAGAGAAGCCCACACAGAAGACCTAGGCATAGAGAGGAAGGTGTTTTGTTTTAGCATCTTGATTTGTTCTGCCCTTTCATTGTTTTATTTTTTACCTACTAGTACAAAAGCAGAATAAATATTCATATCTTAAGGGAGAGCAAGAAAAATATGTTGAAAACGTAGATACCATTCTCATTTCTTCTTGGGTATCCCTACTTCATTCTTTCCTCTGCTGTGCCCCACTTCTCCCTCATGCTGTGCCCATCACAGACTGCCAGGAGGGTTTTATTTGAAGATATTTACAATGCTGGCTTCCTGGAGTGGGAAGGGCTGAGTCCTGCAGGCCAGGTCAAAATGCTACTGCTTTTGGCCAAAGGTCAGCGAGACTGACTGAGCAATGAATACCTACTGAACGATTTTTTCAAATAAGTTATAAAGATCAAAATAGAAAAAAAAAAAAAACAGAGGGAGCTTCTGACCATAAAAGTAAAATTTTTGTAGTTAGTTTTGTAAAAGAAAAAGGTTGCCTGGATTGTAAGTTCTCAGATGCAAGAACCAATTCTTTTCTGTTCTCTGTGTCCCTCACATGGCCTAGCAGGGTGCCTCGCTTACAAAAGGGACTTAAGAATTGTTTCTGGACTGACAAATGAGACTAATCATTGCTGTCTTGTAGTCATATTCTCTGCAAGAGTTCTAGTTTGGATTTTTAAAACCACCATTGCAAATATAGTGACACTAAGAGTTAGCAGGCTCCCATGTCAGAGACAAGTAATTTGCCTTGTCCACATAGTTCATGAGTAAATGGAAACTAGTCAGAAATACTCCACAAAACTGGCATTATTCCAAGCACAGTTTCCATTTACAGTTTATCCTCGCTTTAGTTTATATCATCCATAGAAGAAGAAAATGCTATGCGATATATACTATAGTATGCAACTATAAAGTAAATCATTTTGCTGACATATAATATAGCATGCAAGTATAAAGTAAATCAGTTAGTTGGCAATCCTGTATTTCATTGAATAAAGCTTGACTGAAATACTCAGTGAGCTGTAGGTTGTTTGGGGCAAATATTAACATATCCAATGAATTGTCTCTCTTAAGCATTTTTTTTTTAGAGTGAAATGCAAAAAACACAACAAAACAAAAAGCCCCCCCAAAACCAAACCCCACAAAAACCAAAATCAAAAAATAAACAAAAACCTAGTTAATAATCCTATATTCAAAAATTTGTTATATGCTGCATAATTTTTTAAGTTCTTGTATTAAAAATGATTATGAAATAAAAATTCTGATAGTGTAAACTCACTGAACAGTACCAAGAATGACATAACCAACTTCCTTGCACCCACTTAACAAATGTTAACTTTTTGTCATATTTGCTTTTTTTTTTAAGGAAGAAAACAGGGAAGATTGAGCTAAGTCATTGCTCCCTCTCCATTCCCTACCCTTACCTTTTTATGCTTGTATTTATACTTTTATTGCATATATGTGAACTCTTAATGGTAAAAATCTACCTAATGGTGGTAATGATGTAAGGAACTGGGAACACCTGCACATTGTTGGTGGGAGTGTAAATTGGAATAATCACTTTGGAGAACGACTGGGCAGCTGCTAGGGTTGAAGGTGTACATGTTCAATGCCCTAGCAATCCCATGGCAAGATTGCCTCCTTTATTCATTTGTTAACAGGAGGCAAAAGTCATGCAAGGATGTTCCTTGAAGCTCAATGTATGGTACAGAAATTGGAAAACAATCTAAATGTTAATTAACAGGGTAATGAATCAACTGTGATACACTGAACAATGGAATATTATATGCCTATTAAATGAATAAACTACATATAAATATATCTACATGGTTAAATCTTAAAAAAAAAGTTGAGCAAAAAAGGAAATCATGAAAGTATTTGTAAGTATACCACTTATGTAAATTAAGAAGCACATAGATGCTTGAATTTTTAATTCATCTTCCTTGTCCAATTGTGGAGGTTGAAAGTGAATACTGGGTGGTGATCAACTGTGGGCCAAAGACTTGGTACATGAGATTTCAACATCTACTTCCCTGCCAAGTGGCCTCATAGAACTCTGTTAAACCTCCGGAGTAGAGCTGTCCAACCGAATTTCCTGCAATGGTGGAAATATTCTATATCTGGGCTGCCCCATAGGCTAGCCACTAGCCACATGTGGCTGCAGAGCACTTGAAATGTGGCCAGCGTGACTGAGAAACTGAATTCTTAAGTTCATTTAATTTTAATAAATAGCCACATGTGGCTGGTGGCTACCACACACGGGGCAGCACAGCTCTAGACCTAACCACCTCGAAATAGAGAGGACAGAGGACACATAGGGATTCATTCAGTAAAACGCAGACTGTGGGAAACTCTAGGCAAACAACTTGGTGTCTTCAACAAATAAATTGCAGGGGAGGGGAGGGAGAAACCAAATTTAAAAAGACTGAAGAGATAAAATGACCTTATTTGGATGTCAGTTTCAACAAACTGTAAAGGAGATCATGAAACACATGAAAATTTGAACATTGGGCATTGCATAATATTATATGATGATAATTTTCATAGATGTAATAATTGCATTGTGATCTTTTTTGGGTACTTATCTTTTATAAATGTATAGTAAGATATTCATGCATGAAATCATACGATATCTCTGGGATTGGTTTCAAAATACTAAGGAAGGGATGAAGCAGGTGAAGATATTGCTGAAACAAGATTGGGTGTGAGCTGATATTGTTGAAGTTGATATTGATGGGCACATGAGGTTTATTAATGCTGTTCTGCCTGCTTCGGTATATGTTTAACATTTTGCAAGGTTAAAAAATTATCAATGGGCGGCAATAAAACATCTTAGAATCTTAGGACTTGAGAGTCCTCTGGTTTTTACCTCTTGAGGCTCTATTTCACCAAATAATTTTGGAAGGATAAAGGATGTTCTCAGTGAAGGGCATGCATCCACCATCTTCCTAGAAAGCACACGTTGATAGCGGCTCTCCTGGCTTAATGGCTTGGGAGAATAAATGCATTCTCTGTTTTATGCTGCAACCAATTGCATAACTACAGGTCATGAGCCAACCTCCGTTGATAGCAGAAGGTGTCATGACTTAGTATCCCTCTTTCTTTTGTACATGATGATCTTTGAGGTTTTTCACATCTACGAAACATCTGAATTTTATTTTGTCCTTATGCTTATTATCCAAACTTTAAGTTCAACTTCATTATCCCTGTGTGTGAACAACAGCAGAGTACAGTGTAGCAGAATGTACTCTGTATCGGGGGGGCGGGAAACGAAGGTGGACTGGGATGAATCCTTAGCCCCGCTGGGTCTCTTTATCCTCATCTGTCACGTTGGATGGCTGAACCAGCTGCTCTCAAAGTTCCCTTCCAGATTTAAAGATTGTTATAATTCTTTCCTATGCTCATTATCAATTGCCTCCCCAAAATGTAGGGTGGCTTTCTAAAACATTTCTTTCACCTAATAATTCTGAAATCCTAGTGTGGAGGGAGGAGGACTGTGGACTTGGCAAGGTTTGATATTCACAAATCTTTCTCCTTATTGCTTATGATTTCACTGTCCCTCTAAATGTTTACAGATTTTTCTCTCTTCAAATTGTTTCATTATTGGACAGTAATTTCTGGGTGCTTGCTGCAAGATTGATTCCATATTTGCTCTCCTTCCTATAATTGTCCTATATCTTGCCTGCTCTTTGTTAGTTTTTTAAGAATAATTAAGAGTGGCCCAGGCAAAATGCAAATTCATTTCTTCATAACTCTGCAATACAAATTATCTTTTTAGACCCCGTCTGTATTTAAAATTGCCATGCAAATGATTGAGCTGGTTTGGGTCCAGATCTAGATTTTCTATCTTTTCACTCCCATTATCAGAGGGTTGGCTCATCAGCATTCTGTTGATTTTGTCACGTCTTTTATGATAATTGAAGAATGGGCTTAGCAGTGCTTTTTGTACGCAAACTTTATAGATGTAGCACAGGCACCATGAGCCAAGACAAGGGCTAACAAGGCTTAGTTATATGGAAGGTTCCCAAGAAATAGGCACTCATGTTTGTAGATTGTACTTTGCCCATGTGCAAGACACATCTAGTTTTACATGAAAGCTTTGGGTGGGTTAGGGAGGGAGGCAAAATTATCTCTAGACTTCTTAAGAGTTTTTCTTGCCATTTGAATGTTCCTAAGGGGAGGTGGGGAGATGCTGCAGAAGGCTGAACTGCCTGCATTTCAGGGTTCAGTCAAGCTGAATTCAGGGTGGATAGGGCTGGAACACCATCTGCCTCTCCTGAGGCAGAACTGCAGTGTGAATTGCTTTTTGTGCTCATACATGCTAGAAGATTCTTTGAAGGCAAAGGCCACATCTTTTCTCTACTTTTAGTGTTCCCAGCACAAGCCACTTCACACGTGATCTGGTGCATACTATGTGGTCAGCAGATACAAGGGAACTCAATTGTCTCATGTTCTCCAATGTAAATTGTACAGGTTTTTTTTGGTGCTTCTGCTTGACTTGGTAATGGTCTTTTATTTTTCTAATGCTGCTTTTTATTTCTTAATGGGAAGTATGAGGCAACCTGCCTTGGCATGCAAACTTTCTTCCTCCATTCTTAGAATTTAAATGATCTTTCTATAGTCCCGGTCTTAAAAGCTCTTTTGAAAAAGATGGCAAGTTGCCCCCGCAAGGTAGGGGGCATCTGAGTTGCTGCTGGTCATCAACACAAGTGCTAGAGGCCTGCTCTCTAAGTTGAAAGCAGTAATTCAAAATTAAGAGTTAGCAGATGTCGGGGCCTTGTTACGATATGAAGGTGTTTCCATTCTGTTCTTAATGTCGTCTTAGTATACTTCGGGGTTTCTTTGAAACTGTGACTAGCTTGTTTGAAGCATAGTAACCACTTGACTGTTGTTCAAACAACAGTTTCCTCTGAGAGGTTTACTGTGAAAGAACTCTCTATCTTAGCTGCAATGGCTTGGGGGACCCTGGTCTTTGTCCTGCTCCTATTTCATGTTCTTCCCTGGGAGAAGGTAGGAGGGGAGGAGGGCAGACTGGCTGATGCAGAGGTGAAGCAGTGGGGTGTGTAGGTGTAAGCAGGTTTACATATGTGACCTCTGAAACGGGAAAGGCCACCAAACAGAAAGTGCCCCGGGGCGTCTCCCTAGATCTTCTGATAAATAGTGTTGGATTTAGAAACTTGTCCAGCACCCTCCTCCTCTGCAAACCTTGCCGACACTGTTCACTTCCTCTCTGCCTCTCCAAATTAAACCCACAGCTTCCCAAGTGGGAGTGGGGTGCACATTCCCCAAGAGGAAGCAACACTATTTATGGGGTTGCAGGAAAAACATATTAATAATTTATGTTTATATTGTTTATATTTTATCTAAAAACAAGGACTAAATTAAGCATTCTAATGCTTCATATATAGAACAACAGTGATGCCTTTACTTGGGCTGCCCATCAGATGAGGCATCACCTGTCACACCTGGGCATGACATTCCAGGGAGAAGGAGAGGTCATGTGCATTCAAGGGGCTGGCGGGGCATCTCATCAGTTTGTTGCTTTCAGGGTGTTGTCAATGTTCTATATTCTAAATGCTACAGCAGGTCAGCCTACATGGTTAATTTTAGAAAAACAAGACTTTAAATAGAAAAAAAAAATTCAAAATACTATGTAATGAGCTGAAGAATATTCATGAAATATTTTATATACCACACAGAGTTCTGTTGATTATCTCACAGCAAACTGTAGAAAAGAGTTGTCGTTTTCAAAGACAAACTTGGCAATTTTCTTGTGCAAAAAGACAAAGGTTCTTAAGGTTCTCACCTTTTCTGTTTGTGCTGTCAATGGGCTGTCAGTAAGGTTACCTAACAGTTGGTAAAAGACCAAACACCTAATGTCCCTTTAGGGTAAATTGGGCCAGAAAGTAACTGCTTTTAGAAAGAAATTCATGCTATGGAAAGAGCATTTTTGGAAATCGATTGCAAATATTTCCACTGTTTGGCAATTTTGTTGCTGAAAATAACGTATTATAGCCTATACAATCCCGTAAATGTGCAAATTTGAAAATCTTATAAACAGAGCTAACTTCAAAGGAAGCATTTCAGAGCTATGAACTCAAAAAATGCAATATCTTCTGATTTGCAAGCCAAGTTTCACTTAATTGATAGATGACATGGAAAAAAATAATATGATTTAAGCACAGTCAATAAGACACTTTCTTTTTTGAATCTATATCTATGTGAAATATCCTTTTAACCTACAGCATCTACTAACAGCAAGTGTCGAATTCAGAGTCAGATCTTGAAATTATTTATTACCAGTGTTTTAAAAAACCAAGACTTTCTAAAGTAAATAAGCAAACTCAATCACTTGGCCTTCCTTAAAACATCATTAAAATATTAAAATTAGTATAAAATCTTTATGGCAGCAAAAATATTTTGTTTCATTAATAATAATACATGGAATAAATTTAAAATTATTTTAAGAATATCATTTACTCATCCTTTCAAATTTGTGTTTTATAAAAGAATGCATGTATTTTAAACATGTATTTAAATGAGGGGGACTATTCAAAATTATGTTATTGATACCACTGCATGATCAAAACATTTGGAGCCCACTGTTTTACAGTTTTCTTTTATTTTTTTAAAACTTCTGAAGAGTTTATTCACTCACTTAGTATTTATTCCCAGAAGATCTTAAATGTCTGAGTTCCCGGCCTAGGAAGCATTAAAGATTCTTGAAGACAGAGAGCATGTGTTGTTCTTTATACTCCTCAAAACAAAGAGCATAGTTCCTTTTTCATAGTAGATGCTTAACTAATATTTCCTGCTGGATTTTTTTTTTTTTTTTTCAGATTGTAAGCTCCTGGAGCCCAAAGCCTGGATAACATTAATCTTTGTATTCCCTAGAACACCTTTAACTGGATTGCATGCAGTTCCATGGCAATAAGAAGGGGGCCCTGTCCATGGAGAGCTCCCAGAATGGGACCCATGCTGACATCCTTTACTTGGTTAGGCAACTGTGAGGTCCTGGTCCATAGGCTTTCAGAGTCCTTGACTTTCCTGACCAGGGGGAAATAATGCCAGTTATTTCATGAGCCTGGGGGTTGGAGAAAACACCTATGGCTTTGGCCAGGTATAGACAGTAGTATCTCACTCCAAAGAGGCTCTGAGCCAAGTGCAAACATTGCCAGGTTGCTTAAGGAACCAGAGGGTAATCAAGACTTTGGCAGGCCTGAGAAAAATGAGTAAAAGGAGAAAGCTTGGAGATCAGAGAACTAGCAAAAGAGGACATGGTACTTTCCTATATAAGGTACACTGTGTATATTCATCAGAAGGGATGGCCCATGGTGGATCAGCAAGAATCTTTAAGTCTGGGAGCTTTCCTGGGAGCGATATTTATTAGGGTCAAAGTCCCTTCCTAAACTTTCGGTCAGGAGTGAATTGGGAGTTGTGTCACCGGTAAACTCAGGAATGCTAGGGCCATTTCGCCCTGCTCTGTTTAGATTGACCTTGGCATTTGTTTGTTGCAATGTGGACTGAGCTCCAGCGCACTGACTAGACAACACGGGAGGCTGAAGAGAAATGTAGTTAACACCAGAAAGTTTGAAGCTACATCTGCTGAGTCGCACAGCATGCCAGTTGGTCACAGGGCGTGGGCGGCGGCTCCCTCTCAAAGGGCTCTTTATATTTCTTTTTTCTTTCCTCTCAAATGTGGTATAGCTTTACCCTTAACCATAAATACCATCTCTTATATAATACTCCAATTATTGTGCATGCATGTTCTTACCTGTTTGTAAGACATTTTCTTTCTCTCTTTTAAATTTTGAAAATAAATACAGGGAAGAACAAAGAATCATGTAACAGACAGGATCTTAGGACAATTTCCACATTTTTAGCATTTAGGCTCAGATAAAATAAATCCTGTTGATCATGCTAGAAAATCAAGGATTATATAAAATGGTATCTACACTTCGTTTTCTTCCTGGTCTTTATAATAACTGCATTTGTTTATGTAATACTCAGGCTTGTTGTTGGTTATCACCCCTCAGTTCTGTGTCTCTTGACAAATCTCTTAATTTCTTAAAAGGACCCTTACTTCTGAATAAATAAAATTCTGTAAAAAGTAATATACCTCCAGTTTTTCTCTGCTTTAGATAAGACATCCTCCAATCCTTCATCTATGTCTCTTATGAGATGAATTCTAGACCAAATCAAAACATTCCATTTTGATAGCTCTCCTCCAGAGATTTTATCACCTGTCAAAGCTCATCTTAAATTTTGGTGCCTAGAATTGAACTGATTTTCCAGCTATGAAGAGATTAATACAGAAAAATTGGATTGATAATTTCTATGATCAAACCACTGTACTTACACTGATGAAGGCAACATTAAATAATAAAAAAAAAAAACTACTGTTTTTTCCAGCAACCTTTCACTGTTGGCTCGTGTTAAATGGAGGCTCAATTAACTCCCTTAAATACTTTCATATAAACTGCCACCAAAACTGGCCATTGCTGTGTGGAGTTGGTTTTTGAGCTTAAATGCAAGCCTTCCATTTAAATCTGTAAAGTTTAATTTTATTGGTTTTAGTCCAGTATTCTAGTCTGTTGTGAAATTTTTGAATCTTAATTTTGTTTTCTCAAAGAGTGCCCAGATTTTTAGGGATTCTCAAAGGGTTTGAATACTCTCAGTGTGAATGCTTGTCCCTTAACTACTTCTGGGCTGGATTCAAGTGACTCAAATGCATGCTATCATTCTTCTCTTTATTGAAGGTTTCTAAGAAAAAAATGTCAATTTACACGACAAAGTATCCCTGTATTCCTCATAAAAACAATAAGCAATTTATACCGATTGCTTTAGACTTTCACATATTTTTGCATCTGTCTGGTTAGTGGATGATGGATGTACCACAGAAATAATAACTTTGCATAGCCTACAGGTGTGTGCCCAACTCTATTATTTCTGTAGGTGTCAAAGAGAATATTGTGTCTGATGTTGGATAGTGAAAAAAGTCTTGCATTTTTCTTTTATCCAGAGGCAACTCTCCTGCCCTAGTGAGGAAAAAAAAAAAAAGACACAAGACAAAAGAACACCAGGCATCACTGCAGTGCTTCCAAATTTCCACTGGAATTCGGTTTATAATTCAGTCTTAAAGCTTTTTATTAATAGTTTACATTCTGGTACATCCTACCTATTCTTTAAAATACCAATTAAGTCCTCTCCCTAAAAGCCATCGATGGAAGCTCATTTCAGCATTAAGCTGTTCGCTCCCTTCTGTGTTGCTTACGTATCTCTAACAGGACTTCGCTTAGTTCTATATTACGATTATGGGATTAGTCAATATTTATCTCTCCTCTCAATTGCATTTTCCTAAGGCACGAGGACCATGTCTTGGTCATCCTTATTCATTCTCAGAACAGACACTGATTGCGTCCCACTTTGTGCCAGGCGCTGTGCTGGGAGCTGAATCCTGTGCTCGTCCTCCTCGAGCTCAGTACAGACTCAGCTGACTTCCTCCAACTGAAATCAACCTAGGTGGCTTCACCTGAACCGGCACTGCCTCTATTTTGTCAAGTCTGTGTGTGAGCCATGAAGGGATGTTTTGAAGGACAGTCACATCCCTGTAAATTCAATTAGACCCTCCACATTTCAGCTGTTCCCTACTCTCCTCAGAGCACCGCTAACTGTTGGGAGACTCTAAGCTATGACCAAAAGTGTGTGAAATAGAGACCGATATCCAAACTCATCACAGAAGAAATGAAGTTTCAATGACAAAAACAAATCTGGAACTTATTAAGAGCCAATAAGAAAATGAGCTTGAACATTTAAGGCCAAATATTGGATTGAAATGATGGCCCCCTCTGAAAAGGAACATATTATATATTAATTATCTAACACCAAACCATATGTATATATCCGTGTGTGTACATATATATGTGTACATATACACATATTTATATATAGAGAGAGAGAGAAAGAGAGAGAGGGAGGGAAGGAAGGTAAGCGAAGGAGAGAGAGAAAGAGAATGGTCTTCTTTTGTTGTTTTAAAGTAGAGTAATTTTAGGTTTACAGCCAAATTGAGTGGAAGGTACAGAGATTTCCCACATACTCTCCTGCCCCAGCATATGCATAGCCTCCACCATGAATGGCCTTTTCATTGCCAAACATTTGAATCAGAACTATAACGGTTTATTTTGGGGGAGGGGTCATATGCTGTTTTGGCAAATATATATACATCCACGTTCTGAGCACTATACCAGTAGTCTTTTGACAAAAAGTTATTGCTTTAACTTTTTTCCTTCTTTCAAATATAAGCTTGGACAGATTCAAGGCAGCAAATACTCCTTCCTCAATTTAAAATTCAACAATTTAAGAGGAAAAAGCCCATTCATCATCTTTCCCTTTAAGAGACCATAAATTATTGGCTCATATACCATGTGGCTTGGATTCTAGGAAAAGTTAGTGTAAACAAACCCCAGTTACAATGCGTGGAGTAAGAGAGTGAGTCATAAACAAAACACAGACATATGCTCTCGTATAAATACGGGCCTGGATCATCAGCTTCCCAAAGTCTGCTTCCCATTAATTACACAACAAAATGAACTTTCCATATGTAAAGCCCAAATCACTTCACTCTGGCAACTTGTACAAGACAAAGACCAGGATTGTGGCTATTTAAGCACTAACAAAGCTGGATTTCAAATGAAGGAAAGTCCTCTCAAAATATCTTCAGGTACTGGGGAACAAGTTCCTCTATCCCTTGGAGGAAGTATTTTTGAACAACAAAACTACCCTGAGCTCCGCCAGAACACTGCTTGGGAGGCTGATCTGGGTCCCCTGCTGAACTGACAGGTGATATTAGGCTTATCCTCTTTTGTTCTGAGTCCCTTCATCTCTCTGGGGCTGACCCTGGAGCCACAGTGTCCACACTCATTGCTGGGACCACCGAACAATTGAAATTCCCTCCAGCGGTTCCTCCTCTCTGTCTTCTGACACTGTCCACTGGTAGCACAAATGCACATTTCCTGATTATCTTACAAGGCTATCTGGTCTCTCTTAGTTTAAAGAGTACCAGGGAAACAACAATTCCTGGGGAAGAGGATTCTTCAACAGGTGAAAAACTCCAAGTAAGAATGGAGGGAAGCAGCTGAGCTTTTTCTTTACGTCCTTTTCAAAAGCTGACTTCATGAAACAAACTAACAGAGTTAGTTTTCCAATGGACGTTAAAACAACAGATATCAAACTTTAAGTGTCCCGGGTGGGGGTGGGAGGAAGAACTTCTACTCTTTGCTAGTGGAGATGAAGGTGGTTTTCAACCATTCATCCACTCAGTCATTATTTTTCTAACACCTATGCTTTGTATTAATAGCATACCTTAGACCACACAAGGGAGTGTCCAATGAAGGGGAAGGTTTTGGAGAACCTACAGTGCAGCCTGCAGTATTTCTCAGGCTTCCTCATTTAATTGTGATAGCAATCACTGGAGGACCTTAGCATCCCCATTATATGGAGATAAAAACTGAGACCTCGGAGTTTAAGTGATTTTCCCAAGGGCACATATCTGGGAAGTCCTGGACTCGACAGTTCAAGCAAGGGCTGCCCCAATTCAAAGCCAGTTTCATACCATGTTTCCTCAAGAAAGCAAAGAAGACAGGGAGCTGGATAAACACAGAAAACCTGGGCTTCCTTGTCAATTTGCTACTCTTGACTGCATGGGAGTGCCAGCTTTCTCTGGATTTCGCAATCCCAAAGGCCTCTGAGAAACCCCAGATTCCACAATTAAGTAACAAAAGATATTACTGCAGATCACACGTGTTATTTCTGCTAGATTAAGCGTTCTAGCACATTGTTTTGATCTCACTGCTTTCTCCAGTTCAAATGCCTTCCATGGTTTCTGAAAGTGAGCCAGACAGTCCACATACTGAGGGAAGCTGGTCAGGGTTATGAAGGAAGGTGGCGGTGGGGACATGGGGGACATGGCAAACTAACAAGAATATGGACCATCTAATGGGGCAAATGTCATCCTGTTCCAACCAATTGTTGCCAGATAGAAGGAAATCTGAGTTATAACCCTCTGCAAGCCAACCAAAGAGCAGACAGCTCTTGGCCCACGGCTGCCACTGGGCTATCATTACCCTTCAGAGGGGTCACCATGCCTTTTTCTAGAATTTCAGGTACTCTGTATTCTCACCATAAACTTCTCCTCCAGCCTCATCTACCATTAATACACTGCTATCTCAGAAACAAAAGCCCATCCCTCCAGCTTTTGTCGGCTTATCTAATCTGGCCCATCCTTAGAAGTCCATCTCAACTCTTCTCTTCCCAGATCATCTTACTGTCCTCAGAACTCCCTCGGTACGAACCAGTTGAAAATTAATGACCAATCAATTGTCAGATGATAGCTCCTCTGTTAGCATCTCAGATTGTTATTCAATCTATTCATTTAAAATATTATTTAGTGATCTCCTGTTTTGGAGTTAGGCCTTCCCAATTAGTGTGAAAGCTCCCCTAGGGCAGGAGCTCATCTTCTACTTGCATACATCGCTCATAGATTTGAGTGCAACGTGGCAGGTGCTTAAAAAAATTTGACCATTTTTAACGAAGCCTTATAGATCTTTGAGTAAGATGAACTTGACACAGCAACGAATACCCTCAAGGGTAGGGGCTTGGACTGTGTCCTCAGATAAAGGTATTTGGAAGGAGGGGTGAGGGTAAAGATCATTGTCTAAAGTCTAGTTAGTTAATGGATGTTATGATCTAACTTATGACTAAGTTATGACTTCACATGATTAAATCCTGACATGACATAACTTCATTTCTGACATGAGAGAGGTCATAAAATACTTATAGATTAAGTTTTTAATATGGGGTTGGTGTTTTCATTGGCTATTTCATTTCTTTCTCGCCACTGCCTAAAAGGCAAAATTTAGTTTTCCCATTGCACTGATGAGAAAACTTGGACCCAGAAGTCTCAGTAAGACTCAGTAGCTTACCTAAGGGAATGAATTGAAAAGTACTACAGTACTGTAATAAGGACTCCACAATAACTGGTGCGTGATCTCTCTCTCTTTTTTCCTCTCTCTCCTGTCTTTGTCACACCTGTCTCGCAATCCTTCCTCTCTCCTCTGTCTCCCTGCCTGTTCTCTGTGTCCCTGCTCTCCTCCCTTAGACTGACTACAGCCTGCCTGGACCACTCAAGATCACTCTTAATGACAGTCATTACACAGTTCTTCCACATTGCCTGAGGCCATTTCTGCAGCGATGGAAATGACTTTGCCACACCCCCGCCCCCGACAGCTGGGCTCACTATGCCAACTTCACTAGAACCAAGAAGTTTTCAAAAACTCTCCATTAATTACAGAAAACCCCCAAAAAGCACTGTGCCCCCTTCTCATTAGCGCAGTTGCTTTCAGTTGCCACTGAATTATCTCGCCACCGTTAAACCAACAATCTAATTAGACTTCTGGAAATGGAAAGAGCCCGTGAACAAGGCAGGTGCTGCACTTTCATCTCAAAACTGATCATAAAATATTTGTGCCCTTTTGTACTTTGCCGCACAAAATCTGCGCCTGTGAGAGTCGCCTTTCATTCTCTCTCGTTTATAAAGAGGAGCTTGAATATTTGATATAAAATGAGTATCTTAATAGAAATCGCTTCACGTATGGGAGGTTTTCTTTTCCACATTTCTCCGAGTGTGGAGTCCTCATTACAATAATCGCACCTGACTCCCCTCTGCGTCTGCTACCTCCCAGCCGAAGCTCCCAGGGGCTTCAGCGGAGCTGTGAATGATACTATCACTGGGAAGAAGATAAAGTGTATTATTATTATTTTTAAGAGGGTCTGACTGTGGCATTAGGTGGTTTGGAGCACAATCTGTATGAAGCATTCAGAAAAGATAAATCGAGTTCAACTTCACACAGATACGGCACTTTTAAACCTGTCATTAAAACCTCTGTGTTTCCTAAAATCTCAGCTCTGGAGAGAAAATAATTAGTTAAATTAAGTTCAGTATGTTTATTGAGTACGTACTATGCACTGAGCACTGCGAACGGGTCTTGACACCCAAATATGATTATGAGTTGCTCTACAGCAAGGCTCCTGGCTTTTGTGTCTCTTGTTTTCTTTCCATATATCCCAAAGTCCTGGGAATTCATGGGATGCCCATTATGCATTGAATGAGACAAAACTTAAATAGGAAATGGCTGCTGCCCTGGTGAAACCAAGACTCTGGCCACAATGCAAGGTGACCACATATAAAATATTAATAATAACAACAATGGCTGCAGCAATAGTAGCATCCATTTGCTGAACTCTTACTCCGTGCCAGGTACTTTGCTAAGATTTTTCACAATGGTTATCTCATTTGTTCCTTCCTCACTACAATCCTCTATACTAGATATTCCTTTTCCCTTTTTACAGATGTGAACACTGAGGTCCGAGATCACCTGGCTGGTAAGTGCAGCATTGAGATTTCCGTGCAGGAAATATGAGGCAAGAACATATTCGTGCAACTGGAGTATTTCGTGGCCTGTGTGTGGTGGTAAGAAAAATGAGCCGAAACTTAGAGACCAGGCAGACAGAAGGGTGCAAGTCCTTTCCAGCCTGCCCAAGGAGTACTAATAATCTAGAAAAACGTGCCCTTGTTGGACTTGCTACCTACTACTGATTAAAGGACCAGAATCTGCCAGTTCATAAGTTAACTTGTAGACTTCTGCCTAGCAAAGATGCAATGATTTTTGTCCTGTAGGAGCGATAACCCCTGAGGTTATGGTTTTATTGCCAACTAGGACATTAACTGAGCAATCTTGCCCAGCCTGCTTTCTCCAATGTCTATGTTCCTGCACTGCCCTGTTCCTCTAACTCTCTTTTGGGCCAGCTTTATCCTCATGCCTTTTTCTTCATTAAAGAGTTGAATGAATCTTTGACGTGAGTTTTTAGTTTCTTTTTGAAAATAATACTCTGACAGTGGAGATCCCAAAGGAGTTTAGTGCTGGTTGAAACTTGCAAGGAGATGAGGCTGGAGCAGAGGCAGGGGCCAGATTCCGGAGAGCTTGATGCTTCTCTGGGATGCTCACAGCCTTGGCCATAGGAACAGCTCAGGTGCCCTGGGATGTCCAGGTCAAGTCAGAAAAGAGCTGATTTCTTCCTTTGGGGCTATGATTTTTGGAGGTTTTTCAGAAGTCCTTTCGTGTGTGATTGGGGCCCTCAGGGAAGCACAGGAGCTTCCAGCCCTGCTGAGTCTCTTGGTGGCCCAGAGCTGGGAGGAGGGAGCTTTTCATGAGCCTGTTACATTCAGAACTTTCTAGGCAAACGCAGGCTCATTTGCGATGCTTCCATATGGGCTCATAGGTAGTACTTTTCAGACAACTTGATCGATTGTCTTTAATTTGAGCTTTATTTGCTCTGGATCTTTTTTGGAAAGTTTCCCACTGTATATTTTAAGTGATTAGTCTGGGCCTGTAGGAATTTATTTTACAATTTCAAAACTACTTCAACATATACACTTATGGCTCTTGGATATTCCAAATCCTATTAACTCACATATTTATTTCCTCTATTTTGGTTCTTTTGAAAGACAAGACTTGTGGCTGAACTGACCTGTTATTTTGGTGAGAAGCTTTATTTAGATCATGATTCTACATAAGACAAAAAGCAAGTGAAAGCAATAATTGTATCATCTTAAATTCCTGTTCATTGCTTTTTTTGTACCTGGATATTATTTCATTATTACTGGGTCTCTTCCCATAGATGGCAGTTGGCAAAAAGAAAAATCAGGCATCAGAGAATTTGGGAGATAGATGCAATTTTCATAATCATTTTGTTTCAGCTGTTAGCAGACTTTCTTTCTGATTTTATTAGAATTAAGAATTCCTACTATTATTTGTAAAGGTAATTAATTTTTCAAGATTGAAGTTTTCATCTTGATTACAGGTATCAGTTAGTTCTGATTGGGCTGATAGTTTGGTTAATAACTAAATGGTTGACTTATTATAACATTAGTCTCTGCCATGAGAAGCAAAATGCCTAAAAATTTAATAGACTTATGAAATTTAAATATTTGCACTTGCTTATGGGCTTTGGTAGTTCAAAACAAGGTAGATCATATAGTTCATGACAATAATGGATTAGCCTTGATATAAAACAGATAGAAGCTAAGAATTGTGCTCACTCTATTTCCTTCTGTTATCTCTAACTGAGCTATACCTTGAGCAGTTGAGATTTGATGATGGCATCCCTGATACATGTTTTTTTTTTTTTTCTCCTTGGACTTCAGATGAGAGAATGTTGGTGTATGAGAGAGGGAGAGAGAGAGAGAGAACAAGAAGGATATACTCATTTTATAATCATTTGTTTTACCATCATTCCTAGTCTGGACTTTCAGCTGCAAAACCATAGGGATTTTGTTTTACTGAGTTCTTACCACAATTTGGAATCTGCTTATTAATATAGACTCATCTTAAATACAAGGAGGGAAAAACACGTTTCAGAAGTGAAAGCATAAATTCTCTATACATTGCATGACCTCCCCGAGAAGTTAGTTTAACATGTAGAAGGTCAGAAAAATTAGCCTGACTTATTCCAATAGGGATTATCTGATATGATTATTAAATTATTATTGGGCTAGTGTAGTAGAAGTTATTCAAATTATGCATCACTTTGAACAAACTTTATTGGAGCTTTTACTGCATTAGCTCTAATTACTCACGATAATGATGCAGTGCTCCCGTGAATCAGACCTCCTGTGCTGCACCAGGGGACTGCCGCCGATCTATAGCTATTGAGCAGTTTGATCACGAAGGCTGACCTGTTTGAGCACCGCTGGCAGCCACTGCCATCCTCCCTCCCAGCAGCTCAGAAACTGACCCATTCTCAGTTTCTGCATTCCCTGAAATGCCCCCTTCTACAAAATCAATAACTTCATAATCGGCATGCCTGTCAGACTCTGAGAAGCTATAAGAATTGCTCTAAACAAGAAACTGGGGGGAGGTCCCCTATTTACATGCATGTGTGTCTACTTGCATGTGTGTGTACATGCATGTGTGTGTACATGCACACACACAAGCTAGAAAAGACATGTTTTAAAGCCTTTGACCTATATTCATGTCTCCAGATTATAATGTTTATAAAATAAGGTGAGAATATTCCTCTTTTTACTTTTACCAAAGATCACCTGTTTGAAAAAGTACTGTGAGAATTACAGATTGATTAATTATTTGGCAAGTATTTGCCAACAGCCTACAAAGTGCCTGTCAAATGTTTTCCTTTTAATTGTTAAGTGGTTCCAAGTATGTTCCCAGCATGTTGTTCTCAGATGTCTCCCACCCAGATTAGTACCATAAAAGCACACAGCTACTGCCTCGAAACCACTCATTTTACTCAGTGATTATTTACTAAGATTGTACTATGTGTCAGAAACTGCACTAGGTACTTTAGCATCCATTATTTTCAAATGAAAGGAATTTGTAATTAATCGAATTATTTCAGTATCTTATTTCAAATAAGTGATTTCTTATATAGATTTTGCTCTGTAAGCCACTTAGTTAAACTCTTCTTTCCTTTTATTTCCCCTCGCTGCAGTTGTCTGGTTCTAAAATAAATGATAACCTATCGGAAAATAATTTGTTTCTGGATACAGCCAGAAGTAATTCTAAATTATCTTGCTTATAGAGAAAAATGAAGAAAGGCACTCTAAAGAAAACAAAAATCAAGTGAGTTGTCTCATCAGAAATATATATTACTATTGCACTAGCACCGAATTAGATGTAATCAAAGCCACAATCTATTAACTACCTACTATGTGCTTGGCTTTGGTTAAAACTTTCCATCTCATCAAAGTATGAATTTCACTCACTGCTCTCCAAACGAAGTAGGAGCTCATAGTTATGGAGAAAGAAATCTGCCTTCGCTCATGTTGGGCCTATGACAGAAGTGGGATTCCACTGGAAATCAGGCAGTAAATCAGGATATTTGGGTTCCAATCCAATTGTATGACCTCAGGCAAATCTCTGAATCTCAGGAGGCATCAGTTTCTTCACATGTGAAACAGAGTGCTGGCCATGAGCCCAGCCTGTGTGTTCCTAACTCCCTCAGGTTTGTGGGAAGCCGTTTATCTGTGGGGAGTGAGATCTCAGGAAGGTCTGGCTTCCAGCACCTGGGGTAGATCACTGGCCTATTTCCCCCTAAAGTTCTGCTCAGCGGCCTGAGACCCGGAAATGGACCAAATCTGTGAAATTCTCATGAGGATCTCATTTGAGTACTGCCAAACGTAAACAGCCATTCCCACATCCTGAAACAGGAGAGTTTTAGCTCAGCTATGATTACTAGAGAGGCAGGTTTAAAAGTTTAATGCCCACCTGTTTCTACTGCCTGTTTGGCATATTTATAAATTATTTACTGAATGCCAATAGGGGAGGCAAGCCCATGTGAGCATGTGATCCCAAGAACGGGTTCTCTCACGCTGGATGGAAAGAGTGCAGGGGAGGAAGATGAGTTCCACCTGTCTTTTGCCCCTGGGAAATATCTGTGCTTGGCAAGCAAAGGCCGAAACACACAGGCTAATTTCTGAATCCGTAAAAGGAGGTCTCCAGTGTTTAATGGATGAGGCCAAGTAAGCAATTATCTGGATGGGTAGTGCAGACCCTGGACCAAATGCTTTGCTTCAGCCAAGTGATGTCTTCCTTGAATTCCAGGCCTGGCACCAGCTCTCCCTCCCAGGACTCTGCCCATATTGCTGCCTCTGCTGAGACATCCTCCCACAAAGGTGCTGCTTATCCATCCAGTCTCACGGGGTAGCTGCTTTTGCATTCCTCTGTCACTTTCCCTCCCTTGACTTCTTCTTGTGCTCCTTGCTGGCTTCATGTACCTGGCATTTCCTCCAAAAACTTTTCATCTCACACCAACTGAAAGTTCATGATCATATCTGAGAGATGACTCCATTCCTGCAGAGCAAGATTTCCCACACAGCTGGGTAGAACATCATTTCCAAGAGATGTTAAGAGCTAGTCTCAGAAAAACAAGTTTTGTGGTCAGATAAGAATGTGAAATTCTGTGTCCCTTCCTCCTGGAACCTCACAATGCACATTGGTCAATTAAAGGCTCTGGCAAGTCCTGCAGGAAGGAAACAGATGCTAGGTAGCAGCGTTCCCTATACTCATTTAATGATGAAAACATCTTTTATTATAAAACATCTAATATTTTGCCAAACTCAATTTGGAAAGTGTCGTTCTGAGCATTTCTTTCTGTTATTTCAAATGGGCTTATTTTCTAATTACCAGTGATTTCCCATGAAGGAGGTAGACAAATTGAGTTCTCTGCTTAAAGCAACTTGCTATATTAGAAAATGAGTTTGGAGTAAATATTATTAATGTCTCTTCTTGGGCTTCTAATTATAATAGGCATTTCTAAATACTGAAATATGCTCACCACATTTACTAATATATTAATTTCACAAATATCTATGGAATTTGTCATCACTCTGCATACCATGAACATAGCAAGAATCTAAATTGTTGATTCTGCCTCTGAGGTACATTCAATTTTGTTACAGGGGAGAAGAAATGAAGTAGCAGATATTTTTTAATGCAATCTATGAGATGGTGGAAATGCGTAGGAGAGACCCTGGATACTATGAGTGTTTGGAGGAGCTGTGACTGGCTAGGCCTTGAAGATTGACAGGATGTGAATAGGAACTGGGTAAGCCTGTCGCCAAGCTCAGGTATTAAGCCAAACCCAGGCCTGCCTTCTCGGCAGCAAGGATGAGGTTGGCAGAGTAGGGGTTGGCAGAGTGGCTAGTGGGGGACCCTGTGGGGAGCAGAGTAGGGCAGAGGTGGAACAGGCCAGGCTGTGGAGAACTTGGGATATGTGAATAGGTGTGTATTTTGTCCACTGCTGGTGAGGACTCTGGGGACTATTGACGAATCCATGAAATCACAGGGTAGAAGGTAACAATGCCTCAAGGAAACTCAGTGCTAGCTGTCTTTCAAACTAAATGAGCAAGGTGGGCAGTAAAATGCAGTGGTTGAGGGTATGGGCCGTGGGATCCTGACTGTCCCCAGGTTCTTGGGACAAGTTTCTTTATGCTAAGCTTTCTCTTCTGAAAATGAGCATGCAAGTATTTATCCCACAAAGTTCTTTTACGAGTTACACGAGGCAACATGTGTAAGGCCCTTGATCCAGAGACTAGTAATTACTAAAGCTTGATAAAGAGCAATTAGTGTTGTTATCATTTAGTTGCTACTCAGGGGACCCGTATTAGAATAACTGAAAGGCTTTTCAGAGTCCCCTTCCCTTCAGGTTCCCAGGTGATCTCCTTCCTTTCTTAGGCCCCCTCCCACCTGAGAAACCCAGTGCTGAAACAGCTTCCACGTCTACAGGAGGTTGGTTAAACAGAGAACTCTTACCTGTATTCACCAGAACATTCCCAGTGGGCCTCTCCACCCTCACCTTCCTTGGGGTGAACTCAAAGCATCTGAAAGGTGCTCACCTGCGTCCGACGTTGCTGCAGACGCAGCAAGGAGAGATAACACCGGGGCTGGTGGAATTGCAACACTGTCGACCGCAGCTGGCTTCTTCCTGGTCATCATGGTGGATGCCGAGCCCTCGTTCTTACTGTGCACTGCTGTCTGGTCCACTTTTAAGTGGGGACTTGGCATTCCTAAAAAACAATAACCCCAAAGCTTGTGGTTACTTTAAAAGAAGAGGAAGAGAGACACCATAAAACCTGAAAGTGACCGGAGGAAATGGTCAAAGGATTTGACCTCCTTCTCGTACAGAATCAAATGCTAAAATGTTTAAAGGACAGAAAAAAAAAATAACCACGACTGGTTTTGGTTTTGTGGCAGAGGTCAGGAGGGATGGCATTCCAGGTTGGCTGCCTGGAAGTGGGGACCAGGGCACATGCCTAATGAAGCAAAATATCCCTTGGGCACCCTTTTGCTTTCCAAGGATAAACATGCTGTCTTCACAGAGGCCATTCTTTGGGCAGCACGAAAGGGGCTTCAGGGAAGAGAAGAGGCTCCCACCTTAGTGAGACTTCTTGTCTCGTCCAGCTGGAAGACAAGACAAAATGAGAAGGAAAAACTGGCCATAAGTATGTGCAGGCTTGTGTGTTTTTCATCCTAGGTGCTGGGGGAGTTCTCAGGATGTGGAGTTGAGTATGGGAGGAGGTGAGGAAAGGCTTTGTTGAGCTCCTGCTGGAGCCACAAAGATGAGACAAAGTCATTCTTGACGCCAAGAAGAGCAAATGCTGAGTCATGGGTGGGGAATGAACATGATCTAGATGAGAGGCCAGCCTGCTGGAGGCAGAGGATGCTTTGTAGGGATCGGTGTGTAATAAGAGTCTCCAGGCCAAGGGAGAGCTGATCTGGGGGCCCTTGAGTGTCTGGCCATAGCAAGCATCATATATCATGTCATTAAGATGCTGAAAAGCCCTGCTAGACTCTTGCAAGGTGTCTCTGCAAAGGCCTGGAAATTTGCTACATAACAAACTGCAAGAGCTATCCTGCAACCTGGTTTCTTAAGCTTGAACCCAGGCTCTGCCACTTCCTGGCTGTGCGATCAACGACAAGATGCTTAACCTCTCCAAGCTTTAAACTTCCTTACCTGTAAAAATAGGATGGTGACAGCATTACCTTGTAGGGATTTTTGTAAGCATCCAATGAGTCAATCAATGCAAAGTGCTTAGAACAGTGTGAAGCACATAGTCCATGCTATGTGTCTACTGTTATTATTACTCCTGTTCTTGCTACTCTCATTAATACAACCACCTGTCTCCTCAGAACTAACTATAATCAGCAAGCAATGGCTAAGTTCTCTTCCCTGACATGATCAAGGATTTCTGAGTACCTTCCCCAGCTGCAAAAAGGTGACTCTCTAACTCATCCAAACATAAGTCCAGAGGTTGAAGGTGTCTGAATATGTGTCCAATGGTTTTCCATTTAGAGTTTCTTCATCTGTAGGTTACTTACCACCACCAGCAACAACAACAAATTGGGCTTTATCCCAGTAGTTCTGGACCCTTTTTTCCATCCCAAACAACCTGAGTCATATAATCCCCTCCCAAAGTAATATTATCTCACCGCCGCAGTGAGATCGGCTTCACCTGGGCCCCAGGACAACTCTGTGGAGCATGCAGTGTGGATATTACTATTTTCTCAATTTTACATATGAGGAGAACACATTTCTAGGAGGTTAAGGGAGAATTGAATAAACTCATATAGCTCTTAATGTCAGAGCTGGAAATTTCCAGATAGCCAGACACTAAACCCAGGGATCATGTTGGTCTACCTGACCCTGACCCGGGGCTGTCGATTGCATGTTTCAGGCTGAGGATAGACACGTGCTAGTGCCACACCTGGATAAAACACCTGTAACCACCTAAGGATGAAAGTCATGCTGACGTGGACCTTCCGTTACTTTCCTCCCACTCTCCATTCCAATCGCTAAAACTCCCAGCTGAGATGCCATGAATAACAATCCCATTTATGCTCTCTTGGATCTTGTATTTCATAGCAGACAAACATCAAATTCTATGACAGACAGAGATTTCAAGGCAAACCATTGAGAAAAGTGTAGCAAATGTGTATAGCATGCTCTGATTGTAAAATATGCAAGTGTGCTACTAATAGTCTAGGTACAGGCATATAACATGTTTAAAATGCATCCTAAATTTGTAATGAAATAGATCCAAATAGTTAACAGTGATTATTCTCAGGGAAGGAGAACTCAGAGGCTAGTGAGGAAGTGTTTACTTTTACTCCTTAGGCTTCTTTATTATTAATATTTTTAAAACCACAAATGTGTATTAAACTTTTTTTCCATTGAGAAAATAAACATAGTTAGGGAAAAATCTAGAAGTCTATTAGAGCATGGGCATTGGGGTAGAATGACTGATGTACTTTCTCAGCTGGCTGTTAAAAAAATCTGATAATGGGGAGAGCAGGCATGAGTCTGACAAAAATTCCCCATTTTGGTACTCTGTAGTACCACAGCAGTGTTCTCATCAAATGCATGCAGGCATACTTTCCATGGAATACCTCTGGAACTCTAAGCCAGAGTTCCATTGGAAAACAGCTTCTTTGGAAAACTCACGGATATGTCATCTTTGTACCTGTGGACACAGATTAGGGAGGTAATTCTTTGTTCAGATTAGGGAAGGAAGGCCATAAACAAGAATAGTAATGGGATATATAACTCTCACTTGGGAATAAACGGATTCCAGTAATTTTAGTTGTACCCATTTTTATGCAAATGCTCCACAATCCAAATTAGTCTCAGTGCACATCAATTCATTAAAGTTGATCTGATCAGACCTCCAGTGGGCATACTTTGTTACTCAAGTGTTTATGTTATAAAATACATTAAAAGTAATAACACTTAAAATACTGTATTGTTCAAATTATCATTATGAGTTCTCTCCGAAAACCCTAGGTAATGTAGAATTTTCTAGATTACATTACTGCTTTTTAGTTGCCATCCAATGAATTTGAAAACAAACTGAAAAAAAGAAAAGAAAACAAAAAAAAAAAGCCCTGACTTTTTCTCAGTCATTTTTGGGTTTCAAAAGGATAATGGAAACAATCCCAGAAATAACATACACAGGCAAGAATATTAAATAAGCTTTAAGAAAAGGCTAACCTAAGAGCACTTAATAATCCACAAAATCTATCTGAGGGCAGAGGTCTCAGGAACTGAAATGGGTAGCTGCTCCTTGGGAGAGAGCACGGGGCAGTTGGCCACTGGAAGTCTTCCTTTCCCTCCATTCCAGGAGGCAACTGATGCTCCTTAGTGTGCAAAAGCAAAATGGCAGGGCATTTGGAAAATTTCTTCCCAGCATGAGCCTGGCTTCTCTCTCTCCACAGGAGGGGGATTCTTGAGACTGGAGGTTGATTGCAAAGAAACCCAGATATAGCCTCATACTGACAGGACCCTTGAGATGTAGTACTTTTGCTTACATGGGGGCAATGAGTAATACCAAGGGCGCTTTTGCTCTGGTGAAGCACTGTCTCAAAGTCACAAAGCAGACTGGATGGAGAGCACTCTTGGTACATGTGTTCAGAGCATCCCTAAACCCCAACACAAGACACACTGCACTGAGGATTGCATATTTGGAGGCCAGTGTGTTTTTGAAGGAGGAAATAACAATGCTAATAACTTTGTGGATGCAACATCTGTTCATAATTAAAAGACAGAGCCAAGAGGAAATAAAAAAAAGTTAAAACTATATGAAAACATTCTGCTATAACCTGTTGACCTCCATTGACAAATTAAAAAAAAAAAGTCTTTGAAACTGTGCTATAGCCTACGTAGGAACAGTCACTCATTTTCAAAGGTAATTTCTCATAGACCACTTATCCCCTCAAACCTCTACCTGTACACCGTGTTTGCATTAGGGACTTGATTTATGGATTCCCACTCATTCGATGCAGAAGCTGACTTCCTGTTGCCTTGGTTACTTGGAGCTCAGTTCAAGGTTAAACTACTCCCAAATCAAAATCAGTGGCAGGCGCTGCATCTAGTGGCCAGGTTATTGACTGCCCCAGGATGCGAAAAGGTCAGAGACCAAAGCACTGTTTACTGCCTTAAGGGTGAGTCAATAGCTTCAATATTTCGATTCTGTTTCTTCCAAAGTAGTAGTTGCTGCTCAATTACATCGTCCCCAGGTTGCTCAAGGTCACAGAGGTTGTGGAGGAAAAGCAGGGTCTATGGTGGCTGACTTTCCCAGGATCCCTTTAATGAGCTCTGTGACCTTCGATAATAAAAACCAGTCTCACCTTAGAGAACTCTGCATGTTTCTCTATGGTTTACAAAGCTAGTTATCTACTTTATCTCATTTTCTCCATAGCGGAGAAAGCAAACAAAACTCCTTTATGGGATGGCTACTATTTACTTCCCCTTTCTAGATGAGAAAATGAAATGGAGATTCAGAGAGGTCATGTGATTTATCCAAAATCACACAGCTGGTAAGAGACGGGAAGATCTAGATACTCTGCTTCCAGTTGAGTTCTCATTCTGCATAGTCTCTTTGACATAAAGGAGCTGATGGAATCATCACTGAGGGATCATATGTAATTCATTTTATGACATCTACTGCAGAGCACAGCATTTCTGGCAGGTAGTATGTGATTAATATAGGCTTGTTGAACAGTTTAATTCATTTTTTAATTCTAAGATTTGCAAATGCAGATATTTCCTGGTGGCAAAGCCTAGGCTGGTATGTAGGGAGAGGCTGACACCACTGGGATAGTTGGTCCCTTCCGTCATCTCCCTGGCTCCCTCTACACTGCAGAATGCATTTTGGCATAGACTGGGAGTTATATTATATTGAGCAGTTAGTGGTTTTAAATTTTGCAAAGAGCTTTGACGTGCATTATGTTATTTGCCCCTCACAGCATTCCCGTGGATGACAAGAGGCAGATGATGAGACCCCCAAAGTGCAAATAAGGAAACAGAGGCACAGAGGACAAGGTAATTTGCCCAAGCCCACATATCATGTGTGCAGACAAAGCCATGCTGAAACCCATGTCCTTGACTCAGTTCAGTGTTCTTCCTTTTCCCATAACACACTGACTTTTGGGTATACCAGTAAATGACATATTTTTTACAAGACAAAACTACTCCTGAAAACTTGATAATAATTCCCTTGCTAATATACTAGTTGTCTATTCAGATTCTTCCATGGTCCTTTTTTTCTTGTTTGCAAATGAACTTCATGCATGGCAATAAGGGGAATCTATGTTTCAGAAGAAAGTGAATCAAGTAATAGAAAGTGAATCAAGTAATAGATACCCTTAGGATTTCAAAAATAATATTTTTCTGTGCCCAAGTCAATAAAACATTTATTTTTGTTGCATCATCTTATTAATTTGACAAATATTTATTGAACATCTACCATATCAGAGATATGGCATTGTTCAAAGCAGTTAAAATCCTTGTTTTCTAAGAATTACATTCTAATAATCTTGCATAGCATAAGGGTAACTGTCACTTTTATCAGGGCAACAAAAGATCCTAAAGCACCTTTTTAATCATCAAAGAGGCAGAATCTGTGCTACTCATATGGCATCTTTAGGTAAATTAGAAAAAGTCAAACCATCCAGGTGAATATAGCTCCATGGATCTAGGGCTTAGAAAAGAAAGGGTACCTTTGGGCAAATTAGCAAAAGGCATGGCTTCCTGTGTGCCCACACGTCCCCAGGGCTCATGGTTTGGCGACAGGAGAGTGGGCTGGATTTTAGCCTTATTTCCCCCTGTGGACAGCAAACAACCTGCTCAATCAGAGATGGTGGCCCTATCAACATTTATTTTATGTCAAATGAATTTTACTTCATTCTAAGACCTTAAGAGATGACATTCTGGTAAGATTACTCTTAAGCAGAATACTATTCAATGAACCTAGAATCAATCATTTTGAAATCAATAACTATTTGAGAGCTGACTCACAAAACTTGGAAGTTGTGATCTCTGTCTTCCAAGAGATGGTTTTGAACTGGAGAGTGGTATAAGACAGAAACACTTGCGTGACTGGTAAACCACACAAGATAGGAAGCCAAATGAGTCCTCCACAAAGTAGGAGGAAAATCAGTTCTTAGTGGGATCTGAGGTGATCTCCTGCTCATACATTTATTAACTCAACATTCATTAAGAACCTATAAGTGCCAAGCACCATCAGGCCCCAGGAACTTGAATGTTCTCTGAATGGAGCCAACCATCCAGTCAAGAAGCCAGACACAGGTACAAAAATCCCAGTTTTGAAAGTTGGATAGAATTCAATGATTCAAAGTAGAAGGAGGGCCTGCTAGGGCTACAAAATAAACAAACCCAAAGCAGAAATAACAAGCCTTCTCTGTGCAGCTGAGAGAAGAATGCTTTGGATGAGCTGTAAAAATCAAATACTAAGATATGTTTGGAAAGGGAAAAATGAAACCTACATCTCTTTGTCAGGTAGAGTCAGTGCCTTTCTCCCACTTGTTCTCTTCCCATCCCGAACATACCTCTGTAAGAGGACTTATCTCTTGTTCTGTATTTTTTTGTGCATTTCTCTGCCAATTCTTCTAGACAGCTGCAAAATCCTAGAGGTTAGAAACCAAGTCTCACTTTCTTTTAGTTCCCAAGCACCTTGCTTGGTAGATAGTAGCTACATAAAAATGTTGGATGGATGAATGGATATACAAATAGAACACACATCTACTTTTCGAGAACCAAATGTAGGAAGCCACCCTATCTACTTTAGCCCACATGTTCATCTATTCTAAAGCTCTTTTTTAAAGTATTGAATAGAAAATACTATATTTTATAGTACAAAATACAGTAAATTGGTGAAGAATATAGTCTATGGAGTAATACTACTTGCTTTCCTAGCTGTGTAATTCTGGGCAAGTTTTATTAACTTTCCATGCCTCAGTTTCTTTCATCTGTTAAATGAGGTGGTTGTGAGAACTAAAGAAGTTTATATACTGTAGTAAACAAAAAATAATGTCCCCCCCTCCAAAGCTGTCCACATTCTAATTCCTAGAACCTGTGAATATGTTATATAACATGATAAAGGAGAATTAAGATTGCAGATAGAATTAATCTTGCTAATCAGCTGACCTTAAGATAGGGAGAACATCCTTAATTATCCAGATTGTCACAATCCAATTACAAGGGCCCATTAAAGTAGAGGAAGAAGGCAGAAGAGAAGAGTCAGAGAGAAAGAGGTATAATAACAGAAACAGGGTCAGAGAGATGCTCAATGTTGCTGGCTCTGAAGATGGCTCTAAAGATAAAGCTCTGTTGACACCTTGATTTTAGGCCAATTTTGGACTTCTGATCTACAGTAGTGCAAGATAATACATTTGTGTTGTTTAAGCCACTAAGTTTGTTGAAATTTGTTATAGCAGCAAGAGAAAACAAATACACATACAACAACACTTACTATGATGCCTAGTTATAGTAAGTACTCAATTATGTTAACCATTATTATTTCTTAGCACTACATTGTCTTAGTACAAATTGTCTCATTTTAAACTAATTTCATATGTTCAAGTTATGTGTGTTCCCTATAAGATTTAAATTCCTCAGGAAGCAGAGACTTTATATTCTTTTCTTGTGGGAAAAAGAATGACACAAAGAAACTATTCAATGAATATTTATAGTTCATAAATTGTATCAGAGAGAAATAATTTGTTAACAGGAAAGTGGGACATTGGGTTATTGCAAGCTCTTCCCCACACTTGCTGGATGAACTTGGAGAAGACTTGGAATCTAATTCTGCTTTGGTTTCCTCGTGGTCAGAATCTATTCTAGCTCATTATTTTGACCCCAAGCTTTCTAGATTCAGAGAAACCACTAAACAGTCTGATTAGTTCTTGCCATTTTTAATTCAAAAGTACAGAAACAGGCTGAGAAGATAACATTTTTGTTCTTTGGAACCTCACAGAGATTTACATTAAAGAGTATTTTACTCTTGATGCAGAAGTCAATCTTTCCTGATCCTACAGTAGAAAGTTCATGCCAGCTGAAAGGTGTTTCCTAGAAGTGCCCAATGATATCATCCAGAATGGAGATGTATTAGATATCAAAAGTGCAAAGAGACATCCAGAATTAAAGGGTTTAATCTTTCTCAGACATCAGGTCCTATTCTTAGGGTTGAGGGGAGCACATATATATACACAGAACAAATTGCATATCCAGATTAAAGTTCATAGATACTTTTAAATTCAGGTTAGAATTCTTGCCTGCCTAAATTGACTCCTACATACACACACACACACACACACACACACACACACACACACACACCCCACAGAAGGACAAAGGACAGATAGAACCAAACAAAATGCTGATGTAGTTGCACCTGTACTTAAAAAAAAAAATGTAGAGACAATAGGGTGGTATCAGTTCTCTGGGATACATAACAAAGGGATTTGCAAAAGGTATTAACAAGGGAAAATCCAATGCATACATATAATTAGAAACCAATTTAGTAGTACAATACACGAAGTATGCATTACATCCTTGGCAATCAGGTAGATTAAGAATTTGCTACTGTGGTGTACATAAAGCATAATATAGGCTATTTCTGAACACACAGAAGCTTCAGCAAAATAAAATCAAGGTAGTTTACAGTTCGAAGGAAACTAGTCCAGTTCTTCATGGGCATATGAGCCCCAGAAAGAGGATGTGATTTGCTGTGCCTAGTGTCACATGCAGAGGGTGGCAGAGCCATGATTCTGACTCTGGTCATGTCCTTGAGTCATCTCAGACCAGCATGCTGGCTTGGTGCTAGAAGAGGTATATTCTGAGATTTCAAAGACCCGGTCTTCTTGCTCTCCTGGTGCATGCTTGTTATTCCACACTCACAGGGGGGCTTAAAAAGAGATGAAGCCAAAAATGACAGATGTGATATAAGCTGTAGGACCATTGTCTCTGGAAAATTCTTCCCTAGATTCTCTCTAATTTGAAGGGCTTAGTAATCAATGCCAGTTCATACAAGCATCTTTTGTAGTGTCTTCCTTTTTACCTCTGGAGTACGCAGTTGCGGAGCACATCTGCATGGTAATACAGATCTCAATGCTAACTGGGTCACCTTATTTGCATTTTGATTACTGCTTATTTAGAAGCCACATTGAGAAAAGAGCTTGATATCAGGAGCTTAGTGCATGTGTGTACATAAATATATGTATAAATAGATAAATACACATTTACTGGTTTGTAAAAATCAGTCCAATAGGTACTCATCTCTCATGGACATATCTGTAGAAGTCTGGCCATGTATGGATGTTGGGATTATGAATATGGTTATGGAATCTAATTATTCTTCTCAGAGAAATATCATTCACTGTATCTGGCTAAAGAAATCAATTTAGCATATATCCCTCTTGTTCAGTAGTCATGTCTTTATGTATAGGAAAGCTGCATTGTTTTAAGAGCTTTATTAGTTGTCCTTTCCTCAAACCACTTTATTTCACTATATTTTGAATTCATCCTGTAGAATACAAACACATTGTGATCGTGTGCAGGCATGCACATGTAGACACAGAATGTGTGCTAGAAAATCTCTCCTCTTTGCAATGGAAGAGAAAAAAAAAATCACAGAAACTCAGACCCATCATTAGATAGATCTCCTAATCTTTATCTCTAGTAGTTCAGTCAGACGAGCTAATACCATGATGATGGCTTTGAAATCTCTTAGGAATTGGATGAGGAGAAGCGATAGTGATGAACTCCCAGCTAATAAACACAGAGTGCTTATTTCGGCAGAATGATCAATTTCTAGATGTCCTGAGGCTTGTCTGATACAGTTGATTTACTCATCCTCGCTTACCTCACTAATAAAGCCAAAGTCCACCATCAGATTACAGAGGTGCCTGGGATTTCTTAAAGGGGCAGGAGAGAGCCAAGGGAACATTCATCACCGCCTTCTGAGCATCTCTCCCCATCCACCGTCTTTGGAACCCCAGCTGCCTTCCTTGGCTGATATTCCAGACTCAGTAGACTTTGGGCGAGTACAGTAATACAGACAATTAATTTGTTATCTTGTTAGTGGAAATTTAATGCAATGATCTAAAGGAACTCTTACATATTGTGATAAACTTTAGTGCCTCCGGGCGGCTCCCCTCGCATTGGGCTCATTTCACATCTCATCCATTATGTAAATGAGATTTGGAAATAGTTGAGTTTCACTAATGTAGCTCAACCCTGATGGATTGCAGAGAGTCAGTCCTACTGAAACTAATGAGGTTAAATACATCTCCACATTTTTTTCTACTTGGTTGATTCTGCAAGCCCCTATTTAAGAAATGGATGTAATGTGTATGTTTGGTTTTTTTTTTTTTCCCAACCACCCTCTAAGGTAATTTCACTGTTGCCTGGCCCCAAAGTGGTCCAAAGTAAGTTCAGCTGGGACAAGACCCAGGGTGGTTACAACCACTGCATGCTGTGCAGAGGTACTGGACAATGTACCATCACGTTGTATAGTAGCAAGAGTGGCAATACAATTTAAGGTAGAAGGGTAGTATTTTAATAGTTATTGCATCTGAGGAGGTCTCTAGGTCCTCCAGAAAAGAGTGAGGTGAACTTTCCAGAAGTGGAAAGTGAGGATGAAGCACCCTTGTTGGGGATTGAGATCAGAGAGAAAACTGTCATTTTCCCACAGGCAGGATGCTATTTTTTTTTAAAAAAGGGATAAGCATTTCAGGAGAAACAGCCTCAAACTATTCAGGGTCATGGAACCAGGGAGGTAAGCACAAGATGCCAGTTCAGAACCAAAAAATAAGATTTTATACTGATATCTTGCCTCTTAGTCTTTGGAACTCCCATCTCTTGGCTTTCCAAATGAAATCCAGAGCGCACAAGTTCTTATTCTTTATTCCTGTCTCAAGACATAAAAAACAGCCTGTGAAATATCATAGTCTTTATGTTAAAAAAGGGGTAGGGGTTGAATGGAGGAAAGTACAGCAAAGACATGGAGACAGAAACACTCAGTGCAATAATCACAATCCAAATATGTTAGCCTGTAATTGGGAAATGTGCCACTTACAAGAAAAGGAGTTTTCAGCTGGTGAGGAGAAGGCTGTGACCCTGGAGCCAGACAGACGGTCCTTGGTTTAAATCCCAGCTCTGTCACTTAACTAGGTATTTGACCTTGTTCAAATGATTTAACCTCTCAAAGCTTCAGTTGCCTTATTATTATTTTTTTTTTTTTTAGAAAAGTGTAATAAACCTCCTACCTCAGAGTACTATCATGAGGGTTAAATGAGATAATGCCTATAAAATACTTAGCATAGTGGCTGGCACAGAGAATATGCCCGCAACAAGCCAACCAGTCCTGGGAACTTTGGATATTTAAAAGGTAATTAGGATGGAGGCTACCACATGCCTGACTGGAGGGCTTGCCCTTTGGAGGAGAGGTTGCTGGCCAAGGAATTGGTCCATCTCTGCCATTCCAACTAACTTCTAACTCAGTGAAAGCTGGGACCCCAGTAAGCAAAGTTTTGTCAACTCCTAAATGTTCAACTGGGTGCTATATTCTCCATGAATTGTTGGTGGTTGACAATATGGAAGTAGTTTTGTTCATGTGCTAATTTATTCAGCAAAAGTTTCAGTGCCTACTACGAACACAGCAACTCCGTGTCCTTTGGGGGACCTTTAAAGTATAAGAAACAGTCTAGTCTTTGGGTAGCTGAATATCTATTTGAAGAAACAAGATGCAGGAGCAAGAAATTTAAATAAAGATAACAATCTCCCCTGAGCTGAAAAGACCACCCACATTCCTTTCCATTGCACCTGGGACCATACTGGAGATTTATGGAGGTGAATTTAACGACTACATATTCTAGCACAATAGTTAAAAATGGAATTTACTTAATATATAGTTCGGATGTGAATATAAATAATTGACCTGGTTGAGTAAGAATCAGAATTTATGTTAATAAATAGATACTACAGTAAATGTAACAAGGTAACCAGTGTGATAATTTTTATGGAGAAGTAGCATTTCAAGGTGGTTACACAAATGAGCTCTGAGCCCACATTCCCAGTGTTCAGATCACAGTTCTACTAGCTACTGGTTATCTGAACCTGGCTAAGTTATTTAACCTCCTTGTTTCAGTTTTCTCATCAATAATGGAATTAGTAATCGCCCCTATGCCCCAGGCTTAAATGTGAGGCTACAAAGGTACATAGATAAATTTCTGTCCTCAAAGTGCTGCAGCCAAACATGCAAATGCTAATTTTAATACTGTGTGAGAAGGACCATAGGCCAGGATAAGAGCCAGGAGAACCAGGAGGATGAGTGACCTTCTTGTTGGGGTAGGAAGGACATCACTGAGGAGGTGACGCTTCACTTGGGTCTTAAACAATTTGGAAGTATTGGCTGAAAGGAGGTGAAAGAAATTCCATGAAGAAAGAGCAGCAGGGACGAAGGCATGAAGCATAAGATAGTACAGTGCCTTTGGGGAAAGGTAAGAATTCTTGTGTAGCCAGAGTATACATGTCTCGGGTGGGCGAGTGAAGTGGGACAGAAGACAGGGCTCAGGGTTGGCTGAATGGTGCTAGGAGTCAGGATTTCCCCTGTGGGTAACACAAAGCCATGAAAGATTTCTATGTCAACACACAAACCCCCAGCCATGAAGAGGTGCTTGCTCTCTATGTGCACAACTTGGATTACATAGGACAAAAGCTGTTCCCAGTGGGTTTCCAGAAGGTGCCCCACAGATGATAAGATGCTTTTAAATCAAGGGTAGAAATTAAACCTTTGATACTAAATGGTTAACCAATGTGCCCTACTGTACACGGTTTCTGTTTCTTCTGTTTTCTTTTCTCTTCCTCCACCTTTACTGGGCAAATTCTGCACTAGAAGGTCCTTTCTAAGCACTTCGGGGGACACACGAATGAGTAAGTTATGTCTTTTGCTCGGAAGAGACCTAAGTCCATGTTCAAAAGATGTTTTTTGCAAATCAAATCTTATTTTGTTCATTGGGACGGCTTACTATTTAGAGAAAGCTGGAGGGGAGAGTTTATAGAAAGTTATAATATGTTTTCAAGAAGATAAGTCCTTCCCTAAATACATGTGTTCTGCAAGTGTGAATTTTTATATATTTGCTCTGGGGTTTTCAAGATTTCTTCCTGTCTTCATGGGCTGGGTATTTGACATAGGTTTTGAAGGACTTCATTCCCAACACATAATCTTCTAGTGATGCTCAATCTTGGATTATTAAAGAAACTTGAAACACGGGAAAGAAAATGGGAGGTTGAGGGAGAGAAGAGGAAACAACTGAATAATAATGACTGGGAATGAACATGTCAATGGTCTAAGAGGACAGGTATGCAGATAGAAACTGTGCAGGTGGCTTAACCAGGAAAGGAGAGATGGGGAGGCAGGGAGGACCAGGCTGGGGGACTAGTGTCAGTCCCTAAAGAAGGAGGTACATTCTAGTTTTAAACCATGGCAGCCAAATAACTGGTTAAAAATAATCAAGATAGCTATTAGTGGGCATACAGACCCAAACTAAGTTGTTTTACTAAATTTCATAGCTTATTTAATTTGTAAACTGAAGTCAGTCCACCAAGTCATAGATATCACTGCATTGATACATGCTGGGAATATTCATGTATTTATTCATGTATCTATTTATTCATTCAACAAACATCTATTGAGCATCTACAGTGAAGAAGGAATACTGGCAGAGCTTGGTAAAAATACCATTGCTGAACAACGTAAAGATGGGGAAGAATTAGTATAATAATTGAGAAAGGGTGGTGATGATTATCACTCTAACTGAAGATAAGTCCCACACATCGAATTTCTGACTGCTGAAGAAACAAACAGTATTGAAGGTTGAGATGAATTCAACACAGAACCACCACACATTTATGGATGGATGTGCAGTAGACAATGAGCAACACTGCACTGATGTTGTCTGGGTCTTTTGCATACTGGCTTAGTGATTCAGTTAGAGATCAGGTGAGGCAAAAGCATTTTCATACAGGAGTGACTTTGTGTGCTCAGTATATGGTTTATGGTCATTAAGGAAGCCTGCAAGGTAGAGGGACAGAAATCAGGACATGGGATTTCCAGGCTCTCTTTAGCTCTATGACTTTGAGGAGGTCACTTCTCGTCCTGAGTCTTTTTTTTTTTTTTTGAGACAGGGTCTTGCTTTGTTGCCCCTGCTAGAGTGCAGTGGCATCATCATAGCTCACTACAACCTCAAACTCCCAGGCTCAAGCAATCCTCTTGCCTCAGCCTCCCTAGTAGCTGGGACTACAGGCACATGCCACTATGCCTGGCTAATTTTTCTATTTTTTGTAGAGATGGGGTTGCACTCTTTTTTAGGCTGGTCTCGAACTCCTGACCTCAAGTGATCCTCCCGCCTCAGTCTCTCAGAGTGCTGGGATTACAGCTGTGAGCCGCCGTGCCTGGCCCTGAGTTTCTTTATCATCTCTAATTCCTTCTGATTCTGCATCTTGGGTAAATAGAAGAATTTCCTCTGCTCTTAAACAATAGGGAAATCACCTGGCCATCCTATGGGATGATCTGTGAGCCAGATCCCAGGGCATTTGGGAAGCACTTCTAGTTTTGAGAAGACAACAGAGATTTCATTTCTTTCAGATAAACCAAATAAGTGTAAAGGTTATTGGATGGAAAGGCCTAGGAAACCCAGTCAGGTCCAGGCTTGTCTGGGTGTTTCTGTCATGTAGGCGTGGGTGCCTCGCGGTAACAGTGACTCAGGAGGGCATGCCCTAGAGCGGCCTTACAGGGGGAGCCCCTTTTAACTAAGTCCTTTTGGTTATTGCAGGACCAACTCACTGTCCATGGCTGAAGACCGAACAATTACACGAGTCACTTTTAATGTAAACCTCCCACAACCCAATGAGGTAGATAACACTAACCATATTTTAAATATGAGGAAAAGGAAGCTGAAACATTAAGAAGCACTCAGGGTCTCACGACAATTACAGGTTACCAGGAATTCGGACCCAAGGCTCTCTGTCAGGTGCTTTCCCTTAAATGGCTTTCCTCTCCCTGGCCTTTAGGCATAGAGTTTGACATTTTAAGGTCTGGACTCCAAAAAGTGGCAGAGAGAATGAGAGGTGTTTCTTGTGTGTGCCCTTTAGGTAAAGGTGTAGAAAAAGAATCCTTGTCAACAAATGGCTTGTGCCTTAATTCTGTTTAGTCAGCCCTGGGTTCAAGCAGGCAATGGCTTAACGCGGGATTAAGAAGTTGCAGAACCTGTTGAGGAGAAGCTAATGCTGTTTGAACGTGCAATTAGGTCACAACTATGGAAAGTCTCCAGGAACTCAGAGCTAAGAAATAACTGTCAGGTTTGACATGAACCTGAGAATTAAACTTCCCTAAGAGAATAAAAGGAGTTTGAAACTAGGATTCAGGGAGCAAATGAAATGGCCAGAGAGTGCCAATGAAGCAAATGCAAGACTTTTAAAAAGATTTTTAAAAATTCCCTCACCAAAAAAAAAAAAAAAATGATCAGTATGTGAGGCAATGTATATGTTAATTAGCTCAATTTAGCCATTCCACAATGTATTCATGTTTCAAAACAACATGTTGTACAGGATAAATATATACAATTTTTATTTGTCAAGTAAAAAAAAAAAAAAATCTCCTGACTGTATTTCCTAAACCTGGAAATTATTACGTTTCCTAACTAATAAACCTGACAGTAAAACATTATTTTTCCAGCCTTGGTTATGTAATAAATGGAATGTGTTTGTTTTTATAAGCACCGTTTTTAAAATAATCAAAGTTATCTGAGGGCAGCTCTTCCTCAAGCCAGGGATTGGCCTGAAGGACACGTAGCATTGAGAAACCGGGTCCTAGGCTTGGACAGCAGGAGGCTCCAGCTCTCCAATGGTGTCATTAAAGGCTTGCCTGTTATTAAGAGCACCAGGAGAGGCAACACAGTGGGCTTCCAGTGGTCCTTTGAACATCTTTTATCAGGAGTCCCTCCTCCCAGTGCACCCTCTCCATCACCCTGGGTCACTTCCTGCTCAGTCCTAGAAGCGGCAGGTGACCTCCCTTACTCAGAACTTCCCATCCTTGATCGTGCAGAGAGCACCTGCCTACACCACAGCTCTGTCGAGTTTGCTCACATTTAGTTTAATACCTGGCTATGTGACATTTCAAACTCATGGAAGCAGTCAGATACATCTTCAACCACTGCCCTGCTCTGGGCAGAAACACTAACTTAAGCCTTAGATCCGTTGTCTGTAAAATGGGAATAAAAAGAGATAACTTAAGGAATTTGCTGTGAGGCTTAAATGAAGGACAACTCTATCCAGTACCTAACACACTGCCTGGGTCCTAAGAGGCATGCTGTGATTAACACCATTATCATATCATACAGTCATCTTGACTTTCCAGTAAGATAATTAGGAGGTTGAGAAAAAGATTCTGTGTCCTATATTTCTCATGTGTCTCCAACACGGTCCACCCAGCAAATGGCTAGCAGTAGATCATGTGATCAACAAACCCGTGTCGAATGGAAGTGCCCCAGTGTTTGTAACACGCATGCTGAGAACAGCTCAACACACACGGAACCCCGCCACTAACACTCCTATCTGCAGGGGAAACAAGATGGTATTTTTTCCTAGTCTACATAAGAAATATTTTACAATTCTATAAATAATTATAAATAAGAGGATGCAATTTTTATGATGTGAGGAGTCACAGCAGAAATAGAGGCTATTTATTATTCCATTTCAAGAATGCAAAAAACAGAGGAGGTGTTTCACTGTGTCTTTCATTCTGAAATTCTATGGAGTAAAACACGGTAAGGGAGAACCACTCAATATCTGTAGCCCAGATGTCAGAATCACAGAATGTCGGGGCTGGAAAGGATGACTTAGTGGATTCCATCATTCCACTGATGAGGACACTGAGGGTCCCAGTAGTCCCACTGCATTGTTGGTGAAGCTGTCCCAACCTGGGCTTCTGGACCCTGGTCATCTTCCCCACTCACTAAGATCAGCCAGGCCTTTCGTGTGATTTTCCTGACCAGGTTCCTGACTTTGCAGTTTCTTTGCTTATTTTGCCTAATGATTGTGAAGGTCCCATTAGGGAATGTGCTAAAGTGAGGGGGGAATGGAGTGTAGGGGGTGGACCCTTGCAGAACACTCTGTGATTTGCTTTTGAGAGTAATCCCAAGAGAGGAGACACACAGGGGCTTCTGACATCAATAAAAGTCATTGATAATAATGGAAGAGATCAGACTACAGTTTGTTCCTTAAAAGAAGAAAAATAGCTGGTGGTGTCTGTTCATGACAAGGAAGCATTTGCTCCCATATTGATAAATGGGGCCTTTACAGCCACCTCTTTGTCTTTGTCACCAGTGGGAAACCATGTCCCAGACCCCAGAATTGCCCCTCCCCACAGTAGTCTCCTCCTTTTGAGGGGGTTCTCAGATGGCAACCCATAATAGGCCTAAATGTTCATTTTGGGTACAGAACTTCGGAGTTGCACGTTCTCAGAGCATCTTCCTGCAGCAAGAAAAGGCTGGACCACCAAGAGGGACACATGTTGCAGACTGCACAGTTTTACCCTGTGTGGGCCATGTTTCCTGGAGGTGGGTGCCTGGAGCCTGCTGCTGGTCTGGCTCATTGTCCTCCCACTCTCTGAGAAAGTGTGCTATGGCCCACTACCTTGGTCTGTGTCCCTCTTCCTGTTCGCTTCCTACTGCTCTACAGCCCGGAGCACTGGCTGTGTGGTTGTGGTGAAAATCAATTCTGAGTCCTTTTATCTCCACATCAGGCCCCCGTAGCCAGCTGTTTTTATATGGAAGTCCCCACAGGCTGGGCCTGGTCTAGTGACCATTTGCAAGAAAACAAAGGAAGAAAAAAAAAGGCTGATGATGGCAGTTTTGGGAGGTGAGTCTAGCAATTCCAACAGAGAGGGAAAAAATTAAAAGATGGCATTTCCAAGCAGCCGTGAAAAGAGACAGGAATCCTTCCTCTTCTTGAACAATAAAGGCTCCTGCTAATTTTAACCAGAGTCGGCTCTGGAAAACCTGCAGTTGACTGTGAGTCACTGGCCCTCCAGGGAATAGGAGGTAGGGAGGTGGGGGTGGGGTGGGAGCTCTGTGTGTGTGTGTGTGTGTGCGTGTGTGTGTGTGTGCACGCGTGCGCATGTGTGTGCGCGCACCAGTGTGTATAATCTCACAGTGCCCAGAGCCCTGGAGATCCTGGAACACTTCAGTAGCACAGGCCAGATTCATTAAAAACCCTGGCTACAGGCCAGCAGTTAAAATTGAAGCAGCATATTTATTGCATTTTGTTCAAATAAATCTGAAAACGTGTGAATCATATTCCTTGGAGAGATTGGGAGAAGAAGTAAACAACATCAGGCTAATACTTACAAGCCGTGGCGGAGAGAGAACAAAGATACAGAAGGTTCCGCCTCGACAGGAACTCTGAGAGATGCTCACCCTTCCTAGGTGGGGGCTGGCGGGGCCACACTCTCCTGTCACTTTCCCTGTGGGCTGGAGCCTGGACTTGGTGTCACTCCAGGGCACAGGCTCTGGCCTCTGCCCTGGGTTTCTCAGCTGCACCCTGGCTGATTCCATTCTGCTTGGCGGGTGTGTTGTCTCCTAGATGCTGCGGCTGCCATCCTGCTTTCTAATGGCAGCTGCAGAAATTAGATTCAATTATAGGTTTTCCTAAAATAGTATATAAGGGAAAATCTCCCTCCCCCCGCGCCCACTAGCCCAGTTCATATGAAACTCGGCAAGAGCTCAAACTAATTATGTGCCTCTACAGAGCAAAATAAAGTAGCTGGTCAGTTCTATCACATGTGGGCTGTATTTTCTTTTGTTGCTTGGTATCTTTCCGTGATGCTCAAAGGGACTATCTGTGCAGGGGGTAACCTCCTTGTGGGTGGAGACTGTGGATGGGAATTTTGGCCTCAGTTTCTTTAAATGTAAAATGATAATTCCTCCCACATAGTCGTTACAAGGACTGACTGAATGGGATGTCTTATAAAAGCATCTAATATAAGAACGTAATACCCCCATGACTAAATGTCAAATCTCTTTTCTTTCTCCCTGTTAAAGAGATGATTTATGGACATACATACATAATACTTTTGATCTGTTTTTCTCTGTTCAACCCAAGATTGTTTCTATAACATAATTTTGCCACTGACCTCCCCTCCCCCGCCATTGCCCTAATTATACGTGTGCTTGTTGGTGTGAAACATTGGTAAAGGTAGATTAACAGGGATGAAGTGTGCTCTAACAGTCTTCTCTTACTTTACACACACAGGGTTGCTTATGCATCTTCAAAAGCCCTCTGACTTTCTGCCAATTTTAACAGGCCTGGGGCTCGGGCGGGGTGTTGCAAAGCACGCTGATGGTCACCTAGGAAAAGTGGGTGCCTGTCTGTTATATTTTAAAGCCTTGAGAAAGGCAAAATTGCTTCTAAGCACCTTATATCTATTAACTGAGGTTAAGTTCTTAGGTAAAGGTTTCATGGTGATGGAGGTGAAGGTAGATCAAAACCCAGGCATCAGCTGCCCATCTTCAGATCGGGCAAAGACTGTAGGTTCCTGAATTTGGGCCAAAATGTGAGACAATCTGACACACCCAATGGAACAAGTCATCTAGCTCAGGCCCCTAAGAGTAGAAAGTGGAAATGACTCTTGAAAGGTTGGTCTTATTCTAGCACCTTATTGAGACTCATTGTCTTTCTCCCTGGCCAGGTTCGGGGTCCATTCCTTTCTACTTCTTGTGCCCTGGACCCTGTAAAACTGTGGGGAGATGCTCTAAGCCCCAGGAACATCCTTCCCAGGCCCTGGAAGGCTCAACATCCATCAGGGAACCCATGATGCCAAAGCAGAGAGGACAGAGCAGGTGCCCCATGGGTGCCTGCAGTATGCATCCCGGCTCCTGAAACTCTGTATCTCACAACCGTGCTGATAACAGTAATAATACTTAAACTGCAGGTGTGCTATGCTATGACACTCTCCACACCACTTACATGTGTTACCTCATTTCATATTTACAGCAAGCCTATTTGTTGGGGCATTATATTCATGTCCACTTAACAGAGGAGAAAACTGAGGCACGGAAAGAGTAATTCACTCTTTATTACCATAACTACTAGGTGACAGAGTCACAATTTGAATGCATGCACACTGGCGACAAAGTCTTAACCACTAAGCAACACCATACAGTCCCGGTTTGTTGACCCTGTCAAGAATAGACACTGGATTCCCTCTACGTTTTGTTTCCTGAGCGTGTGTCAGGAAGAACTTCAGTGAGCTGTCACTAGACCAGATGGTAACGGGAAGGTAAACCGAGTTTCCCAGTTAAACAAGAGCATATTTATTAATTTATTTCCATCTATAAGAACCCATCTCTGGTTGCACGGGCTTAAATTGACATGTGCTGCCCTCGTCCTACAGTGGGACACAACTGGATTATTTTCCCGAGATGGTGGCTGTGCCCTGAGCCAGGGCATATACTCCTCCCCGCGGTGCTCCTTCCCTGCAGGACGGCAGGTCAGAGCTAGGGGACGGCTCTGTGGCCAGCGAAGCAGAGCAGAGCTAACAAGGTGGCATGAGCGAACCCCCTTCCTCTGAGCACTTTATAGCTCTGCCTTGTTGCCATGGGCCGTAGGAACTTCAGTTGTTTCTTAGCGGGCGGCCCCAGGCTGTTTCACCAACTCCCCAGCCTCCATTCTGGCTGCTGGTTGCACAGCAGACATTGGCTTTCCGCAGCCCTCCCACCTTGGAGAATTTGAGTCCCAAAGCTCAATGATTCATTTCGCTGTACTCTCTCTTGGAATTCAGAAAAAAAAAAAAGAAAAAAAAAATTCTGCCAAACATCATTTGCTTGTTGAATGAAAGAATGAATGGATTATTGAATTAAGGCAGAACCTGAGAAGAAACCAAGTTGTTTAAACACATCTGTGTATTCCCAAGTGTCTTGGATACCACATGCCTGTTCCTGAAAGCAAATTTAAAAACAGAGTGGGGAGAAACCTGGTGGGTGAGTTTTTGTCTGTCAGCCACAACCACTGCAGCTTCAGACTTCACGGTGGGCTTGGGGACGCCTGAGGACTGACACGGGGCAAGGCAAGGCCACTCGTGGCTGCTGCTCAAGAACAATCAGACCCTGTCCTAAGCAGTCTATGTCTAAGTGGACTCCAGCTCTAGGAACAGCTCTCTCAAAGCTCCCACAGGGCTGAGACAACCAGATTGTCATAGCACCACTCGTCAAGTGTGTAATTGGAAACAGAGCAGTTCGGCAGGGTGGAAGGCTGAAGACACGGTGACTGGCACCTGCCCAGAATTCTACTTTCTACTGTGCAGGCACCCATGGGACTCTGGAACCCAGAGGCTGGGTGAGGAGGCTGTGAGCTTGCCAGAAGCCATCACTCTGCCTTTCATAAGTACCAATCCTCCTCCTGCCACCATTCAGAATTGCAGGGCCAAGTGTATTACTCATGTTTTGATTTTCTATATCTTATGATGCTTTGACCTCTGGGGCCTTGCGGACTCTGGAGAGACTGCCCCTCCCAGAGCTGGATAATACCTAGAGATAGCAAAGGACACTCCTGAGAGTGCACCTTGCGTATGCCCAGAGACCAGAGCCACCTCTGCCAACCACCTCCCTGATGGGGCTCCCACAGGTTAAGCCACTATCCCCCTGCTGTAATAGCACCCTAGGGCCAGGTACCAGGCAACCAGGGGCAACCTCTACACCCTGGAGCCTGCTGAAATTATTCCAACTAGCCAATCCTGAATCTGCCTACTCAGCCTTGCCTGGTCCTTCCCACAAAAAAACCCACAATAAACGTTTGTGTCCACACTTTCCCTGCATCCCTCTGCCCCTTGACTGACCTGGTTCTTCCCTCTGTGGCTCTGCCTCCCGTTCCTAGGGACCTGGGAGTATAAAAACCTCTCCTTTCATGACAGTCATTCCTATTTGCATCTCCCACTACCTGTGATTGAAACAAATCCCAGCTGCATTTTGTCATACTAAGACTCATGTCTGTCCCTCCTCAACTCCCCTGGGTCAAGGTTGGAGACTTATGAAGGAATCACTCTTCTACCATTTCTTGAGCCCTTAATATAACCTAGGATCTTCATTTTACAGGGATCTTTATTTTTATAAAACCTCTCAGGTGTTTCTAGCAACATCATCATCAACCACAACAAGCGCTAACAGGTAAAAAGCATTACCATGAGCTGGACATTTCCTAAGGATGATTTTCTTTAATTCACACAATCTCCATCTGCATCTTCAAAGACTGACGGTCCAAGATGGTACTCCTGGACAGAGGTGGCATTCAGACCTAGGGGTCTGACTCCCAGGACAGCACAAAGAGCCAGTGCACATTGTGGGGTGGCCACACGTGGGAAGCGCGTATTAGAAGACCACTGAGACTAATGTGCACAGCTCTGGCATAGCGCTACGCCAAGCCTGTTTCCAAACTGGCTATTGGGCATCAGACTGTTTGTTACCTGGCCCTGGGAGAAAGAGAGGTTGCACCTGTATGCAAATCAAGTATGACACTAAGCACACTGTTTAGCTCAGTTTTTTTGTATTGTTTTGTTTCGTTCCCCCTAATGAGACTTTGTGGATGAAGGAAGCAGTGTAGTGATTTCCACTAAGGCACCGTTTCCTTGTCTCGCTCTCCTGGATTAGCACTTTGAACCCAATCCCTGCTACAAGATGGCATAGGCTGCCCAGCACCCTCTGAGGCCCCGGCCCTGCTGCTTTGAGAATTCCTGCACTAGACAGAAGAACTGTCTAGATGATCTTGTTGGTTTGTTTGTTTAATCATTGACCAGATCTCCAGGGGGCCACCCCAGGTCCAGCACAGTGTTGCACGCCAGTGTCACAACCCACATCCCTGGAGTACAAGTCGCTTCCACTCTACAAGTCTATGATTCTAACCACATCATCCTGTTCCAATCAGTCAGAGTCATCATTTGTGATTTATGTTTTCACATGCTTATATCTTATTTACCCTTAACAGATTGTAGACTCTTTAATCCCGGAACTGTGCTGCGTCTTTCTTTGGCATCCCAGAGCACCCATATCAGTAAATTGTTTGATTTCACTTGATCACATGAATTATGTTTTTTTACTGAATGTCATATGTAATCCTATCCTAATTTTGTACAGTTATAAAATTATCATTTGCCTCTTAGAATTAGAGCTTTGCTTTCCTTTAGACCCCAACATAAGCCAGCCATGACCTTGAGAAATTACTTAAGCCCCTTAAGCCTGAATTTTCTCATCTGTAAATATTAGCAGTGCCCAACTCTATAGGGTTGCTGTGAGGGATAACTAAATAATGGCTATGTATTTATAAATGCACAGTATTTAGCATGATGTCTGGCACATGGTAAATGCTCAAATGGTATTTGCTAGTATTATTGTTATTATTTTCAGTTAGTTGTGAATTAAGAGAGAGGGGAGGAATTCTAGAAACCATTTTCTAGTAATCCCAATACGAACCATCATTGGTGACATACTGTCTCAGCACTCTATTTTGGAAAAACTTCTGGGCTGCTTTCCTGTGTGCTTAGCTATTTATTTAAGTAATGTATACACATTTTAACACCTGCCTAAACCAAAAAATATCATTACACATATCACCGTCAAGTTCCTAAAAAGTTAATGAGAAAAGCTACGGGAAGCAAGTGTGTGTGTGTGTGTGTGTGTGTGTGTGTGTGTGTGTGCGCGCGTCTGTACACATGGGTAATCTGGGGATTATCAGCTTTTATAAATTTTCCAGGTCCAGGCTTCCTCCTATCTTGAGAAGAATTGGAAGTTAACAGCCACCTACAGTGTGAATTTACCACTATGATGGGGGCAAAAGCATCAGCCGATCTTTAAACGAGGTGCTTTTGGGTCCAGGAGTTAAGCCACCCTTGATGTCTGACTTAGCCTGAACCTCCAGGAGCAACATCAGCTCATGCCAAGACAAGCTCTCGGGTGTGTGGGGGGTGCGGGGTAGAAGCAGATGGAGATGGGGCCTGGGTGCAGGGGAGTGCCTGGAGGAGGGAGGCATGGTGCAGAGGAGGAGATGCTTTTATAACTCAGGGTTTCTCCTTTCCTCTCCCCCGCCGTGCTCAGTAACAGAGCCTCCCAGGCGGAGGACTGTGGTTAACAGGCATTGATCTGTGTACCAAAGGCAAGACCACAACCGATCAGAGGAAAGGACATGTGATTAAACAGTTCGCTGCCAACTGGAAACAAAAACACAGGGCTAGCAGGAGGCATGAGTAGCATGTGAGATTGGAATGGAAAAGGCACTAGGACTCAGAAGACCTGATTTGGGGTCCCAGCTCCATAACACGTGGTGCAGGTTAGCGATTCCTAATCTATGCCTCTCACTATCTCATAGAGCGACCCAAATAAGATCCTAGATGTGAATCTTTCTGCAAAACATACACATGCAGACTTGAATTATCATGTGGCTGGAAGCAAGGCCCTCCTGGAGCAGTAAACACATCAGCCAAGGACCTAAGCAAACCACGAAAGATAATAAATTGGACTGAAAGATGACAACAAAAATGAAAGAAAAATCCCTCAAACAAAAAACAACAGGCATGTTACAATCTTCCGTACCCTCTAAAAGCCACTGCCACTGCTGAACCACCCACTGAGGTTATATTATGCCCCATAAAAACCAGCGCAATCATTATCTTCCCACCGCGGGGGGATGCAGCTCCACTCTGTGCTTCAGGCCACAGGCATCTGAGACGGAGGCCATTTCTCCGAGGCAGAGCTGCTAACCTGGTGTACACCTGGGTTGCCACGGGGAACCTGGCAGCCAGCACCTGCCGCAGCAGCTGCAGCCCGAGCTTCCCGGTTGGCAAACACCAAAAAGCATTTTGTGAGATTGGCTGCGGGGCCCAGGGCTAAGAGTGAGACTCCTTCCGGTGCCCCATAGGTGCGGTTGGCGGCTGGGTGGGAATACACTTCTTCCTGCGTCCTCCCATCTGAGAACATGGCTTCTGAGGGGCCCTCATTAAAAGGCGGGTTGCTACCACTGTGCAAGGGGGCAGTGGTCCCCCCCCAGGCCCCTCTGTTTTCTCATCTGTGCAAGCCAGCCCCGGAGGGAGGTGCCACATTCTGCCCAGCAGCCAAGGGGACACTAGCTGTTCTATGGCCTCGCCTTCACTCCTCCGCTGCCAGAGCTGTTGGAAACACGTGTGAACTCTAAAGCCAACCTGGACAGCAAGGAGGGAGGGTGGGCCTGCCTTCCTCCTCCCCACCTGGCTGGCTCAGAAGGTGCTGACTACCACGCCCAGGAGTTGGGGCCTGCTATTGTTAGCTTATAGGGCAGTCAGAGCCAGGCTGTTAGCTAGAAGAAAGAGAGCCTGGGAGTTCTGGGATTTATTTTTGCTCCCCACCTTCATATCTTGAGGTGTGCATAATTGTTCCCATTTCTCTGAAGAGGAAAATGGAGGCTTAGACGCCTCAACTATTTTGCGTGAGGTCAGAGCTAGTAACTAGTTGGACCCAGAAGTAGAAACCTGGTCTGTCAGACTCCAAAGTCTTTTTTCTTCCAACCTCTGCAAGCTGCATATTTTTGCTTTGCTTGTGTTTTGTGTTTTTGAGAGAGGAATAGGATGGGACCTTTGGCATCATTACTTCCCCAAGAACAGATCCTGGGCTGCCCTTCCAGGAAATAACCTCTGAATTTAATCCTGGTATGTGAAAGGGGGGAGACACCAACCTCAGGGTAACCTTTCTGTCAGACCCCTGAAGAACATATTAATACCTGGTCTCTGATGAAGACTACACATCATTTTAAAACCAGGCTCCTGACCCAACCCATCAGGACCCCTGCGAGTTGTCACTGAGACTTTATACCCACATACTCAACACCCAAGACGTGAATGTACAAAAACTTTTGTCCCTTATTGGCAAGAGGGAGTTTGGTTTATGCTGCTCACACCACAAGAAAGAGGGGGGAAATCAAATACTAGCCCCAATACTCAGGGCTATCCTGAGCTCTCTCTGAACCTTCCTCTTGTGTACATAGACTGAGGGCTAAGTGTTCCTCAGGAGTTCATGGAAGGCATCGGGGACAGGCTGAGACTATGCAAAGCCTGGCTTTGGTAGCCAGGTGCTTTGAAGGAGCCCTTGCCAAGCCTCGGGAGGTTCTGGAGGGATGTCTGGAGCACTCCTGCAGGAGGCTTTGGGCAAATACCTGCCTTTTGTGACTTCCGGGATGTGGACTGACAGATCCACTTGGACCCTATGTGGTCCAGCCATGGTTCAGCCAGGTAGCTTCAAAGGTTACCGGGGCATGTTAGGTTCAGGAAACAGTTTGGCCTTAGTAAAGAGACAAAATATAGCCAGTTGACTCAATTTTGAAGACAAAATTCCTCATGTTTGAGTGTTTCTAAGTATCAATATCTCTGGGTAAATACGCAAATAAATCCTAACGATGGTAGGAAAAATGGGAAAAAAAATACAGCTATGAGGTGGGAAAGATTGGATCGGAGAGATCAGGAGATCGTGCCCTGGTGCAAAGGAATTTATGTAGGCCCATCATGGAAGATGGTTGGCAAGAAATGCAGAAATTCATTTGAGGCCTCATTGGCTGTCTCGGGAAGGCTCTCGGGAGCCTATGGAAGTTTTAGAACAAGAGAATAATCATCAAAGTGAGGCTTTAAGCATTACCGGAGATCTTTTGTTTTATGTCGTCAACAAGCCCTCAAAATGTGTCTTGTTTTATAATAAACATGTTTAGACAAAGACAGAACAAGACAAATTAAAAATAACAACACATCTAATATAGTATATTACTGCACAGGATAAATTAAAGAGATAAAAATAACAACTGCATAGTGAATAAGATGCATTGACTGTAATCAGCTGGAACCAGAAACTGAGTCAGAGAGAGATGTTGTGGGGCAGGAATGAGTTGACTGGGGCTGGAATACTAACTGGCCTGGTTGAGTCATGGGGTTTCCCAACTTTGCATTTTATATAGCGAGGAGATTTACAACTGGGGGAAGTGGGCATTATTTGACAGAACTTCTTAAATGACAATCTCCCACCAACCAGCCTTCTGTAGCTCCACCAGAGATCATATATTTGTGGCTCCACGTTGCACTTCTGATTAACCAACAAACTTACTATGTGTCGCACAGCGAACATTGTGCAATAGGGCTATAGGGACATAAGACAATTTCTGCCCTCTAGACCTTACGCTTTAGTTGCTATTGTGGGCTACACTGTAAGGTCCCCAGAAAGATATGTAGAGTTCTAACCCTCAGTACCTCAGATTGTGACCTTATGTGGCGAGAGTCTTAACAGAGGTAATCAGGTTAAAATGAGGCCATAAAGGTGAGCCTTAATTTAATGACTTGTGTTCTTACTAAAAGAAAAATGTTGGACAGAGATGTGGACACAGGGAAAATGCCATGTGAAATGAAGGCAGAGTTAGGGGTGATGCACATTCTAGCCAAAGAATCCCAGAGATGGCCAGCAGAACACCAAAGGCACCAGGAGAAGCATGGAACAGAGGCTCTCTCAAACTCCTAAGAAGGAACCAATCTTGCAGACCTTGATCTTGGACTTTCAGCCTCCAGAACTGTAAGATAATACATTTCTATGGTTTAAGCCCCCCAGCTTGAGGGACTTTGTTACGGCAGCCCTAGTACACTAATATAGTTGCAGAGACTCTGAACAAAGCTGTAAGGAGCAATTAAAGAACAAGTTAGTAGGGACAGATATACATTAAGTAGGGATGCTGTGTAAAGGGGGAAATACACTGATTAAGAAAGTTTTTAAGACTTCACGGAGGAGGGAGGACTCAAAGCAGGCCTTGAATAGCTTTCAAAGCTTATTCCCTGATTTGGTGAGTTTGCAAGTGGTTTTGCACTCTGTCCCCTCCAGCCACTGTCATGGAGCCTGCAGATCTTTCCCTGAGTCTTATTAGTTCATGCCTGCTCTTTACAGAAAGTCCTCAGCTCAGATCCAACGCATACTTTCTGGGTGCGCTTAGAAATTCTTTCCCAATTTTAAGAATCTGTTGATCCTATGATCCTCTGACCATATAACAGGCATTATCCGAGGTCTACTTTCCGGCTGACAGGCTGAATATTCTTCTGCTCAGTCTTCCCATTGTATAAATAACTACTCCATCTCCTTTCACTTACCTCATGGGGAGCCTAAGAATGGCTTGAAAAGCACCTTAATTTGGGGAATTTTTAAGGGTTAACCATCAACATTTTTGTTTTGTTTATTAATTTTTATTTAGTAAATTTCAAGGGAACAAAACATGACTAATTAGTATACTAACATTGTATATTCTTACTATATCTTTTTTCTTGTGTAGTGATGATGGTTGGTGCCTATCTTGTCATGATATTGGTTTCATTCCTTCCCTGAGATGCTGTGGCAAAACCCTTATAGGACTTTGCAGGTCACTGGGCTTTTCCTACTCAGTGGACCTATTTTAAAATAATAATCACAGTCCATGAAATTCCTTTGTCCCACACCAGCTATATTCCTGGGATGTTCCCTGACCATGATGGAGAAGAAGCTTAGCAGGATTGCTCCCAACGTCAATTAATGATGTCTTAAAAATGACATTGGGTGCGAACTGAAAAGAGAAAATCATTCTCTAATCTCAGCAGAAAGGCCAGGGATTGAGCTTTACAGTTCAGAAACTCTGCAGGGTCCAGCAGCAGAGAGAAATAAGCTCTCACCCTTGAGTGAAGCTTGTGATTTCACTGCCTGGGCATGTAAAAAAATCTGTTATGATCCAGGGGCACTGGGCTTGGAGCTGCTGCTCCCTGTACCTACAGGACGGAAGTGTGGTGACACAGTGGTGTGGTGGCCAGCAGGTTAGGTCTCAAGAGACCTGGTCCTGATACTGTTGCTTCTTCATCTAGCTGGAGAATTACCCGAATTCTTGATTTCTGTTTCCTCCCAGGTAAGATAATCAGAAGAGCCTTTTCCTTTCTAATATTCTTTGATTCTATAATGGGTAGCTGGTTACAGAATAGAGAGTGAAAATTGCAAAGACATGGATAGCAGAGATGCTGTGTCTTCTGCACACTGCATGTGAAAGGATGCACCATGCCCAGGTGACAGCGAGGCTCATCCTCACACCAAACATTGGTGCAGGAAAGATGAATTTGGGATGCCAAGGGCAACATCTATTGGGGCATTCCTGTTTTAATGGTATGAACTAAAGAGAACCACAGTAATTGGCCCCTGTACTAAATCTTGCTCAAAGAAGGCAGGCATGTATGTGATATCTTGCCAGGGCTATGTTCACACTTATACCATATGTTGCCTTGATTTCCACCAGGTGAGATTTGTTCTGGTTTTTCCACTTCAGCACTCTTGACATTTAGATCAGATAATTCTTCATGATAGGGAGGAGGGAAGAGCTGTGCCATGTCTCGTAGGCTGTTATAGCAGCATCCCTGGCCTCTACTCACTAGATGCCTGTAGAAACCTCCACTTAGATGTGATAAAAATGTCTCTAGACATTGACAAATGTTTCCTGGGGGGTAAATGATCCCCAGGTGAGCATTACTGCTATAGGGAGATATTATCTTATGGAAGGACTACTCACGCCCAAATCACAGAGCACAATCTTAAGAAATGTCACCCCTCTTGAGTTTTAAAACAGAGCCACTACATGAGATTCCTGAGGTCAAAAGGTATTTGAGTGCCTATGCAACCAAACCTTGTGAAGATTCAAGAAAAGTGACTTTCAGATTATTGCTGTTTTTGCTTTCTCATGATATCACTATTCTTCCAGCATCTAAGGTGGGAAGGGAAGTTTGGTCTTTTGTTGGGCCCACATAAGGATGGTTTGACTGTGGGAATGGAGATAGGCTAGTCACCTTTTCATGATTACAGCAGGAAGCACTTCCTGTGAGGCTGTGCCCAGAGCAGACACTGCCCATGGAGCTGGTTCATGGTGGTGCTGGGTTGAGTAGACTGCAGTCTAATCATGCTCCTTGAATAGGACAAAGGCCACTGAGTAGGCCTGCATTTACCTACATAAATGGGGAGTAATGGAAGGGAGTCATCACAGAAAACAAATTACTCATTCCAAAGATACTGACGTTATTCAACTGTTGCTTGACCATTAAAACCCAACTGCAAGCCAATCAACAAACTCAGCCTCAGGAACCTGTGATAATCACAGACTGGGAACTGATTCACTAGTATTATCTACAGGTGATTTTTGAAAGCATATATATTTTTGGAAGTATATTTTCTATATTCTCAGAAGATGAAGATTTTCCCTGATTGAGAATACTTAAAAGAACATGTACCAAAGTCTCTGGAGACAATTCCAGAAATATTCCAGAGTACTTTAAGCAATGGCAGCTTTGTGGAATATGATGTATCCTCCCGAGACAAGTACGTATTCATTGGGTTTGGTACATATCAGCATATTTCTTAAACGGATTAATCTCATTACTTGATACTAATCTCTCATATTTATTAAGGTAGTCAGCCCTATTCCCCGCCCCCCCAACAACCCAGGTCCTTAAACTGCCAATCCCCAAAGCAGTAGTGAGAAGTTAAGGACTTCACTTGTTCCAGTTTTCAGCCAAGTTTCCACTGTCCTTTCCAGGATCACATTTTCACCTGGCCCCTTAAAACTGGCCCGCCATGTTGAAAAGAACCAATGCATTTCCAAATAAAGGAAAGAAGCTCAATAATATCTCCTCAGGTGCGGGTGTTGCTGAGGTCTGAGAACTTTGGAAGAGGAACCACAGCATGTCAGCAAAAACTGGAGGCTACAGGTGTGAGGGTGAAACCACCCACCGAAGGTAATAACAAGCAGTACTTAAAATTTGGCATTGCCCTTGGAAACATTTATAGGCTTAAAAACATAATTATAAAAGATATAGAGTGTGGAGGGAGAGATAAAAGAAAAGAGAAAATGAATGGGAGAACTGTTCCATCCCTAGCCACCATAAATACCACCAAATTAAAATAAATCCCAAATGAATAGGAAGAGGCAAACACGAAATTCCAGAAAGGACCAGGCCTGTGTTTTAAGAACAAGACCATGTGCTTTGGGAGGAATGCTGTGTGCACAGCCTTGTTTATAAAATGGCAGAGGATTCAAGAATGGAATCTGTTCCTCTTGACCAAAAAAAAAAAAAAAAGAAGAAGAAGAAGAGATTCTCCTGAACCCTTGCCCTTCACCTGTGCCTTGTACACCTTGCCCTGTTCAGATCCAGACCTGAAAGATGGGACTACTAGGGCGAGTGTTTGCAATGTCTTCCATCACTGGTGGAGAGAGAAAGATGTGGAGGGCAAGTGACTTAAACCATGGTGGGGAAGGTTTGTTTTTTCAAAAGGATTTTAATGTGTGAAAGTGAAGCTTTTCAGAGGAAGCTTTTCAGACTTTTCAGATCTGCAGTATTTTTAGACAGGTTATTAGTCGTATTATTTTGGTGGAGGAGCTTTGGATAATGCACATAATATGGAGATACACAGAGGAGCTGCTCCCTCTACTTCTGTGCTACGACATCCCACACTGACTTCCTTCTGTCTCAGGCAAGTGTCCTGAGGATCCCTCAGTCTCAGGATGAGTCAGCTGAGAGTGAAGGTAGCATAGTGGAAAAAGCATGTATTTAGGGACCCTAAGGTCTGTTCCACCCCTCTCTGGTTGTGCCATCTTGGGTATGTTCCCTACCCCTGCTAAGTCTCAGTTTCCCTAATTGCAAAAGGAGAATAGTAATATCTTTACTGCAGTGGTTTTGCAGAGCTCAAAGTAGAACACATCTGTAAAGCAGTGACTCCAGGCTATACTGATCTCCTTCATAGCTCTACCATTTAGTGCAGTGTTGGATTCAGAGGTGTTCAGCAAGTGGAGAATGAGTGATCACATGCATAAATACTAAGGAAGAAACCTATTTGCAAAGTAGTGAGGACCTGGATTATTGCAACTTCCATTTTGTTGGGGTCCCACTTTCAATACCACCTGGCCTCAGTGTTGTCATCAGGCTGTGTCTGTAACTCAGTACTGCTTTTAAGCAGATGAAAATGTAAGGTGTGCACTCTGTGTAATGTAATGTTTCCCGGGGGTCAGTGTGTATATGTGTATGTGCGTATGTTGTGTGCATTTCCACTGGTGTGTTGTGTGCATTGCCAGTGGTGTACTGATCTAGGCACGCAGATTTTTAGCAGCATCTTAGTTACTGTTGAAGGTCTTCGTCATATTCCTTTACAACTTCTCTGCCTTTTTTTTCATTTTTTTCCAATGAGAAAATTGTAAGACCAAAAGCTATGGAATTCTGGGAGGTTTCCTTATCAAGTCTAAAATAGACATGTATTTTTTTTATTTTAAAATTATATTTAGTAAGATTTAGATAGATACATTTTGAACAGATTAGGTGGTGGTGGTGGTGGTGGGGCTTTGCAATGATCCACAGAGCTCTCTAACTGCAGTCTCCCCACCTCCCCCAACATGCCTACCATGCTCTGTCCAGGCAGGAGCATGTTCGGAAACCTCAGGGCAATACGTCAATGTCCAGCAGCATCCTGCTCTGTCCCTGGGCTTTGTTCTCATCCCTGGGCTCTCAGTTTTCCCTTATGATTATGTCTTTGCCTAATGACTTGATTCTACTAGAGCATGCTTTTGTCTGTCTTAGTCCAGATATCTGATTACCTAATAACCAAGACCAGACTCCTGTTTTCTCCTCTACTGGGGATGAATGTTTTGGCTGAGAAGCCCAGCCGAGGCATTTTTATGCCAAACCTGATCCCTCTTACTAAAACACCATCTGAGGCCCTTTGTTGGCCTTCATGCCAGTGAAGAAGTTAGAGTGCAGTGCTACTAGGGGAGGCAGGCGTGCAAACAGATCATTGTCACATAATGTAACATTGGACTACGGATGAGACAATATTGGCAACTATAATCTCTGGTTAAAAAAAGAAAGACTAACAAGCTTTTCGTATTTTGCCTATTCTCTTTCTCTTGGTTAAACATCTTAATTTGACTGCATTTAATTTCACTATGATCAGTCGTGAGCTCTCTTAGACTGTAAACTACTAGTGGCAGGCCATAACTATTATATTATTAGTTTAATTGTCAATTACCCAGTGTTACATGATGCAGGAGTACATCCTTAAAAATACTTGTGTGTGCTGCTGGAGGTTGTGTATACACAGGCAAATTGAATCAATCAGTATGAAATGGATTAACCAAGCCAGCTGATTTTAGCGATGCAGGCCAACTAATAACTATTACTTTCCTTTTCACTGTGAAGCATTAGTAAGAAGGGTTGCCATGAGTTATCTCTGAGGTTGTTCTAACTTTCCATCCTATTATGTCTATGTAGACAAAACACCAACTTTATAATCCATTAATAACAAATAAAATAATGCCAGTGATAAGGACATGCACTGTACAAATCCCAGAGATTTTTTCAGGTATCATTTAGTAGATGATGCTAAAGACTGCAGACTTTTCACCTACCCACTCACTCACACTGCACAATATATAAAATACTGAAAGCAATACAAGAATGATTAAAATTATATTTTTCTACTTTCAAAGTGTTGTTCTTATGCTGAGTTCTGGATGTTCTTTTCAAACGTTGAATTATCAACACAACAGAACTTATTGGAAACTTTTTGTTCTCTGCCTGGGTCACCCATTGTAGGGTTGCAAAGGAATATGACATGTGAGTTTGAATAACTAATAATCTGATTAGGGGGATCAGACTATTACCCCTCAGAATATCATCAGACAACTCAGAACCATGCATAAGTGAGTCTCATAGTGACAATCAGAGCTGTAGAAGTAAAAACAAACAAACAAAAAAAGCACAAAGAGTAGGAGCTTCTTTACAGAGAAATGAGGCCCTACTTGAGGTCAGAAGGATGTTCAGGATTGTTAACTGTTTGTTACGTAAGAACCAGAAGATTCTACCTCCAAATATATAAGGTCAACATCACCAGCTTAAAACATCATTAGCTCTGATTCAGCTGGGTGTCTGGAAAGGTCTGGCCATGTCTTTTTTGTCATCAAGCCATCAAGCTTGACAGGTCAAAATGGCAGAGTATCAAGTACTTTCTGTTAGGGTGACTTTAGAACTACTTCTCATAAAACAGCAGTGATTAATATTCTTTATTGAGTTCTCATACTGGAGGTGGGTACACCATAAACCAACATCCCTGTGGATTTACTTCCCTGTCTCCAACATTCCCCATCACCATCCCGAGTGCTTAACTTTAGATTGCTCCACAGCACAGAGAGGAGGGCAAAAGACACATTGATGGGTGAGTCTATTTGTACGGCATCTTCCAATTGCAGCCTAGAGCGCTATCTACAGATCTAGCTGTATATGGAAAGGGAACGACAGTCGTTGAGATCAGCGCTGGAAACTGTGAATACAGTCAATATGTCTACTGAATGGTACATATGTTTGACTAGAAACAGACACATGGGTTTATGTGTATACAATTTCATTCTGTGCAGGGCAAGTGAATTCTCTGGGGTCTTTAAGGCTCACCAATCAACCTTGAAGAGAAAAGCTCTATCTATAACTGGCCCAAGGTAGGGAAGAGGTTGCCACAGAGTCAAGTGTGGGGTGAGTTCCTGGAGTAAGGAGACTCCCCTGTAGCCTGGGCTACCACCCCACTTAGGTATTTTCCATACCCAACTGGGATGGCTTGAAATGCCCCAGTCAAGGGGCAGGTTGGCCTTGGATTCCCCTCCTCTCTGCCTGGCACGTGGTTGCATCACCACACAGACGTTCTCACCACCGTGCCCACCAACTACTGGACTGGCTTCGGAAAAGCCCCAAAGAACTGTAATGATCCCAATCTCACTTCCCTTTAACTAGAACAGGGGCTGCTAAACGGCTTCTTGCTGCCTTTTGCGTGTGGTGCTAATTAACATGATCCAAGTTACAATATGTGCTAAAGATTCCAGTTTTGTTACTTATTTAATGAGCTTTGTGGGATTTGAACATGAGGCTCAAAGTAGCAGGGGAAACCTCATAATTAGTTTCAATTACAAGAAGTTCCTACGCATTAAGACTATTTGATGAACTGCAGAGGGAAGGAACTACCGACCAGATACAAATCACTAATTTTGTTTCGTTTATTATTATACTTATTTTCTTCCTAATTAGTGCTGATTGGCTTATGATCCTAATTAATGCAAAGGAATTTGGAATGGTATACAATGGTATGGCTTAGAAGATGCCAGCATGTACAACTGCTAAATTATTGCTAATTGTTATTTACATGAGGCCTGGAAGACTAAGTACGCAATGCCTAATTAGCATTAAAGACATGGTATCCATTTCCAATTTACACTAAACCAATGGAGATCAAATCATTAGTTTAAAAAACTCGACCTTTAGATCCCAAGAATTGCACCATTGTATAGTGACCTTCACCTAAGGGGAAGTTGTTTTCTCTTGTCTTCAGTTGCATCTTGCCCAAGCTTGGCTAGAACTTTGCAAAAAAGTTACTCAGGCATACTCAGCATCACATTGGCAACAGGCTGCAATATTTAAGGATTAGAGCTTGGAGCCAATTGGCAAATAGGCCAAACAGGAGGCCTCAGTTTTTTCCAACACTGAAAGGTGTGTGTGCTTATTGGAGAGTGGGGTTCTGAGATGGAGGTTTCTGGGAAAGCCTAAGCCCTCCCCTGACATCATGGTGCCTGTGGATGAAATTCACAGAGTATGAAGGACGCCTGTTGTGAAGGGCTGGAGGCTCAGCCAGTACCGCAGACACGGATGCTGTTAGCCTGATGGGGACTGCAGTGATGGAGAGAACAAAGAGATGGTCTTGGACCTGAGAAGGCTACACTCCACCTCCCTCAAGGGAGCTGCTCATCCCTGATTACACCACTTTTGTTATGGCAAATGTTGCCTCTCATTCTAATCTAATCTCCTCCAGTCAATGAGGCGGCTCAGAGGAAACGCTCCGCCATACTCCTCTTCCTCTCACTGCTTCTGCACAGGAGTGGCTGTCATTTTGCCTTTTTCTTCCTTCTCCTTTTCTTCCATCAGCCCCTTATCTTTTCCCTTTTTTCCCCCTCTTGTCTTCTCCTTTGCTTCTGCCTTAACCCAACTCTCTGTGGAATGGAAAGGAAGAGTATTGCAGTAGGTGCCAGAAGACCTGCCTGGCTTGATGCTACAAGAGTCATGCCACCTCTGAAGATTTGAGGTTCTCTGTTTCATAAAGCAGAAATGCTAAAATCTGCTGCTCTATCCCTTCCTTACAGCAGGGCATGGAAGCTCTGATGGGATGACGTAAGGGAAATCATGAAGTTGGATATAAACGAGAAGGATTCTTAGAGCTACTTCAGTTTTATCTTCCATGGGTAGAGTTATTCAGTGCCCGATAGAGTTAAAATCCCGTCCATGGAAACTTCACCCTCTCACTGCCTTGCTGATATGGGGACAATGAGCCACCTCTTGGAGGTGACTCTGTAGAGCTGAATGGAGCCAAGGAGAGAAGCTGGCTTCCACCTAGACCCCTGTTCTGTAACTCTTTGAGAAATCCTTTTGAGAAGACTTTTGATGTTCCCAGGCAAATGTTGTTCCTGGCCATCAGGCTTTATTTAAACATGCCATTCTCTGCAGCCTCATAAGTATTTTTTATACACATATGTATTATTTTTTTTTGAGAGAGAAAAACAAGAACAGTAGCTACTTGATGTTTAATAAAACTGTGTGAGATAACTTTTTGTTCTTTATAAGTTACCTAGTCTGTGGTATTCTGTTATAGCTGCACAAATGGATGAAGACAGCAAGGTTAAATTATGTATGTATGTTGTGTGTATATATGTATGCATATGTACATTTAACATGTGTTCTTCATATGTTCATATAAAATTGTCAATAACATGGCCAGCTATCTACTACCACACAGTTGAAGGCACATAATATTGCCAATACCTTTGACACACCCATGTATGTTGCTCCCAACCCCACCAGGTGCCTGTAGGTAAACTTGAGTCTCCTTTCTTCCTAGTGGAGATACATTCATTCCTACAGCAGGGTAAAAGGCTTGGGAGTAGATTTAAGGGTTAGTATTTAGCTCTAATCATCCTCTTGGCTGGATAGCCTTGTGCAATGTACAACCATACATGGAAACCCTGCCCAAACTCCTTCCTCTGCAGTTTTATCCTAACTATATGGAAATATGCTGTTTATTTTTAATATTTTTGAACTTTATAGAAATTGAATCACATGCTTCTCTTGGTCAACATCCTATTCCTAAGATTCATCCAGGCTGATATGTGTAGATGTGGTTCATTTATTTTCTTGGCTAATCATCTTCCTTTGTAGACTATTCCACCACCTGTCTATCCATTTTAATGACGATGGACACCCAAATTGTGTCCAGTGTTTAGTTATTACAAAAAAAATTTCCCTATGAGCACTCTGATATCTGTCTTTTATGTAAGTGGACAAGAGTTTCACTTCAAGAGTACATGCCTAGGGATGAAACTGTTGGGTAAGATGCGGAGATCTTACATCTTTAATATTATAACATAATGCCAAATTGTTTTCCAAATGTTTGTGCCAACTGGTATTCCCACTAGCAGGATATAAATAATTATCATTGCTCCCTGACTTCCCCAATCCTTGGTCTTATTAGATTTTGATTTTTGCCAATCTGATGGTTGTGGCTTTAATTTGCATTTTCCTGACGCAAATGAGGTTGAACATTTTTTGTGTGTCTTCTCTTGTGAAAGTCCTTATTGTGTCTTTTATCCAGTTTGGTTTTTATTTTTAATCATGTTGTCTTTTTAAAATTAAATCATGAGTTTTTTAAATATTCTAATTTTAGTTGAATTTGAATCTTTGTTGATTTCCATGTATCAGCAATAAATACAAATACCCATCAACAAGGGTTTTCTGTATTTATTCAAAACTAGTCTTACTATATGTTTATTACTTTTGAAAACATGTTTATATATTCCTTCTGGATTTCACTGTTATTGTATCATAAGCAAATAACAGTTTTATTTTTACTTTCCCAAACCTTATACCTTTTATTTCTTTTACTTTCCTTATCTTACTGGTTGGAACCTGTGATGCAACTTTGAATAGACATGAAGACACTGGGCATCCTTGCCTTGTTCCTGATATTAAAGGAAAGGCTTTTCATGTTCCACTGTTAAGTATGATGCCCACTGCAGGGTTTTTCCTTGATATCTCTTATCAGGGTAAGGAAGTTTATTTCTATTCTTAGTTTGCTGAGAGCTTTTATCACAAATGAATGATGACGTTTAACAAACTTCCGCATCAATTGAGATAATCATTTGTCTTTTCCCCTTTGTTCTGTTAATATGGGGTATTATATTGACATGTTTTCTAATGTTAGATCAAAGTTGTATTCCTGAGTTAAATCAAACTTATCTTTTAAATATATTTCTAGATTTGGTTTGTTAGCATTTTGTTTGGGATTTTTATATCTATGTTTATGGGTGAAATTGGCTTGTTACTGTTATTTTTTTTTAACTGTGTTTGATAGTGATCAATGCTGCATCTCAGGAAGACTTTCCTCTTCTATGCTTGGGTAGAGTCTGTGTACAAATGGAATTCCTGGAAGAACTAGCTGTCAAATCTTTGGACCAGGTTTTTTTGAGAAGATTTTAAGCTATTGATTCAACTTATTGAATAATTAAAGGAAAATGTGTGTTTTCTATTTCTTCTTGAATTGATTTTTCTAAGTTGTATTCTTTTCCAAAGCTGTGTCTGTTTTATCTAAGAGTTCAAATATATCGACATACTGTTGTTCATAATATATAGTCTTTTCATCTCAACTACATTTGCAGTTGTATACCCTACATACATTATTTATTTCTTCTTCTCTTTATTATTTTTCTTTGCCTTCTATCTTTCCTTTTTCCTTCAGTTATCCTTGCTATAAATTTTTATCCATCTTTTAAAAAGTTATTTTGGTTTTATTGATCCTCTCTGTTGTATCTGTTTCATATTTTATTGATTTCTGCTTTTATCTTTATAATTTCCCTTCTTCAATTTTCTTTGGGTGTATTCATTTAGAAAAATAATTTCCAAATTCTTAAGTTGTGTGGTAAGCCTTTCTTGTTTTAGCCTTTCTTATTTTCTAATATAAATCTTTAAACTTATAAGTTTCTTTCCAAAAACCCAATCTAGCTGCATCCTATAAGTTCTGCTATGCAGTATTTTCACTATTATGTAATTCTAAATTTTTTGACCCATGAGTTAATTGAAGTGTTTTCTAATTTCCAATGATTTGAAGTTTTTAATGTTATCTTTTTGATATCGAATTTAATCTAATTGCCTTTTGTTAGAGACTATGATCTCCATGATATTGAGTCTTTGAAATATGTTCCATGTGCTCTACAGCCTGGGACATCATCAATTTTCATTACTTCTCCATGTGTGCTTTGTTGTATTTTCTATTAGTTGGATGTGGCATTTATGCATGTTTATTAAAATTAGATTTGCAAATTTTTTCTCTCCAATTTCCCACATTCTTACTCATCTGTTTTTTGTTTGCTTCATCTATTATTAAAAAAGATTGGTTGAAATGTTACACTCTGAGAAATTTTTTTTTCCAATATATCTTGTTTGGAATTTCCTTTTTTTTTTTTTTCGGTTTTAATACTAGTCAGAATTCTTTTTTAAATTTTTAATTTTTTATTTCAGAATATTATGGGGGTACAAATGCTTTGTTTAAATATATTGCCTTTGCACTGCCCAAGTTGGAGCTACAAGCGTGCCCAACCCCAGACATTGTGCACCATACCCATTAGGTGTGTATTTACCCATCCCCTCCTCCCCCTTCCCACCTGCCCGATGCCCTGTGAATGTTACTTCCACGTGTGCACATAAGTGTTGATCAATTAGTACCAATTTAAGGGTGAGTACAGTGGTTCTTGTTTTTCCATTCTTGTGATACTTCACTTAGAAGAATGGGCTCCAGTTCCATCCAGGATAGTACAAGAGGTATTAGTTCATCGTTTTTTTGTGTTTTTTTTTTTTTCTAATGGTTGAGTAGTACTCCATATACCACATTTTATTAATCCATGTATTGATGGACACTTGGGTTGTTTCCACATATTTGCAATTGAGAATTATGCTGCTCTGAACATCTGAGTGCAGATGTCGTTTTTATAGAATGTCTTTTTTCCTTTGGGTAAATACCACAGTAGTGGAATTTCTTGAGTTCTCTGATGGATGCTTTTCATCAATCCTGGAAATTTTTAAAGCTGATATATTCAAATATTGTTTTCACCCAATTCCTTTTACTATCTCTTTTCTGGACCTTCAATAAAATATGTGAAAAACCTACTTTTTATCCTATGGTTCTCTTAACCTTTGCTTATTATTTCTACTGTTTTCTGTATACATTATAAACAATTTCTTTGGACCTATTTTCCACTTCAATGATTTTCTCTTTAATTGTGCTTAATTCACTATGTCATCCATCACTGTGTTTCTAATTTAAATTGTATTTTTCATTGTTTGAAGTTCTATTTCAAGTCTACCTTGCCATATTTCCTAATCTATTGTACTTATTCCTCTTTTGATGCCTCCTTTATTTTTTAAAAATAAATTAAGCTTACTTAGTTTGTAGTTGAGGGGGCTTCATATTTTTTGCAGACATAGTGGGTCTAATTTTACTCTTTGTTGTTTCTCCTGACTCTTATAAAAACTTGCTCCCTCATGCATTTTACATTATGATATTTTTGGCATTTCATTTGTGAGAATTCTTTAAGTCATGGTTACTAAGTGCATTTTCTCAGAGATAATAAGCACTCACATCTGTTAGGTGTCTAGGGGTTCCACCAACCCAGTAGAATATTAAACTAAAACTTTGGCTTGGTCATTTTTAGTTCACATAGGAAGTGTCTGTTTTGACACCCTCCCCCCATTTTTGTGAGAACTGTTTTGGGATTCAGATTTCTCAGAGGTGACTAGTCCCTACAACAAAAGCAGAGACAGGTAAGATTCCTTTCTCTCTTTGTGGGGTGAGTGATATTCTCTTTTACTCTTTTGCTTAGGGCTTTGTTTTATGAAATCTAGTCTTTCTGAAGGGATTTTGGATCATCTGTCCCACATTGCATGGATATTACATTTATCTTCTCTTCCCTCTGGGCAGCCAAATAAACCAAAGGGTCTCAATACCTAGAGATAGGCAGATGCCCCCAGAAAAGCCATCAACTTTAAGACTACCTACCTCTTAGATTTAGTGCTTTCTGATCAATTTTCGCTTCTAAGAACCCCCAGCCTCCACTCCTCCCCTGGATATGCCTTTAAACAGATCTCTTACACTTCATTCAGCTTTTAAATGTTTTATATCAGAAGGGTTTTAAAGTATATCTTGCCTGCTAGATCTTGAAAATAGAAATCTTTTATGTGATTTTAATCCAAATGTCGATACAAAGTGACCCACTGCCTTCTTTCCTTCTCTGTTATCATCACTAATTTTTTTCTTAGCCTTATTCAGGCAATCTGAAATTCAGTTAATTAACTAAAGATGCCCCAGCTATTGAAAAGTCATTTTTAACTTGCTTTTATAAATATATCCTATGATGTGAATTTTAAGCCATTTTTCTTTCTAAATCCTAGGCCAAAAGTTCTGAACATGATGTTCCTTTCCCCTCCTTTCCAAATCATATGAACGTGTATACAATTCTATTTTTTCTACAAAAGAGTGAATAATATTCAGAAAATTCTAACAGAAGTATGTAACCTTAAAAAAAAAAGGTTAAGAATTGCTTATCTTAGAGGAATATCAACAATTAAAAAGGTTCACATTTATAGGAGAATTCTGGAAACTATGTCTGGGAAAAGGGAATGAAAAATATCCCATGAGAAACAGTATATATAGCTGCATCTATATATGCTTGTCTAACTATAGATTGATCTGCCTGCTTACATATAATCAAACACACATGGCTATACTCTCACACATACACATGCTACTCCTGCTACAAAACAATAGTAAATGGGGTTGGGACTGGGATTATCAATAATAAAATTGTTTTAATTATGTATATTTTTCTACTGCAAGCTTAAAGATAATATACTGCTTGATCTTCACTGAAAGAACCAAACCAGTCCTTGCTGAGAAAACTCTGACAGCACTCCTATTTAAAATGGGTAATTCTAAACTAACATTACCCATCTTGACCCCCTGCCAGACTTGGCTCCAAGGGATTTGGCTGTTTCCATAAATCACGTCTTCCTTCCAAAGACAAAGACATCTCAGATATTCAGAAGAATGTGGCAGAGCTTGAAAGAATTTCCAAGAGAACTATGAAACATCTTGAGCACAGGCAGCTGCCCCTGAATCTGTGCTGTCCAGTCATTGCTCTTGCTGGACAGGCAACAATCCTAATTCCGGGGCTTCGGTGCTACTGACCTTGTGAGTCTCACTGTTTTATCCCACCTTATTATTCCTGTCTATCTTAAATATGTGAAACTAGAGGGTGGTCAACAAAGTAACGCTGAAAGCTGTCCTGGTAAAGGAGCTTTGAACACAGTCCTGCATCCTGTAATGAGGTTTCGGTCAACAACGGACTGCATGTATAGTGCTGGTCCCATAAGATTACAACGGAGCTGGAAAATTCCTACAGCCTGGTGATGCCATAGCTGTTGTAACATCTATCACAATGCATTGCTCACATGTTTGTGGTGATGCTGGTGTAAACAAACCTACTGCACTGCCAGTTCTATAAAAGTCTAGCACATATAATTATGTACAGTACATAACACTTGATAATAGTAATAAATGACTATGTTGCTGGTTTAATATATACTATACTTTCTATTATTTTAGAGTGTACTTCTTATTATAAAAAAAGCTAACTGTAAAACAGCCTCAGGCAGGTCCTTCAGGAAGAAGGACCACAAGAAGGCATTGTTATCAGAAGAGATGACATCAACTTGCATGTTATTGCCCCTGAAGATCTTCCAGTGGGACGAGATGTGGAGGTGACAGACAACGATGTTGGTGATCCTGATCCTGTGTAGGCCTAGGCTAATGTGTGTGTTTGTGTCTTAGCTTCCAAAAAAGTTTAAAAAGTAAAATATAAAACTAAAAGCTTTCAAAAACAGAAAAAAAACCTATAGGATAAAGATATATAGAAAGAATATTTTTATGCAACTTTGTAACATGTTTGTGTTTTAAGATAAGTGTTATTAGAAAAGAGCCAAAGTTAAAAAAAATTAAAAAACTTATAAAGTTAAAAAGTTACAGTAAGCAAAGGTTAATTTATTATCAAAGAAAGCTTTTAGTAAGTTTAGTGTAGCCTAATTATACAGAGCTTATAAAGTTTACAGTAGAGTACAGTAATGTCCTAGGCCTTCACATTCACTCACTACTAACTCACTGACTCTCCCAAAGCAACTTCCAGTCCTGCAAGCTCCATTCATGGTAAGTGCTCTATACAGGTTTACCATTTTTTATCCTTTATAGTGTATTTTCACTGCACCTTGTCTATAGTTAGATACGTTTAGATACACAAATACTTAACCACTGTGTTACAATTGCCTATAGTATCCAGTATAGTAACATGCTGTGTAGGGTTGTAGCCTAGGAGAATAGGCTGTACCATAAAGCTTAGGTGTGTAGTAGACTATACCATCTAGGTTTATGCAAGTGTACTATATCATGTTCACACAACAATGAAATCGCTTAACGACACATTTCTCAGAATGTATCCCAGTGGTTAAGCAATGTGTGACTGTAAGTTAAAGAATGAATGCATCTCCAGGACAAGGTGACACGTGACTGACATCTTGAGGGGCAACACCACCGGGGTGAGAGGTTTGGTTATGCACACCAGAAGCAGCAGTATCATTTTATAGTTGTTCCTCATCCACTCTCTGGCATAATGTATATATTTTTTCCCACTTTAAAACTAAAAAGTCTATAAACTGGCTGTTCTTTTCCTCTGGGAACAAGACTCTAATGGAGTATTGTATACTCTGGTTCTCTGCTCCAAATATTGTTTATAAAACAGAAAGTCTTATGTTAGCTTCCCCTGCAGGAGCTCTGTGGCCTTCACTGCACATCTGTGAGGCAATCGTGGTACTCACGACGATGTAGCTGGCCAAAGGTTGAATGCTGAAAATGAACAATGGAGAATTCATAGCCCTAAAAGCTGATTACAAGTAATCCTGCAGATACTAAATGGTGGATTATGGAGTGATTACTGACAAATTGATAGACTGGCACGTAGACACTGTAAAAACTGAACAGTTGTAATGTAGATTTAAGTTAAGACCATTTAGGAGAAGAAAAAGAATCATCACATAAGTAACTGTGGCCTTGCATGAGATTCAAATAAAATAAACAAGACTGTGCTCCTTGAATGATTCCATAGCTTAAAATAGTTCAACATTAATAAGTTCGTTAAGCCTAAGCTAGAATTATTATTACTACTGCTATATTATCACATGGAGAGTTGTCCGGATCACTTAAGAGAGAGAGAGACAGAGAGGAATAGCACAGCTCTAGAGAAGTAAAATCTGGACGAAGTGAGACTCTGACGCAACCACACGTTATCCGAACATGGGAAGACTAGTACCTGCTGCTTAGCTCAGAGGCATGGTGTATTCTCTACAAATTAAGCATGTAAACTTTAAATCAATGTAGGGTATACTAGTGATAATAATGATAATAATTAGTAATGTAATAACCAACATGTACCCCCATGTGTCAGACACTATGAGAACAAAATGCTTTTAGATGTAGGACCTCATTTAATCCACACATCACACCCTGATGATGTATAATGATGATGAAAACACCATCTTATTGTATGGCATTCTGTAGCTATAGCACATATGGTATTTTGATTCTGCACCTTTTATAAGACAGCCAGGGTAGGAACAGTGATCTTTTGACAAATGACAAAACTGAAATTGGGAAAAGATGGGTCACTTGTTCAATGACAGATAGCAAATGAGTATGTAATCCCCAAGTTCTTCCCAAAGTTTCATACCTACACAGACCAATGGAAAGGAATGACAAGGGAGTGTCTTTAATCAGGAGCATGGCTAATGGTTCTCACCAAGCCCAGAAGCCACTCAACTGGCATGGGCTGATTACCATTTCTGGTGTTAACTGTCAGGAGGAACAGGGGCTGCTGCTACAGCATGAGGGATTGAGAATTAGACTTGAAAATGTGCTCCGACAAGAAGGGTGAAGGTACAGTGGTGAGAAGCTCTATGACCTTGAAAAGCTACCTCCCCTCTCTTTGCTTCATTTCCCTGATCTGCATAATGGGGCAATAGTTATTCTTAGTTCTTAGAGCTGACCAGTGGAAAAATAAAATTATGCATATAAAACACTTAGGATAACACCTAATACTTCTAAGCCTCAAAATTAATAATTATTAAACCTGAATATAACAGAAAAAAGTGTCTGAAGAAGGCTATGCCTACCTTTTTTCCCTAATCACCTTTTAATATGCACAAAACCTTCTGCTTAAACAAATACACTTAACTCTATGATTCTATAAACTGAAATGGTTCCCTTCACGTTCTCCCTCCCCTCATTTTTCAGTGTTCGTAATCATGATTTGTTCAATAGGTCTGGCTCCTCCCCAATAAGTTCCCGAAAGATTTGGGGGTCTGAAGGCTGAGTGTCCACAGGAAATACAAGATGGGGCTTTTGGGGGGCCTGGAGCATACTGCAATTACAATTATGGTCATAGCTGAAGTCAAGCCATCCCGTGACCTTGGGCAAGTCCCTTAATTGTTCCAGATGGGTCACCATATATAAATTCAGATACAGAAACATAAGATGCCCTTAGCAGAGGAAACTCATAGTAGAATCCATGACTTCACCCTAAAGCTTGGAGTGACCCCAAGACACCATACTCACTTCCATGCCTTTAAAAGTAGAGCTCAAAATGGTTTTCAAAATTATCCTTCATAAGACAGCAGAGATTATCACATCCACAGAGAACAGGAATAAAATAAGAGGAAGCTTCAAATGTTCTGCTGTAGAGGAAGTATACAAATCAAAGAGCTCTCAGTCTCTATAATTATCTACCTTGATGACTATTTAGCTGATGGCTCACCAAATTTGTTACTTTACTGGTGTGGATAAAATAAAAAAGCTACACTCTTACATGGTTGAATATGCTTTTCAACGACTCATGGCAAGGAGAAAAAAAGCAAGTCACACCAAAGCTATGAATGAAAAAAAAAAAAAAAACGACTTTAGGCAGGGAACACCCTAAATGATATAATAATCACAAAATCATCCAAATTAGATGTGGAAGGATGGAGCTAAAGCTCCAGCCCCCTGAGGCAACTGCTCCAGGAAGCCAAGGTGTGCAGATCTTCCAGCCAGCGTCCCCTGCCTCCCCAGCCCGGCTCCCTGCCATATGTTTGCTTCTTAGGCTTTTTGCTTTTATGCATTTCAATGATGCTACCATTTTCCTCACCCAATTTGTATATTTTACACCTGTATAGAAGAAGGTTATTGGAAGTGTCATTTATTCCAGAGCTGTGAAACCACAAATGGCGATTCACTCTACAGCAACTTCAGTTTGCAAGATCAAACGACTGAAGGGCTTTTACTACCTTCAGCTCCACCCCACCTTCCCCAAACTTCTGCTTTATGAGGAGCTTTTTTATGCTTCCTACAATAAGCTCGCTCTGAATATAAATGCACATTTCCGATGTACATGGCACTTTCGAACAGCGTGAATAGAAAATCTTGGAAAGATGCTACAGTGAAGCAACTGCAAACGTAATACCCTGTTGTTTTTATTGCTAATTAGAAACAAAACACAAGTTCGACCTTATTGCAGGCTAATCAGCTATTAAAACTAAGTGCTTCTTAAAAAAAAAATCAAATCTGGTTGCCTTCTTTAGACATATGAAAAGAAAAAAAAGCAACCCAAAGGGGGCATGTGCTTTAAAGTCCTTTCCTCATTCTTCTCCGTGCTGTTACAGATTCACTGGGTGGTTCTAAAGTAAAATGTAAACGTGGGCAAGGCAGCTGGTGGTCTCAGGGCAAAGATGTGGCTGCCATAATAACCCCTGGATGCTCTTCTCTTGGAAAGTCCTGTTATTGTCAGAAAGATGAATTCTAAAACAACTCTATATTGTGCAATCTGCAGATTTTATTGACAAAGGTGTCAAGTCTAGCAGAACTGAAAGTTGTTTCCCTTGTCATGAAATAAATAAGCAGGTTTGCTCGAGCTCCCAGCTTTATTCAATTTGCTTAGATACAAGGTGACTGTAGGCATTGATTCCACGTAAGACCGGATATAGATTTTTTAAGGGAAGTACATGTGCGGGGAGTTAGAGTCACCTCTGAAGCAGACTGGCTTTGTGGCACAGCTCATGGATTTAAGGAGAGAGAGAGAAGCTGCTGGGACCTGAGGGAGTATGGTGAGACCGGGGACAAGTGGGCAGGCCACAGTTTTCAGTGCTCTGCCTCGTGGCTTCACAGGATGTTACAGTGGAAATTGAGAGCCTCATAGGGTTCTGGATGCAGAACTATGCTTTTCAACTTGTGAGAGCATTAGTTTTTAACTGATTGCTGTTCTCCTGCCTCAAAAGTTCTGATTCAGTGGTCTGGGATGAAGCCTGGGAATTTGCATTTCAGACAAGTTCCCATGTGAGACAGATGCTATTAGTCTGGGGACCACATTTTGAGAACCACTGGTCTAGTACAAGTGTCTCATTTTATAGATGCACAGGCCATACCCACCCAGCCTGTCGGGAAAGAGTTTGGCCTGGAAAACCCATGTTCCCTGCTTTCATATCCAGGGTGCTTACTGTTTCCCTGCAACCACGCGTTGCAGCCTTTGCCTTGCTGCACATGAACATCACCTTGACCTAGAGACGGGGAAGCTGTTTCTAAAGTTGGCAGCGGAGGTGGGCGCTTGTCTTCCTGCTGGAGGTCTGCACCTTTTATGACTTCAGTCAAGGTGAGCAGCCTCCACTATTGAGAAAAAGGAAAAGGCTTTTGAAGATTCCTCTCTCTACTCCTGCTTGCCAGAGAAGTGAGAGGCAGAGGAGGCTGAGGCTGCTCAGAAATGAACTTGCTTGTTTTATACAGTAATGAGTTTCTAGAGACCACACTTGTATTTATTTATTTATTTTTTTTAAGCAGAGGAATGTGGCAGAAGGAATGTGCAAATCAGAGAAGCTATTTGGGGCTGGATGACCTCTGAGGTCCCTTCTAACTATGATCTATGAAATTGGCTCTTTTAATACATATTGCAGTAAAATTTCCTCATTTCAAACCCTACTAAAACATAGTTTGTGATGAGATGCAAGCTGTAATCGAATAATGCTGTGCCCTGAAAACAGTTTACTGTGCAAACTACCTATTTCCTGAGTCTTATTTCAGCAATCAATTTATAAAATACATGTCCTGACACTACTATCAAAATATTCCCATCTCACTCAATCACTCTACATGCGCTTAATCTGCTTCATTGTCAGCATTTATCAGTATCTGAGATCGTATTACAGACTCATGGCCTTGCGTATTGTCTGGTCCCACCGAAACAAGAATGGAGAACAAAATGTCACCTCTCTTGGTCTCTGTTCCAACCATGACACTAAGACAAAGCTGGGCTACACAACAGCACTGGGTCAACATTTACTGAGTTGATGAATTCTGAAATTTCCATACCTCCAAATCCACATCCACAGAGGTGTCCCAAAACATGAACTTAGTAATTAAGAAGGAACTTTTGTATTTTTAAACCTATTAAATGAGGGACATGAGTGGAGAATCAAGACAGTCATGTATTTCCACTCTGCCAGCCAATATATATTCAGCCAATGGTGTTAAGAAAAAATAAGTTATGTTCAATTGCATAGGATGAGTTTTCTTGAGCCTTGATCATGTTTTGTTTCTTTTAGAGCCTCTATATGTAAGAGTCATTTGTGATTTTTACATCAGTGTGGACAAGTTGCTTGCACTTACATCTGGAACACCATTGCAAATTCTTACAGCAAAACCATCACTAGCTTGATCAAGAGTTCAACATTTCAGACTTATTCAACTTGCAAAAAATATCACCCTGCTATCTTTAGTAGACTAATATATCTTTGAGATCATCTCCATGAACCAAACTTTTAAAAATTATTTTCAAAATTATGGAAGATAATGCCATTCAGAAATTTTCACTGGCTGCCATTTTGTTTTAAGATCACGGGCTGCACCTGAAACTGAGCCACACTTTGTATGGATGTGGCCAGTCGTACCCTGAATTTTATTAAAGTAAGGCAAATCCTTTGAGGTTGTCTTAGAAAAAAGGGCCAGGCACACAAGAAGGGCTTAGAGGCAAAGTTAAAAACAGACAGCTTCAAGAAAAACAGTTTCCAGCACAGAAACATGGAACACACTGGGGTTGACCTCTCAGATTGCAATGGGAAGGAAATGCAGATTCGTATATCAGGTTTGTAATGAGCAGAATGTCCATGAAACTCCTTTCATGGAGTTGTCCTGGTAGCATTCACCAGATGGGAGTCTAGCCCTAACCTGTGCTCAACTTCCAGCAGGGAGGAGAGAGGAGAAGCCTCCCTGGGGCCTCAGAGGTAAAAGGCATCAACTCTGAAGTTAGGATGGATTTGGGTTGCAATTCTGGTTCAGCCCCTTATTAGATACATGATCTTGGATAAATTATTCACTTCTCCAGGCTCAAATCCATCTTACAATTGGGATGTGTCTACAGAATCTCCAAGACATACGGGATAATTAAGGATATTTTATACAAAATGTCAAATGGCATCACATCCTGTAGCCTTCAAACCATGTCAAGTAAGCAGGCCACGGTGGCTTATGCCTGTAATCCCAGCACATTGGGAGGCTGAGGCAGGAGGATCGCTTGAGGCCAGGAGTTCCAGGTTAACAGTGAGCTATGATTATACCAATGCACTCCAGCCTGGGCAGAAGAGCTAGGCACTGTCTCTAAAAAATAAAGACAAAAATAAAAATAAAAAAATAAACAATGCAATGAGGAGACTGAATAGGGCTTGGGAAACATACATCTGTGTCCATCTATAAAGACTCACTATGCTTGGTGTTGCCCACTTTACTAAGAAGCAGCATACTTTCTATTTTGATATTAAATAACAGCCCTTCTTTGAAATTTTATCTCATCTATTAAATCTGTTAAATGGGGCTACTCACATTTAGCCCTGCCCACCTTAGGGGTGGGGTGGGTTGCGAGGATCACAGGAGATAAGGCAGGCGAAAGATGCTCTGAGCAGTGTAAATAAATGCTGGTGGTGTTATGCTGTTAGGATTTCATTCCTGATGCTCACCCATTTGAGCTTCAGTTTCACTGGGCTTTGTGATTAATACCATTACAAGATGTCATATAAAATTTCAGGATTTCCCCTGCACAGGCGGACAACTTATCCCCAAGCCCGGCTTGCGGCTTCTCTCCTTGCTCACTCTGCAGTGGGAACAGAAAAGGAACCGGCTTGCAGTAAATGTGGTGGGAGGCCTCTTGGAAAATGGGGCTTCTGTTGGTGAATTCTGTATTGACATTCTTAAAATATGAGCCTGTCTCAGTGTTTTATGTCATCAATTGTGACTGTCAGTTTCCTTTGCAAGCTGAGGAATAATGGAGCTATGTTTTTTCCTTGCTTTTCCTAAACTAATATTGACTCCTGGGCCAGGTGCAGGTGCAGCTCTGGCTGCGGCGGGAGGATGGATCTGTTTTAGGAATATGGAACGTTTTAGGGTGCTGCGTAATCTCAGACGTAATAATAGGAAGAGCACAGGCCCTGGAGCTGAAAAGTGTTCCACGCTGCTGAACTTTTTAATAGGTGAAGACGGCTCCTCTGGAAGCTGGAGAGGGATTTACTAACTCGCCAGGGCTGCTCGTGTCCACAGCAAGCAGAGATCAGTCACTCTGGGATAGAGGTGAGGGGCCACAAAGAGGCTGGAGGGCAAAGTGAGAGGATCTCTCTCTTCTCAGCTGGACCTGGGTCTGGGCTATAACTGCAGGGACACTGGTGTTTACAGGCCACACTGGCCTCTGCAAATTGAGCCTGGCAGCCCTGAAATCTGTCCCAGGTTACAGGATCATTCCGGGAAGCAAGGTTTTAACTTCTACCAGGGAGACATAAAAAGCTCAGCGATCTACTAATAAATCAGAAGACAATTAAGGTTAAAAAGTCAATGTTCAGGAAACATCAAGGTTCTGAATTAAATCAACATATCAGGGTAATTCAAAGGCTAGTGCCTGGAAGGCAGCATTTTATTCACAATCCAATTTATCCATCAAGAAGCATTTCCCCACTCGTGGGCCCTCTTTCTGCAGAATGATTTGGGACCTTTGCCAGCTGCAGCCAGTTTTTCTGGCTGGGGCTCTTTCTCGAGTGCATGGTGGCCAGGGTTTATCATCAAAAACCAAAGTTAGATTAAGCTCATCTACCATATCTTCCTTCTTTGCTCCTTTTTTTCCTAGAATATATCAGTTGTCTGCACATTCTTCCTCCATTTCTTTTTCTATATCTATCCAAAATAGACCAGAACATGCCCCAAAGAAATTTTTGTGGTTTCTACCTGGGATCAGAAAGAACATATAATAGCACACCTTCCCTTCCAGCACATCCTTGAGGGGACAATTTCAGAACTGGATCACCTAGTGAATACAGAAAGTCTTTCAATATTCTAGGGATTGGCCCCATCACGAAGAGCAGCTGCATATTAATTATTTACTTCAGGTTAGAAACTCTTATGCATTCTTTATGTACATCAGCTCCTTTAATCCTTGCAGTAATTCCCAGGATAGACACTATTTGTCTTCATCTTATAGATATGGAAACTGAGGCTTATAGAGGTTAAGTTATATGACACACATAGTCACAGAGCCAGTAAGTTACAGAGCTGGGACTCAATTGCAGGCAGGTCTGATTCCAAAGGCTATTTTGTTTGGTTGTTTTGCTTCAACCCCAGTGTCTACGGACCTCAAAATAACAATAAAAAATAAATACATGAATACTTTTTGAGCACGCCCTATATGCCAAGCTCTGTTCTAAGCATCTTACACAAAGTGACTCCTTTAGTAGTCATACTACATCTATGATGTAGTTATATATTTATCTACATGTTACAAATGAAGGGGCTGGAGCACAGAAAAGTAAACTCCTCACCTAGATCACCCAGCTAGTGAGAGACAGAGCTGGGGTCCACATCCAGGCATTTTGAAGCCTGTGATCCTAAGATCTATTAATCCTATGACCAATTATTTCCTATTTGCCCTGAGCAGGGTTTTAGCCCCAAGTTTTTGTACCTGGGTCCCCCATTCGAGGCCCCAGGATGAGACGGCTCACTCAGGTTCAACTGGGTCTCATGCCCAGATGAGGCACGGCAGGGCTGATACGGGCGGCTCCCTTCCCAACGGCTTTCCTGAGTTTACACCAGATTGCTAACGTTTTTTTCCAATAGTGGCTTTTTCTTTGTGGTTTATTTATTTACTCACTCAGGTTCATTTGCTTTGGAGCTTCTTGAATGTCAGAGCTTCAGATCTCAAATGCAAGCCAAGCTTTGGCCTTTGCAACAGCCCAGGGTTAATACGGACTGCAAACAAGGGGCCTTGGAAACCCTCTGCGGCTCTCCTCTGCCGCTCCCGGCACCTGCTTCCTGCTTTCTGCTCCAGCACGTTTCCTGGGTCTCGTGCAAAAGGGGCTTTTTACCCTGAGGAGCTCTGGTGCCTGTATGTAGAAGTGTATAAATTCCTCCCTCAAAGCCCGTTTCACTACCGAGTGAATATACATGCACAGTGCACTAAAGGTGGCGGTAGGTATTTTGAGAACTAATTCCTCAAGGGACAGAGAAAGCAGAAAGAATCCCAGGCTTCCAGACCTGTATTCTTGTCCAGGCTTGGCCACTACTGCTTGATCTCAGCCGGGACACTTAGCTCTCTGAGCCTTGATTCCGCCATTTTTAATTTTAGGGGCTTAAACTAGATTAGCATTTCCCTCTTCTGCAGAATGTTAGTATTCCTTCATATGTTAACGGGTGGATATGGAAAAGTAAGAGTAGTGCAGTCAGGTAAGTTGAGAAAAAGTAACTTTTCTTCTGTGGACAGATTCACGTCACTCCATCAGCATGTTAAAAGCTATGAGATGTTATGTACTAAGACGTTTTTGCTTATTCCAATATTTGATAATCAAACTCTTTTACTCACAAAACACCTGTTAACACATCTTGGGGTACCGGACAATGCTGCGAATTAGTTTTAGGGTGTCGAGCAGTCCCCAAGCACAGAATCTTCACATTCAAACTTCAGTAACTCCATAGTGAGTTACTCCACTTGTTAAATGAATGAATTGCTAACAGGGCAAAAACTGTAAGTGGTATTAAAAGTGAATTTATTTCAGTATAAGTCAATCAGTTGACAAGACAGAAGAACTGAACCTGAGATTCCATCTCTATGGTAAGTAGTGGATGGTAAATCATAAAGGAATGGTCCCCACAGATGAGATTGTTAACAGTGTCCTGAGTCTGGCAACACGGAAGATGCAGACAGTCTTTAATTCCACAATATTCCCAGATTCTTTATGATTAATTTCTTTTTTAGTGCAGAAGGAATCTTAAGGTAAGAGAAATACAAACATTTAAGTGGAAGAGAGCTTCTCTTTTTGCATATGAAATTTTCCAATCATACCTTTGTACCCCTTACTGATCTTTATACATCTTGTGGCATTGATAACAGGGCCACAAATACAGGAAATAATAAATAAGTATGGGTCAAATCAAATTGCAATAAGTGCCTTTGTGAGGTCTACATGCCCACAAAAGCCAAACAAAACAAAACAAAACAAAACAAAAACAATAATCCAATTTTTAGAGAGAATCACTTGCAGGCCAATTTAGTAAAATTATATACTATTTCTACTTAGGTATCTTTGCTTTATTGTCTTCCTTTTTCTCTACATAGTATATTTTATATGTAAATGGAAAGTGAATTTTATAAAATGGCTGTGGTCTTTTAAGTAAAACTGGTCTCCTCTTTACTCATCTTACTCTTAACACCATGAGAGTTGGGGATGTTCTTATTTTATTTTGAAAAGATTGGGAGCCATCTTTCTCCTCTTCTAAATACATGCAAGTACATATAGTAACATTTGTTGTCTGCTTGGTTGTTGTTTTACCAGGTGTTGGTAAATCTAGTCACCTCAACCATGCTGTGTGCGTGAGGCCACATCAGACATTTGGGCGGGTCTATCAGATCTGAAGCAGGGAACTTCTCTGGCTTTTAGTTTAAAACCTCAAAGCCTTTTATGTAGTGAAAACACAATAGCATGTGAGGGTGAAGGAACCTACACCCCTCTACCCTGCTCCCTCCTCTCCGCCTTTCTGCAGCTCTGCAGAGTCTACCTCAATGTCTCTCCTCTCTTTCCCCTCCATGCCACCCCTACTCAGCTACCTTGGTTTTGAGCCTCTGAATTTCTCACTTGGATTATTGTAGCTGTCTCCTAGGTGGTCTTCCTGCCTCCTGCCTCTTCCCTCTGAGATGTATTCTTTATTCTTCTGGCAGAGCCATTCTTCTAAAGCACTGCCACTTACATGTGGCCCATGGACCAGAGCCCATACACGCCTGTCCCCGGCCCACGATAAGTATGAAATTGAGAGGAGGCATTTGGAAACTTTCATAACAATGTGATAGAATAATTGTATATTCATACAATCTAATAGTTGAATTGTATATTGTAAGACATTGCGTGTTGTTTTCATCTCATTTTTCTAGAAAGCCGTTTTAATTATCTTTTATATAGGTATTGATCAGTGATGGATTAGGAAGTGGAAAAACAAAACAACAAAACAAATGGTTCTTGATCACAGTTTGAAAAGTCCTGCTCTAAGCACAACCCTGAGAACAGCACCCCCTTTTCTCTCCCCTAGCTTAAAACCTTTGAGTGCTATCCCAAATACAGGGGGAAGAGTTTCAACTCCTCTGAGGGGTGTGTCTGCCAGTCCGTGCACCCACCCGTCCCCTCCCATCTCACCCACGAGACAGCCCCATCCAATATCTTCCTGTTGCTGCCAGGTCAGCTGCTTCAGGGCACTGGTCTTTATTCTCACTGCTGCCCTGCCTCGAACCTGCTCTTGTCTGTCCAGCCACAAGGCCCTCAAAACTTCATGCAAATGCTGCCTTCTCTGACCCTCCAGGAAGCATCCGCTACTCTATCCACATGCCCCCCAAGAGCTCCACACACCATCTCAGCACCAAAGACATCCGAGCACCTTTCTGTGTCTCCATGTGCATCTCCCTTGCTTAGAATGGCAACCCCTGCAGGGCAGCAACTGCGTTATGTGGGTCTTTGTGTATTAGATCCCCTGACACAAAGTAGGCAGATGCTTAATACATATTTGTTTAAAAACAATTCCATGCATTTGAAATTATACCAACAGTGATATATTCTACTATTGGAAACCAAGTAGAATCATTGTAAACAAAATATGAGATAAAGGTTGGCCTACTATAGGTGCTCAATACATGATTAACAATAATAATTATTGTAACTGCTAACATTTACTGCATGTTTCCTATGAGTCAAGCATTATGCTACAACTTTACAAACAAACATACCCTATGAGGTGCTAGCTACTGTTTTCCCTGTTTCGGACTTGAAAAAACAGAGGCAGAGGTTGTTTAAATCACTTGTCCAAGGCCGCCTGGTTGGATCTCTGTGGTCAGCCTCCTTTTCCCAGTTCCTTCCAGCCATAGCTCACTGCCCTAAATTAGAGGGTGCTAATCACTTTTTGGTCCGAGTCCCTGAGCAAAGTCACTGGGGCTGCTCCCGGAGGAAGTTATATGAGTTCTCAGCTTATGGGACAGTCATGAGCAAAGGAGAGAATGCACATGAAGGTATTTTTTTAAAAGAGAAGTCATTATCTCAAAGCATGCAAAATAACCAGATGTGGAGAATTAGGATTTCTTGACTCAAAGGCAGCGGTAGATTCAGGGTATCTGCGGAATTGCCCATTTGACCTTGAGTGGACATGCCTTGGAATTTCTCCAGGTGCAACTACACCTGAGGCCACTGTGATCTGCCTGCTGCGACAAGGTCTAAAGGGAGCGTTGTGTAGGTGGAACTAGGACGGCAGCTCAAAGCAGAAAATGAGGCAGTGCAAAGAGTGGGAGAGTTTGATCTTCAGAGCAATTTCATTTTCTAAACAATCAGGAGGATGTTGTGAGGGGTTGGGTAAAACTTCTCCAGGCAAGGAGCTATTAAATCACCGCTTCACACAGTAGGTACTGGATGCAGGAGGGACAACTGAGATTTCACAAATAAAGTCAAGCCTAGACCCCAGCCAGCTGAGTGTGCCTGCTTTTTTTGGGACAGGCTCACTTGCATGCCGCCAGCAGACTCAATGCCAAAGGGCCCAACCTAAAGTCTATACTTTATTTGAATAAAAATGTCTCTAAATGCTGAGATTTATAACTTTACAGGAAAAATTTGGGAGGGGGCGGGAAAAAGCCTAAAAGAACATTCTGTGTAGAGTTATGATGCCGCCAACAGTTTGTGGGTTGGACAAGGCACTGCGTTCCTAAAGATTAGACATAACTGAGGGTTTTTTCTTCTTTTTTCATAGCAAAGAAATACAAATCCTTCCCTTGTGTCAGAGTTTCAATTCTTCAGACGTTTTGTACAATTTTGCCCATTCAGGAGTAACATGTAACTGAAGGGAAATTAGAAAAACTGTAGCTATTTTTTTTTCCTTGAAACCAAAAGAATTTAAAGATATCGAGTTTAGGTTTCTAATTAAATTTCTGAACCTTCTCTCTCTCTCTTTTTTTTTTATAAAAGAATTTTAGTGGCTATGCAGAGAAAGCACATGTTTTTGTGATTACTAGAATTTTGGTGGTTGGTATTTTATGAAAATGCCACAGAGCTGCACCAGGAGGTGTAGTAAAGCATTCAGAGTGAACCCCCCACCCTTGACTCCCACCAAAAAGAAATGTCAGCAAGAAATCCAAGCAGAGGAGTTATTTTACTTTTCACATGGAATAGGACACAGATTCCGAACTGCGAAAAGAAATTAAGAGTGAGAAATATTTTGATTTTACACATGTTCCGAGCCACCTCCCCCTAGCACACGAGCTATTCCTGGATTACAAACAGGTTTTGGTGGCTGGTTTGTCTCACCAGTGCACTTTCAAGGAGCAAGTCGTTAAAACTCAATCATTCAGGCAGGGATTAGAGAAAAAGGCACCGTTACCTACTTAAGAAGAAAGGATCTATTAAGCCATTCAGACGTATAACAAAATTGCATGATGTTCTGGAACTACTTAAACCATCAAAGTAAGCGATAGCATGGCCACACTAGCCTGTGTGAGACACATTGGTCACCACATCATTCCTTTGGTCCTAGCAGTCTGCTCTTGCTGGCAGCACCGGACCAAAGCCTATCACACACGTGGCAGTCCAAGCTCTCCGATGAGTTCACACCTTACTTAGGTATCTCCCCCCTGGCCCTCCACATGACTTCCTACTCAAGTCAAGCAGACCATGCCTACTATTTATCTTCTTTTTTGAAAAACATATCACATTTTGTTATGTATTTTACTTGCTTTTTCCTCTTTTGCATCCTGTAGTGGACTGTAAAGTCCATGAGTATAGGAGCTCTATCGTTTATCTTTCTTGTTTACTTTTGTATTCCCAGGAGTATGTATGTGTGTGTGTGTGTGTGTGTGTACAATGAATGAATAAATTTAATATTTTCTCAAAGGGCAATGTACACATATTAATATATTCATATTTTCCCTAAACAATTCCCTTCTATTCCCCATTTACCTAAATCCAGCAAATTCTCTAAGGTCCAGGCGTGGCATCCCCTCCTTCATGGAGCATCCCATATGCCACTCCAGTCTTATAAAAATGAACTGTCCTTCCTTACCACCCAGTTTAGCAATTTGCCGTTCTAGAGTTGATGTTTTCTTAATTGTATTTTCAAACTTATCCACAAGGTAGACCTCTATCTGCAAGATCATAAAGAGGAACCTACAAAAAATATGAGTATTCAGTCATAAAGCCAAAATGTTAGTATCTTTCCCTCTGACAGGTGTTCTGGGAGAGAGAAAGAACATGTGCAAAAGTCAGAAGGTATGGAAGCATGTGGTACGTGTGCTTAGGGAACAGCAAGAAATTCCCACGGGCTGGAGTGTGGGGGGAGAGGAGTGTCCAGGATCTAGAGAGATTTGAGTCTGTCTTGCTGGAGGGCCCACCTGGAAGGCATGAGAAGGAATGTGAGCAGATGCTAAAAGCAAAGACCAGCAAAAGACCTCAGTCCTAAAACTACAAGGAACCAACTGGGACAGCAATCAGAATGAGTTTGGAAGTGGATCCTTCCCCAGAGCCCCTAGTAAGGAACATAACCCTGACCACACCTTGATTTCAGCCTTGTAAGATCTTAGGGGACCCCGCTGAGCCCACTGGACTTCTGCCTTACAGAAACTGTAAAAGAACAAATTTGTGTTGCTTTAAGCTGCTAAATAGCAATAGAAAATGAACACACATTTCATTATTTTTCTTATCACTGAATTTTTATGGCTGTGGTTAGTAGATAAATTGGTCTATAAAACAGGTGCTACTGAACAGAGTTACAAACTCCCACTGTGATAAACCAAATGCCAAGAGACTGAGATGGCTGCCCTTTCATAGAACTCCCAAGTCCTACAGACGATGCCCACACTGTGAACTTCCAGTTATCTGTGGGCAAAATGTGTATGTTGTTACTTATCTGCCATAACTGTATAACCCTGACACCTTATCCTCATCAGCCAATACAACTGCGGTCCAGCCGATTTCTGCCCCTTTGTGTGTGTATGTGTGTTCAGAGACAGATTTAACTTCACCCCAGTCAGAGCGTAATTGAGAACTGCTGTTTAAAGGAGGAAACTTCTACAGCAATCTGCTGTCTTGTATTTTCTGTGCTTGACTATATTACCCAAAGTGGAAGTGGAAGTGAAAGGAAATAAACATGATTCACAGCCATGTGGTAAGCAGTGTGATGGCTGCTCCTATGTCTACTCTACCTTTACTTGGATCTCATAAAACTCCATGAGGTAGGGATTCATAGCTTCATTTTTCAGAGGAGGACAAGGAGGATCAAAGAGGCTAAGTTGCCCAAGGTCACACTACTGGCAACTGGAGAATTTAGCATCCAGATCTAGATCTGAGAGACCTTAACTCCTGGGCTTTTTTCTTCACTCTCCTAAGCTGCCTTAGAAGGTGTTGAATTTATTCTTAAGCTAGTGCTTCTCAAAGCGTGGGCCAGGAACCCATGGTGGTCTTCAAGGATCAACCCCATCAGTCAATTGGTCTGTGGCATCCGCACTCAGCCCCATCTTAAGGATCATATAAGCCACAAAAAGAGTATGGCATGGTCCTGATCCCCCCACAACTCAAGTTTGACTTGAGTAAGACATCCCTACCTAAAATAAAGGCAAACAATACAAGGCTATATATAAATATGCACTGAAATGAGAGTGAAGGTTATCAGTTATATCAGAGAAGTAGGAGATGCCAGAATGGTTTAGACCATTAGCAGGTAGGGGATGTTGCACAAGAAGGAAGCAATCTGGTGCTGGGAGACTCAGACATAGGGCTCCTTATGGTATTTTCTGTAGGAGGAGATTTAGCAAGACTCACAGAGAGGGAATAAGATGAAAATGATCAGGAAACAAGGTGAGACCTGTAAGGGTGGACAACGGAGGGTCTTTTAAGTCAGATAATTTTGTACTTGGTGCAATGGGAATTAATATTTCTACATCTGACATCAATTATTCATTTGTCTATGGCTGCCTTCATTGGTGCTCCATGAAAAGATATTACATTCTTCTTTTTCCATTTCACTAATTAATATATTTATTTAGTAAGAGCTGTGAGGGGAGATGGATGCAATAGAATTTTGGTCTAGGTCGATTATTGCCAAAAGGATCACCAAAATGAGAACGAAATAGAGAAGCGTTGCTCTGGACCCCGAAGTTGCAACCCTGGCCTAGTGGAAGGTCAGCCCATATGAGTGAAGTATTTCTGGGGTCCCAGGGATGCCCACTCAGTAGGGGGAGCTGACATGCCAGCCTGGGGGACTCACTTCAGGGAGCCTATACTCTCAGTCCTTGCCAGTGTCAGAAGAAGACCCCCAGAAACAGGATTCTCCTGTCAAGGACACACACTGGGACATATTTTCCTGTTATAACTAATATCAATTGAAATTAGCAAAATAATGGAGGAAAAGTGGAGACAATCTATTTCAGCTATTTGAGCAAACCCCCCATGATGCTTGTGCTGCCCGTAGAGATTTAGGAAATCTCCTGGGAGATTTATTTTGTATTCTCTTTTGCCTGATCCCTCGTGCAAAAGCCCAATTCCTGGTGGACATTCAAAGTGGCATATGGTCTCCCCTCTGACGACATCCCAAACTTTTGAGATGTAGCACCAAACTTAATGACTTACTGCACTCTGTTTTTATTTTTAGTGACTATCACTCACAAGATGCCAGTTTTTTGTATGTTCAGTAGTAGATGTGTAAGGTCCCTCAAATTGTAGGAAACTTTTTAAAAAATAAAAAACAAAGATTTAAATATCAGTTTCAGCATCTTGTGATTTAGTGAATAAAAACATGCATGTTCTCCATTTGTGTCTGCTTTGTGATTTTTCAGGACATCCATGCTCCCTCTAAGGTCTCTGTCCCCAAGTGAGATGAAGACTTTACACACAGAATTGGCCTCACATCCTGGGGTGGGTTAACACTGGCTCCAAAAAGCTCCCTTTCATTACACAAAAACTATTTTTAGCAAAGACTAAATTTCCTGATAGCTAGTGCCTTATTCTGGGCTCCACTATTTAACCCACTGGCAAGGGTCCTTTAGGGCTAACTCAGAAGCTGAATCACACTATTGACCTTGTCAAACACTGAAGAAACATAGAGGGAGGGAAAAGGGAGGTGATGCTGGGAAAATTCAGGAAACCTAGGATCCAGCAATTTCTGTGCAAAAAAACTAGCTGGGTCACTTTGGATTTTGATTTCCTTGTCTGTCAAGTGCGAAAGCAACACCTATCTGTAGACCTCACTGGATTTTGAAGATCAAATGAAAGTGAGAAAATGTGCTTTGAAAAGCATAACACCCTGATCTGATATAAGGGATGGCTGTGATGTAGCCTCAGGGTAAGCCTTTTATCTCTCTGGATCCTTAGATCCTCCATCAACAAGGTGAACCCCATCTTTTTACTGACTCGCTGCCCACCTTCTCAATCTCCCAGCCCCTTTGCTGAAGAGTGTGGAAATCACAGCTCTTGGGACTTGCCTGCTGTACTCTCTCAACCCCCCCTAATGCAGCCTCCTTTTTTTCCAACTTGTTCTGAATCCTTCTGTAACAGGGCAAACACCAATACAACTTGCTTTTACAACATGCAACTTATTACTCTGAAAGTTATTTTATGGGTCCTTTTTTCCTGTAGAATGGGTTTTATTTCCAGTCATTAAATGTATAAACTCCCATTATTCTCTCTAATTGCTTTGTGTGTGTGTGTCTATATCCATCTCTTGTCTCCTGATAGCTCTGTAAGGTATTTGAGGACAGGCATGTGTCCTGGTACTTCATCATTTCACCCAGCACCGAGCACCAAGCTCAACAACCTTCATGCTCAGCATCCTTGAATGTCAATGTATCCTCCCTTCCTCTGGGATGCAGTTCCACATCATTTTCGGGGCAGCTACGCCTCTTAAAAATCCATCTCCACTCAACTGCTAACTTTGATCTAGCCAGGTGCCCTCCTGTACCCCACACATGTCTTCACTTCTGCTCCTGCAGCACTCACTCACCGCGCACCCACTCCCTAAGCTTCTGCACTGGATTTTGTCTTTCACTGAACACTGTTATCCTTCCCGATCCTGGACCCCCACAGCTCCTGTTGTTGCCCAATAAGTTAGCATGGATTTAACTTGGTCTGCATTTATTCTCCAGTTGTTTCACGCATGCTAACTTAGTCTTTCCTCTTCCTTGCTTTTTCTTTTCTTCTGGTCTCCCTAATTTTTCCCGGCACTATGCTATATGACTAGAGAGCTCCCGATCATTTTTAAGAGTGCAAGCTTTTTATGCACCAACATCTATACTTTATTCCATGAGTAAAGAGCTCTGAAGACCAACAATTAGGCTTTAGTCTATAATACCTTGTACATAGTCAATGTTCAGGAACAGATCCGTTGCTAGAACTTGTGATAACTTGGATGGTTCTTCCATGCATTCACAGATGCACAGCCAATACCCGTGGTGCCACAAAGAAGAGATTTTAAATAGTCATTATCATGATTCAAAGTTAAGTGTCGGGGTGTCTACGGGGCAGGGAAGTGGGGAATGGCCTGGAATCTCTTGCCTGTTTTCAAATACTATAACCTTTGCCTTTTCTAGACATGGCCTTCTTGGGGAGGGGGAAGGACGTAGCATGAGGGACTCTGGCATTGTGTTTCTGTTCCCAGAATTGAGGAAACTTAGCCTTAAGGCCTATTGAGAATGGGATTGCCGCTTCTCATCTAGGGCTGACTTCAGAAACAAAGTCTCCTTAGGAGCTGAGGCACTGCTAGAGGAACAACAGAGTGTCCACCTTCTGCACCTGCAGCCCATTCTCTCATCATCCACTTACTCATTAACTCCTTGCCGTTTGGATTTGGCACAGAGCCCATCAAGCCTTAAACATATGAGACACTAAATAATGTTTAACTTTTCTGTTGTCTTCAGGGCCACCAATATGCTCACACATTTTCTCATCTGTTCTCATCCTTTGCAAACTCTCTGTGACTTCTGGCCCTAATGATCACTCCTTTCTTCTTAAATTCATTCTTCTCCAGTTTCTGGCATTCCTTCTCTGCCTCCTCTGATCCCCTCTTACTCTGCCTCTCTCTTTAAGGTAGGCCCCAAGGTCCTCCCTGCCACCCTCTCTTCTTCAATCCCTCTCATTCTCTCCTTTGTGAATCTCTAGATCTAGCTCTGAACAGCTGCTGCCTGAACCACTCTTGGCCCTGCACATCAGGTTCTCTCTCTGATGTCTGTGGTTCTGTTCATGTGCGCCCACTCTCAGTGGCCTGGTGGCAACTTATTGGAATCATTTTTCACTTTAGCTAGGAGGGAGAGAGATGAATCAAGGATGACTCCTTATGAATATATACATATATTTTTTTTGCTGGAGCACCTGGGGAGATAATGATGCCTTTATGATGGTTATAATCTGGGGGTGGAGGCATGCGGGAGGAAAGGCAGGGTGGGTATGATCCAAACAAGTGGATCATTACAATACAGAATGAAGAGCACAGAGATGGGGTAAGCTTGCCCAATCAAGATTAGGGAAAGGGAGCGGTCAGGGAAGAAAGACAAAGTATAATTTGATCATTTCATCATTTTGCCTGTTTAAAAAGTGGCTTCCCACTGCCTGCTTAATTAAGCACAAGCCTCAGAGTGTGGGAGAAAGAGCTTCCAACCCATGACCACATTCTTTTCTTACCTTATCTGCCATGATCCCCCAACGACTGATCCAAACTTCAACAAGACTGTTCTACACACCTCTTCCCAAATGTTTCTTGGGTATTTCCACCTAAATACCTTTAATTACATGGTTCCATGTCAGGCTTCCCACTCCATTTCCCCAACTTTACTCTCCAAAATTCACTTCCATCATTCAAGACCCATCTCACAAGGCAACTACTACGAAGTATTTCCAGGTCCTATGTCTTCTCTCACACTGAGAACAGGGAGACAACTCACCACCCCTTGGACAACCCCGGACCTTTTTCCATGACTTTCTGATGGCCCTTAGAGTCTGCTTTATAATGTGATGAGGTGCAGCTGTTTTTTTCCTCTGGGTTACCGGGGAGCCTCCTGGATTGCAACCTCTTTGAGAGCAAATGCATTGAATTACTCATCTTTGAATTCCTCCCAAGATTATACCAAGCCTTATGCATACCAGGCCCTAGACAAATAATTTTGAAAATTTTCTCATCTTTATCACTTCCCCTTGAATTCTGTCAATTTGCATTAAGTGCTATCATGGCTCTCAAGCTCAGGTCACAGTCCTAACAAATATTCAGACTCAGTCACTTTTTCATTTATGGAGTGAAGAGATGGTTTTCTGGAGTTTCCTTCCAAAGGCACCTTCCTTATCTCTGCCTAGTGACAGTCCAGCCTTTGGAAGCACGCTTGCTGATCTCTGTGGCCAAGAAAGCCTGTATGTTACATCACGCCAAGTCTGTCACAATTGTAACTTCTCTGCACCCACACCTGAATCTGCATAATTCCCCAGTCCCACAGAGATATAAATAAAAACTTCCAACAGGACAGGAGAACGTTTGCCAACTGTGGGAAGATAAATGGCTTGGGGACTTCATGCCCCAAAGGCAGAATTGCTTGATTTCTGATTTCAATGTAGCAAAAGAGATGCTGTGAGTCTAAAATTTTTTTTTTCATTGCTAGAAAGTTATGGGTTACACCATTTAATTTGATTAATTCCTGGTTTCCAAAAGGAAACCTTAGGAGGAACCTTGGGAGGCTCAATAAAATAAGTATGTGCAATTGTTAAGACAGGAAAGGGGAAAAAAAATGACTTCCATCAGAGCCCGCAAAGCTCGTTTCCAGTCCCAAACATGGGTCCCTAGAGATAGCCTGGAAACCAAATTATTGTCAAAGAGATGCTTACCTTTTACAACAGCTCACAGCAAAAGAAAACATATAGCTTAACATCTCTCCCATGACTCACCTTTGTTTTTTTTTTTCCCTTTTATTCTCTTTCCCTCCCCTTTTCCCTTTCCCTCTTCTTGATGTTAAACTTCCCAGTCTGAGTTCTTCATCCAATTAGATATGTATCATTAGATGAGTCACTTGACCTTCTTAAGCCTTAGTATGTTCATGAGCAAAATGAGGTATTTGTATTACATTATCAAGATTCTTTTAATTCTGGGTCTAAATATAAATTCAGGTGTGCTTTGTCTGTCCCCATACAATTGGTCATATTAGTGCTGTAATCTATTTGTTTTTAAGATGATGAGTATGGTTTCAGCCTGCACAAAGGGAAGAAAGCTAATTTGTTGGTGGGACTCAGATACAAGGAGTTCCACTTTTTGGAAAGGTGAGATAAAATGGCTAAGTGAAGTAGCTGAAGCAAAACATGAATGGGATGAGTCACGTAGATTTATCCATGGACCAGTGGTAGCTGTCTTCAAATTTCATTGAACAGCTAATTAGTTGGCCAATGTGGCCAATAACTTGTACATTTTATTCCTAACTTCCCATCCTACATGTGATATGTGTACATTCATATTCAAATTCCGTTGTATAAATTTAAGACTTTTAGAATCCTAGACTATCAGGTCTGGTTAGAACCTTTATTGTCATAGTCCCACTGAGGAAAACTGAGAGTCAAAAAGAAGAAGACATCTTTCAGCTGGTTAGTGTGGGAGACAAGATCTGGACGGTTACTCATAATCCCACTTAAACCACACGACAGCCATTAGCTAATTAATCTTTCATCTCTTGCCCCAAGAGGACCCAGAATTCAACCTGGATTAAGGTTAATCAGACTACACTTCATCAGCTTTCTACTTTTTATTCTCTTTTTTTCCCTGGTCCTAACCTTCTCCTCCCGTGAGCCCTCAGCTTCTTTTTATTCCATTTTTAGAAAACTTTCCTTACATATTTCTCTTGTATAGTTTTCATGACATTTCATCCATGTGGTTAATTCCTGCATCTAGATGAGTGCTTGGAGGAGGTTTTCTTTGTATTATTCTTGGCTTGGGCATCCATTTCCTGCCAGTGAGTGACAGCAGAGACTGCCTCCCAAAATGCCCACAGTGCCAATAAGAGGAGCTGGCAAAGGGCAAGACAGAAGCCACAAGGAGGGGTGGAGTGGGCCAGGCTCCAGGGAATCCAGCTACTCACACAGCAGGATTCTGATACCTGAGAGGTGAGCTCAGGGTTAGTTCTCAGCATGCATTTATCATGAGGAAAGTACTTGACATCTGGGAACTGAGGATGGCTACCTTGCTTAACAGTGGCATTGGACTAACAGGTAACACAAATACATTTATTCTTCTCACTGTTTTTCCATAATTTAATAGGAGTATGGATAGTAGGAGTCACTATGTCTCAGTACCTGGCATAATGTTTGGCTAAAGTATGCAGAAATGGTTCCCAAGTGGTCTGAAAAGGAAGAACATCATTCACACTGGAGACCTCTTCCATTGCCTTGAGAGAACTTGGCTTTGAGGGCACGTGGCATCAATCTGACTATGCATTGTCAACCCCAGACAGGTTTGCTCTTCTGAGACTCTGATGCATGTCAGTGTGCAAGAGATGGTGATACTTGGTGACAGAGAGGCTCAAATCGGGCTGTTAAGGCTTCTTCCGATTCTGAGACTGCACTTGCTCACTAATTATCCATTGTTTGGCCCCAGGCAAGCATTTTTATAAATGGACATTTAACAGATGGTATGCATTTAGAAAACAGGGCAAAAGAGCCACCACCTTCTGAAAGCACAAAAGCATAAGGAGTAAAATACCAAAAAAAAAAAAAACAAAACAAAAAAACAAAAACAGATTAGGAGTCTTTGTGACTTCCTAGCTCTAGGTGTGTTACAAGGGGCCTAACAAGACAATGCAGGCATCTGCTGGGACAGAGGTGATGCAGGGAGGGAGAATGAGTGATTTTCCAAGCAGGAAAGAGGAAATGGAGTGTGCAAGTGCTATTGCTAAGTGGGATCTCTAATTCGGCTCTCCATGATGGAGATGACTTGCATTTAGACGGTGCCTTTCATCAGCTCTGATCTCAGGGAGTGCTCAAAGCCCTCTCTCAACACAGCTCCTAAATCTGGTCCTCAACAAGCTCAAGGATGACATCCATATTTGTGCTGTATCTATTTTAGGGAAGGATACCTCCTGTGAAATAGGACATTCAGATGCTAAGGAAATGAATTCAGAGTGAGCGGAGAAGGAAAAGGTGGAGGGAGAGAAGTTGTGGAAAGCTCAGATGCTTATTTCCAATCATGGTCCTCAATGTCACCCAGCTGAATTGTCACTTCCACTCAGATAACGGCTCTCAAGATCTTAACGCTGGTGGTAACCTTGGCCTCATCTCACCTGCCTCCTGCCTTTCCATGGGGCTTGGCACTCCTCAGGGTACATCACATTAAGGCAAATGTTCTTCAGGGAGTTTCGACAAACACTGACATTATCACATTAAGGCAAATGTTCTTCAGGGAGTTTCGACAAACACTGACATTGGGGTCCACAGGCTGCTAAAGACATTTTCTCCTTAAGCTTTGGGGGTTCAGAAATGAAGGAGACATTTGAGATATAGGCAAGGAAAGGCCAAGGCTTGGAAGAGAGGGGAATGACAGGGAGTCTCTCTGTAAGAGACTCAAGATGTACAGGGATAGGAGGCATAACTCAAGGAGAAGGAGAAGCCACCAACAATTATGATTCACTAATAGTGTTGGGAAACAATAAACTCATTTAACACAGAGATAGGCACAAAGCTGTGCAAAAATAACTCAGAGGACTGGATTTCAGTAAGGACAGAGGGGGAAGCCCTATCATGTACATGTCTCCAGGCTGATATTTAGAAAAGGTTAGGCGATAAGAGTTCCTACTTTATTGTTTGGGAATTAAATAAAGAGATATCTTCCTTCCTTAATTATTCTCTTCTGCAACCGTCACATAATCACTGTGCAGACACTCTGGGGAAGGGCATGCAATCTGATGGACGGGATTCTCAGAGCAAGGGCAGTGGTGACATAAAAGAGCACTAAGCTGGGCACCAGCAGCTGTGTTCAAGACTCCTCCTCCACAAGCTGGGTGATATGCAGCCAAGCTTCAACTCAGTGGGCAAAGTCCTCAACTTAGAATCAGAAGTGATGGCTTTCTGAACCTAGGCAGTGCATTTGATCTCTTTGAGCCTCAGCTTCCTGATCTGTAATACAGGAATGAAAGTACCTGCCTTCTGAGATTGCAGGAAGGGCGTTATGAAGAAATGTATATGAAGTGGCTTTAAGAATTGAAACAGCTGGTGGGAATGCAAACTAGTGCAACCCCTATGGAAAGCAATATGGAGATACCTTAAACAGATTCAAGTAGACCTACCATTTGATCCAGCAATTCCATTATTGGGCATATACCCAGAAGAACAAAAGTCATTCTTTAACAAAGACACCTGTACCCGAATGTTTATAGCAGCACAATTCACAATCGCAAAGATGTGGAAACAACCCAAGGGCCCATCAATCCACGAATGGATTAGTAAACTGTGGTATATGTATACCATGGAGTACTACTCAGCTATAAGAAATAACGATGATACGACATCTCTTTGGTTCTCCTGGAGAGAGCTGGAACCCATTATACTAAGTGAAGTATCCAAAGAATGGAAAAACAAGCATCACACGTACTCACCAGAAAACTGGTTTCCCTGATCATCACCTAAATGTACATCAGGGAAGGATACCAATTGGATATCAGACTGGGATGGGGGGGTGGGGGGAGGGGATGGGTGTATGCCTACATGACGAGTGCGTTGCGCACCCTCTGGGGAATGGTCATGCTTGAGGGTGCAGACCCGGGGAGGTGGGGGGGGAGGGGATCGAGGTATGAATACATGGTGAGTGACAGGCGCACTGTCTGGAGAGTGGGAGCGGACGCGCTTGGGACTCTGACTCGGGGGGATGGGCGGGACAGGGACAATGTATATGACCTGAACTTATGTACCCCCATGATGAGCTGAAATAAAAAAAAAAAAAAAAAAGAAAGAAAAAAAAAAAAAAAAGAATTGAAACACACTAGACACAAAACATCAGGCCCAACCTGAGTTACAAATGGACGTACAATACCCCAAAGAAATGGAACACCATGCTGAAGGCTACACCAAGAGTTCATAACAGAGTTGAACCTAGTTCCCACTTCTTCAGGCTGAATCCAGCTTTCTTTCATGACTTTGTCATAGTGTCTATTTCTTCCCATTTCATGTGACTAGCTGAAGGTCAAATGAGAAGATGGGAGAGGGGTAGGGAGAATTTGAATAAACCGATGATAGCACCCTCAGAGATACACACAGTGACTGGAGGTGAACCCCAGCTGGGGAACGTCAGCCAGCACCCAGCAAAACAGTCTGGGCACAGAAACATCCCACTAAGACCGCTGAGAAACCTCACATGCAACAACCGAGATCTTGCTGCTAAGGTCTGTTATGTTAGAATTTTTGCTTCTAGGTTCTTAGCAATAACTTAGTATTATTATTTTCTAGCTAAATAATACCCAGAAAATACAAATATAAGAACAGCCCTTGTCCGTAGTTAGTTTAGGTCCCATAGGTCAGTTTCATCATTTTGAAAGAGATATCGATAGTATTGCTCACATGCAAGTTTAATCTCGTGCCTCCTGTCCAGGTAGCCTTAACCTGGGTTCTGCACAAAACCAAACACCTTCATCCTTCCCAGATGAGCACATCCACTTTTGGCAGACATGAAGTGTGGGCCGTTTATCACCTTCAGCAAATGCAGGAGATGTGACTGCTAATTGGTCTCTTCATTAGCCAAGAAGAGCATCTACCACTATAACTACGCACAGACCAGTGGCAATCTGGGGCAATCTTTAAGTGGTTTCTAACTCATAATCACATTTCTTCCTGAAATGTGCTGGCCTAGAAAATGTCATGAATAGACTGTTCTTATCTTCACGAATTACAGGATTCCTGGGAAGGGAGAGGACAGGTGAGTGGTACATTCACTGTCTCACTTGCCATTTGAAGGGGGCAATTCACTGGACACATCCAGGCTCTTCGATCTTGTGCTGCCACTATCCCCGCTACTGCCAGAGGTGAAACACTAAACCCGAACCTTAAACATGGATGATTCATCCCTTAAAACAAAGATTCAACTAGAGGGTTTAATACTATTTGGGGATGGTGGAACACAAGAAATTCTTTTAGCTTCTGAAACTCCTAGGAAAGGAGTTTCTACTATTTTCCTAATAAATAACTTCTCAGGTCTTGTATAGGAGTCTTACCATTTATGTAAGGTGTGGACAGGGACAAGGAGATACTTTTGCAGAAATGTGAGGCTCCCTAGCACAGGGAAGGATTTGTGTGTGGGGGGAGGTTAGCCAGGAAATTCTACCAGCCACTGATGAGAAATAGGGTCTTTCTAGTAGCAACCAACACTGCAGTTTAGACTAGGGAGCAAAATCCCATTCCAGTGGACATGCTAAGAGACACAGTGGTAAGGTCTCCTGGGGGCAGGAGGCATACAATACCTTTCAGCCCTTTCCCATTAGGGCAGGGAAATGACAAGTATCTGAATGTAGTCAAGGCTTCACTTTGGAGGCGTGCCCAGGCTAGCTTATCAAATGCCCATGGAAACAACAAAACAATATGGCCCAGGGCTGTGGCTCCCTGATCAGGTAGATTTTGGGACTCATTGGTCATTACCTTCCAGTGTCTCTGCAATGGACCTCTCACCTTGGATGTGTGACTTCTGGAGCCAGCACACCAGATAAACTAGATATTTCCTTCCAGCCTTGGAATTCTTGGGATCTTGTTGGTATTCCCAGCAAGCTTTGGAACCTTTATCCAACTAGCAAACTATACCATTAGATCAGATGAGGACCTAGGAACAGCAACTTTAACAAAAAACATAACGGTCATGGGCACGGTTGCAGCTTAGGCAGCTATTGGGCCTGCCTCTGGGTCCACAGTTTCTCAGGTGATGCCTCAGGAAAGAGGAAAGACAGTAAAGACCATGTAAACAATGCACAAAATGTGCAGCAAACTCACATGTGTGAGGAGACCCATTTTAATTTGATCCCTACCTCTTTGTAAACTAGCAAACACAATGTGCCAAAGATGCCTGGCTTCTGAGGTGCAAAGCCCAGCAGTTAGAGAACTAGATAGTCCAAGTCTGAAGACAAACTTGGCCTTACCTGGAGACAGGGAGGAGTCATAAGAACTTCTGTCCTTGCGGTTCATCTTGAAGGCTTGGATGTCCTTTTCCCTGTACGTCCCAAAGCCTTCGTAGCTCCTCCTTTTACTCCCACTCATGTCACTGTCCCACTTGTCACTCGAAGGGGTCAGTTCACTGAACACGTCCAGGTTCTCCGATCTTGTGCTGCCACCGTCCCCGCCACTGCCAGAGTACCTTTTAGTGCACGAGTCCACAGGCTCACTGCTCAAGTCACCTTTGTCCTTGGCCTGCGTCCAATGCTGGGCATCGGAAAGTGACAGCGTAGACAGGGTGTCCACCTCAAAGTTGCTCTTCGAAGCTTTGTGGCCGGCATCACTGTGTTGGTGCTTCTGTTTCTCCTTATGCTTGTTCTTCTCACTCACCAGCGGCAGCTCCTTGTCTGCGCCGCCCAGCCGCTCGCTGAGGATGTGGCTGGAGAAGCCTGTGGCTTTGCCTGCAAAGAGACCGCTCAGGTTGTCGTGGGGCCCTAGGATCCGGTCTTCCTTGTGCTTATGCTTGTGTTTGTGTTTCCGCTTGTGGAGCCGACCGCTGGACAGACTGGCACTGCCTACCTTGGGAGGGTTCAGGGATGGCTGCATGTCACCGAGGCCCATGCCAACGGGTCCTTGCAGGTGTACTCCATGCTTCGCTTTATGCTTAGCTGCACCAGACATCTTGACGTGGGAGCTTGTGTGGAACTGAGGTGGTGGCACTGTTGGCCTCATAAATGGGGAAGCTGCTCCGAGCGTGTGCGATAGGTACAGAGGAGCTGGGTACTGACCGTAGTAACCAAGGTTCATCATAGGCATTGATGTGTAAGGCATTCCATAGGGTGCATAGTAACTTCCACTGGGAATAGGGTAGCTGAACCCTTGTAAAAAAGGCACCTTTGTCATGGTGTCATTGGTTTTTGCAGGCCTACCACGCTTCTTCTTTGACTTCAAGTCTGAAGTCCTACGAAGATAGAGCAACGGGTCATACTGGATATATGGCACCGGGTAATAGTGATCGAAATTAATCCTAAAAATGCTGGGATATGGATTCTCGTGGTAAAAGGTGTAACTCCGGTGGGAGATCCTGAACACCTGGAACTTGGTGATGAGCTCCTCCAGGTCTGCCAGGAACTGGAGGTCATCACGGTTTTGCAGGCTCTTCCGTTTCCTCTTGTGCTTTGGCTTCTTGAGGCTTTCGTGGGCCAGAAAGTTGTCCACAATGAGATGCTTCTGCCGGTGGCCATGCCGGTTTTTTGTGCTGGTGTCGGACGGAATGGCCTCTGGGTTATCCAAGGAGCAGAAGTCAAAAGAGTACCTCCGTCGGGATTCTGAACTCTTCTCCGCTTGGTCAGACGTGCTGTTGTTGTCTGTCCCGATGCCGCTGTCGCTGGGGATTGTCTCCTCGCTGTGGGACTCGCTCACAGGGGACAGCGTTATTTCCTTCAGTGAGCCAATCTCGCAAAGGTGTGATGGGGAGTTGGCCATCAGCCTGGGTGGAGACAGCTTCCAGGTTCCACTGTGTATTCCCTTTTGGGTTTTGGTTGGAAGAGCACTGATGGGCTGGAGATTTGGCATAGTTTTCAGCTCTGAAAAATTGGTTTCGGTGCTGGCTGGGCTCAGGTTGCCATGGGACCCACCTAACTGTGTTGAAAGTGGGTGCATAGCTGCTGGTGAAGATGCCACAAGTGACTGAAAGTTGGAAGGCACGGCTGGAACATCCGGCTGGCTAGAAACAGGCCTTGGGTGCTTGATGGCTGTTTTGGGTTCTTCGGATGGGGGTGGCAGCTCTGCTCTTGGCTTCCTGCCCCTCTTCTTGCCAATGTAGATGGTTCCCCTCTTGCTGACATTAATCTGCTTGCCCAGTTTGCTTTCAATGGCTGCTGCCCCGGGGCTGGTCTCCGGGGGAGCTTTAGCCTTCAGAGCAATGCTGCTAGAGCACGACAAGATCTGGTTCAAGATGTTTTTCCTCTTGAGTGTCTTCATCTTGTTGATAGTTTTGATGGTCTTCTTATCCAACACGCCGAGCTTTCCAACTTTTTTGTGAAATTTCATCTCGCTCATGGGTTTGTCCTCTCCTGGCACAAGCTGGGCCAACTTCGCTAAATTGCGTCGTCTCTTTCTCTTCTTGGTGCCAGGAAACTCTCGGCTGATGGGACTGACTGGGCTGGTGGAAGTACCCTCATGAATTGTCTCCACTGTGAGCAAAGGCTGCTTCTTTGGTCGTCCCCGCTTCTTTTTGACTGGAGTGATCACAGTAAGACTGTCTGTGTTGGTGTACAGAGGGCTGGATGGGGTGATGGGGTACGCAGACGGGGGTTCCACCATCAGTTTATCAGAGGTGGCCATGACTGCCTCTCGAAGCATACTGGTGGGTTTGGGTTTGCTGCACGTCCACCTCCGTTTTGCAGCAAATTTTGGATGTTGGATTTCTGGCAGCTTTCTTGATGGAGAGTGATCTGTGCACGTTGGAGGCGTCATGACCATGGGTGGCTTCCGCTGCTTAGACACACCTCCGGGGACAACCTTCTCGGTATTTCCACCAGTTTCCAGGCCAACCGAGGAGGACTCGTTCTCTATTATTTTACCCAACTTGGGGACACGGGGATCCTTCTTATTTCCTTCAGAGTTGGAAAGTATCCTGTTAACTACTTCACTGCTCATAGCGATTCCGGAAGCCAGAGCTTTCTCTGGGATGATCTTTTCTACCACTGCTTTAATGGACTGTCTCTTTTTCCTCTTATGGCTGGTTGGATCTAGCGAGGGTGCCTTGATGGGGATAGTAATCCGAACATGACTTGGGTCACTTTCTGGATTACTGATGGAACTCACGTTCTGCCTGGCTGGTGATGTTTCCTGGGCACTATCTGCAGAGTAGCCTTCCCTCTTTCCTTCCGTGCTGTCAAATGCCTTCTGGGCATTCTTGACCCAATCCAGGTCTGGGTTTGGTATGGTCTGACTTATTACATCCTTTTTACTGGACTTTTTCTTGCTGCCCATAGTGGGTGGTTCTGGGGGCTCCTTTGTACCTCCTCCATCTTGATCTCCCAAGGGCTGAAGCCCGTTGCACTCGGTAGAGCTGCTGGGTGGGGCTGGTGGACTGTGGTTGCTTGGGGATGGAGCCACACCCCCCAAGAGCAGATCTTTGCTGTTGTTAGACAACTGACTCCACGTGCTCCCTGCACTGCCTTTCTTACCCTGGGCCTTTGTGAAGGAAGCCACGGGCTCAAGAGCTGGGATCTTGCTGGTGCTTGCAGTTTCCCTGCCAGAGTCTGGACTGATGAAGCAATTCTGAGTGGTGGGTCCACTGTCAGAGTTGGTGGACCAGTCCATGTGGTTCTGGCTGCTGCTTTTTTGCTGGTGCTTTGGTTTTAAGGTGTCACTGGTGAAGTCCTGTGGGAGGCCTGTGTCATAATGGAGAGTTGAGTGTTTCTGGGGCCTCTCGTAAGCCTAAGAGTGGGTCGAGTGGAGGAGGGGAGAGAGAGAGAGAGAAACAAAGATGAGCATGTTGGAGCTACTTAAAATTGAACATCAAAAGTCTTAATTATTTGCAAGTTGGAAACAAATAACTATGTGAACAGCCACCTTTAATTCCAGAATGTTTTACTGAGGTTTTCTCAACTGCAGTAGTAAAGATACACTGCACTGGTTTTGAACATCAATAAGGATGCTTTAATTGCTGTCATTCCCCCCCAAATAACAGGAACTTTGACCTATCTTGCTTTAATACAATCTGAGAATAGGAACTATTTAGAGAGAGGAGGGAGGGGCCCTAAATGTCATTTGGCCCAATGCCTGTATTTTACAAATGAGGAAGCTGAGCCCTGAACCATGGACAGTCTTGCCAAGGGTGGTGGAGCCCAGCAGAGCGTCTGAACTTCCCGACTCCCAGCGTTCTTTTGACCAGGGCCGGCTGCCTCCTCAAATGCATGCGTTCCCTCTCTTCTTTCTATTCCAGTTCATTTCAGCTTGTACTTTTATCCTAGAGTTCAACATCTCTGCACTCTAACAACAAGTAGCTCACAAGGAACAGCTGTGACCAGTAAAAATGGAACAAGTTGAGCAACTGAGGGGGGAAGTATGAAGACTACGTGGGAGAAAGTGGGCCAGTCAAGGGCATAGTGAAGAAATGGGAGAAGAAAAGAAACATAAAAGAATTGTCCTGAGCCTTCGAATCTTTGCAGACTCTAGGAGTGTTGCCATGTTTGGGCGTTAGCATGCTAAGGAATCCTTAAGCCTATATATAAGCACTTATTGTTCTCTTGAGGAAATTCTTGGATAGTCTCAAAAAGAACCTTGAATATCCTAGACAAACATGCCAGGAAAAAAGTCATTGTCATTCAAGATCACTCCTTTGGAATTTATCAACTGTATTCTCCCCTACACTGATTCTAAATGAATGTTCAACACCTTCCTCAGGATGGACTCCCCAGTTAAAAAAAGGCAGGACCTGGTGTTTGTGGCACAAAATAATTAATGTCTATAAAATCACAATGGGAATGGATGGTGAACATCATCCATTGTTTTGAGATATTAAAGCTCTTTTTAATATAAATATGCTTTCACTGTTCCAGATAAGATCTTAAGCTTTGCTATTAGTAGAACGAAACATTCCTTAAAGCTCATTATAAGTCTGATTTATACATAGAGTAGTAAACTTAAGGATGCATTAGTCTAAGATTTGTTAAAGAAGCAAAAATAATAGTAAATTAAAGAAATTTTTGAATAATATCCCCATTGAGAAGTATATGATGATTGGGTTTGTGAATTTAGAAAACTTTTGCCTGTGGTATCTTTCTGTTTATCTATATATCTGCCCATCTATGGAATTCTATATCTATTTACCATTGATGCTATAGAACTTACGCTTTATCAGAAAACATTTCTTACAGCCCCTGTTAAGAGTCAAAACACAGATGGCAGAAAGCATTATGGATAAAACTCAATGTTGTAATGCAACTAGGGCTTCCTTCACACTAGTTTCGGAATCCCTGGGGTTATTTCCTGCCTCCCTGATTTTGTGAAATCCTATTTAAACTTACAACATTGCACTATATTTTCTAAGTATCCGTGAGATAGTCCCCTCAAGCAAAGCCTGTAAATGCCCAGAAGAAAATTAAGAAAACAATTTAATTTTTTTATTCATCTTGCAATTTGTAGTAGAAATACCACCATTGTCAAAATATAGAGACTTAATCCTATCATTTGAGTGTGTTTACAAGGTATCACTGCTGTGGACATAGGCTATTACTGCATTTTCGGCAAAAATACAGAAATCTTATTCATGGCATAAAATATTAAGTGCCACTTATCTTTTGTGAATCAGGGTATTGCTAATTAGTATTTATGCTTTGGACTTTAGCTAGTACTCTGTGTTTACTCACAGTATTACAAGTATAGAAGAGGATCTGGAGACTAAGTTTTCCATTCCTTAGGGTGGCAATGTCTTATTACTCATACTGGGGCATCTTTGAGAATTAGGGGGGTGATAATTAAAAATTACAGTGGGACAAAAGGTGTGATTGTTTTGGACCTGGGCACTTTCTCCCCAACCCTACCCATTCCATTTCTCTAGTTTTGGACACTGAAGTCTACAGAGGGGCTTCAAGGTGAAGTTAGCATTGAATTTTGGTCTCTGACTCTCACTACTTTTTCTCTGTTGTACCATTTTCTTATTCTTGGCACCTAGCAGAGTCCCTAACTAATGCTTTCTTTGTGTTCTGGTCTTAGCTCAATCCTAGGGAAGCTCCCCTACCTTATAGAAATGCCCCTATTATAAGTTTTCATGAAACCACCTATCTCACCTTTGTGGCACTGATCATAGTTTTAATTGTTTACTTAGTATGTGCGCTAATCGAATTAAATGCCTGCCTCCCTTTCTAGGTCGTACACACCAACACAGAGACACCAAGCACAGCACCTGGCACACAGTAGGCACTCAATAAACATTTATTGAATGTATGAAGGAACATTCATTTTACAATGGGTATTTAATTTTAACAACAGTGAGGTCAATGGGCTATATATTGCAACATGTTGTCTGCAAACACAGTCACCATCTCCAGCCTAATTTCTTATGTCATGTATACCTTCTGCATGTGCCATAGCCTCCCATAAAGACACCACAGTCCTTACACTGCTAGGTGGCATTTATTTGTATACTATTCTGACTCCCTCTCCTAGACAGTAAGTACTTTGAGGTCAGAGACATCCTTATTTATCTTCTTATCCCCAGGGCCTACTACAAAGCTAAGAACCCAGAAAGTTCTTGACAAATGTTTATTGAATAAATAAATAAATGGATAAGGTGCCTATTACAATGGCAAAATACATGGCTGCACAGAAAAGACAATACACCACTGATCGCTCATTTGATAATGGCTCATAAGGAAACTGGAGCACTGAAATGCATTAGGTATTGAACCAAAAATCCTTCCCAAATACTTCAGGACTAAAGGCACTGATAAGGTAACTCCCCTTCAATGCAGTTTGGACTGTTTGTTCTCCCCCATCTCATTAACTCTGCCTTGGGGAAGGCCATGTGACTGTCAGAGGGTGGATTTCACCCTGGCAATTGAAAGGTGGGGCCTGATCACTCACACTCAGGGCAGACGGGCTGAGAGTAATGTAGTTAAGCATGCCTGGTCTCCAGCGCTGGACCACTGCCTGAGCCCATTGTTCCAGCCATTTCAGCTGCAATTTGCCCTGCTGGGAGCGCTGAGCAATCAAAGTGTGGGGTGGACAAAAGGGAAGCACAACAAAGGAGTAGGAGTAATGGGGGGAGATGGTGCTTTAAACTCCTCACTCAGATGGGCTTCAGCGACTGGGCAGGGAGGACCCAGAAGGAGTGCTTTCCCAGAGGTGCAGGGGACAAGGGCCTCCAGCCTTGGCTGATGGCTATATCCCATTGCACTGCACGGAATCCCAATTCTCCAGCTGTCAGCCACGACATATGATATACACAACAGTGAGGCTGTCAGTTCCAATCTGCCCTTTGCTGAGAACTGAGCACTTGCTCCATCCAGACAGAGATGGGCAAGGCAAGGGAAGCACAGGCTCTCCCTCCCATGCCAATGGTCTGGGGAGACGATTTCTTATTGGGGTCTTTAACTCAGGTTTTTACTGTAAGACCTATGTAGCATGTTGCCTTCATTTTTCTCTTTAGATTGAGGGTTTTTGTTTTTGTTGTTGTTGTTCTATTTTGTTGTTGCTGTCTTTTTTTTTTTTTTTTTTGAATAAGACCTGAATATTCTTAAGTCTTTAGACTACCTTCAGCAGGGTTGTCTCCTAAAACAACAGTTAGCAAGTGACAGAAGAGCCAGTGATATTCCAGTTGGGCGTACGATTTTTGTGGAAAAACTTTTACTACCAAAGTAGGCTCAGCAAGTTTATTGGCTGCTGCCTGCTGCCCCCTCACCCCACAGAGTGAGTGCAGTGTGGAACTCATGGTTATTTTGAAGGTGCAGCTCACTTTTATAAAAGTGTTTTCCATGCAAATTTAGCCAAGGCCAAATGTTTGTCAGTGAAACTTTGAAAACACTAGACAGATCTGCCCTTAATGAATGTCTTCATGGCAGTAAGTCCTTCTGTAATGTAAAGAATTCTTTTGTAGAGGAGTTGACTATACTCTCCCTGACAACTTATATATAAATCATATACATTCAAATTTTGTACAAGGTAGATTTCTTTTTACAAAGCACTTTTTAATTTCTTTTTTAAAAAATCGGATTAAATTACTGAGAAAAATCTTAAAAATCCATAAAAATGGGAAGAAAAGAAGCGACCTAGCCCCATCTCAGGCTTACCTAAAGGAAGGTTTGTTGCAATAAGATGGTGATGTTGCAATAAGGTGGTGATTTGCATCTGAGAAAAATCATATAACTCATCAAAAAAAAAAAAAGCATGACTTTGTGGGAGATAAACTACTCTTTTGGGTTAGCTGTGTCTGTGCTGCTTTCTGCTGACACCAATAATTTAAATTTACTGTTTGTGAGATATTTTGGTTTACATGAGCAGAAAAATATGCCTGGGTATGGAGCAATGAGGGAAGCTTCATCTCTTAATTTGGCACTTGGTGCTTCTCAAGATGTGGTCTTGGATCACTGTGTGGGAATCACTTAAGGTGCTGGTTATGAATACAGATTCCTGGACTCACTGCAGACCCACAAATTCACAATCCCTCAGGGTGGAAATAAGGACTATGCATTTTAATATGCTCCCCAGATAATTCTGATGTACAACGAAGCTTTAAAACCACTGATCCAATGTTTTAACACCATAATTCCTCTGGGGTGGGGCTCTTCTGTGGTTGCTGTGACATTCACAGCACTTTTTGGTGATAAATTCGCAGAGCCAACCACCATAGGCCTGTTAGGATATGCAATTTGGCAACACTGAACATTCCTGTTTTGTTCTTTGCACCCTTTGTAATTTACAGAGTAAGAAACTCTAACATTGCTCCCTGTGTAGTTATTCCAAGTACATTGCAAGGTGAGGTGGACAGAAGAACCAATCATATTGGTGGCTGAGAAAGGACTAGGCACGTGGGTGTTCATGACCTCCCACCCTGAGATTTCTATTTCCTGAACTCGTCCAGACCAAGCCCCAGAGGTCTGGGGGAATTCTGGCATTCTATCTCTGAGGCTAGAAGCAAGTGCTTAAACCTCAGCGAGAGCTGAGTGTGGCAGACAAGGAATGCAACCACAAACTGTGTGAGTAGATTAAAGGTTCCCAACTCTGGCTGTATATTAGAATCATCCAGGAAGTTTTGTGCAGATCAACATACCTGGGATCTGACCCACAGCAATTAAATCAACATTCTGGAGGTGGGACCCAAACAGTATAGTACTTTTTTCAAAGCTCTCAGGTGATCCCAATAAGCAGACAGAGTTCAGAACCACTGGATTATATCAAAGACAGGGTCTGGGTTAAGGACTAGAGAGGCTCTGATATTATCAAGAGATGTTCCAGCTCAGTGGTTTTCAAATGTGTTTCACAAAGTCCTAGGATTTTCCAAAGACATTTCTGAACAGTAGCCAATGGATGGGGAATGAGAGATGCTTCAGACCTTCCTTTTAACCCCCAAAGCCCCAACTGAACAGATCAGCCTAGCAAAGGATTTCCTTTAAGAGAGAGAAAGGGTGAAATGGTTCTGCCACTTAAAAAAAAAAAAAAGACTAAAAAATTATCATTTCAGGCTCATGAATAGGAGGAACGCACACAGCCCCTTCCACTGAACTTCCCCAAAGCTTCCCTCTTTGCCAGTTCATTCCTGCATTTACTATTGGTAGGCATAGAAGAATGTCACTAAGTAACCTGTTTGAACCATGGTTTTATGATTCTCTGATTCCAGGGGACACAGAAAAGCTATCCAGCTCCTAAACGGATATGAAGGTTGTAGTTAAATGTATAAACTGAATCCATCTTCATATTCTGTCACCCTAGGAAGTCACCTGTACTTTATCCCATAGGTATCATTCTTATTTGCTATTTGGGGGGCTGTAAACGATAATAAAGAATGCCTTTTTACTGGAGGTAATAGCAGCTCATACAAACACAGAGGCCCCTGTCATATACCTCTCTGTGTACACAGTGATTCTACAAAATTAAAAATGATCACTGACTTGGTTTCAGCCAGGATGTAGTAACCTTTCCATGGAGACAAATATAAAACTACGCAAAATATATGAAACAACTGTTTTCCGGTATTGGACCGAAGACAATATGGGCTGTGATTCTCAAGAAGGGAAACTCATGAGGCCCCAGGGTATCCCTAGTTTTCTGCCTGGGAGCACCTTCTAAAGTAGAGCCCAGATATCTGTGATTTCACTGGGCAGACCAAACAGAGATTGGAGGGAAATGAAATTGGGTGATAGGGAACCCGGTAAGAGGGTACTATATAGAAAGGAACTCTAGAAACCTTCATAAGGATAGCCTTAAGTCTCTGTAAGAATTTTAATCTTTACTTGAGGGCCAGATTCCATGAAGCCTAGCAGAGATTAGCTACTAGGGTGCTATATGCTGAATGTAGAGTCCTTCAGTCACACAGTATTGGGCAATGTTGGATTTTGACCCACCAGAGTGGGGAGGCTTTAATGAATATCTCAGACATTCAGCTGAGATCCCAGAATGGTACTTCTCAACAGTAGGATTACTCTAGCTCTGAAGTAAAAGCTACTCTAGACCCTCCCTAACATATGCTCAAAAGAATCCTCAATAGGATAAAGCTGATCTGCCAGGAAGTTAACTGCCAATCAGAACAAAACTCAAAGCTCTTTTAGGGAAAATAACAAAATCCAGACTTTTAACAATATAGCATCCACAATATCCAGGACACAGTAAAAAACTTATTAGACGAGCAAAGTGGCAGACAAATGCAATCCACAACCAGGGAAATAAAAGCTGATGCAAGGCCTTCAAAACAGTCATTATAAAAATGTTCAAGTATTTAAAAGAGAAGTTATGTACAAAGGATGAACCTATGGGAAATCTCAGCATAGAGATGGCAACTATGCCAAAATAACCAAATGAAAATTCTAAATCTGAAAAAAAAATATCTGAAATAAAAACTTCACTGGAAAGGCTTTATGGCTTCTAGAACATCATGGAAGAGAAGTTCAGTGAACATGAAGAGAAGGTAGTAGAAACTATCTGAACTGAAAGACAAAGGGGAAAATAATAATAATTTAAAAACAGTACTTCAGTCACCTATGGAACACTATCAAGAGGTCTAACATACTTAGAATACTAGATGGAGAAGAAAGAAAGAATAGTGTATGTAACTCACATAGCTAAGAAGCTCAACAAATCCCAAGCAGAATGAACAAAAACAAAAACCACATCTAAGCACACTGTAAACAAATTGATGAAAACCAAAGATAAAAAGAAAACTTTAAAAACAAGTCAGTAAAATAAGATAGATTATTTATATGGGAATAAGAACAAAGATAATGTCTGACTTCTCATCAATAAAAATATGAACAAGAAAAAATGAGACAACATCTTAAAAGACTGAAATGAAAACAACACCATCAACTTAAATTTTTATATCTGGTGAAAAGATCCCTAAAATGATGGCAAAATAAAGATATTTTCAGACAAATAAAAACTAAAGGAATTAATTACTGGCAGACCTGAATTATAAGAAATGTAAAAGGAAGTTTTTTAGGCTAAAGGGAGATGATATCAGACGGAAGCTTGAATCTACAACAATGAATGAAAAGTACTGAAATGGTAAATATGTGGGTACAGATACAATATTTTATTCTTGCTCTTAAGATCTTTAAAAGGCAATTGACTGCTTGAAGCAGAAATAAAAATGTATCTTACAGCATATGACATTTGTAGAAATAAAATCTGCCACAATAAAACAAAGAACAAGAGAGTATAACATAGAAGTATCCATTTCTAATGTTCTTTTATGTGAAGGGATATAAGAGTTCAAAGTAGACCATAATACATTAAGGGTACACACTTTAATCTCTAAGGCTACCACTATAAATAAAACAGAGTGGTATATCTGCAATGCAGATATAAGGAAAAATATAGAATATTAAAAAAAAAAGCTTGATGACTTTAAAAGAGGGCAGAAAAGGAGAAAAAAAATGAAGAAAGATGAGAAAACAGAGGACGCATAGCCACATGGGATACTTAAACTAAACAATATCAGTAATTCTATTAACTCTAAAGATACCAAAAAAATACACTCCAAGAAAAAAAAAAACTATCAAACTGAATAAAAAAGTAAAACCCAACTATATGCTGCGTATAAGAGATACACTTTAAACTTAAAGACACAGTTAGTTCAAAAGTAAGAGGCTAGAACAAGAAAGGATATACTATACAAAGACTAAACTTAAAAAATACTGGATAAATTAAATTAATATAATGCAAAATAGGCTTCAGAATAAAAAGTATTATCAGAGATAATTAGGAACATTTCAAAATGATAAGAGTCAAGTCTTCAAGATGAGACAATAATCCTAAATTTGTTTGTACCTCATAACAGAACTTCAAATATATAAAGTAAATATCAATAGAACTAAAGGAAGAAATAGATGATTCTGCAATTAAAGAGACTTCAACATTTTTCTCTCACTAATTGCTGAACGAATTGACTTAAAGAAATCAGAGAAAAACAATCACAGAAGATTTTATCAACACTATTGACCAGTTTAACCTCACCCAACAACTGCAAAATGCCTTTGCCGAAATATGGCATCAAACAAGTAGGAATGACCAATAAACATATGTCAGTGTCCTCAAACGTTATCATCAAGGAAATGTCAATTAAAACCAAAATGAGATACCACTACATATTCACTGGGCTAGCTAAAATTAAAAAGTCTGACAACAACAAGTGTTGGCAAGGATGTGGAACAACTGGCACTCCCATACATTGCTGGAGGGAGGGTAAAATGTAAAAATCACTTTGGAAAATGTCTTGGCTATGTCTTTTAAAGCTGACCTAAGACCCAGCAATGACACTCCCTATGCAGGAGAGAAGAAAACATGTACCTACAAACAGATTTTTATAAATTCTTCATAGCAGCTTATTCAGAGTCTTTAGCAAGTGAAAACAGTTTAGGTGTTGACCAATAGGAGAATAGACAAACTCATCAATAAAAGGAACAAAGTATGGACACATTCACCATATGGATGAATAACACACAAACACATAACTATGCTGAGTGAAAGAAGCCAGACCCCAAAAGAGCAGACTGTACAATTCCATTTATATAAAGTTCCAGAACAGGCAAAGCAAATCTATTATGATAGACATCAGAACAGTGGCTGCCTACAGGGTGAGGTGGGATGGGATGGGGAATGGGAACAGGATGGAAGGGACATGGGGAGTGTCTGAGGGTTATGGACATGCTTTGTATATTGACAGGAGTGTGAATTACATAGCAGCGTGCTTTTATCCGAACTCTTTGAACTGTATATTTAAGATCTGCACATTTCTGTACATATGTCAATTTGAACTCAGTTATGCAAAAAAAGAAAAGTCAAAGATGAGAAAAGACAACCCAAATTGCTATGAACTCCCTCTATCCAACACACACACACACACCCACCCCACCCCTAGAGCAGCCAGCAACTCATTGTTTCCCCATCCCAGGTCCTCACTCTCCCCTCTGCACAGGGACAGCTGACAGAGTTGATCCCAAAGCAACAGAGGCTGAATCAGGGGACAGGTGCTTGTGGCTCCTGCAGGCACCACTGTTCTCTCCTTTCTTGGTCCTGGCGGCAGCCCTGACCTGGGCCAACAGGTAGAAAGGTGAAGTCTGTCCCCGCCCCAGCCACAGATTCACCTTCCTCGGAGGTAAGGAAGGAAGCTTGACAAGAACCTGGCTCGCAAATCAAAGTTAACGCTGCCCCGCCTCCTCTGTAAATCATGTGAGCTCCATCTGGGTAATGACTCCTCCAGTGTAATTCCCTATTAAGAGGCTTTATCTGGAGAGATAAGCAGCTGGTTTCTGTGTCACTAATTGCTGTCTGCTGTGATTTTAAAACATCTGCACCATTGTGCTCTTCATTTTCATATTCTAATCACCCTGAAACTTGAAAAAGGTACATCATTGATTGTTTCTATGGGTTAATTAGTACACAGTCTCCTTGTAGAGACAATTTAGAGGCAGCCAGAACCTCAATCAGGAAGTTTGTTTTAAAAATTAATAACATCGGCAGTGGCTGGAGGGATTGCCACGTTCAGCGATGTATCGGGACGCTCTTGGGGTGGGGGGCCGCCCTTTGTCATCTGCCACAGAGGAGGGAAGCCAACAGGGGCACAGGGCGGACAGCGGGGAGTGGCGGCCACCCAGTCTTTCCGGAGTGGTCCTGACCACAGGGTCGGCCTCCGTCCCCTGTTCTCCCAATTAGCCAGGTCCCTTCCCGTGTCGGCACAGACCAGGGCTTTGCTGAGGACTGACCAGTCTCTGAGGAATGTGTCAGAGCAATAGGAACATCAGAGACCATTTGATATTTTAAAGTGTATTCATCATTCTCTTCCCCTGCCCACCTCAGCGAGGCACGAGGGATAAAGAGAGGATGATTGGAACACAGAGGAAAGAACCAGACCAAACGGGAAAGTGAGGACCGAAACCCAGCGCTTCTCAAATTCAGATTGCACAAGATCTACCTGGGAATCCTGTTGAAATACAGTGAAACACAGACTGTAATTTTGGAAGTTCAGGTGGAGACTGTGATTCCGCATTTCTTTTCTGGGTTTTTTTTTTTTTTTTTGAGACAAAGTCTCACTCTGTTGCCCGGGCTAGAGTGCCGTGGCATCAGCCTAGCTCACAGCAACCTCAAACTCCTGGGCTGAAGTGATCCTTCTGCCTCAGCCTCCCGAGTAGCTGGGACTACAGGCATGCGCCACCATGCCCGGCTAATTTTTTCTATATATTTTTAGTTGTCCAGTTAATTTCTTTCTATTTTCAGTAGAGACGGGGTCTTGCTCTTGCTCAGGCTGGTCTCGAACTCCTGAGCTCAAACGATCCTCCTGCCTCGGCCTCCCAGAGTGTTAGGATTACATGCGTGAGCCACGGCACCCGGCCTTGATTCTGCATTTCTAACAAGCTCCCAGCTGGTGCCCACAGACGACCCTCTAAGATGTGCCCATCTTTTCCCAAACCTTTGACCACTGTCACTATTCATGATATCCCAGGACTAGCTGGGAGGTGGCAGTGTGGTGGGGTGTCTCAGGCTCTGTGCCTCAGATTGAACCCCAGCTCCGCGATTCACTGGACAAGCCACTTGACCTCTTATAACCGAGCATCCTCATCTAGACACTAACAGCAGTCCCTGCCTTAAAGGGGGATTTGAGGATTAGAAGTTGATGAATACCAAGTATTTTTAACACAGTGCCTGGCCCACAGTAGGCACTATATAAATATAGTGATTATAGTTCTGTATTTTTCAGTAAACTTCTCTGAAAACAACATCCAGCAGGGATAGGGTAGAGACATTAACCAGGGAGTGCCTCACTTAAACTCAAGTGGGGGTTTCACGCATTCGTCCACTCTGGTGGTCCTCTTCGCTGCAGTCTCTTGCCACCTCCTACTCCCAACTAACCCAATGTCGGAGCTCAAGATCTTCCTGCAGAGCCTCCCTGGGAGCTATCTGGCAATATGCAGCCACGGGGAGCTCACTTCTGCACAAATCATATTGTTCTACCTGTTACACAGTGTTTTCCTATTTGGAGCTGAAGTCTGCCTGCCCTTAGATGGTTCTGGCACAAGAGGAGACAGGCATTTCTTCCTGGAGTGGCTGGGATCTGAGGAGCAGGTCATTGCACCTGAAAGCAAATGCCCCTCCAGAAGAGAGTTCCCAGCATCACCCCCTACCCGCTATGGCTGTTTCTGGCAGGCTTCAAGGGGCTTCCCCTGTGGGAAAAATTATAAAAACTGGGCTTTCAATTATGAGGCTTACAAATAAGAAAACAGCCTTTTTCAGCAGTAGAGCTGGAAGCCGACTTCAGAAAACAGAAAGAGAGAGAAAGAGAAAGAGAGAGAGAAATTAACATAGAGCTGCAGGGTGATCACTCCAGAGGCAGCCATAGGGCAGGCTCGGGGGCTTACTGGGGTGCAGAGGCCTGGCTGCATCCTTCCAGAAGGGACACAGAGGCCTCCTGATTGCACTATTGGGGTGCTGAGGGCCCGCTGCCGCAGAATCCCACTGACAGCACCGCTGCTCTGTCTTTTCCGGGAGCAGGCTTTGCCCTCCCTGCTCAGGCATCCACCGGCCTCCAGCTGGGTCCTGGGAGCCCTGGGCTGGGGTCCCCGGGGGACAGAGCAGAAACGAAGGCACAGTCCTGGCCTCAGACACGTGCTGCAGGGTGAGCAACAACTGCAGACTGATCCTAATGGAACAGAGTTATGGAGCAACATTCACATTTTAAAAATTTGTGAGCTGTTTCCCCTGTGGCTTTGTTCTTCCTTCCATTCTTCTCAGAAAGGGAGGAAACAGGACACTTTGTTGCCTCCTCTTTGAAACTTGGTAGCCTATGAAGAAGTGGCAAAATTAGTACGGTGGAACATTCAGGTCTGAATGTCTTGTCTATAAGAGATGTCTAAAAACCTGTAGCTCATGCAAAGGCAGGCACAAGTGACAAGCGGTCTGAGAAAGCTGCCTCCCAAAAAGTTGAACGAATGAGCAGAGTGGGTAATTCATCTGGCCCAAAATATACAAGACATTTCTCACACTTGCCTGTGGATAAGAATCACCAGCAGCCTCTGTTAAATACATAGTTCACCCGGCCTCCCTCCTGCAAGTTGGAAGTTTTGGCCTGGGGCCCAGAACTTTGGTGTTTTTTGATTTTTTAAAATTTCATAAAATTTATTTATTTATTTTTAGCGACAAGGTCTCACTCTATTGCCCAGGCTGGAGTGCAGTGGCACAATTAGCTCACCGCAACCTTGAACTCCTGGGCCTAAGCAATCCTCCCACCTCAGCCTCCTGAGTAGTTGGGTCTACAGGCATAAGCCACCATGCCTGGCTAATCTTTATTTTATTTTATTTTATTTTATTTTAGAGATGGGGTCTCACTACATTGTCCAGGCTGGTCTCGAACTCTTAGGCTCAAGAGATCAATTCTGGTGTTTTTAACAGGTAGTTCCAGAGGGACTTCAGTCAAGTTTGGTCAATGCTGCCACGTGAGGGTTTCTACGTGGAAGGAGGTTGAGAATTGTTCAGCTTTGTTCCAGGGTGGAGCTGGGTCAGGGAAGCCAGCCTGAGGCCAGTGGTGCAGGTGGCAGCAAGAGAGGACTCCAAGACCAAGGACAAAGAGTACAGTCAGCTTTTGTGTGTGTGTGTGTGGGAGAAGATGGGAGAGGGCAGAGGAAAAGAAGGATCTTTTTCTTCTTTACCTCATGTCTCCTTTTTCCCTTTTTATAAATGTTTCTTGCTGCAAAACTGTTGCTTTTTGTCATTAGGGTTAAAATAATGGTTTAATTATAAATTGAGTCTAACATGTCAAGAAGATGCTGAATTCACCTAAAATTCCAGCTCTTAAAGCTTCCCGTGAACACTACAAACTGTGGGCACTGGATGCCTCTTTCATTTAGCGTGACTCTCGTCTGATGAAAGACACTACCTCACGGAGGCTGGGTGACAGAGGGTGAGGGGCTGGCCTCCTGGGTGGGGGCTGGGTCTTGGGTTCATTCTGCCCCTCCCTGTAGTGCTGCAAGAACAAGTTCATGTCCTGGTGGCTGTCCCTGGTGCAGTGGTCACGTGGGCTGTGCGCACCCATGTCAATGGCCCTTGGAATCTCCTGTTTAATCTGTGCTCCTGAACTTTCTCTCAGAGGCTTCCTGTTGAAGGCAGTATGGCGTCTGTCACTTGGGGATTGTCTTCTGTCTTTCTTCTGAGAGGCAGTGGGTGGAAGTGCACAGTAGTTAGGAGCACAAACTCTTGAGCCAGCATGACTGAGGATAAATATCGGCTGAATCTAAATCTTACTAGCTGTGTGACCTTAGGCAAGTTGCTTAAACTCTCTGTGCCCCAGTTTCCTTATCTGTAAAATGGAGATAACAATATTCTTACTTCATAAGGTCAACAGGCGAATCAAATAATCTATGCAAAGCACTTTGACCAATGCCTGGAGCCCAGTCAGGGCTATCCTAGTGCTACATGCAGGGGAGAAGCCTGGGAGTGCACTCAAACTCAGGCTTTGACGTAAGTTCAAATCCCATCTTTGCCTCTTACCACCCGTGTGACCTGGGCCTCGTTACTTATCTACTTCAAAAATGGGGACAATTACAGAGCCTGCCTGATAGGGTTGTGTTAAGAATTAAACAAGGTGAAATTGACACAAATGTTATCACATTGTAAATGTTCAACAGATGTCAGTTATTACTATTGTACCTTTTTTATTATTATGTACTGGCATATGCCCTGGTGCATAATCAGCAAAGCCTGAGAGAAAAAGACCCAATACCCCTGACACTGCATAAGGCCACAGAAGAAAGCTTTTCACTGTAAGATTTTTGCCTGAAATGGTGAATGCCTCATCACCAGGAAATGCCAGAATAAGGTATTTCCCCAATCTGGGATGCAATGTCCTCGCTGTAGGACAAGGTGGTCTCTAAGGGGCTCTCCCAGCTCCTGCATATCCCCATATCTTCTTGGATGCAGGGAATTTCTAAAAATATCCCTGGGAGAGCCTGGCCCGAAACACAGTTAAGCTAGTAGGCCAAGGTAGGAGGTGCTCGGAGATCACTGCTAGAGCAATTACTGGACAGGCAGGAGTCTGAGAGGGGTCTGCTTAAGGAGCAAGCAGAATGATCAACACCAAGCCCTCGAACCAGAAGTGTTCAAGGAGCTGCCGGAAAGACGATGCAAACTGTGAAGGAGATAGTCAAGCCACCAAGCTGGGCAGAAGCTTCACGTCAGCCTTACCTTGGAGGCGGGTTGGAGAAGCTGGAGTGCTTGGGAAAGGTGAAGTGCATGGGGTAGCAAAGGCACCTTGGAAATGCAGGTCAACAGAAGCCACCTTTTACAACATTGACATTGAGACTAGTGTCGCCGCCCTGCGTCCCCCTCACCGTAAGCTCCCCCCTCCTTCTCAGGTGAGGGTCTTAATTTTATTTGCTCTTTAATTAATCTGGTTTTAGTGTTCACTCAGCCCTAGACTAGCGGTGTGACCTTGAGCAAGTAACTTAACTTCTCTGGTGTCAATCTTTCGTTTTTGGTTATAGAAATCATCACCCTGGGCCGGCCTGCCTCTCCCGGTTCCCCTGAAGACCTGAAGGATGTGAAAACGTTTTGGAAACCATAAAGAACTATATAAATGCAGGCTACTGGTGTTGTTTGTTACTGCTTGGTTGAGAACTCTTCTAATGATTTGGGAAAGCCAAGAATGCTGAATGTACTCCCTGTAAAATCAGCATGAGATGCAGGGATGAATTAGGATAAGTTCTAGTGTAATCTTAAAAAGCGTATTACTTCCAGGGACTTTCTAGGGACTCCCGAAGCCCCACCATGCTCCTGTCCTTGTCTCAGCTGAAGGAGAGTGTGTGGGGAGGAACGCAGGGGAACAGAAAACAAAAACAACAGCCCTCCTCACTCTGGCAGTAAACTTCTAGCTCCCAAAGCAGGTTTTATTTAGTGCGCTATAAAAACAGTCGTTTCTCCCATCATAAAAAACCCCGACTACCCAACCTGTTTTTCCTGCAGCGAGTGGCCGGTTGAGTGGCTCTGAGCCTTGGTGCAGGCTGCAGCCTGCCCTCTTCTCCTCAACCCCAATCTCCTCTCCGCGCAGCCTGTATTTAGGTCGGGAAATGAAAGGCGATTCTTAAGTATTTTATGAAGTGTGAATTTACGGGGGAAAAGAAAGCATACACTTTTGGAGATGAAACTAAGATCTAATTGTCTCTCTGCTTTCTGGTTACTGCCTCATGGGTATGTCCCTGACGGCTTGGGCACTGCGCTGTTTTTTGTTTTTGTTTTTTTTTAAATTGAGTCAAGATTGTAGCAACTTTCCCAGCCATTAAACAGGCCCTGGAAAGTTTAGCTCATTCTGGTGAAATTAAAAAAAAAAAAAAAGAAAGAAAAAACTCAGGCTCCAGAAGGAAAAGGAGTGTGGTGGGAACATGGAGTGGGGCTCCCCGACTTGGGACAGCCACACCTGTCCTCTGAACTGCTGTCCTGCTCTGCAGTCCTCGGCCTTGAGAGCTGACTGTGCTCTTCTGAGCCACCCGGCAACACCTTTGATGCCACACAAGAGGTAATTTACTAAATGGTACCTAGATGAGTCAGTTCTCCCCAAGGGCGTGGGCACTGAGCAGTGTACTCTGGGAGTCTGTTTCTTAACAGATAATCAGAGCAGTTGGCACAGAGACACCCCTAGGGTCTGCGATGTATTTCTAGGTTTCTTCTGAATGAAGCTATATCCTGCCAAGCTGGCAGATTTGACTCCTGGAATGCAAAGGTGACTCAAGACACAGTGGGCACAGAAGGAGAAGCATTAGGGTGTCAAGAACCTTGGTTTCTAGTGCACTCATTGTCCCTCTGGGCCTCAGCTTCCCTATCCATAAAACAACATGGCCAGTATGATAAAGGGTGTACAAGGTTCTTCTCAGCTCTACCATTGTAAATTCTGAAATCCATTCTTAATTTAGGATTAAAGATGGAAAAGAAAGCTCATTCTTAAAAGCCCTAAATACATTCTAGGTCATTTTTTCTCTCTAGCCATTTCTTACTGGGCTCACCTGGGCTGATTCTACACCAAGCCCTAGGTTATGGGTAATATTTGACTCACTGGTCCCAGAGCCTGTTTATCAGTGGGAAGGATGGAGTGGCAGGTTGCCTGGGGAAACCAGCGGCACAGGGGTGCCTAACTCCTGACCTGGCATCATTTATTAACTGGATGGCAGTTGCCCTCTTAGTGCACGTTGAAAGGAGGCTGTAGTCTCAAGGGTCCCACATATGGGCCATCCGGATGTTTTCCTGTTTGCATGTGCAACCAAATAAAGAGAAGGCTGCAGGGATTTTGTGGAAAGCAGAAAATTTGGCAAGAGAAGGAAGAAAAAGGAAAAGGACTGAAGAGTGGGGTCTCCCTGGCAGCTGCGGAACTTCTACCAATGCATTCCAACACCTCAGATCCTTAACCCTCAAGCCACCACCATGCTGGCTTATTTCCTTAAGGGAACCCATTTCCCTGTGTCTTCTAGGCTGCACCTGCTCCTCCAGGTGGCGCTTAGGGCACTGTGGGAAGGAATGCTATAGACGTTGTGGGTTTCAATGTACTGAATATCTCATCTTTAGTAACAACAAATTCTCAAAGCTTTGGCCAATCACAAGGGGAGACTCAGGATTCAATCCTGTCCATAGATGGAAGAGAAGCAGAGTGAATCAATTGTTTAATGCTCAATGCTGAGGGTTCATGCTTGATGGTGTGTCAACCAGTTAACTCAACTCAATGTTACCCCCAAATGTAGTAACCCTGATTTGTTAGCTCACTTACAAATGCATATTATTGGCCACAGAGATTGACATTAAAGAGGTTGGCTGGCTGAGGACAAATTTATCCCAAGTAAATGACCACATGTTTGTGACTCAATACCATGTAAAGAGTCAACAGTGTCAGCACATTTGCTTGCTGGTCCAGAGTGCAATGCTAGATCTCTGGGTGAACTTGGGCACAATAACCAAACTCCCTGACCTCCGTTTGCTCATCAGTTCAATAGGAATACTGTCCTCTGCCTCCCCAGTGCTCAGCCACATTGCTCGGGAGGAAAGGAGTTAATGCTACACTAATGGAATGGAACTGAATGAAATTTTACACTTTTTGTGTAGGGGAAGTTACACGTCCTTCAGATGCCCAGAGGATCACACTCTTTGACCTTCAGTGATTTGCCCCATTTCACTTCTCCATACGTTTCTTCAAATAGTACATAAAAACAAAATGTCAGATGAGGTGATCTCTGAAGTTCTCAGCACTGCCGCCCTAGAAATGCCGTGACACCATCAGTCCTTGCTACACACCAACCAACATGGCAGTGGGCCGATGCTCTTTCCAAGGTTAGGATAATCCATGGTTTGAGGATCAACCTGTGGATTCTCTGAGCTCTGGGTTAATTATCTCCAAGAGAGGTCCCCTACACTCTTCTCGTAACTCGGAGGATACAGTGGTCTCTGTAAGTGCCTGTCCTAATGCTTCTGCTTCTCCAATAGTTTACAAGCGACAGCATCTTAAGTTAGAACATGCACCATGTAATTAGATTTCCTTGCTGTGGATGCTGTGTCCCTTTAGCTAGAAAGGAGAGCGACACTTCACCCAGAGATGAGAGCTGAGCAACAACGAATGCTGTGTGTCTGTCCCCTAGTAGTCACTTCAGCTAGGCAAAGAAAACACTGTCATTTAAATGGGGCTTTTGTCCTTTCAACAGCTGCTCCAAAGAACTGGAGAAAAGAGATTTTTAACTGGGCCACAGAAAGATAAGATTCTAACCTCAGTGACTTGGGGGACAGGGGAGGAGGAAATACTTACTCCAGCTTATTATAAAGGTATTTTGCAACATCAACACTTTACATTCCAACAATGGCTGTAGCTCACATGGGAACGTTTGATGGACCAGAAAACATCACCATTTCTAGAATCTCAGTGAGCTTCATGGACACAACTAGAATATATTTTATTAGAAAGACCATTAGTTTTGCCATTCTGCAGGTGCAAGTCTTATTCTGGCTCTATTTGAGGGATTTGGGACAAGTCACTTACCAAAGTCTCTATTCCTCCATTTGCCCGTATATAAAACAAGCCTAAGAATGCCTTACACAGCAAGGAAGAACTGAGATACTGAGACAACTAGCTTATATCTATATATTTTTTCATCTCTTCCTGTGTAGGTGCTTGTTACTATACTAATCTATAAGCACTTGGAGAATAAGGAGACCACTTCAAGCTACTTTAATTTAATTTTACACAGCAAAGTAGCTAAAAATAGAATGTTTGAGTGTCTATGCTTACAAGTTTTTTGTGGCTACTCTGACTCTCGAATAGAGTTCAAATTTCTCAGCTTGGCCAATCAATGCTTCCAACATGATGTGGGGAAATACATGTGTCTTAGCAGACCACTCAGCACCACAGAGGGCCCTCGAGGTCTGTGACACTTGCTGGGCAGTTCTTTCTACCCTGGAAAGCCATTTTCAACATTACCCTTGCTTGCCTTCTTTCCATGCGGCAAAGGCCAGCTCTAATGCCATCTCCGTCACAAAGCCTCACGCCGCCATTTATCCTTCTGTCCCCTGGGCTCCCATGATACTCATTCTGTATATCCCATAGGCTTAGCAGAGTCAGCCTTATAGAAGTCACTTGCTGCTACTCCCCATCCTGGACTATAAACCTTTGGTGACGGTCCTTTACAACAGTTAACACAGTTCCTAGCAATGGCACCTGCGCTGATATGACGACCTAAAAAAAAAAAAAAATTGCAGAGCCATTTCTGAAGGTATAAAGCACCACTGAAATTAAAGTATTTTTGTTCTTTTGATTATGAGCCTCTCCCAGTGGGCTAACTTAGTTTGGGAGAGCACCATGTGTCCCTTCTGCTCGGCCTTTAGCCCCTCAGACATGGATGATCTAAGACCCACTGCCACTGAAACCTCAATCCAGTCCCAACAGGTGGTGTCCAGCCCCCTGCTCAGGGCTCACCAGGCGAAGCTCAGAGAAATTCAGCCATAGACACCCCACTAGTACATGATTCTGGTGACTTCTGGACTGTCCCTTTGAGAGTTCAACTACCTTATGCTTCAAATGGTCTTTGCGAGTTACGCCAGCTCGCCTGGGAGCCTAACCATCATTTATTACACTGTAGACAGGTGCTTCACAACTAAACTGCCAGTAGACTTCAGGTATCACCTCTGCTTATAAATCAAGGGTTGACTTTACTAAGAGAGGAAAAAATTGTAGAATTTGAAGATTAATTTGTGAATTACAGTGCCTTAAAATGGATGTAACTCGATTACCTCCTTTTATGAATAAGGAAACTGAGAACTAGAGAGGTCATCCAACTAGTTAATGATAGAACAAGGACTGAAACCCAGGCTTCAGGCTTGTCAGTTCAGCTCAGTTTTTACTATACCACATCTTTGTAATTATTACTAGTATTTTCGTAGATGTAAGAACAAAGGGGAAAGTTGAAGAACTATGGCTGGAAAAAAAAGTTATCTGCAAAGAGTTAAGGTGACTACCCTGATGCTGGTAACTAATTTTTAATTAATCCACTGATATATTATTAAGGAGTAAATTCTGGGGAAGCCTGAGTGGAGGAGACTTCCAGACTCCCAGGAAGTGGCTTTCGTCCTTGAGGGCTCTAACTCATCTGGCGGGGACCATTGTGGCCACTATTGGCAGAGGCTGGAAACCACAGTGGACAACCACTGATGACCAACAGCCACCCATATGATGACAAATAAGCACAGAGATTATTTTTAAACCACTGGGCTCTTGTTTTGCTCCCTTTAATGAACTGTCTGGTCTTGCTGTGCCCATTGCTTGCAGGATTCTCCCTCTCCTATTGGGCTTAGCCAAATTCTAATCAGTCTGTAAGACCCAACTCAAGTCCATCTTCCCTTGTAAATATTCTTTTATTTATTCATCCATTCCAGAAATTTTTTTTAAGCAACAACGAGATGCCAGGCTCCATTCTGGGATATAGGGATGAGGAGTGCTATGGCTTAAATGCTTTTGTACCCTCCAAAATTCATGTGTGGGAAACTTAATCCCCAATGAAACAGTATTGGGAGGTGGGACTAATCCATTCTGCCCTCATAAGTGGATTAATGCCACTATCAAAAGGGCTTGCAGGAGTAGGTTCACTCTCTTCCTGCTCTTCTGCCAAGTGTTCCTCTTCCTCTGGAGGACACAGTGTTCAAGGCTCCATCCTGACAGCAGAGAAACTGGGCCCTAACTTTCCAGCACCTTGATCTTGGACTTCCCAGCTTCCAGACTGTGAGAAATAAATTTCTGTTTCTTATAAATTACCCAGTCTCAGGTACTCTGTTATAGCAGCATAAAATAGACTAAGACAATGCATGAGCAAAACAGCCCACCTGCTCTCATGAAGTTTACATCCTAGCGGGGAGAAAGGAGATAAGAAAACAAACAAACAACTATATTTATATGTATATGTGTGTTTACACATACACATATCTGCCTGTATCTGATATACACATAAACATACAAGTGTATGTATACACATATAAATGCATATGCATATACATATATAATAAATACATATTAATCAAATGACATTAATTATTAAGAAAGCTAAATAGGATTTGGGGACAAAGGATGGAGGGATTTGATTTAGACAAGTTGGCCAGGGATACCCCTTTTGAAAAGGCAAGCAGGGACCTAAGTGAAAAGAACTCTCACTTCTCTAAACAGCTGTTACCTACAGAGCCAAAACCCTATGGCTAATCCCTTAATTCTCTTAGTGTATTACAGTTTTATTCAACAAATATTTTACTGAGCACTAACTACGTGCCAGACTGTGTGGGGCAGACGATGGGTACACGGTGGAGAATGAAATGGACAAGGCTGTGCCCTCGTGGAGCTCACGGTCTAGGAGCAGGGACAGGCATCATTGAAGCCAGGAGCGTGGGAAGGGCACCGGGCTGAGCGATGCTAGCTGTGCTGCTGCTTTATCTCCAGGAGAATCCGAAGAGGGGCTGGTAGGTATCAGGCCCTAGGGGAGCAGTCTGCTAATAGTGGACATAATCTCAGTGAATCACTCCGAGAAAAGTGAAGTTTCCACTAAGATTCTGCGAAGGCCATTAGTGGGGTCTGGCTCAGTGACAGTGCACATAAGACATCATCTCAGGTTTCAAGTTGATAACTAGAACACAAACTCTCACATTCCCATATCGTATTATGTTAGTCAAATGTTTTTATATAGTTTTTTTTTTAATTCTAGCAATTCTGTGGATTAGATAGAGCTGAGCAAAATGGCTAGAATTGGAAATGTTCACGGTTGGAAAGAACCTTTGAGGCTATCGATCCCATGTTTTACTTCCTGCTGGGTTCCTGTCCTCAGCATTTCTGAGCAAGGGCCACTCACCCCTGCTGCAACACCTCTAATGACAAGGGACCCATGACTCTTCCATTTCTAGACAGCCAATGACTTGCTAGTGGTAAGGTGGGATCCATTCCCTATGCTCTAACTCCAAGTAACGGGCTCTTTTCACTGGGACCCCTGCTGGAAGGACTCGCCTGGGGGGGGGGGGGGAGGGCACTGCTTAGCAAGCCTTTCCTGGGGAAGTGGGGAAGGCCTGGGCTGGGGGAGGCTGAGCTTCGCTGGCTCCACCCCCATGACCCCTGCCCTGCAAGCACGTGTCTCCAGGAAGCAAAACCAGAGCATGGTGACCAGATCCAAATGTAAACACAGATTGTGCAGAGGAACAGACTGTCCCACGGATTATTATTTTGAAATAGATCGTGTGGGGGGGTTCATTTAATCAAACTCTCTGACAACTGTTTATTGAGTAGAAAATACGGATGGCTCAGCAGCACCGGGAAGGATTTTGGCTTTCAAACATCTAATCTACTTTCCTAAGCCCTTCAAAATACAAAGCGAGGGCAGAATGCCCTGGGCAGGCCATGGTCAACAAGTCCATGTAAGGGCACATGAGCACCAAGAGGCTTTTGGGGTGAGACACAAGCCGGCTGCAGCCGGGGCTAACAGGTTCCTTCTCCAAACCTGGCTCCTGGGAGTCCCCAGAGTCATGCTGAATGCTGAAATCATCCCCTTGAAGCATGGTACCCCAGAGTACTCACAGGCACTGGCACCGAGTGCAGAAGGGAACACAGACATTCAAGGCACCTCTCAGCCTCTGCTGCAGGAGGGAGACAACTGCAGCTTTGGGGACTAGGTGGGGCGGGGAGGGGAAGGCGGATGCTGGGACACTCAGAAATCACCAGCTTGAGGAGGCAGAGCCTCAATCCTTCTGCTGGGGCTGTCTGGGGAAGGATCAGAGCATTGAACCCCCTGTACCCACACATAGATGAAGGAAGGAGATGGAAGACATCTCACTCACTAAACATATCTGAGAACCATTTAGATATCACTTGGCCTTGGGCTATAAAAAAAAAAAATTTAAGCCTTGTAACCCTTAGTTGAAATGAAATCTCAGCCAGCGCATAAATAAATAAATAAAGTAAAAGCTGAGCCACCCCGGGATCAAACAGCTGGAAACAATCCCAAATATCCCATACCAAACTACCTCTCCCCAGCCAGTGACCCTAGAGTGGGTCTTGTAAAGCACTTGGAAAGCATGATGCAAAAACCACCCACTAAGCCTAATCATCCTTTCATTTTACAAATAAGGAAACTGAGGTCCAGTAAGAAAGGGCTGCCAGCTGCACTATCTCACGAGAGTACTGGTCCAAGCTCTTCCTGCCCTACACAGAATCCTGAGAAGGGTGCCCATCCCCTGATGTCTGCTCAGAGGAACATGCCGGAGGTTCTCTGGAGAATGGGGCTGTCTCCAAACTATTGATATATTAACCCCTTTCCCTGATTGAGCCCCCTAGAATGAATTAATAGGGCAGAGTGAAGTCAATGAATTGGCCAGATGACCAGTAGCCATGTGTGGATGAGGTCTGGGAGACCAGGAAAGTGGCTTATTTGGCCTCTGTGACACCAGGCCTGGGATGGTCTACACTTTCCATGACAGTATTCACCTATATTCTCTCTCAGACCTCCTAGGACCCCTTCGTAAAGTTCATAAGGAAGGGAATATCAATCCCATTTTATCCTTGAAGAAACTGTAGCATAAAGAGTTCAAATGACTTGTCTGGGGTTGAGAGAATTAATAGCAAAGTTGGGAGTTAAATATAGATTTTCTGACATAGTTTAGGACTCATTCAACCTCATTATACTGACTGCTCAGAGAATATGCTCTCCATGTCTCAGCTGTTTCTCGGACACTTTATCCTGTATTTCCCAAATAGGGCAACATCAATTCATCTTCGTGTATAGCTAGGAGGTGGCGTCTCAGGGTAAGATTTCATTGTGACCTGGACTGTAACCATATTTACACAAATTATGTTCAGGACATTTGAGTGCTTGAGGAGAACTTAATATTTGTGGAATGAAAGCAAGCAAGATGGAAGGAAAGAAACATTCATGGGCAGCAGGCAGAAGATTTTTCTCTATGGGAAAATTCCAGGGAACGTTGCATCAGGCAGCATTCTTGGTCCCACAAACTCCAGCCAGCCTGGATATTGGAAATCAGAAAAGAAACAGATGTTTGTTTGGACTGAGAGTAGCATCAACAAGTAGGAGGATTTGGAAAGGGGAAGAGAGTGGTTAAGAGAAAACTTTTTGGAATCGTCTAGTCTCAGATTTGGAGCTTAACTGATATTTACTAGCTGTGTGATACGGAACAAACATCTCATCTCTGCCCCCTGACCCGTTTCCTCATCTGTAAAATGAGAATGGTAACAGCTACCTCATGGGGACAGAATGAGAAGAAAGAAGTGGTGTGCTTTGCCCAGGGCACACAGTAAGTGGTAGCAGGTGCTTGTGCTTGGCTCTTCCCAAGTGTCTCTTTTCCCTGCTTTAACCAGATTCTGTTCAAGTAAAGCCCAGCTCTGGTGTCTGCCTGGAGCTTTCTCTGCATTCCTCATTGTTCAACCTTCTCCCCTCTTGTGTGTCTGACATCTGATTGCTACTAGCAGTCAATGCTGCACATTTGAGCCCTTATTTGCTATTATTTTTATGTGCTTATATATTTTTTCTTGTAAAAATGCTCTGAGCCCCTTGAGGGTGGGAAACATGGTTGTTCTTATGTCTCCACAGTGTTTGGCATAGGGCTGAGCACACACACTGTTAAGTACTCTGTGTATATTTATTAATTGACTCATTGGTTAGTTGAATGACTTCCACCCTCCACTTGATACCAACAACCTTTAGATGGAAGAAAAGATTTACAATTCTTCCTTGAGTCACCAAATGAAACTCTATACATCCTTTGAGGACTGGTTCTTGACTACATTTCTGAAGCCAGGAGACCTGCTTGGAGAGCTGTCATCTGGAGTGTAACAGAGTAAGGGGTAAATGTTTCCCTGAGATTTCCCCTGAAGATGCCCTGTTATATCTTTGATTGCCAAGTTGAGCATTCAGTTGACAACATGCTTTCATCATGAATTTCCACAATCATATTCAAGTTAATATGAAGCATGTATTTATGACATAGTCATGACATCAGTCACAACCTGAGCCATTTACTTAGTAAATTTTGGCATTTTTTAATGGTCTCATTTGCTCGCCTATGATTTGTGAAGGAATTAAAATAGGCCTTGATTCAAAAATTCAGAGCTCACTCCACCAGCCAGCTGCTGAAGCAGCTCTTCTCTGAATGTTTGCCTGGGTTGAGTTTTGGGGTGACAGAGCTCAGAGAAAGCTCACAGCCAACAGCACTGGTCTCAGAATCGGAGTCCTGGGTTCAAGTTCTATTTCTGTTGTTAAGTTACTTTGTTTATAACATAATGAGGTGGGCCCTGATGAATTTTAAGTTTCCTTCCAAATCTTATTCTTCTAAAACTCTCATCTTAGTCCCAAGCCTGTATTAATAACAACCAATGGTACCATCCTTACCTCCTCCAATCACTTCCCACCATCATTTGATTACATTTACCCTTGAATGAAATGTCTCTCCTATGTGAATCAAAAGGTGAGAGTCACCTGAAAAGTGAAGAGAACACCAAATCCATCTATTTACTGCCAGTCTTTGTCAGGTAGAAAAACTGTGACTTTGATCCTGCCCAGTGAAAACAAACAGACTAAACTAAAAACAAAATTCCCAACCTTGATGTTGACATGACAAAACAAAATATGATGATATATGATTTCCCAGTTGCTCAAGTGTACTCTGTGTTGCCTAAGAGTAGAGTATTTCCTAGAGGGCAGGGCGTTGACTCATTAGTCAAGTCCTGTCTTAGGCCAGTGCATTCATAATCAACAGCTAATGGTGACCACTGTGTTTTGAATGACCAATATTCCCAGCCCAGGTAACTCACGACACTGCAGTTTACTTTGAGATGACATCTGTGCAACGCATGTACAAGTTGCAAAAGGAAACCACACACAAAGAACATGAAAGAAAGGTATGTATGGTCTGGGGTAGAGATGATGAGAGTGAGTGCCTTCTGCAGCTCTAGATACTCTACGCTGAGCCTAGGGTCTGTCCCCCATCTAAGGACAAATGTAGACACTGACAGGCCAGGTCTGGAGACCCGTCCTAGGCCCTGTATTATTTTTTAATACAGGCATGGCATGTATGTCCTATATTGCAAAAGGCTGAGAAAGGAGCAAATGGATGATAAAAACAGAAAATAAACCAATGAAACCAAGCCTCCCCAGTAACTAAAAATGGAATGGGCCCAGCCATGGTATGGCGTCAGCCTGACCTTTTCACAGCCAGCTGTGGTCACTGTGGGCCATTCAGACATGCCTGAGAGAGCACATTGAAAAGCCAACACACACATAGCTCTGAGTTGCCCAAGGGGGAGATGCACACTCTACTCACTTCCTGGCAGGACTAGGAGGCTCTAATGTGGATGCAGAGAAGCCAGCGTGAGCCCGAGGGAGGGAACCCCTTGTTTAGTGGTTGCTGATGGTACAGTGAAGTGCCAGGGTTAGACCTCAAGAGCACTGGGACAACAGAGACACCACCTGTCCTCACTGCACCCGTGGTTATCCTTGAGAGGAAAGGTCGGTAACCAGGAGAGAAGAAGAGGGAAGGAAGGGAGAGAATGAAGAGATGAAATAACTGAGAGCCTGTGTACATGAGCATGCATAAAGGAGGAGTAAAAATCTTCTGAACACAGAAAACACTATAATGAAAAGTAACCTTAAAATATGTACACAGGTGTGCTCAGTGAGCATCAAGTGATAAAGTGAGCTTCTAGAAGGAAGGCAATCAGTAGCATCCATTCCACAACATATAGGCTCCTCTACAGACTCAACCTAATTAAATTTCATCATTACTTGGATGATATTGCTACAAGTTCTAGAAGAAGCAGGTAAAATTCAGCACTTCCATAAACATTTATTGAGCTATAACTACATGTCATAAACATGGTCTTTGTCTTTGAAAAGCTTGACAGAGTCAAGACCAACATTTATCAAATAATAAATATATCATCTAGAAAAAAGCTCTTATGAGTCGATCTGACCTATACTTATTATAAAAGGGAAGCTCAACGCCACTTCCTTCCCATCCTTTCACCTCTGCTAGAGATGCTTTGCTCCCCTCCCTCAACCCCCCCAGCACTTTCTTTATATCTGTCATATATTAATTGTCACCTATTGCCTTTACCTGTGTGGATTTGTGTTTGCGTGTGCATGCATGACCACACACAAAGGTGTCTTCTGTCTTTCACTAGTAAGACATCTGTCCCTTCTCCATGATGTCTGCCCCAGTCTCTGGCATGTAGTCAAGCAGTAGTGAATGTGGCTCGAATGTCTACTAGGGAACAGGTATGGGGTGTTGGGAAGTGTAGGACAGGCCCTTTCTGATGAAGAATTTCACTGGAGAGCTCAAAGAGCTCAAAGTCTGGCCATGCTAGCAGAATGTAAGCAGAGTGGGGAGAACATTGTCACCTACTGGTGGGAGCCCCAGAAGGTGGCACCTTTTCTATGACCTTGATGAAATTCTGTTCAACTGGAGCCAGGTGGCTGGTAGGTGGCAAGAGCATGGCATCAGGTTTCTGGCTTTCTGGGTTCTAATTTGAACTCTGTTGAGTGACTTGGAAAGTCATTTTACTTCTCTTGGTTGGAGAACATCATCTGTAGGATAAAGGGCTGGAATGATGGATTTCTAAGGATTGTTTCAAGTATAAATTCTTTGGCAGCTCTATACTTTAAGAGAGGTTCCATTTAAGGGGCTAGCGGTATTTCAGTAAACGGATGCCTCAATGAGCTAAATATACACCGTAGAAAATAGGGTGATCACATTAGACCAAAATGCCTCGTCACTGATGCAAAATTTCCTGGTAAGGAATGCTCCCTCCCTTATTTCAAACTCGGGGCCTGGCTCAATGGCCCTTTTATTTTATTGAAACTCTTTGTCACTTTTTCTCTTTTTTCAAAAGAAATTACGCCCTTGCACAGCCTGTGTTACACAGCGATCATGCATGTACACATACAGGGATGTGAGAAAATCAAGGTGCTATGTTGATACCCATAATTTCCCTGGCCTTCACCTTCTCTGAAACTTTAGAGAGTGGCAAATAAGAACAGTATAGGTGGATGGTAAGGGGTGAGGGGCAGGGGGTGGCCAGAGGCCTGCACTGCTCCAGAAAACATGCAGGAAAATCGGAGGCTGATTTCCATGTGGGGAGGCACTAGATGAGATCTAAAAGTAGAAACAACCCCTATCCACTATCAACAACATAAAAAAAAAATCATAAATTCTTGTGTATGTTTACAAAACAAAACAAAACAAAACTAATAAACAAAACTCCTACCAGTTTTTAGTCTAACAGGGCAAGAGATTTAGTTTCCCTTGGGAGAAGAAAAGTTGCTAGTGAGGATGCCAAGGCCTTACAATGACAGACAGCCACGATGCTGACCACCGGCAGGACACTTTCCTGCACCACTGATATCAGGCCACTGCTCAGAGCTCGGTTTGATCTTTAACACACACGGGGCAGTTTCAATTCAGTTTGATTCACATAGGCGGAAACAGTCAACAGGTGTGTGCTTTGGGTTGTCCATACAACAACTTCTTTGATCTTCTTGACTCCATCAAAGACACAAAGGTTTGTGAAAAGCAGGTCAATCCAGGTTTGGCCTAAATGAAGCTCTGAGGGGACGGAAAGTGCCAAAGAACCCCTCACTCTCCCTGGCTACCCCTCCCCTCACCCCATCACCATCTCTTGAGTGAGTCACTCACTGCTGTCAGTCTCTGATCTGTTATTACAGAACAGCCGCAGTGCAGTGGTGGTTACAGCGTTAAGGCCATAGAACGGAGTCAGCATGTCTTTAGTGAGAACCTACTGCTCAAGTTAACAAACAGTTGGAGAGAAAGAGGCATGTCTGGGCATTGTTGGTGATGCCAGTAGCCTGGAAGGCAGACAGGTCTCAGCCTTCAGAAAAGCTGATCCAATTGTTATGGAATAAAGCGCTGCCTCATCAAATGCGACAGGAATTCAGAGAAAGGAGACCACCCTGTGATCTCTAGGAATTTTGGAAGGCACTTCCTTGAAGAAATGGGATTAGGCCACTGCCCTTGAGGGTCTTAATTCTCAAGGGCTCGAAGCTAGTTCTGTGATTCCCCAAGTACAGACAAAGAGAGAAAAGGTCATTTGAGCCAAAAAGATAAGAAAAAGAAGGAAATAGGGCTGATATAGCGTAGCATGGTCTCTTTTAGATCAGTCCTAGACATGCCTCCCTTTGTAATAAATCTATATGACTTTGACAAAAGACATAACCAGTCTGTGCTTCAGTTTTGTCATCTGTAAAATGGGGATAATAACTCTGCTGAATTCATAATTCTGTGGTTAGAATAAAATAATATACATGTAGAGCACATAGCACAATGTTTTACCTTCAATAAACATTAGCTAAGATAACTGTGATTGTAGCATGCATTACATAAATAGAGGGAAGAGAGGAGAACAAACAGCTGTTGTTGGGTTGCTGTTAGCTTTCGGCCACTCTGAGCCCAGCAGCAGGACAGCTATGATGCTCCACCCAGCTTCGGAGGACAGCCTGAATGACAAAACCTCAGTCTTGGACTCTGGCCAAGATGGTCCCCCTTGTATCCTCATCACTCTGGGTTATATCTGGAGTCAGCCAGCAAAATAAAAGGCAGCCAAGCAGACACCTATAAACTGGGTTACTGGATTCTGATCTATTCACATAATGGGCTTTCCAGCTAGAGGTGGAGTGGAGCCTGCAGTGAGCAGAAACACATTCCCCCTCAGCACTGCCAGCCAGATCCCAGCCTCTCAAGAGACAAACCCACCTCCAGTATAATTCTGTATGTACTGCCAGCAGCCAAAGAAGTTCCCCATCTCTCTCCATTTCTCCTGATTTTTCCTTCCTTCAATTGCTCCTTCCTTCTCTCCTTTCTGACAGTAACCTCATCCCACCTTAAGCGAGGCCATTTTCCTTCACACACCCAGAATTTTGTGACTCTACCAGAGGGAGTGGGCAGCAGCAGCAACATCCGGTCCTTGCATAAATTAGGGGACATGACAGTTTTCACTGAGTCCAGAGGTATGACGATGATAACGCTACGTTAATAAAAAGGGGAAAAGCAGATTTCTCTGAAAATGAGGATTGATATTGGTTGAATTGGATGAGTTGAAATATATTAAAAAATGAAGATTGAAATTAGTATTTTTAACATTTAAAGCAGGTTGATATTCTGTGGGGGATCACAAGCACTCTAGAGGACATGGGTTAGCAATCTTTTTAAACGGATGAGAACATGGAGGCTTAAGGAAGCTAGGAGAGCCTTTTTGCAGACATTGATAAGCTGATCCTAAAATTCATAGAGAAATGCCAGGGACCCAGAATAGCCAAAACAAATCACAAAAAAGAACAAAGTTGGAAAACTCATACTTCCTGGTTTGAAAATTTCTACAAAACTACAGCAATTAAGAGTGGTACTGGCATAAGGAAAGGACATATAGATCAACAGAATCAAATTGTGGTCCAGACATAAACCCTTACATTTATTGTTCATTAACTTTTGACATAGGTGCTAAGATAATACAATGGGGAGTAAATCTTTTCAATATATGGTGCTGGGACAACTTGGTCTATACATACAAAAGAAGATGATAGAGGAGAAGAGGGAGGAGGGAGAGGAGGAGGAGAAGAGAATGGGGAGGAGGAAGAGGAAGAGTTGGATCTCTACTTTGCAAAATGGACAAAAATTAACCCAAAATGGATCATAAACCTGAATGTAAGAGCTAAAGCTATCAAATTCTCAGAAGAAAACATAGGAGTAAATTTTCTTGACTTTTGGTTAGGCAAAGTCTTCTCAAATATGACACCAAGGCACAAGAAAAAAGAGAAAAATAAATAGATTGGCCTTCATAAAAATAAACAAAAAATTATGTTTCCAAGGTCACCATGGAGAAAGTGAAAAGACACCCCGCACAATGGTGGAAAATATCTGCGACTCATACATCTGATGAGGGACTTGCATGCAGAATATATAAAGAAGTCTTACACAACAATAAAAAGTCAAACCAATTAAAAAACAGGCAAAGATTTGAATAGACATGTCTTCTCTGAAATTACACATGTGGCCAAAATCAGCAATTAGGAAAATACAAATCAAAACCACAATGCGATGCTACTTCATACCTACTAGGGTGGCAATAATAGAAAAGATGGACAATTTGCAAACATTTGGTAAGAATATTGAGAAATCTGAATTTTCATATATTGCTAGTGAAAAAATACAATGGCACAGCTGCTTTGGAAAACAGTTTGGAAGTTCTTCAAAAAGTTAAATGTAGAATTACTATTTGACCCTGTAATCCCGCACCTAGGTATATACTCAAGAGAACGGAAAACATATATTCACACAAAACCTTGTACATAAATGTTCATAGCAGCATTATTCACAATAGCTAAACAGTGGAAACAACTGAAATATCTACCGGTAGTTGAATGCATACACAAAATGTAGTATATCCATATAATGGAATATTATTTAGTGATACAAAGAATGAAATACTTATACACGCTACATCATGGATATACCTCAGAAATATTATGCTAAGTGAAAGAAGCCAGACACAAAATGCCACATATCATTTTGTTCTGAATAGACAAATCTACAGGAACAGAAAGTACGTTAGTGGTTTCCAGGAACTGGAGAGAGGAGGAAATGGGGAATAAGTGCTAATGGATACAGGGTTTATTTTTAGGGGTGATAAAAAATGTTTGGGAATTGGAGAGAGGTGTTGATAGCAGAAATCTTCAAATACACTAAAAATCACCATAATGTATGCTTTAAAAAAGTGCACTTTATGGTGTGTAGTTATACCTCATTAAAGCTGTTATTAAACATAAACAAAAGTCTAAGAGGGTTACCGACATCACACAACCATGAACCTGACAACTCAAATAGGAATAATGAGACTGGTCTATTCACCTTTTAAAGTTCATTTATGTCCCGACTTTTGTTTTCTTCTGCTGTGACTTTTTTTGATTTTTCCTACCTTGTTGAGTGCTGTCTGTCTTTGCAAGCCATTTAATACTATTCTAGAGCAAGGAGAGCTAGAAATAAAGAAATAGAAAATTAATCTAGCCAAATTTTTGTTCCCAACTCAATTTAGGACCTTTCCTATCACTGTATAATGAATTTTTCCCATCTTAAAAGAGGAAAGGGCATTTCTTTCTGTGCCCTGCCAGTTTTTCTCCCTGTGCTGGTGAGATGTGAGGGGTAGTTTGTCTAAAATTTTATCTTTGCAGGATATTTTCTCCCTTCAAATCTCACCTGATGAGCTAGTTACACCAAAACGCACTAAGAAATGTTGAACACTGAGAAAAGATGGAGTGTGTGCAAATCACTTTAGTAGCTGCTAAGACTACTATCAGAAGAGAAAGAAGGTTGCTGCTAGTTATGTCCCTGGAGCGTTCTCAAGATAGTCTGTCATGCTCAATTCTGATGTTTAAGCTCCTCCTCTTAATCACTCAAGTTCCAAGAATCAGCTGGAAAAGCAAAGATGTCCAGTGTTTCCTAGAGCCTTGGTTCCAGTGACCCCATCCCCAGAAAGCCTGGCTGTCTGTTAAGTAGGATTCAGGGTCAGTCACCCAGTGACTGACATTTCTGGTCAGCAGCCCTGCTGCTGGGCCATGGGAACAGGAAAGGGTGTCCAACAGGTGACCGTGACCTTTGGCTGCGAGTACACCTAGAGTGAGTGAGTGTAGCTAAAAGGTGGTGGAGGTAAACTCTTGAGCCAAAGCTCATGGTAACACTGGAAAGTACTGGCCAAGAAGAAAGGGGCTGGGAAGAGTTTTCCAAGAGTAGCTTCCAATTATAAGGAAACAACTCCTTTGACAGTTCTCCGGGTCAATTAATTTTTGTGTGACTCCTGTTGATGTTGGCTACGATGCTGAAACCTGCTGTGCCACAGTCACCTCTGAAAAGTTTGATCTGAGATGAAGAGTCTTTGAATCAAGGTGGAAGGGACCTTTGCTTAGAGGATACAGTGAATGTTGTAAATGCGGTGGCTTGTGGCAACATCCCTGTTTGCGTCCTGGCTGCAGCATTCCTGGCATGTTCAGCCAAGTTTTCAATGCCTTTGGTATCAGAGACCTATGACTTGTCAGGAAACTCTGTTGGGATCCAGGACTGCAATCTGGGTCCTAGTAATTAATTAATTACTTCCATCCATATAAGTTACTAAGTGTCTAAGTTGGGTTAGCCATAATGTTAGGACATAGTGTAACATGTACATATTTCTTATCCTTCCAAATTCTACAGGAGTCACAGTTCAGGCTTCTGTAAACCTCTAGAACAAGCCAACTTCATCTACTGAAAGATTTCTAGACATCACTGATATGCTCCTATATTTCACTTGCCCAGGACAAACAGCTCCAATCCTAGTCATCCTTTCTCCCTGAACACGCTTCTTGGACTCCTCTTTCTTGGTCTGTCCTTCTCTGTTCCAATTCTGGTTTCTTAATGTTCCCTTTAAAATGTGGTATCCAGACACTTGCTCTTGCTGAACTGAACCAGTACACCATCCTGAAACTACTGCCTCTCTTACTGTGCACCTTCATACTTGTATTGATGGGGCCTCCATTTTGTATTGATCCTTTTCATTTTGAAGCCACTTAGCATAGCAGATGGCAGAGTCATGAGCTGGAATGAGCCTGGGTTCCTGAATCACTGCATAGAGTATTGTCTCTGGCCGGAAACATCAGACCCTGAACTATCACACATTTGTTAAGTCAGTCTAGCCTACTAGACTAATGTGAATAACCAGGTCTTTTTAAGATCAGCTGTTATAAAGTCAAACTGTGCTTGTGCAATGAGCTAGTTTCAATATAATCATAGGATTTTGCATTGCTAAGTCTGTGAAAATGGGTTTAAATTTTTGGAGGTTTCATTTTGTCATTTTTGATAATACCAACCTCATTTATAATCAATTTGGCATCTTTGACCATGAGAAAAACACTATAAGGAGATCATTTAAATCCACAGCACTATACCTGTACGAGTAGGGGAATTCAAGGCAAAATGAACAGAAGCTACACATGCCCAGAAAACAAAAAGGAATATGTACTGATTCCCAGGTGCAGATATCTTTGCATTTGTGTTGTATTTTGTTTGTATGTATTGTCACAAACCTAGAAATCTTATGGACAGACAAAATAGGTAGTCACAGAGGGGTCATTCATTTCACCCTTATCTTTGAAAAAGAGTTATTGTAATTGATTTTGTAGCATGGATCTACACTAAATCTAATCGCTAAAGTAATTCCATTTCCTATTTGTAAAATTCAATTCTGTTTAATTCATTCATTTATTCATCCATCCATCCATTCATTAGCAAACATATATGAATAGCCTGCTGTAGACCCAGTACTATAGCAGGTTTTATGTAAGATAGTAAGAATTAGAAGATATGACTCCTGGCCCCAAAGACCTTTAATTTAATGTGGAGATAAGCTGTATATAAGAAAAAAATAAATGAAATGTCAAGCCTTAAATAACAAGGTCAGACTATCAAATGAGCAGTGCAGATATTAAGCATCAAAGAGTTCCCAGGAAGGAAATTGATAAATCAATTCAATTTAACTAGTATAAGTATTTACTGAGCACCTACTATGCGGCATCAGATAATTATTTTGTGATTTTAATTCAACAAGCATCTATTTTGTGCTTAGTCTGTGCTAGGCACTGGGGATGAAGATGCTTGCAAGAAACTTACTGCAGTGAAAAACAGACTGAGTGCTAGGTATTATAATGATAATGACAATGGTATTTATCCAGCTCAAACACCCTGACTATTTTATCAAGTCTTCGAGGGCAAGGACTGCTTCCTACATTTCTTCATTCCTTTCTCCTCTCATCATCTGAGTCATCCCCATAAAGTCCCTTTGGGCTCCCTAGATTGGTTTATTATAAGCTTTCTCACAGTGTGGCTGGGCATTGTTCACAAAGAGAGCCTTTTTACTCAGTTGGTTGGTAAGCGAAGGGGATCTAAGTTGTCAATAATACCAGGTAGTGATCTATTTCTGTACCTTTTCACTGACATTTCAGGGCAACCGAGGGAAGATAAAATGCTCTGGACTCCTTGTGTAGGACAGCAGGTGTGTACATGTCATATAGGCACAGCCCTGAGTAGGAGGGAAAGAGAACCCTCATTTCCCCATTTTTCACGTGGGAAAGAATGGATACAGGTGGACGTATTTAGTATGAGTAAATGCTTAACTGGTGTGGAATCAGCGTTTATTCTGTGGGCGATAATGGTGACGTGGTTATGCGTGGCAATGTCCTTGGCATTAAGAAATACTCAGGGAAGGAGGTAGTAGTCAATAGTCACGCTGCCTTGCAATCTGCTCTTCAAATGGATGGGCAAATGTGATAAATTTGGCAAATGTCAGTAATATTTGAATCTAAGCAGAGGTTATACAGATGTTCATTGTATTATTCTCTTAATTTTTCTGCATTTTTTAACATTTTCATAGTAAAAAGTTGGTTAGAAAATGCCTATATACAGTGAGGCAACTGGAAGGCCTGGTGGAATGTTCCCCACTCAGCCCTGCCTGAATTTTCTCTTTCACTAGTTGACACCTGAAATTCTACCCCCAAGAGCCTCAATTCGATTTAGCTAAGGGGCTGTATTCATATTAAAATGTACATACATCAAACAATATTAGCAATTAGACTATACTATGCACAAATGAATACATAAATACAGGTGCTGGTTAGAATTGCCAGGAGGGAGAAGCATGAGAAGACACTACAAACTGTAACAGAGAGACAGGAAGAGAGAAAGGTATACACAGTAGGTGGGAGCAGAGCCCTAGAGCAATGCTCTTCAACAAAACTTTCTGCAATGATGAAAATATTGCACATCTGCTCTATCCAATATGGCAGCCACTAGCTACATCTAACGATTGGGTGCTTGCAATGTGGTTAGTATGGCTACAGAACTGAATTTTCAATTTTATTTAATTTTAATTAATTCAATCTTATAATAGCCACATGTGGCTAGTAGCTACCATGTTGAACCATGCAGCTCTATAGAGACATGAACCTAGACAGGCAGAATAACTAGCTCCTATAAGTGAGTTGGTAACTGGGGAACTCACACTTTTTAAGGGAAGTGAAAAAGATGTGTTAAAATGCAGAGTTGGTAGGGAAGGACTAAAAGAGGGAAAGTGGTGGTTCTTAATGGTTTAAGAACATTAATGGTCAAATATTACCAGAACTGTTTGTCCCTGTCTAATATTTATAATTGGTGACATCACAATTATTGCATGATGGATCTGCTCAGTATCAATTTTTTCCCTATAGTGCATAAATGCAATATATGCACTGAGTATATAATGCTTGGTTAGCATGACAGGAAAGGTGGATTCTAGGGGTTGGGATACATCAAACACCAAGCCCATTGAATGGGTTAAATGCTATAGGCAGAGGGTTATGTCACTCATTCCTTCATCTCCTCTACCTCCTATTCCACCCACAGCTTCAGCCAAGAGGAAGAGGATGCCTCCCACATGGCCACGGGCTGAATGAAGTGCTGCCCCTTGGTGGCCAGAAGTCACTCACATGCAGGCAAAGATGATTCTAAGAACACAAAGATACAAGATATAAAGCAAAGAACAAAGTTAAGAAGAAACAGGAAAAGACTGAATTCATTAGACAGGTCTGCTTGGCTTCAAAAGCTATAGTCTCAAAAGTCTATCTCCTGATGACTTTATTTTCTTTCAACTTTTCAATGTCATTGGCCCTGCCTGAAAAAAGGACAAGAAAGTCCGAGCTCATCCCAGAACAGACAGAAGAACACAGAATAGACAGCTCTGTACGCCACTGCAAAGCCAGACATCAGTCCTCATGCTGGGCGGAGTAAAGAAGGAAGGAGAGAATCTACTGAAGTGAGAGGCTGTTAATTCCCCCAAAAGAAACAGAACAAAACTAAATTAGTATTATTAGCTCAAGTGAGGAAGCTGAATCTTCTCAGGGTGTCAAGCAGTTTTTGTTCTGTTTTATATATTAAAGCCTCATGTGCAGTTTATTGTTTTTGTGGAGTTAAGTGGATTCACATGTTAAATTAAAAAGTGGGGCATGATGAGGGGATTTTGTTTGTTTCTAGTATTATTTGGCAGAATATAAAAGGCCCTGGATGCAGAATTGGAAGGCCTGGGCTCAAACCCCCACCCTTCCTGGTACCGGCCAAGTGCCCTTGGACAATCACTTAAATGCCCGCCCCACCTCCTTCCCTGGTGGTGTGGCATCCCTTCTCAAGCAGAAATAAGAGCTAAGTCTTAACACCCTTAGCCAGTGGTTTTCCAGCTTGAGTGTGCTCATGTCACCTCGAGAAGTGGTTAAAAGAGAGCACTGGAGCTAATCCCCAGAGTAGCCCTGGAGTGGAGCTCAGGAATCTGCATTTCTAACAAGTTCCCCGGTGATGCTTATGCTGGTGGTCTGGGGACCACACTCTGAAAACTAATGCTCTATGGCATTCGTCGTGTGTAATGAAAATGACTTTTCCTCCTCTGCATCTAGAATGGTACTAGCTACATACCATCCTTGGGAGAATGGAGAAAACCAGTCACTCAAATCATTTTCTGTAAGACTATGCTCTTATGGAACCCAGGTAGGTCCTGAAGATCAATGGAGAGGAAAAGTTTGAGGTCTGTTCACAGCCATAGGGCAGCATAAAGATATATGCCTTTGTAATTATCAACAATTGATTGATGGAGTTTTCTTAAGCATATTCTTTGCTTTACTGTTTGACATTCTTGAATTTCTTTGCTTTAGGAGTGGTGGTTTTTGAACTTGAGCCATGTGTCAGAATCACCTGCAGGACATGATAAACACAAATTGCTGGGCGCCCACCCCAGAGTCTCTGATACAGCAGGTCTGGGCAGAGACCTGAGAACCTGCATTTCTAACAGGTGCTGATGATGCTATTGTGCTGCGACCACACTTTGAAACCACTGGTCTATTTGTCTCAGCTGTCTTAGTTTTCTGCTTTGCTAGCCTCTAGTCCAGGAGTTGGCAAACTGTGGTCACCTGTTTTCATAAACAAAATGTTATTACAATACAGCTGCACTCATTCATGTATGTATTTCTGATGACTGCTTTCAAAATACAATAGCAGAGCAACAGAGACCGTGTGGCCTGCAAAGCCTAAAAATTTACTATGTGGCCCTTTATAGAGAAAGTTGGCGAACTTCAGCTCTAGTCTTCTTTATTCCCCTTAGACGTAACATACATTAAGCATCTTCTATTTAAAAAAAAGCATTTAATATATACTTTTGTATTTTACCATCACAATCATATAAATGGATTCTGGGTCCCTTCTAGCTCAGAAGCAGGAGTAATTTTCCTAAGGGCACACAGATCTGAATCAGGACCAGCTACATAGTTTGTGGAGACCAGTGCAAAATGAAATGGTGAGTCCCTTTGTTCAAACAGTAAGAATTTCAGATGGCAAGAACAAAACACTAAACTGAGTGTGAGGTCTTCCAAGTGCAGGCCCCTCGTGGCTGCACAGGCAGAATGTCCACGAAGCCAGCCCTGACTTGAGAGGAGAACCTAGTCCTGACCTTCCTGACTCCAAGGTTTGGAACTCTCTCCTCCACAGCTGACCATCCACCATGGCCAACACCTACTTTCATGGGGAACTACTGGAGTTTTCTTTTGGAGATGGAATTTCCTTTCTTGAGAAACCACTCTAACTCTATTTCTAACTTCCCTATACCCCGATTCCCCTCAAGCCCTAATTATTATATCCTTGGGGAAGTAATATCTCTCTGTATTTCCAAAAAAGCTTGGTATCTGGAAGCCATTCAAAAAAAGTGACTATTTATTTATATAAAATGCTACGTTTGTCCTAGAGAGGATTTAAAATAGCTTTTCAATAAATCACTGCCTGGTTTGTGGACATCAATAAAGGCAAAAATATAGAAAGAGATGGCAGTGATTATTATTATAACTCTACAAAAGAAAAAAAAGAGCAATAAAGACATTATACCTTATTTTGCTGCCACTCGAAAATTCATGGGAGGACCCCAGACTAGAACCCAGAGTCTCTGGACAGGAAACCAAGGGCTGTTTTCCAACCTTGCAGCAGAGAGGACTTCCTCTTGGCCCTCAGCATTGAGGTGTAAGTGACAGTGGAGCAAAAACACGTGCAGAGCCAAGCTGGGGATCGTTTTAAAGAATGCAACATCCCATGTTATTTGATCACTATATTCTCTGAGCATTTAATCCTCTCAAATATTTTGCAATCACTTCTTTTAATTACAGAGAAAACACATTGGAGTGATGTGGGTGCTCGGGAGCATCCCCTCCTGTTTCCTTCTTTCTGTTTAATCAAGAATTTGAATCACCTTTCAGCTTCCTAATCCTATAATCCTAAAAGGAATTTACTCTGCTCCAAACTCTGCTTGGCAAGACTCTGCACGGTAGAACCTGGAGCCCTTTCACAAAGACTGTGAGAGGGGGGAAAACATCCTAGAGGCAGGCTTCCTGGCTTCCTTCCAGGAACTCAGGAAATTGGGGCCCTGGAGAGAATCCTCTTCTAGCTATTAATAATATTCTGGTGATATGGACCTGGATGCCCTGCATCAGATTTACCTGCATGGCTTGTTAAAATTCTAACTTTCTGAGTGGGTCCCATTCTAGCCATACTGCATAAATTACAAGTGGGAGACAGGAAATTTATCTACCTCCCTCCCTACCTCCCTACCTATTTATCTATCTGTATTTAAATTGTGCCAAGTGATTCTCATATGTATCAAAAATTGAGAACCAAGTGGCTAGCCAGACACATCATCACTATACATTCAACATATGCCTGTATTACTTGCGGGAAATTCACTAGTGGTTGGTATCACAACCAAGTGTAAAGACTGTGAGTTATAAATATATGGAGTCAAGTCGTAGCGTGGCTTAAAAGGCCCTTGATCAATATGGGTCATTGCTCTGGGATCCAGAAGGAATGTGGAGGAAGAACAAAATGGATATCTCTATACTGGTAGCCACGCTGGGGTACAGGCAATGTGCCCCGAGTGACCAGCTCATCTCAGTTTAGAGTCAGGGTGTTCACTCCTCGGAAGTCTGGGCATCATCACTACAATGACCAAACTCACAACTTTTGTATGACAGCCTGTACTTCCAATATTCTGATGTACTGTCTGCATACAACACTCTCATACACTGGAAATCTCAACATGTTAGTATCTAAATTGTACCAACTCAACACCCTGAGAAGTGTACTGAAATCCTTCCACACAGGCTACAGATCCGTATGTATGGTTCAGAGAACATGGTCACCATAATTAGAAGAATACCGATTTTCTCACCCATTAGGACGAGAGACGTCTCCCTTTTTCTAGAAAGATGGCCTTGCTTTGCCCCCGTGCAGCTGCTCTTGTTCATACGCTGCTAGTTACACGTCTGCTCCCTCTTTCCTATTTACCTACTTTCTGAGAGCAGAAACAGTGCTTCCCAGTTTTCTCCCCCTCACAGACGCACCTGCAATGTTTCTCACACAACTCAATTAATGCTATAAACTGGTAAGAGATGATGGCCCCTGCTTGATTCGAGGAACTCATCAGCAAAATGAGCCGATGTGTCCCACACCACATGCTGGGAGGAATACGAATTTGTAACACACCTTCTCATCAGCCCCGGGTCGCTAAATAGGGCAGACTTTTTTTTTTTCTCAGAGCCTCCATATGTTCTACTCTCATAAATCAACAGAAGCACCATATTGTCTTCACAAAAGCTTTAGATCCTCACCCTTTTGAATATACAGAAGGCCCAGATGATTGTTTTTTCTCAAATATGGGGATGCCCTGAAGCTTCAGCTGCCAGTATGGGATTGAGAAGGAGCCCACGGTGAGTGACATGGCCACAGACGGGGGGACATACCTCAATAATTCAGGTTTTAAATAGTCCCAAAGGACCATTGAGTACTGCAAAGCACAGGAATGCAACAACTCTGGAGCTCAAACACAATCTTAACCTCTGAAATGCTTTTATGGAAATAAGGCAGAAAATCAAAAGTTAGGAGTGCACAGCTGCCCAACCAGAAGCAACGTCCCAACAGGAACGAGGCAACGCGCTCTGGGCGACAGCTGGGTAAACATTTCTGATAAAGCCTCACAGTTTTGATAGAACCATGTGAGTGTGATGGTACAGTTGGGTGGATTGATAGCTGCTTAAATATTTGTAACCAAAGAGTATGAGGAAGAAGGACATTGATAAACTGCAGCAGATGAAGAGAAACACAAATAAGGATGGTGATGAAAACAGAATCAGAGGAAAGATGAGGATATTCAGCCTGAACAATTAGAATTTGGATGTAGCAGGGGAGGCTCAGGGATAATGGTTCTTTTTAAACACAACATGGGCCAAGGCATGGAAGAGGGATTAGACCTATGCCAGGAATAGGCTAATGGGTGAAAGTAACTGGGGGACAGATTTTAGCAAAACATAAAATGCTTTCTGAAAATCAGAACTGTTCAGACATGGAGACGCTGCTGGAAATTTTAGAAGAGACAGAATGTCTTTTTGTCCCAGAGTCCTTTATGAGATGGAAAGTCAGAACAGTGGACCTCAAGGTACCTTCCAGCACCAACTCAAAGATTGTGTGAAAGAGACTCATCTCTCCATCCCACCCTCCTCATCCCACCTGCCAGGAGTAGCCAGTGAAGTAAGTGACAATGAGTAATACTGAAAGGATCAGATGTCACAGGTATGTAGTACCCAGGAGGTCCTGCTGTGACTGTAGGTTCCTCTCCAGCACTCTGACTCAGGGAATGATGATGCTCCTATCAGGGAGTTCGTGTAGGGAGGGTCAGGTGAGTGGGGAGAAATGGGGAACACATTTTTACTCTGCCATTATACTAAGTATTATACCAAATCCCCTTAAAGAAGGTCTTTGGATTTTCCTTTTGATATTTAATAAATAGTTTGTAATGCATACAAAGTGGTTTTTTCTCTTTGGTTGGAATGAATAGAAATAAATATTTTAGTCTCCCTGGAGAGAAGTCACTTAGTCTTCAAATTATATGCTAAACACAGCATTGTTAGGTTTATAAGCCACCCTAAAATTCTTAACCACTTGTCCAGTTGGAAGAAAAGATAGTAATTTATGAAGTGATTACATCCTAACACCATTGCTACCTTCCCACTGGGAGGCAGCATGGGGTTATGGAAAGAGCACTTGTCTATGAGTCCAACTTCCTGCTCCAACAACTTGCTGTGGCACCTTGGGTAGCCATTTCACTTCCTCTGTCAAAGGTCACTGCCATTTTGTAACTCAGCCATAGTCACCCAATAGAGAAGACTGAACACCATTTGAATACCCGATTATATTTGAGGACCTACACTCAGAAAGGGAGAATAGATTCAAAATTCATTGTACTCTGTTGGTCTTATATTTTCAAAATTCTCAGTAACTTGGGTTTTTGAGCATTTCTCCACAGCATGTAATGTGAACTCATAGTTTTCAGTTATGTTTTCTAGCAGTGGGTTGGACCTAAATGGTTTTCTGTTTCAATGGCTGAAATACATTTAGCTTTTCTTGGTGGTCCTTTGTTGATTACTGGAGATTTTTGTACTGTACTTGCTTTATTCTTATATATAATTTAATTGAATAAAATGGGAGAATGCACTTTTGCAAGTATCTAAAATGATTCTGGAAATAACCATGGACAGTTACTATTTTTCAGTCTATATATCATGTTCAGATACATATCATTGTGGACCTAACGGATACAAATAAATTGTATATGCCCATAATTAATCAACACAATTTTCTTTTCCTCCTTATGTGATAATTTTTATTTGAGCACCGAAGGGGACTTTTAAGCCTGCAAATGAAGCTTCACAACAATCCAACAAGCACAATATCACTACCACAATTAAGAATATAGCTACATGGAAGAATGAAAAAAATGATCCAAGTAAGATCCACCAGAAATACAAGTCTAGGCATTCCCTGTTTACTAGAGAGGCAAACTGCAAGTTTCCTTTCGAGGAATATGTAAAACAAATTTATATTTACAATTGTTTCCTGCACGGCTGGCTAAATTGAAGTCATTTTGCCAAGCTTCACAAAGAAAAAGTGAGTAGCATCTCCTGCATTCTCCGGCTGGTTCCGGTAAATAACTTGGAGAGAGAGGAAGTGACTTGCTTGAGGTGATGAGTTAGGAATCTATGAGGCTGTTGAATGGAAACTCAATTGAAATCGGAACAGCTTTTTATTTTTCATTTCAGCCCTCAATCATCTCTTTTCACTCTAAGGTTCTTTGCTTAAACTTTCTGCTTAGTTGCAAGTTGTGTTCTCACTGGCTACAGATCAATGGAGATCTAAAACTATTGAAGTGTGCCCCACAATGCCTCTTTAACCTTAGTGTAAAGAAATGGACAAGGTCTGGTATATACAGTGTACACGGCAGCAACGCTCAAACTGTTTTGACTGTGTGAGACAGTACGAAATACATTTTTCATTATAATTCTGTGCACACATACCAATGTGTATTTGTGTGTGCATTTCACACATGTTAAAATAAGAGTTTTAAGAAACAAAATTTGCACTTACTATGTACGATGCATTTTGATATTTCTCTCTCTTCCTCCCTCCCTCCCTCTCTATTTCTCTCTTTTTTTTCTTCCTTTCTTCCTTTCTTTGGTAAGTATTAACCCACTAAATTGAATTCATAATCTGCTAAGGGGTCATGGATCTCAGTTTGTGAAAAAGCAAAACAAAATATCTTATAATAAAGCTCGAAAGTAAAAGACTTGTGGCCACTTCAGGAAGGCGACATCAGGGTGAGGAAGGAACATTCCTCTGGCAGCCAGGAGACCAAGTGTCTATCCTGTTGATCACTACCTGTGCACCTACCCAGGATGAGGCTCTGGGCCAGAGAGCCTGCATTTGCATCCTGCCTCCCCCAGTTAACAAGTTGTATGAACTTAAGCAAGTTACCAAACCTCTCCATGCTTCTGTTTCTACATCTTTCAAGTGGAGCATTCATAGAACCTACCCCAAGGCTTATTAGCAGCATTTGTTGAGTTAATATAGGAATCCTGCTTAGAACAGTGTTAATGCCTGGCCTTCATTTAGTGGCCAGTAAATGTCGTCTAAAATTTTTTTAAATTGACGTGACAGCATCTGTTATAACTACCTAAACCTTTCACTTAGGTTGTTTGCTTATTTTGAAGGTGATGAGAAGAAATTGAGTGGGGAGAAGTGAGTCAAAGTTGTTCTGGGAAAAGGACTGGTGATGTCATTTGACCACAAGCTCTTTTTGAGCTAGCAATGGTTGCTGAAATAGTCATCATAATCCTAGATGGCAGAAGTTGAAGCAGAAAATTCCAGTGGACACTGCTGATGATCACACTGCATTGGTCAGGGCACATTTAGTACACTGTGTCAAACTCTGAAAACCTTGCTTAGGGTCATGGAGATAGGAGAAGGCTATTCTAGGGGAAGGTGAACAAAACTGGGAGGGGAGGGAGATTGTATCCATAAAGGCTTGGCTGAGAAAAAGAGATGGGAAGATTTAGGGAAGCCCTGGTAACTGCTTTCAAATGGTTGAAAAATTATCGTGTGGATGAGGAAGAAAAACTATTGTGTAGGAGTTACGATAGAACCAGTAGATAGACGCTTTTACGAAATAGATTTGAACACTAGATAGAGAATAATTTCCAAACAATAAGAGCTGTCCAACCACAAAATAAGTTGCCTGACCCAACAGGAAGCTCTCCATCACTGGCAACACTCAAGCGGAGATGAGCTGACCAAATAGGTATGCCTAATAGAATTCTTGAATTGGTAGCAAGATCAAATCTGATAGAACCTCTTTCAGAGCTAAAATTCTACACAATAACCCATGTAAATGGGCTTTAAAAGGCCTGAAGCCACATGCATATACAAAGTGATGTCATTTCAAAGGTGTCTGCACCTGTCTGCACCACCTGGAGAGTCTGTTTAAGACCCCAAGGAGACATTTTTCTTACCAGTCTTAATTTCCATACAAGACCAGTCCCGAAGTTCTACTGAGCCTGATTAAAGCAAACCTTGGGCAGCTCTATAGCTCTAGCAACAGAACAGCTAGGCCTTTGTGCAATGGAACCTCTTCTTATCCACAGTGGCGGGAGAGTGGAACTGTATTTTTGTTTTATTTTCTTTCAGCTCTTTAATAGCAAACAAACAATTTTGGAGATAATGTGGGCTCTGTGTAAACTTTTCACTCCCCCTCTCGTGCCTAAAGACTGTCAAAATGTTTGAATGTAAAAGGATTATTCAGGATTCATTTTATGAGACATCTGAGCTTAATTTCTGCTGTTTCTTCTCACAGGAGAGCACTTCCCCCTCCCCTCAGCTTCGAGTCTGGGTTTCTCATCTCGTAGGTGGGTTTGATTAATATGTCTGTCGATCATGTGCAAACTCCTTTGAGGAAATAAAAAGCAATGTTCAAACGTTCAAAAATAATGTCTTTTCCAGTTTCCATCTCAAGATATCTGTGACAAAAAATCTCTGTGAAAGACATGTGACCTAAAAAGAAAAAAAAAATGCCGCCGTGATACAAACACCGGGCTCACCTGGCATTTCTGCAGGAGGACTCTGAATCGGTCAGATACACAGGGAAAGGGACAATGGAAGCCTAAGCAATAGTACAGGAAATCTGAAAAATATTTACAGCCAATTGGGATCATGCAGGCCTCAAACACATCATTTTTTTCAGGAATAGGACATTTGCAGCCTGCGTTAACACCATGGTTACAGTAACCTTGGCTCACTTTGGTGGAATAGACCTACCCATGATGACTTTGGAAGCTGTGACTGGAGCAAGGCCCCATTATATGACTTTCACTCGGGCCAAGGTTGGGTTATAATGAGGTCAGCCTGTCGCACCCCTGTCCAGTGCTCAGAGGTACCTGGCTGGGGAGAAGCATGACAAATAGGGAAAAGAGAACTAAGAGGACAAAGGACAATAATGTGCATGACAGGAATTAGTACGATTAAAATGAGGTGTGGGCTTACTTGTTGAATCGCTTCCTCCGAACCCACTATTAATGTCTATCTCTGTTCCTGGAATTAATCAGGAGACCAGGGATCATACTGGAAGATAAAAAGGTCTACCGTGATGTCTGGCCCAGAATATACATTTAATACATATTTGTTATAAGTTCTCTTCTCCTCAGCTCACTCTCCCTCCACCATCCAAATCCTATTCCATCCTCAAGATGCATCTCACTCTCCTCTGCCTCTGCACACCGCATGGCCTGACAGGCCTTTGGGTGTTCCCCAGAGTATAAGGTTATGTTCACATCTGTAAAGAAAATACATTGGAATAAAATGTTTCTACCCAAGAAATAAATCTAAGGAAAGAAAACAAATAAATCAGGACTCCATTCAACTGAAGGTCTATTTCTCAAACCAATGTCCTTGAATATAGTAAAATCTAAGCACTGCCATGTCTTAAAAACTATAGGCACTTAATATTTGCTGATTGAATATGTGTGATAAAATATAGCTCAGACATAGATGATCAAATATATGTGAGTCTACAGTGCTTTTGTTTCATTTCATTTTGTGTTGATATGCCCTCTGCTTCATGTCAAGTGTTTTAGTGTTTTCTGTTTGCCAAGAACCCTAAGCCTGGAATCAGAAGATCCATGTAAATTCCAAGCCAGTTTGGTCACTTACGAACACTTGAGCTTGGGCAAATCCTTTAATCTCTTGATCCTCAGTTCCTTAGAGTTTAAACTTGGATGACAATCATTTCCCCAAGTAGGTCACAGGTTTGTTATAAAAACACAATGCAACACTCATCAGGAAATTACTTTTTAAGTAACAAAGCACAGTAAAATGTAAGATTAGGTGGATAAGTTATAGTCCATGGTTTACCCTCTCACCTTTCTTCTGCCAGCTGCAGGCTGAGGCTACTTTGGGAGATCCCCGAAATTAAACAATTAGAGAAAAACAGGCATATTTGTTCTAACAACTTTTGATGATACGTCATGTCCATAGGATCTATACAAACATTTCTAGATGCTTCATCTTTGTGCTCTAAGAAGATTCCTGTGGAAGAGGCTTCCTCATCTACTAAAGTTCCCTCAACAGGTGGAGAGAAATAGGGCAATCTCTTAGAGGGAGAAACAATCAGTATGCAGAAGAATTCAGTATCATATAGAACTAATAGCCCCTTTATATTTAACATTTCAAAAAGGTATTCCCCTGCTTTTTACATAAAGATTTACCACAACTGGAGTAAGAACACATAAAAAAAAATCCTTGGAAGTGGAGGAGGAGTCTGGAGAGACGTTGGTCTAAAGTCTCAAAGCTTCATTTAGGAGGAATAAGTTTAAGAAATCTATTGTACAACATGGTGTCTATGGTTAATAACAAGGTATTGTATACTTGAAAATCGAGAATAGATTGTAAATGTCCTCATCACAAAAAAAAAATAAGTATGTGGGGTAATGGATATGTTAGTTTGATTTAGCCTTTCTGCAATGTATACATATATCAAAATATCATGTTGTAGACTATAAATATGTACAACATTATTTTTCTATTAAAAGAAGAAAGAAAGAAAGATGCTAACTGAATTTTTATATAAAAGCAAATCGTCCATTAAATGTTGGGAAAAATTATACTATCCAATAAAAAGGGAAAAATTTTCAGGGAAATAGGGATTCCAGAAGAATTGCTATTGGTCAGTTATTTATAAAAGCTGTGCACGGGGGCTTCTCCCCATAGATGCTAATTAATTATCAACATCTAAATTTATCTGTCCCTTCTATGTGTGTATAGACATATAGCTATGAAATATGTCCTGGGTTAATTATATATCAATAGGCCTCATCTCAACAGTTTAATTCGGCAATTTGCTAAGATTTCTGCAGCAGAATGCAACAAATGTGGATGACAAAAAGGGTATCAGCCCTTTTAGGTGCAGAGTGAGTGCAGCTCATGCCTGGGAGACATCATTGCCACCCCCTTAACAATGCTCTGAGGTCCCAAGAGCAGAGGGGGACTTGCACAGCTAGAGATGGCATTTGTTATGACTCCAGTGTACACTTCCCACATGGATAGGGCCAAACTGAACTCCTCAGAGAATCAAAAAATGATCTAAGTTAACTGATACGAGACTTCTCGTTGTTTTTTGTTCATAGGACAGGCTTGATTAGAGATGATAAATAAGGCCTTGATGGTAGCTCTCAATCTTTTAGAGAAAGAGTGGACATCCTTGCACAAAGATAACTAATTTCCTCTTTTGATTCTTCTCCTAGTTTGGTAAGAAAAATGGAATGTTTTTAAAGCCACGGAGGCCTATTGTTGTCCCTGGAGATTAATGAAGGAATCAGAGAAATTCTAAAAGCATCAGCAAAATTATTTACCTGTTTTGAAATGCTGAAGGGAAAAAAGGTAGGAAGGGTATGACTCTGTAATAATGAGGGAAAAAAAAACAGTTTGTTGGGGAAGATATTCAACTTTCAAGTCAATTAGTGCCACGAGGTAAATGAAACACATTTGCTATTATTCTTTGAGAATAAAGAAGTATGGGAGAGAAGTTTCCACTTGCTGGTGAGTGGTCAGGTATGTTGTTTCTAGACCCCCCATCTTACGCATTTCAAACAAACATCAAGACATCTCTCTAGTCCTCGAGGAGAAGGTCTTAAAACTAAAGCAGTCAGTTGACTTGACTCCAAGGAAGGCTTGGCTGTCAACTTTGTCCAGACTGTCTTTCTTTGTACCTTTTCCTTGGACCTCTAATTTACTACCAACCAGTTTCCATACTCCAGTCCCCTGGCACTTCAGAGGTATCAACATTATTAATCTTCAGTGGCCGTGTCAATGACAGTCACAGCTCATATAAGTCCACACAAAGGATAAACAAAATAGAGGGGTATTAGGCCTCAGTAGACAAGGTAAGTCTGGGGAAATGAACAGGGTGATTGTCACAGTTTTAATAAAAGCACAAAGCTCTCTTATCTGCTATATAACTTTTTACTTTGCGCCAAATGGGAAGCCCATTCCTTCTGGTACCAATTCAATTCATAAGGCTGAGGAAAGATAAATCTTTAGCTAAAGAATAGAGCAAACGGTATCAGTTTCGAGACATTACTTCTTGGGATCTTGTAAAAAAAAAAAAAAAAAGGCTCTCCAAGCACTGACCAGACAAAACTCCTAAGTGTGCTCTAAAAGTGGCCTGGATGTGACATTTGACTAGCTGCTAAGAATGCACCTTCAGACAGGCAGAGCTAACTGACTCATTAGGGATAAAGCTTTTGGTGTGAGGTTTACTAGCCCTGTTCCTCACCAAGTGAAATGCACGGTTTTAGGCTCAATTTATACAATTTAACTCACTGGGAACCTGGTATAGAAACTGGTCATCCTCCTTGCAGACAGTAGGACAGTACCCTTCAATACCCCACCTAGCATCCCATCTTGGGATGACTTTTGTCTGGGGTGGAGACTGGCTGCCTTCCAATGTGTAAGTTCCTTATTTAAGCCCAGAAAATGATTCTCTTTCTTTGTTGTTCCAGATGTTCTCCAATGTGGCTTTATTGTCTGGCATCCCAGTACCCCCTCCTCCTCCCACTGAGCCCTTGTGTTTTGGAACCTGGGTTCCTGGTATTTGCAATTGGATATTTCCTGCTGCCACTCCACTATGTGATCCCTGTTTAACCATCTCTGCAAAGGCCTTTGACCTCCTCCTGTTCTTCTTCTGCTTGGACAAGCCCTGGGCATCCTGGACTCAGCCAGCCACTTGCTCACTGTACTTTCTGCCTGTGCCTTCCCCTGTTGTCAGTGGTCTGAGAATTTTGCCCACTCTGAGTGCTCAGCCTAGAATAACTGATCCTAGCTAGCCCTTGCTCCTGTATTCTTACCCTGAAGATCTGCCGTTATCCTTGGCTTCAGCCTTTGCACACTCCAGCCTGTTTTTCTACCACTCAGGCCTTAGCTGAGAACAGGGAAAAGCCTTCTCTTCTGTCATGCCATTATCAGAGCTGCTCTCTCCGCCCCAAGACTGGGAGTCTTTAGTCCCATCAAGAGGGGAATCCCCAGATAATCTTGTTCATCCTCCGAATAGCCACAGAGAGCTGTAAACACCTGGTTGGCTGGAACAATGTGCCAACCAGGAGACTGGGGACTTCCCCAGCTGAAAACAGTGGCCCTGTAGGTGAAGGAGGTGTCATTGCTGGGTGTGAATGAATCAGGGGCTCCAAAGGAACAGGCTCAGCTCTCTCTAGTCGGCAAACCCCTTCCTAACGGCCCATGAGGAGCCAGACCCTGCATGAGGAGTGGAAGTTAAAAAAAATCCTTCTTTAATTGGTCGCTTACCTTGTAGCAGGCACTTTACATTGATCATCTCCAGTCCTTCCAATAACACTCAAAGGGAGCTAATGTCCCCACTTAACAAATGAGAAAACAGAAGCTAAGTACTTTTCTCAAGGCCATATATCTACTAAGAGGAGGGACAACATTTTAGACCCAATTCTATCTGACCTCAAAGTCTAAGTTCTTCCCAAATACTGTATGGTGACACTACTCACTCATTCACCAATATATTCATTTATTCAGCCAACAAGTGTTCCTGAGAGACTGCTACAAGCCAGGACCTCTGATAAGTTCAGTGTGAGAAGTCCTTTTGCTAGAAACTAGGAGGTCACTTTGGAAGAGCTTGATTGGAAGCTCTTGTGGGAGCAATAGAATGCTGCCATATGCGCATAGTGTTGAGTGCAATATTGGCTTCCTTTTAATGAACAATAATAATGAAATGTACAGTCCCCTAATCTTTCAAAAGGAGAAACGGTTGCCAAGCTAATGAAAATCCCAAAGATGAAGTTTTCTCCGTATATCTGATAGGTGCTAGAGTTTAAGAGGAATTGGATACACCTGAAAAGTGACAGGTCCCTCCCTACAGAAGGCCATCTGTGTAGATCTGAGGGCCACCGATTCTAAACCCCTCCTTTTGTTTTAAATTAAAACCACTTTTACAGACGAATATAAAAGGTACACTATCCAACTAGGAAAAATATACATTCATCAAAAACTAAAAAGTAAAAAAAAAGAAAAAGAAAAAGGAAGACTTTGGTCCAAGCAAATTGAGAAACTCCTTGGACAGAGGGAAGATTTAAGTAGACAACGTCTTGAGAAGTAAGCCATAGAAAAGCAGTAGCTATTCTTAAAAACTTTCAGTTATACTCTTTACAGCCTCTGGAAGTTCCATCTGTGCAGGAATGAAATGGAACGGAGAGGGACAAAATACTAGAGGCTGGAAAGCTTCTCAGCCATCATTCAAGCCTGTAATCGCCCCCCTCCCCCCCCCATTTGCTACATAAAGGAACTGAGACACACATCGCAAGGGCACATTGGCCACAAGCCTCACTACCTTTCTCGATCCTCCTGAACTCTTATTCTTAATTTTACACTCTGCGACTTAGTTGTGATTGCTCTGTAATTTTCCCACATATGAGTGTTCATCCTTCTGAAACCTTCTGACTATATGTTGGATCCAAACTATCCAACAAAGCAGGTACATAGCATAGTTTGCCGCACACCACTGGAGTTCACTAAGAACTTCCGAAAACGGATTGCTTCTGTTAAGAATATAAGACTCAAATGAAGAGGATGCAAAGGAATTGCATAATTGAGGTGACTCTTACAGGGAGAGCCACTTTGTTTTTCTTGTGAAACGGGCACATGTGAAGCTTCAGAACATAGCCTAGGAGCGTGTTTTTCCCTGACTACACGTGGTCCAGGGCTCATGCCCACTAAACCTCCTCAGCCAAAACCTCTGATTCATCTGCACTCAGCTTGTCGGAGACCCTGATATCAGCTGTGGAATGTTTACTTTCCGAGGTCTAAGGTTACAGCCACTTGGCAGTTTTTAGGTCCTCAGTTCCCCCAGATGCACAGAAGGTGGTGCCCCATGGAATAGCTTTTTAATCCTATCAGGGTCATAGTACAGGGGATCCATTTCAATACCCACGTGTTACCAAAAAGCGGGAATCGGAACATATCAAAATAGAAAAATCCTTAGTGATTGTGGCATAGTGTATGGCTCCCAAGATGTTCTAAAAAATATTACCTCTACAACATGTTAACAGGTGTGCTGCGAAAAAAGGATTCTACAGCCTAACAACTTCCTTTCTTGGAGTTTATGTGCTCGTTTACTTGTTAAGAGCTCTGAGAATACTGATAATATTCAATAATGATTTTTCTTTAACTCAGCCTTTGCCAAACCTATCTGATTGTAGATTCTTTCAAGAAACATCCATAAAATTCCAGGGAACGTGGTTTGGAAAATGCTGGTTAAGGCCATTTTACATTTTACAGCTAAGGACACTGAGAGCCAAGGTTGCAACGGGAACTTCCTAGAGTCAGCCACATAATGGCAGCTCCAGGTCTGGAAGCCAGTCCAGTGTCATGAGAGTCTACGATGCTGAGCTTTGTCTGGCTTTAGCTCAAAGTGACAAAGCCCCATTTACATGTGCATTTCCACATTAAATAAAATCCAGAGGCTATCCTGCAAAAGTGTTGGTAGCGGTCCATTCCTGGGTAGGATTCTAGGTGACTTTTAATTTTAATTTTACAAATTTTCTACAATAAACGTATTATCATAGTAATCAGAAATACATGGTGGTAGAAGTGTATTTCATGTTTGTAGTAATATACCGAGACTCCCGACTCACAACATACTGAAAGACCCAGTTACTCACAACATTTGTTTTTAGAAAAACCTCTTCAAGATGCCAGCAGAATCCAGTGGAGTGGGCTGGAAGAAGTTTTATTCAAACAAGTGTATTTCCATTGATACATTTCCCATGTGTCATCTTCTGGCAAATGCTATTTCTCTGATGGCACGCTTGTGAATTACTCAGAGTTGCTGGGGACTCCAGTTCCATATTTCTAATGACCTTCTTCTGCTTATGAATCCAAAGTGAGTTGAAAACGGTTCTGGGCCCAGAACTGGGAGTGGGGAACACAACCCCTGGGCTCCCGATGCTGCCTTTGGAAGGACCTCCCAGGGCTGACTTTTTCCACTTGTACAAAGGGTGTTGACTTGGAAAGGGTGGCAGAGAAAGAGGAAACACAAGGGATACAAAGACTTGGAGAAACGCCAAGCTGGGGAGGTCTTAAAATTACGTTTATTAAGAAAGTGCTCTGTTCCGGGCAAAGCGCTAGGTCCCTTACACCCGTATTTAACTAGTCTCTCTTTAGAGAGCTGGCCAGTGTTGAAGCTGGGCTTCAGCCCCAGCTGCCACTGACCCCGACCCTCCACTGCCTTCCCTTCAGATGCCACTGAAAAGCACCCAGAGATTGGGTGCTAACCAGGCACGTGGGAGTAAGCTCATTCCGTTGCTGGGAAATTCTTCCTAAATAAACTAAAAATCTGCCTCTTTCAACCAACTCCCGCTGGTCCTAGTTTTTTCTCTGGGGAGCAATTAGTTTAGCAGAAATTCCCAATCTCTTGTATACATAAAAGAGAAATGTATAGAGACACCGCCGGCACATAACACTGGCTACTCTCTTGTCTTATGTCTGAACAAAAGGGGAACGGAGTCTTAGAGGGCAAGGTAAACCCAGTTCTATCATTTCACTACCTAACAGCTCAGGATTTTGAGAAAAATCCCTTAATTTGCCGCACTGTCTACTTTTTCTTCTGTAAAATGGAGTTAATTATCCTTGCCTATTTCACATTTCTGCTGCTCACCAAGTATAAGACAGCAGTTAAAACTGCTACATAATGTAAGCTGTTTCTATTGTTGATATCTTGTATGCAGGTTTAGTGCATCACCCTAATTGTTCCATGCACGCAAGGAATGAAACACCTTTTTAAAAAGTCTCCCTGGCCCTTACTTTTGCTAGAGGGTCCTGTAGCTAGTAGAGATGAATTAATATGGTGACACACAACCTGCTCAGCTAATCTAGACTCATACATATTTAAGGAAAGTGAAATTATTAAGATTTCCACAAGGGCTAAGTTTCTCAAAACTGCCTGTTTATAGCATATATTTACTTTAAAGATGTTATAGAGGAAGATGGGAAAAGGGTATTAGCTGCAAGAGGAGAATTTATTTTCAAGGCTGAGCTACGTCAGTGCCTGGAGGACTGGTCTGGTCCCAAGCGGGCAGACACAGGATTGCACCCCACTGCGATCGCTTTTGATGAATTGCATCTCAGAATATCCTTCTCGTGGTGGAGGGTATTTCACCAAATCAGAGCTTTCCTCCGAGTTTGCATGGGAACAAATGAATCTCCCTACAGACTAGGGGATCACTGAGTGTTTTCCAACTCCTGCTCATGAGAAGGCTGGATACAGCAGCTCCCTTTCTGCCATTGGTTGTGGAGTTACTGATGCTGAGTACACGTGGCATGATTTGATGGCCTCACCTCCATTTAATGCTTCGTATGTTATCTCGTGATTTCTGAGGCCCTTTCCTGTCCCCAGGGTGTGCAGGAGACAAGCTCTGCCTCTTATCTGAGAGCCAGGAAGCTTATCTGAACAGTGGCCGGCTGCAGAAAGGCTGGTGTCAAACCAAACGCAGTGGTAGAAGTACCTCTTTTTAGGGGAAACATTCACACGTGCACACACACGCACACATCTGGAATCAATGATCTGCAAGGCTGCTGAAGCCTATAGCATGAGCCCTGCCATGCTAATCTGATATCCTGTGACCTAGTCGCCTGGTTCTGCCTGATCCCGTGTCTGCCTTCCTATCTAAAACAGGACCTGCCCTTATCCGAGTCTTCTGGGCAGGGAGCCCTCAGCAGCAGCTGGGGGAGGGAGGGCTTGGGGAGTCCATAAGTCACTTACTCAGAGGCATTGGCAGCTGCCTCTGAATTCAGGAGAATCCTTCCTTCCGCAGGCAAAGTGGCCTTTATCATAGGCACGAAGGAGGAAGAGGCAGGTTAAAAAAAAAAAAAAAAAAGAAGATGAGGACACAAACGTTGCCTGTCACAAAGCAGAGGGAAGAGAATAGCTTCCCCTTCTCCTCCAGGCTCTGGCCTCAGATGACAGCTGAGCACAAGTGGAATCCAATCAGCCCTTCGCGCTTCAGTCTGCGGCTCCAGCAGCCGCAGAGTGCTCTGTAAATGCCCATGATTAGCGCCTTCCTTGATTGGGAGCGTAAATGGAGAATCACAGCTCACTCCTCAAAGTAGCGGCAGCCACACACCCATTCATTTCTAAGGAGCCAAATGTAAACAGAAAATGAACGCTCCTTTACACTCTCCAAATTTTATTTCCCCTGCTAAAATATTGGGGAGGGGGTGGATATCTATCTCCCTCTCTTCCGATCTCTTCCCATAGTTGAAATGATCTGTATGTTTGACATTCCACCAAATAATTCTCAGAGGGAGACAGTGAAAGCCCTCGCACCCCCATTTGTCAGTATTTAAGGCTTAATGAACTCTTGGCACGTTCTCTCCTCCCAGAGCTACACGTTTGCTACTGCTGCTTAATGGTGATCTGTCCAATGCTCCAACATGCCAAGAAGCCTCGCTTGTAATCGGAAATATATATTTATTGACTGGTTGGTTAATCTACAGAGAGGTTTTCTGGAGATTGCTACATTCACTAAGAACGACCAAACCCAGCTGTGCTCTTTATATTTAAATCCCAGGCATTCTCCAGTGACAGGGGCACTGGGTCCAGCCTGCTCCTGCCTCCATCTCAAAAATAATCTCCCTCAGCTGTGTGTGAATCTGGACCAGCGAGAAGGACATTCAGAGCTCTAAGCCTTTGGGTGCAAAAGATTCTCTACAAATGCACATTCAGAATAAACAAAACCCATCAGGCCCCTGCAAGAGTCCGACGCCTGATTGCACTAAACGCATCACGATGGAATCTGCAATTGGCAAAGTAATTGGCGTTATTATAGCTGATGGGGAATTTCTGATGCTGCCTGAGCTCTCCTTTGAAATAATACTCAGCCATTTAATTTGTCCAGCTCTCGTTTAGCTGATTGCTCTTTTCTGCCGGAGTTTATCAAGAATGAAATGCACTGTCTCTCTAGATGCCTGCAGGCTGAGATTTCACAGGCGATTCTCTTTGCCAATACCCTCCCCTCTCCTCTCACCCACCCCTGCCTGAGGCCACTGTTCACAAGATGCCAAGATGCCAATAATGCGATAGGTTTGAGGTGGGTGAATCTAACTGATGTGATTCAAAGTTGTCTACTTTTGGTCCCACCTCCAGAAGTAGTTGAACACTCCTATTATATCATAAGGCCAAAAAAAAAAAAAAAGAAAAAGACAAGTGAACCTCCAAAGATTTGGTTGTCCTAAAAAAAGCTCACAAAACTTTTTAGCTCCAAAAATAAGATAAGTTATAGAAGACAACATCTTCATTATAATCCCAAGGCTCAAAGGCATTAGAGAAATCTCAGAATTTATCTCCATGGATTTTTGTTTGGGGAATTTGTTTTGACCCCTAGGTCAAACGGCCCTAGAATGGGTTCTACCAAATTTATTGAGCATCTATTTTTTGCTGGAAGGACATAGATTCTTTTCTTACACCACACTCATTCCCCCATTGTCCACTTTGGTAATTCTGTTCCTCCCCAGATCAAGGGTGGGAAGCCAAATCTAGCTGTGCTTTCTCACAATACAGATAAGGCCGGCACCACGGATTTCTCTTTTTCTTACCAGCAAGCTGCTTGCCCTGTCCCCAAGGCAGCAATGGGTCGCTTGCTGGAAACAAGAGTCCTGCGGCCAGGACAGCTCCCTTCTGCAGGTGCCGTTTCATTCTGATGGCCCATTAAATCCAGAACCCAGGTGCTCTTGGAGTCACTGCTTGTCTTATTTTTAATACAGAAACAACTGAATTTAGGGGTATGAAAGTCATCACATAAATTCCTAAAAAATCCCCAAGCCCTAAGGCAGTCTTCCCGAATAGCCCCCACCCAAGTGCCCTTCGGCACTGATGTTTCTGAACAACAGATTGCTGTGCCTATGATTCTTCCACAGGGTAGGAGCCTAATCGGACTTCCAGAAATAGGCTGAGGATCACTGGCCCCAAGGAGGTTGTTGAAATGAGGCAATACTGCGGCTGGAAAAGCTCTTGATACATCTGTTAAAAATCACCTTTAATACTTTATAGCCATTCCTTCTCCATCAGTAAAAGATAAAACATTAATTCAGAAAGTGCCATGGGTGGTGAGGGAGGGAAGCGATCCGTGAAGACACTCGTGGGTGTTCTCTTCTTCTGGCCAAATCGTCCCTACTCATCCCCAAGCCTGTCCCTGCCAGTGTCTCTTCAACTCTTTCCTCTTCTGAGGTTACTCTCCCAGGGCCATGGTGTCTGTCATTGCTTACTATAATTGGCAAATGCCATACGCAGCCTAGTGACAAGGGCAGGTGGATTTAGATTTTTGGTTTATTTTTGGTTTATTGTTGTCCCCCCCCTCCCTTTGGGTAATCCCAAACTCTAGCCCTATCATCCTGGGAAGCTGTCATCTGTGCTTTAACCCTGACTTCAGCAGTCCAGGATCAATTTCAATTATGTAATTTATAAGAGCAATAAGAATTATAGTACACATTTATAGAGTGTTTACTAGACACCAGACACTTTTCAGAGGGCCTATCTATTCAATTCCCCTCAAAAATCCCACGGGCTAGGTATCCTTCCTCCACTAAGGAGGACTCTGAGCCACATAAACGTTAAATAACTCCTGGAGGTCACAAGGCTAGTATGGGACAGACCTGGGATTCAGACTTAACAGTGTGGGCCCAGAATCATTGCTTTTAACTGCTAAACCACAAAGTAATGGGAAATGTTCTCTACACTTGACATTGGATACAGCGAGGTGGCAGAGATTCATGTTTTGCTACTAAGCAAGCATCAATTTTTACTATTTGTAGTAGTAAAGATTACAACAATATCACACAAAGTTTTTCCATCCATGCATCATTGGCTTGGGTCACCTGTTGGAAACATGGGATTTACCAGAAGCTGTGGTATACATTTTTAGGAAGATAGGAGATGTAGAAGGAAAATCATGTGCAGAGCTGGAGAGGGTGGGAAAAGAGGATGACCATTACCAGGGAAGTATCAGAAAACCACGGTGGAAGCTGTGTGCAGACTTAACCCACCCTCCAAACACAAGCAAGCGGATGGCTGGAAGAAGCCGCTTGAGATCTGCAAGCTATTCCACTGAGGACAGCTTACAGCAGTCTTCTGACATCTCTCAACTGATCCCTTTTCTTTGGGACAAGATAGTAGGAAAGGGGATGGGTAGATGGATAGGAGGGGAGGAGTATTAAACTTTGAGTCAGGCAGCAGCAAAGAACTCAGCAAGGGAACTTGCTTATCTATTGGAGTGGTGGGTCTTCTTCCTCGAGAGGCAGGTGTGGGGACTATCCTGATAAAAGATTTATGAAGAAGAAACCTTCTCTCAAGCCCTAAACGTGGTCTGTGAATTTGCATTTACTACATTTGAATCATTCCTAGACCTAAGAATGTATAGAGCAAAGTCATGCATCCTACTGACATTTCAGACACAGGAGAGTCTGACGCTATAACTTAAGCTACTCATAAACACAGCCATTTGACACAGAGTTCAAACATCAATGACCAGGCCTCAAGTGAGCAGAATTGCAGGAGAATTTTTAAGAAGCTCATCTTTAGGCCTGTGGACCAAAAGGATTGGAGAGAAAACCAAGAATGAAAAACTGGAAACATAAAGACACTGGGAGGAGGCACAGAGTAACCGAACCCATTGGAGAGCCAAGGGATTACAGAAAGTATCTAATCCTACATCATTTTTGCTAAAGGTACCACTCAAAGTTAATTTGACTGGTTGGCCTCACTTTGTTTATATTTTTATTCTGAAAAGATTTTAAATCAGATTTTGAAAGGATAATTGTCACATTTGAATATACTAGCAGGAATGACTTGTACTGATTCCCTTAACAAAGTGGAAAAATATTTTTGCATGTGAATAACCCCCTCCTGTCTTGACACCCACCTGCCATATATCAATTTTCTCGCCTGTGAACTTGTGCACATTGAGTTTGTTTTAAGTAGAGCCCACCTGCACATGGCCCTCAGATGGCCAGAACATCTTGGGATTAAGAAACAAAACATTCACTGAGGTCTAAAGAGATTTAGTATCCCAGGAGAACTTATTAAGACTTCAGAATATTCCACTGAAATGCCAGACTCTCTGGAAAACACCTGGAGAACTTCTCTATGCAGGACCAAATGCCAATGCTGGTTTTGTTAAAAAAAAAAAAAATTGACTAAAAACACTGTCAAGGCAGGCAGTGCAAAAAATGTATACCTGTGGTAGGAGACTGTTGATTTCACGTTAGAAAAGTAATAATGTCAGTTTGGGTTTTAGAGGAAGGTGTGTGAATGCATATGAGCAAATAGTTTTGTTAATAATGTTCTGTTATTGTTGCAGATGTCCATGTCTGGTAAGGAAAATAATTAAATAGACTTCCTTAGGAATTACGGAAAAAGATCCATGTTTTGTGCAGGTATCCTAAAAGTAGCAACAAAGACACTTTTATAGGTAGAACCATTTCTTTTGGAGGGGAAACATCATTCTCAATATAAATATTCATGTACAGGCTTATAGAAGAAGAAAAAGACAAAGCAAGATTCCAAATCCTACCCTTCTACTAAAACTAGAAGATCTCAACATTGGATGACTAGAATAGAACTTCTCAAGAGACCTTTGGGGAAGGACGGGGTATTTTTTCCTCAATCCATATTTTTGTGTGGATACTTTGGTAAAAAATTATAAAGACAAATTAGTAGGAAAACAATCACATACTTAGGTATCATGGAAACATCAAATCGCTATAAAAGTTTCTAGACATTTTTAGTTTCTAGATATATCACATGGTGGACCAGTGATGCATACTTGAAGGACCAGCACTGATTTGCAGCTCATGCTCTGCAGAGTGTGGGATCAGAGAGCAAAGACACATGGCAGAGCTGATAAGAGACAAGCCAGGAATAAGCCTGGAGAATCAAGGCATGTGTTTACTAAGCAACGGTCTGAGCAAGCAGGACTCCTGGGATCAAGCCCATTCTGGAGGTCAGGGGATGCAGCGTGCTAGCCACCCCTTGCATTCTCTTTTGGGGGATAGCCAAAAAGATTCAGCTTGACGGCACTATCTCTTAGACCCAGAAAGAATGTCTAGACTGCAAGCAGAGAAGACCATAAACCCAAACACCATTGCTCACTAGTTTACAATCTTGGGCAAATCTCAGTTGTCAAATGGAAATAGCAGGGGATGAACATGGCGTGGGCTTGGCAGAACTCACGCTTAGCCATATTCCCCTGCCTGGCCCATGGTGTTCCCTGTGGAAGGGGAGGAGGGAGACAGTCAACCAGGGTGTTGTGGGCATTGGATTTGAGGGAGCAAGAGAAGCACACGGCACATCCTAGCACAGGAATGCTGTTTGAATGTGATGCAAACACTTTGTTGGAGTCTTTATCTAGAAAATGAAGAGGCTGACTTAGATCTAAGGGAGCTTCTGAACATGCCAATGTCCAGACCCCATCCAGACCAATCCAATCCAAACCACTGGGGTTAGGCCTGGATTCCCATATTTTTCAAAAGCACCCCCGATAATTCCTGCCTGCAGCCGAGGCTGGGAACAGCTGCTCTCAGTGCTCAAGCATGTCTTTTAGTTTACAGTGGGGGTTGTGGGGGAAAGGGAGGGCGTCAGGAAGCACCAGCATCAGGTCCTCCTCACACACTGCCTTGCTATGGATGGTTTGTCCCTAAAAAGTATACCAAATATAATGCAGTGAATTCAAAACAAGCCAACTTGGCCCCTCACTGCTGTGTGTCTGATGCTGCCTACCTCCCCTTCGGCTCGGTTTCCTCCTTTGTGTAAGGGGCAACCAAGCACAGGGATGCTCCTTTGGGAGTTTGGAGAAGGAAGAGAATGAGAACAACAGAAATCCTTCACCAAGATGAAAGGATTCAAAATGCTCTGCACTAATTCCCCTTATGACTCTGAGATGGAAGAATTGCTTTTGCTTGGAACCTGACAAAGATCTAGAAAACTCAACAGCCTACAAAAATGAAGATGGGGCTGCTTATCCTGGTCTTACCAGTGTTGTCCTGACTGGGTCTCAGCCATCTTAACTGTGGAGATAACATCAGTTCAAGGTTGCATACCATAAGTGGTTAAGATCACAGATGCCTGAGCCAGACTGCCTGGGTTCAAATCCCACTGCTGCCACTTATAGGGTTTCTGACTTTAACTTCTCTGAGACTCTGAGTGCTTATGTGTAAGATGGTGGTAGTGTTATAATTGAGTTCACAAAGGCATTGTAAAGATTAAGTGAGATAATAACACATAAAGTTCAAAGAACAATTTCTGGCACATATGTACTTCCAGTAAGTCCTTGGCATACATATAGTCAACCAAGGCAGTGCAAACATGTACTCACTACATGTAGTTAGTACAACTCCAGTTGAGTCCACCAGGGGCTGGGTGCCCTGGAAAACCCAGAGCTCGTATTTCAATCTTTATAATAGTTGATGCTCAACTTGGAGACAGCAGATGCCCATTCAGAGTTGAGTCAGATACTAGTGATTTTTTTCCTGAAAATCATGCTCAACCCTAGAAGAACAAGGAACCTGGGAACTCAGGGACTTCAGGTTACAAAAGAGAGGAGCTGCCAGACGACTCTAACCCTCCTGCCTGCCCTCTATTTCCCAGGGCAGGAATGCCCATGCGTGGCAACCAAACACGTAGACTCTCCTCGAGACATCCCTGCTCCGTGTCAGCCTTCTTTTTCTGTTGGGAGATGAGCATAGCCAGGGTTTCATTCCACTCAGAAACTCCACAGTCACACCTTCCTAATGAGTAGCTTCTCTTCACCAAATGCTCGCAGGCTTTGCATTAAAAACTCCTGGGTTCAGACTCGTGGAGCCCAAGATTTTTCGCAAACGGTTTTGTCTGCTGGTAATCTCTGGGTAGGACTGATTATGGGGCCAGAGGAAAATGGAGTAAGGGCTCATGTGGGAAAGACAAAACCCTCCTCTTTTGAACACTTCATCATTCTTAACCCAGGAATGAACACTGCACTTCCTCTGGGCCCTCATCTTGGTTAAGAGTATCCCCATTTCTCTAGCCACCCCAAGCAACTGCCAGCTCTGCTCATTCTGCCTCCAGATTCTGTCACTTCCCCACCATCCCCAGCTTCATTCCTCCCTATTTCTCGTATGAAACAATGGCATGGGCTTATTGTTGAATGACCTCTTCATTTCATCTCATCTTCTGCCAAAGCAAAAATATTCTGGCATCACCATTCTGACTCTCCCCTGCCCTCAAACCTTCAATGGCTCCCACTGTCTTCAGACGGATGCCAAAATCCAAACTCTGCATCCCGATTCAAACAAATCAACTGTAAAATGGTATGTTGAGATGATCAGAAAAATCTGAATATAGACTGGGTATTAGAAAATATTAAAGAATTAATTTTGATAGGTGTGATAATGGCATTGTGATTATATATATATACATGTATATATGTATATAAAATATATATTTTAAAGTCCTCATTTGCTAGAAAACTAGCTAAAGTATTTATGAGTGAAATAACATGATGACTGGGATTTGTTTTAGAGTATTCCTCCCAAAATTAAAATTAAAAATCCAAGTAGGTGGGAGTATAGATGAAGAGAGATTGGCAAAATGGTAATGATTGCTGAATCGAGCCCAGTGGTGTGCTGCAGTCAGCTGGCATCAGCTCTGGAGAGCTAACTGTCAGAGACTTTGCAAACAGGTTGTTAAACCTAGTAGCTTAGCAGTGGTCACGATGGGCATATTTACAAGACAGAAAGCAGCAAGTGCTATAAATTTGGGCTTTTTTAGCAGCCTATCATTGAAATTGGATAAAAAGTATATGGGTTTACTATACTATTATACCTACTTTTGTGTAAGTTTGAAAACTGGAATCATGGTTAATTTTTTTTTTTAAAGTCCAACTATTTTTTCTACACTTTTAAGACCTGAAATTTATTTGGCCCCACCTGAATTCACAAGTCATTTCCCACCATGATCCCTGGGAGGCAGAGCAATGAAACCACTTCAAGTCTCCAGAACACACCCCAAGCATCGCTGCCCTTGGCTGAGCCTTTATCCCAGCGCTACTCCTCCCTAGAAATAAGTTCACCACTTCACTTCCCTCTCACCGGTCTTGGCCCAAGTACAATGACATTTCTGCCTGGAAGACTTCCCTGCTTGCTCCATCCCGATATAATTTCTCCTACATCTGAATTTTTAATTAATTTAATCCGTACTTCTCTAATGGAAGAGAAAATTGAGTTCATTGTGCATACCAGGCATCCTCCTCGGCTGCTTTCATAGGCACTGTCTCATTTGATCCTCACAAAGCTGTGAAATAAACTGCACAACTCTTTTGATTAATAAATAAAATGAGGATCAGAGAAGTTAAGTAACTTTTCCAGGGTCACAAAGCTAATATTATTGGCAGAACATTCCAGAACTGTCAACTTCTGGGGAAGGGTGTGGAGCCCCACACAAAGGTCTTCCATGAATACCATTTGAATGAAATGACAAGTTTGTGATTGACAGCTCTGTTTTTTCCACACTAAAAAATGTTTTCCTGTGTATCCTGGTGGACTTTCTCCTTACCTTTCACTACAAGTTATCCTTGACCATAATAGCAATTAACATTTTAGAAACTCATTAAAAATGGCTGCCCTTCAAAGGCAGCTATTATACTTGCCCCAGACTTGAAATGATACTCTATTTTTCCTAAAGGAAGTGTCCTCTTCTCTGAGACAATGGAAAGTTTGTGCAGCAGGTGAGGACCAAGGCTCTCAGTCCGTGCTCTCCTCTGTGGGGGATGGTCTCTGTAAAGTCACTGTCCCAACACTGCGGCTGGGGACGGAGAATCTGCATCTGATTTTGGTCCCCATGCTATGGTTATTTCTGTACCACAACTCCCACCTGAGTCCTTGCAAGCATGTACACAAGCCTGCGGGTGTCACACATGGGCACTTACTATAAAGTTTAAGCAACTTGCACATCCCTATAGTGAACCAAGTAATAAAAAAAGAAATAAATGCCAAGAAGCCTTGGATACTATTCATAGTTGTATCCTGGATACAGTGGAATCCTAGCGTTTGCCTTGGATTGCTCCTGGGGACCTCAGCCTACAAAAGGAATGGAATGTCCAACAAGAGGGGAGGGTGAATGAATGATGGCACTGGTGACTAGTACAAGAATGGCCAGATGCTAGATTTTCCAGTGACACGGAAACACAAACAAATAAAAATTAAGGCAACAAAGAAATGTAAACTATGATACCAATTAAAAAAAATTCAACACTTGTATGTCTTCATAGAACAAAGATTGGATGATTATACTCTAAAATGTCATTATCTGTGTTTCAGAGGTAAAATAACAGGAGATTTTTTCTCTTGTGTTTTTCTGGGTATTCTAAGTTTCTAAAATGAACACTTACAGCTTTGACATTAGAGGGAGAAAAAAGAACAAAAAGATAAGTGGACAGGAAAGCATGTAGTTATTGGGCTTTCACTAAAGAGAATTAGATGCCAGCTCTTACTCCTCTTGAGGGTGGAGAGGACAGGTCCGGTGGGACGAAAGGAGACAAGGGTTCTCATTTCCAATCCTCCAAAGACTAGAAAGGAGCTGGATCAAGTGTGTCTTTTGCTTCAAAAGGCAAGAGGAACAGGATGTAAGAAAATAAGAAGGAGATGTGTTTGTGGGCAGAAGAGTCAGGGTGGTTTAGCTGTGAGTTTCAGAAGGTTTTCCATCTGTGCCTTTAAAACTTGCTGAGAATAGTAGCCACCTACCAGCACCCGGTCGGCTCTAGCAGACAGCTCTGCCCTGTGGTCCAGAGGCCAGGCTCACCAGCCTCTGGGAAGACCACCCATTGCTTATGTAAAATATATTAGAAAACACCTGGCTCTACCTGCAAAGTCATGTGTTTATTTCCAGGAATGATCATGATGTCTTTAGAAACCAATAACCGTGGGGAGAAAGTCAGATATTCACTCCTTACCTTCCTCTTTTCTATATGGATACAGAGAGAAGGACAGAGACCAACAGACAGAACAGCCCAGCCCAATACAGTCACTGCTCTTCACACTCTCAAAGTCATCAAAGATCAGTGATTAGAGAGGAAATCCTAGCTATCTTCCTTAAGAGCCTGCAGTAGGTACAAACATCAAGACAACAAAAAACAAGAGCAAAAACAAAACAAAAACCTCTACACTCAAGTGATAACTGTGAAACATGCAAAAGCTGAGAGGTCACATGCAATTATTCCAGGGAGGGTCCTCAGTGAGTTCTCTCCTGACAGTCAATGACAGGTCCTGGAAGGGAACACACCCATGAATTATTGCATGGGGCTCAGTTTCATCTGGAACCCAAAGAGAGAAGGGGAAAGACGACAACAGAAGCCAACAATGAGATGCAGCGAGGCTGGAGGGGGCAGCCCCAAGCCTGTGGGCAGCTTTCTGTTTCTGTTTGAAAAAGCACCCAAAAGGGTGGTGTTGACTTGAGACACATCCGGGCCTTTTTGATTTAGGAATAACACTGCAGACTTAACTTTGATCTGGGCATTACACACTGGCCACAAATTTCCCAGGACTTCCTGGCCTTAGGAACAGGCATCTTGAGGAGTGAAAACGTGCATTTATGCTTCCATCCTCAGGGGGATGACACACACATGGAACAGTGTGGAAAGAAAGGCTGCACAGAAGCAGGGGAGGGAGCCACCTGCACTGCAAACTGTAGGGTTGTCTGCAGGGGAGCTTGGAAGCTGCCGGCCTCCTCAAATGTTATGGACGCACCTCTCCTTATATTTACCTTTTCCTTTACTTAACAGTTTATTTTAAATCCAATATCTATAAAATGTATCTCGGCAAACACAGAGAGAATATAATTAGCTCAGAAAGAAGCTATGCCCAAATCTCAATCACACACACACACACACAAGCACAACTTCTATGAACTCGGTCTCCACTGTGTGTTCTTTTCAAGTGGCAGAACAACATCACATGAAGCCCTTTTTTCATTCATTTTTATAAATTTTCAGATAGAAAGCAATCCTTGGCTGGGATGCTACCCTGTGTGAGTGTAGGTGCGCAGGTGGGTGGGGTGTGGGTAAATGTTGATTTTATTTTATTTTATTTTGGTTTTCCATTCCCTTAGCCCAGCTGGATGTTTCTGTGACTATGTGAGTAAGCACTTTAATTAATTATCAGCTTTCAACAGTTGACAAAAAGGCTTCCTGGCTATCTATGTCTAAAACCTCATTGCATCCTTGACAGAAGGATCAACAAAGCTGTGATGAAAATACCCCAAACCGGTATATGGATCTATTTCCAACTCATACCAACGAGGCCCTTTATTGGTTACTTCTCTTCCCCTCACCACTCACTGTCCCCTGTCTGCTCCTGTTCCTAGCTCTCTGTGTATCTGGGGCCACTTTGCATTAGGCCTTGGGTCCTCGGCTTCCCCCGCAGTAAAAAGGTGCTCACGGGCTGTCACCCCCATGGAAGAGGTGTATGAGGGTGCAGCGAGCTCCTGGATGTGAAACACATTTAAAGAAGAAAACATTCCCAAATACACGGAATTTCTGCCATTGGAAAATTACTTGTTCTACTCCCAGAAGTTCACTGCCAATAGCTATGATGCATTTTCCCACAAGGTGCAGCACTGTGGGATCTTGAGGCAGGCGCTGAGTTGGAGGGTGACAGAAAGTCTCATCTTGAAAGGGAGATGGGGCGGGGACTATCCCACAACTATCGCCCTGGATTTACCTTCCTTTGTGTACATGCTTCTCCTGCACTGAGATCTATGGGAGAAAACAAGGGCTTCTGCATGTCCAGTGTGTATTTTTGGTACATGTGTTGGTGTTTGTGTGTAGACAGAATATCACTCACCCTTCCAGAGACAGGGAGGGTGATATTCCATCTTCATCCCTGCCAAGAAGGGCCCCAGAAAGCCCTTACAGCACCCTTTCATCGTTTGCCCATGGCAACCTCCAAACACCACTCAGGCCAAAGATACAGTGGCCTGTTGCCTAACCAAGATCAGCAAAACTCAACTGTCTGCCTCTGCAGGTGCCTGAGATTAACCTGGACACCAGATCATGACCGTAAGGCATTTGCACACGAAGATTACAGAAATGTGAGTATCCTGTCCAAAAAGAGAGAAATACAGGGGAGAACCCCAGCCCCAACTCCCCCACTTCCTTTGGTTTAACCCTTTCCTAAGCAGAGTCACCCAACACCCAACATTCCAAGCATCTTGACTAGATTTTTTTTTTTTTTTTACCGCTACAAAACATTAGCAGAAAGCAAGCAGAAAGAAGTGGTTTCGTCCATGGTGGGATGAGACAGGAGTGGAGGGAGAGAGCAAGCTCCCAGGTCATCCTCACAGTTAGCACCTTGAGCCAAAGCAGCTAAGGTGGGGATTTTTGTCCTGGCTCCAAGTGTGTTTGTTGACAACCAAATTACAGAGCATCTCATTCTCCCAGACTGCATGAAAACATCAACAGGACTTACCTGTGGCTGAAATCCTTTGAGGTCGCTGGCTGCAAGGTCACTGGCTGTGAGGAGCTGGAAAAGAACAAAGGAGTTTCCTTAGTGACACTTCTCAAAGTTTGCATATGGTATCCCCACAGCAACTGATCAGCAATGGACTTACCATAGCCTGGATGGGAGCTAAAGATGCAGGATCGCAAAGGACAAATGGGAGATTTCTAGGCTAGGACTCTAGACTCAATGTCCCTCCCTCTGCGTATGAACCACATCCCTGACTTCTCTGCCCTTTCCTGCCTTCTTTCTATGTGCTGCCAGTTCTTCAAGGGGCCTTAAATTAGGAATCATGGGCTATGGATGGCCTTCAGCAGGTGCACAGACTCCCTGAAATTGTAAGTGTAATTATGTGTGAGTCTATAGATGGAATTGTGTCCTTAGGGAGAGAGGCCCTGGCTTTCTTCCTGCTATCAAAGTAGTCTGTGATACAAGTTAAGAATTACTGCTTCAGAGATAGTTAAAGACTATCTCCTTTAAGAGGGTTTTTTGTTCTTTGTTTTTTTTTTTTGAATCAGCTCGGTAAAATTGACCCTATCCTCATCCCACTTATTTGTGACTCAGTTTCCCTTTGTCATACAGTACCTGTGATTTTATATACTATTCAGGTGTTCATAGTTCTTGCTTCAAACAATCACATGCAAATTAAAGAAGAAGAGTCAGGTGTATCTATTTTTTGCACTCTGTCTGATTAACATTAAAGGGTTTTAATATAGATTGATCAACGTTTTAAATATTTTCATATTCTTTCTATGGTTTTGTGCCAGAAAGCACTGAATAAAAATATATGATTAATTAATGAAATAATCCTATTCTTTATTATTTCTTAAAAATGCTAGGAAAGGGTGAGATAAAGAGAAAAAAACGGGCAGAGGCTTATTTTGATTCAAGGAGGGTGACTGTTAGCTTTGTTAGGCCTGGAGAGCATCTGTGAAAAATAGGAGAGATTTCATGTTTGCTGTGACAATATTTTGCTTGGGTCAAAAAAAGAGAGGGAGTCATGCTGAGCTCCGGGGCCTCCAGCCTTCAGAAAAGCTCAACTGGATTTCTCAGCTTCCCTCAATGACTCTGCCAAAAAACGGTGCTTAGGTGGTGCTGAAGCTGGGATGCAGAAGGAAGGAGGTGGGGGAGGTAAAAGCTGCGCTGTACCCCCCACACCCTGTCCTGGGGGCTAGATTTCCCACGTCAAAGGCATCTGGGTGGGTGTGACTATAACGAAACAGCCCAGCAACAACCCAATAGGCCACTTGACCAGGCACTAAGAGTCAAAAGTAATTATGGACCTAGTGCCTGCCTTCGAGGAACCTATAGTGTGGCTGGAGGATCAGACATGTCCTTGTCAACATGAGCAGAGTGCAGAAGAGTATCGGCATCACCCTGGGAAGATGAGATAAGAGAGGTCAGGGTGGGGTTGTTGAAATAAGATGAAGTTTGAATTCAGCCTTGAAAAGTGGGCAGGTGTCAGGGCAGGCGGCCCAGGGGGGAGCAGCAGGAAGAACAGAGACACGGAACACGGACTGACTAGTCCCAACGCACCGCCCTGCGCATCTGTGAAATGTTCTCTAATCTTCACAACTCCCCATGAGATAGGGAGTATCTCCACTTTGCAGATGGAAAAATTGAGACTTCGGGAAGTTCAATGGCATTTCCTAGGCCTCGCAGGTAGTACCTGTATGTAGAATTTAATTCCAAAACTATATTTTCCCAGAGCTCATGCTTTTTCTCCTGTAATAAGATGCTGCTGAACTATAGCTCATTGGGGACCACTTGTTGAGGAGATGTGGCATAGGCAAAGAGCTGAGTGCCAGAATATTAGTCACATGAGCCACAGACAGTAACATAAAGCGTGTGTCTTTGTGAATGACCCTTAATTCTTCTCCTCAGAAATAATTTCATTTAATTGGTCATGACCATCTACTCTTCTGAATTTATCAATACAACCTTGGCCTCTCCCTTGAGCTGGACACAAGGTTGTGATGAAGCTGGGGAGAAGGGACAGAAAGGCTGGGATGAGGTGTGAGCATGGCAGTGGCCTTTGCAAGCCACTCCCAGGTGTTAGCATATAGGAATCAGAGCTCAAATTCTCCAGGCCCTGGGAGTACAACAGCTGGCAGAGATCTTCCTACCGCTGTCAACAGGGTTCTCCAGGTAGGCGGGAGACATGAGAACACAACTAGTTCCTCCTAGTGCTGAGATTCCCCACCTGAACACAAACCACAAAGGTGTGCAAAGCATCTTCAAGTATGCACGATTTCCTCATGTTAGTGGTTTTGGGATTGAGAAATGACAAGATCCAGTTGTTTGATTGGAAACAGAGATAGGGCATCTTTGGTTATTATGACTCAAACTCCAAAAAGTTAGGATTTATCTCACTCTCCCCTTAGATCCTCTTTCCTTCTCTTAAGAAAAAGCCACTGTACACAGTTTAATTCTTAATTTTTGGCAAGTTATGTTTTGTGCTGTTGTATATATTTTTTTCTTTTTTTTTTTTTTTACCTAACAAGAACATGCCTGACAAGACCACGTCTAACAAGACTATTGTTTATATCTGATGTAAATTCTGCATTTCTCAACCTGTTGAAAAGAGTCTGGTCATGCAGTTAGTCACTAAGTAACCTGTTGGTCAATTGCATTAAAAAGAACACGGAAGATATTGTCAGCCCAGAGTTGAGGACCAGAATAGCTAAAGCGCTCTGAGCCCCGAGAACACAAGTACGAGGGGCAGGCTTGAGACGTTCTCCAGACTGACAAAAGGAAATGGTACTTGGCACCTAGACGTTTCCCTCATGAAAGAGGCACTCAAATATTTGAAGGAATTAATCAACTCAGACAATGCGGACGGCGCTTCTTTTCCTACTATGGGTTTTACTAGAGAATATTGGCTGATACTTCAGTGTAGAAGTCGGAGGTTACGTTTAAGGAAGAACAGTGTGAAAGTGAAAGAGCTGAATGGTGAATAAATCCGTCACCAGAGAGAGACAGTGGGCTCCCTCCTTCCTGTGGATGAAACAGTGACACGGTGAATGGGCCCATCCCAGGGCAGACGTGACAGCTTATCTGATGGTGGGTGGGAGGATGCAGGGATATGATGTCAGGGATGGTAACTAAGGAACTTCTAAAACTTCTGAATTCCTTTACCTTGGAGATGCTGAATGTTTCACTCAGAATCTCGTGTGCATTGAAAGTGTTATCTGACCTGGGAAACACCCAAAGGCAAGCCCTGGGATCTCTCCTTTCAGGGGTCCTGGAAGGCAGGTGTGCAGACACCTGTCTTTTGTCACCATCAAGCCACAACTCCCTGCCTGCCTGGCTGCTGGGTTCTAACCACTGCTGTAACCAGATGCATGAGCTCTTGGGTCAAACACAGGCCTTGCACCTTGAATACTCCACTTCCCAAACTGAGTTACTTCCTAGAAGTCTACACATTCTGTACCCAGGAAAGGAGAAGCAGCTGACTCTCAGACACTAAAATATGGTGCTCAGGTGTGGATTAGAAATATAGGGCAAGATCATTGACCACCTAGATCTGGACCTCCCTAAAAGAGTTCCAGTCTTACGGTGCCAGGGCCTGAGGGAGGCAGCTGAAGGTTTCTGCAAGGGATAAGAAAATCATTGTGTCCCTATTGTGTCCCCAGAGGAGCCACCTCTGATGGGGAACTGGGGTTAGGAAATGTCATATATACAAAAGTCTCCACTATGTCCTCCTCTCTCTTCCTTTAACAAGAATGGCTGTGCTTTTCCCTATTTTCTTGTACACAACTTCATTTGTAAATGAATGTTTTGGCACTAAAACATATTTTAAAACTCCAGACTAAGTCTGTATTTTGCAGCTACTTAGCAACAGGCTTGGGTGGGTCTGCTAACCCCCAGCCCCTCTACAGAAACCTTGTTTGGAGATCATATCTGTCCAGTCCAGCTCAAACACCCATATATAGCCAGCTTCAGATTTCTGTTCTGAAGCTGGAATAGATGTGCTCAGAAATTCAGGGGAAACTGAGGCACAGGCAAGAAGTAAGCGTGTCCCTCCCGAAAACCACTGCCTTGAAAAGCACCGATCCAGACCTTTTTCCACTGCCTCCCCCTTGGACCCTATGCCCGCTCAGTCCCATGGGGAAATAGTTCACTACTCACAGCAGCCTCACTGCCTAGGGAGGGATCCAAGACAGGGAGGCAGCGAGAGGGAGGAAAATGAAATCCGCCATGGCTCCAGGGACTTCAATCAGGCTGAAGTTAATGAAAAGGATCCTGCCTTTTCCCAGGATGCTTAAATGTCTGCACCGCTCCCAGCTAGAGGGTGGAGAGGGTGCGGGGGAGAGGGCAGGCAGAATTACATTTAAAAGGCAAAGGAAGGAGAAAATTCTTTCATCTCCCTGGTGGAGCTATGCAGTGTTCCTGGGGCCCTGCTCAGACCAATCTCATTCCTGACACGTCTTGCCGCTCTCTGGAACAGTCCACGTTCAAAATATTAGGAGGATGACCCTGCCTTCCATTTTTGAGGAGCTGCAGTTTCTCTTGGCATAAATTCAGGTGTTTTTTTTTTTTTTTTTTTCTTTTTCATCTCTGCAAGCTCCAGGAGAGGGTGGAGAGTAAGAAGCTGTGGAGCCCTAAGGAAGTGAGAAGAGAAATCCCTCCAGCTTCCCCAGCAGAGACATTCTGCTCTCTTGTTCCTTTACTTCTCTGCTCTCTGAAAAGGATTTTTTCCTTTGCTGCAGCCAACATTCCCTTATGACCTCCACTGACCTAGACTGTCCCTCCAAACAGCTGCCCTCCTACCTGCAAGCTTCTGTAGTCCCTAAAGCTTCCCACATGGGAGAGGAGGAGGCCATTCTATCTTTCTCCTTCTGCTCTCTGTCCTCCACCCCAGGGACAAACATCGCATCCCCTGTGTTGGCCTTTTATCAAAAGTATGCACCCATCTGGGGGCCCTCAGATATCCACAACAATCCTGCTGGCTGACCCAGGACACGCGCATCTGAGAAAGGGGTCACTGACACAAAAGGGGGGGTGGGGATGTGGGTCCATGCTGGACATCTGGACAAGCTGAAGCCTGGTGGCCACGGGGACTCTCCAAGTCATTTTCTCTTCCCAGATATCCCCTCCCTTGTGGGTTCGAGAAATAGATGCTGGCACATAAAATGGATGGACAGGTGTACTGAGGCATAGGTAGGTAGGTAGGTAGGTAGGTAAATAAAGGAAAAAAACAATGATGGCTTTGGTATAATAAATGATCCATTTTCAGATTTGTCCTAAAAACATCATCTTTTCATTAAATGAACCTTCTACTTCACCTCCCTCTTTTCAACCTGTCCTCCTTTCCTGTCCAACTTTGTGGGAAATGGATCTTCTTCTCCCTTTTTATTTTGTGTCACTTGCTTCTTACCTTGACTGCAGAATGGAAGCTGAACTCCATCCCATCCCAATCCCTCAACCCACAAAATAGTTCGGAACAGCCCACATGGAAGGTAATGCCCCAGCAAGCCAGGACAGACATCTAATCCTATGTCTATCTGAGGTTACTAGCCATGAACTAGCCCCTCTCTTTCCCCTTGACAAAGGAAACTGAGGCACAGAGAGATGAAGTGCCTTACCCAGTGGAAAATCAGGAACAACAAATCCATCCATATGTATGTGCACAACCCAAAGAAAGTTTTAGATGCCCAGACAGCTGGAGACTGGGGGATTCCAACAGGAAGAGGAGGAATTACAAGGTACGTCAGGGGTCAAAACAGAGAACAGGACAGGAGTCTAAGGAAGGGTTCCACTGAGCAACAAGCTCTGGAGCCACCAGCTGGGATGGAGCCCACACATCCACTGGGACTATAAAAGAAAATATGGAAATTGTAACGAGGGCGGTAAAACAGGAAGCAACAGGTTACTAGTCTTCCCTGGGATGATAAATGAAACACTATCACACAAAAGAACATTAGACTTGGAGACAGAAAACTTGTATCCTAGCTCTGGTTCTGCATAACTCACTATGGGATCTGTTATAGGATCATTAACCTATGCAGGTCCCATTTTACCACCTATGAAATGAGTGCCATGTTCCCTCTGCCCCTACCCTGCCGGCACCCCAAAGTGTCCCTCTCACCTCAGAGATGAAAAAGAGAGGGATAGAGGGGTCACTATCTATTCTCCTTTCCCTTCCAGCAACAGTCCCCCCCAAAACACACACCTCTCTAAGAGCCTGTATACACTTTCTGGAAAAAATCTGAATCAGAAAGACAGAGAGGAGGATAATGAGATAGCCTTGTTCGGTGGCTCCTTTATTGGTTTACAAACAGAAACTAGGGTAGAACACAACTCAGACTGCTACATGAGCTCCCCATCCCAGTGAGGCCAAAGTCAAATCCACATCTGCACTAAAGTTAAACAACTTTCCCAATCAGAAGGCATTAGTTCTGACGGCCAAGGCATTTGGGGTGTGTAGTATAGAGACTGAGGGGCTGAATTCACACTTGCCTAAGATGCAAGTTATAGACTCGAAGCTGCCATCCTAGCTGAGCTGCGTCCTTTTGCTAAATTCCCTCAGCCTCATGGAATTTGAAAGGTTAAACTTGAAACCACTGACGCCTCCAGTCTTAATTTCAGCTCCCTTCTTAAAGAGCAACAAGGATGACTAATAATAACTTTGTGCGTAACTCTAAGAAAGTGTGGTCTTGATTGCTTATATTTTTCTTTTATTACTTTTCTAAATGATGGGGTTTTAATATTTACAGGTGAGATCTGTATCAAATTCCCCTAGATATGCAGCCAAAAGAGCCTTTACCTATTTTAAGATTCCATGCGTAACCTTGCACACATAACCCATGCTTTTACAGCAGTGTGTATATTTGGTGACCGTCCAAGTCACAGCTATTTTAACTTCTGGGTGGGAATGTCTTTAATCCCCTGCCTTGCAGATTAGAGCTGTAACTACCAAGACCTAATGAAAGAGAAGCCCTCTGAATGCCCTAATCTAGAACTCACAGAGATTATGAGTCTTGTTTTAGGTTTTTCCAACCTGGTGAACCTACAGACACTCATCCCACACTTTTTGAATTTCCTAGTAGAATTCTTTTTAAACAGATTGTTCCTCAGATAAAACGAGATTTCATGGAGAGCATTTTGTGTGGTATTGGGTGGGAAGTTTATACAGGCAAGTCTGGTATAAACTGGTGACATGGATGTTAATGTCGTTATTTATTAAGAATTTCAGTAAAAGGTGGCTCAAGAGGATTAGGTAGTCTCTGAGGTTCAGGGCTAGTAGGTGGTATAATGGCACTTGAACCTGGTTTGGTTAACACCCCATGAGCCCCTGACTACTTTGGTATGCATATTGTTGGAGGCTATACCAGGTCTTCCATGATGTGCCAGACATTTTGAAATGAATGATGCACAGGCAACCCAGAGAATGGTGGTTTTCAAACTGTGCCCTAAGGAACCCTGGATTTCACAGAAAGGTCATGTTGATTGTGAATTGAGAGAAGCTGAGTGGGGAGTTCCAGGCCCCAATCTCACTTTATCCAGAACAGCACGATGGTTATTGGCATATCATATTGAACTTCCATGTTGGATCTACTTGATTCAAAGCTTTATAAAAAAAGAAATTTCAAAAACTCATATTTAATATCTTGAAAGAGAAGGACCCTGCACAGGTGAGTGAGCCATTCCTAGGGCTAACAGAATTTACCTGGAGAAAGAGAATTAATCATCTTACCTCTTTAAAGATGCTAAGATAGCCATCTCCTACCAGGAGCAAACTGGATGCATGACCAGACCTTATTTTAAGAGCCCTCCTTTTAAATACGTGCATGAATTACTCATGGGGAAAATGCTTTCTTTTCCTTTCTTTGCACTTTCTGCAAGGCACTATGTCTGCTCTCTTCATCTGAAGTTCAGAAAGCTACACACTTGAGAAAGCACAACTAATGCACTAGGAGAAGAAACAGCTAAAGATATGTTGCTTCTCGGGAGCACAATCTGGGTTGTAGATCCTTTCCTTGCAACAAAATTAAGAAATCACACTGCAAGCATCTGTGGGCTGTTCCCAAAGTCCATAAGAGCCAATAAAGGAGGTTCCCCTCCTTGAACAGATGCCAAGCAAAGCTGGAAGCTGGGGGAATATCCACCCTGATCTTCCTCTTCTTCTCATCATTTACTTTATGTCTGCTTAGATCTGACCAGATGATCTGCTCACTTGGCTGCAAGAGGAGTATCAAAGCTTTCTAATTCATCCCCTCGGTGAATCCTAGGAAATTGATTTACACCCCTGGCTTACTCAGCGGTCGAGAATGGAAAAGTCAGAAGGTGCCTGCTTCAGAGATGTCTAAGCACTGGAGTCAAAAGCTCTGCTCCTCAGCTCAGTGTAGCCAATTTGGCAGAGAATCTGGGTCCCTTGGGCCAAATCTGGAGCAATTAATCACAATTACAGGTGAATATCTAAAAGGGATGAAGCCAAGTGGGACCCAATGATAGCTGAACCTTATAGCTGCAGGTAGCCACAACTTTTGTAATTCTCAGGTAAAACAGAAAGATCTCCTCTAGAAAGCCTACCCTGAACTCTTGGCAATTATGATATGAAAAATAACTATGATTTTTTAGGACCTACTTATGCCTGTTCTTGTGCCAGGTAGAGGTTTAAGTTCATTATCCCTCTTAAATTTCATACTATCAGTGCAAGATAGTATTATTTTCTCCAGTTTATAGTTGAACAAACTTGAATCTCCAACTGGTTAAATAATTCACCCAAAGTTATAAAAGCCAAAAAAAAAAAAAAAAAAGGAGCAGAACTGGAATTTGGACGTAGCTCTGAATCACAGCAAGTCCAGTTCTCTGTCTAAGCCATCCATGACCCCCTCAGAGATTCTTTAGTGGAACATTGCTATCTCCTTCCCTACTGTGGCAGGTCCCCAGGGACACTGGTACCACTGCCAGCCATGTCCCAGGTAACTCACCACACAAGTAGGAGTCAGGCTTCCCATCAGCCCCACGCAGCCTCATAGCGTAGGTATCAGAGGTATCAGGTAATATCTCTACCATCTTCATCTTTCCCTCACATTTTTCTGAATTCAAGATAACTTTGTTCAAAGGAGCTTTGTTCTTGAAACTAGCTCACCAAGGAGTCACTAGAGTTTGTACCGAGTACTGCTGTGGACATTGTTAATAATCATGTGTATCTTCTCTCCCTTCCCCTTCCTTTCCCCAATCCTTCCTTCCTTCCTTCCTTCCTTCCTTCCTTCCATCTAGCAAATGAGGTCATGCCAAGTTCCAGGCACCATCACAGATGTTGGGAGTCCCCCTAAACCACCAAATGCTTCACTCATAGTATTATATCCTCTCAAGCATCTCATAAGATAGTCCTACAATTACACCCATTTTACAAATAAGAAAACAGAAACTTAACAACATTAAACAACTCATTGAAAGTCACAGGGTTGTAATTGACAGATGCAGAGAACACACATAATTCCATTTGGAACCAAAGCCTATGTCCATTCTCAACTACTCCACGTGTGTCACATTGCCAGTAATCTAAGTGCTGTCATGGGTCACCACATCCTACGTAGGAAAGGTTTTTGTCTTTTAGAGACAAGAGCTAAGACAGACAGTAGACAGGTGGTTATAAATAAAGGTAACTAATAATAGAAAGGAGATAGTTGCATCTCAAGGAAGAGTAACATTATGATCATACAAGTAGGCACTTTTAATAATACAGAGAAGTGGGAAATCTCACATAAGCCATATCTGTTACTGCAGGTATGAACCATGCCATTAATTCATCTTCGAATCCAATATAGCACAAGAACCAGAAAGAGCACAGGTGGCAAGAATAGCCTTGTGCCTGACAGAAAGAAGGAGCTGGAGAGCAGGAGACAGGACCCCAGGGAAGACAGACAACTGTCTGTCTTTGCTGAAGGTATTCAGCAAAGAGAAGAGAGGTGAAAAGCAAGCTCTTCGTCTCCTTTGCAAGAAACAACCTTCACAAAACAAAAACTTTAAAACACTGTCTTTGTCTACCAAATATCTATGCTTACAGTTTTCATCAGAAAGATTACTAAGTATTTTTAAAGATGTCAGATTAGGTTATTCGCTTACTCATTTTAATTAACCAACTGGGACTTGCTCACTTATATGCTTTGCTATTGGTTGAAATGAAAACTTCAAACCGCTATTTGAAAACTGTTTGCACAACCAGTTTGCAATCCCTTCCACAGATGGCCTTGCTCTTGCATTCATGTTATAGGCATTGTAAGTGCTGGGACTTGGTCCTGCCACCCCCTAGGACTGGGAATTCTCTGAGGACTGAGACACCCGGCCGCTTCCAAAATGATTCTTCACCACTGAAGATATTCTGACGAGTTTGTCACAGCTTCTAAAGATGCCTCCAGTACATTAAGCAAACAAAACAGCCTTGGAAAACAGGATGAGAGTCCCAGCATGTCAACTTTCCAAGGCATGGCTCCTTGGAATATATACATCCTGGTCTTTTGTTAAAAATCTGTTCTTGCCTTTCATACCACACTTCTGGAAACGGCTGTGTCCACCAGTAACTCTTCTTAGTGGGAGTTTGTATGTGTGTGTTTGTGTCTCATACAATCCTGCCTCAACCAATCATAGTTTGCTAAACATGGTCTCTGTGAGTTCACTCTCAAGAACTCTGTGATCATTTCACAGAGGTATCTGGAAATAGAGGGTTACTTCTCGCCAAAACGACTCAGTCCAATGTGGATTATAACTCCCCAGACCTCTTCCCCAAATGAGATAATCTTTAATTATTCTCCCTGAAATCACATGTGTGCCTGACGCCCAGCCCACCCATTTTTCGACAGATCTGCCCAGAATTTCTGGCTGACTCAGTTGGGAGGTATCTCTCCATACATTGCCCTGCCCACTGAGATTGAGCAAAATGGATGTAACACACAGATGCTACCTCAGCAGGACTGGAAGTAGCTGCGAACTCAGTCTGAAAGCCCTTTAGTAATCACATGCCCAAGCCCTTTATTTATAGCACAAATGGAGGGCCCACCACAGGGACTGGCAATGTTCACTCCTGTAGCCATGCTCGGTGATTCACTGTAGAGTGACCTTGGGCAAGTCACATCGTCGCTTGAGCCTTAGTAGTCCCCACTCTAACATTAGGAACTCCGCAAGATCCCCCTGTCATCTGACAGCCTCTGAATCTGGAAAAGGCTATGGATGTCCCTGTCACTTACCTGAGGCATTACCAGGCTTCATGCACGCTGTCTGTTCCTAGAGGCAGGGACTGCCTAGAGCTGGATTGCCACTTCAGGGTGAGATTTCATAGCCAAAATGGTGTAATGGTAGGGCTCTTGGCAGAACTGAGAAGTCGGCAAAGCCTGCGTCTTCAGAAAAAGCCAGGCCCTCACCTGTTCCTGGTCTTTCAGAGAATAAGAGATCTCCTATTTCTCTCCACAGCCCTTCCTTCTTAAACTTGGTTTTAGGAATGGGCCCACTAGCAATCAATTGCACCATAATTGCTGGGCAACTATTCTTAGGATTACTGTTTGTTGTGCTTGACTTATAACTAGTCAAGAAAATCGGAGTCCCCATGTCCTTGGATAAAGAGAAATTCCAGACCTTAAGAATTGCAGCAAAGAATAGAGGTGAGAGAGGTACATAATCTGTAGGGTAGAGGGCCCATTGCTACGTCCAGAGCTACACTAAGCAAGGCTGGCTGCAGGACAGACGGGGGGCAAGAGAGTGGGGAAGCCAGACCCACCTGTGCCCACCCACCTGCCCTTGCCATGTCTCAGAGAAAGGCATGTGAGAGTCAACAGCGGTGGCCTTTCTGTTTTCACCCTCAGGCTTTCCTTGACCTCATGGGATATTAATAAGCATCCCAATTCAAAGACACATGAGCTGATTTCCATCTAAAATGTAAAAGGATTTGGCAATAGGCTGCCTTTTAACTATTTACCCTCCGTAATTGAGGGTAAATGGCAGGTGTTCTTGATAGTGAGTGCAAAATGGCAGGTGTTCTTGATAATCAAGTCACAGGGATTCTTGCCTTATTTCAAGACATAAAGTGTTTTTAGTATAACAAGAATAGTAAAGAATGACATTGACAAAATAGCTTTACTCTCAAGACCTAAAACCATTTCAAATGACGATCTCACTGAATTATCCCAACAACAATGAACAACAGGAAGGGACAGAAACTATCCTGCCTGTTTGACAGATGGAGGAAATGAGGCTAAAAATCGGGCAGTGACTTGCCCAGGGACATGCTCTTGGCTTTGGGAGTCCCAGCGTGGAAGGGATTATCCAGACCAGCCTTCCTCCAATGCAGGAATCCCCTTCTCCAACTTCTCTGACAGATGGGTACCCAGCTTGAGCACTTCCAGGGAAGTGGCACTTGCTATTTTAGTGGCACAGCAATAGTCTTTACCAAGTTCTACCTTTATTCAGTTGAATCATGCCTCACTGAACTCATCCCCATAGTTCTGAGAAGCAGGAACTAATTGCTTTTGTTTTTTGAACTTCATGATTTTCCTGTAGAATCCCATCCTACAGATAAAAAAAACAGGTAGAGGAAGCAACAAGCTCCAGGTCCCCCATCTGAAGTTAGATCCAGACACCAAACCCAGAGGGTTTTAGACTCATCCTCTCCCCTTGTTCTCTGGTCCCACCCATGGGTACACACGGCAACCTGATTAGTCCTGCCACTGGCCTGCCTCTGGCACATTTGATGACATGCCCAGGTAGAGTAGCTCAGGTGCTTTCAACTCTTCCTCCTTGAACATGGTTCCCAGTGTCATCACCATCTAGCTTACAAAAGCCTCTTCTAAAAAATGTGGCACTCTTGGCTGGGCCTGATGGCTCTCGCCTGTAATCCCACACTTTGGGAGGCTGAGGCGGGAGGATTGCTTGAGGCCAGGAGTTCAAGATTAGCCTGGGCAACATAGTAAGACCCTGTTTCTAAAAAGAAAAAGAAAAAAAAATGTGGCACTCAGATCTGAGCACATAATGCCAGTGGGAGGAGTGACTGCTATTAACCAGTCATGTGCCTGCAAACCTTTAACACCTGGATCTTGGGGCGGGGAGATCTCCATTGTGAGGCGTTTGTCAATTTTCCCAGTGTAACTACTCCCAAGGTGTCAAGCTACTAACCTGCAGTCACTGACTGCAGAGTTATGAAAAGATGTGCCCAACTCTTGCCGCCCAGTATGAGCTGGCTCCAACACACCACTGCTGTGTCCATGAGCCTATCCACTTACGAACACCAACAACTGGACTCAACCAGACTCAAGTGCAGACACTAACTCTTCCTAGTGGCTGCCTGTCAAGTCTCTGTTTTATCACCCATGAAAGGTGGGTAACATCAGCTACCTCACAGGGATGTTTGGATGCCTGTAAGGTGCTGAAGAAATCAGTGTTTTATAAATGTGAGTCACCTGCTCCCCTTCCTACCATATGTTTCAGGGGTGTGGTGAGGTTCAACTTAGATCACTTAAAAGGGATGATTGGTGGAGTGTGCTGTATCGTAACAACAATGGGATAGGTGGTATTGAACTTGGTACCCCTTCCGCTCCCTTACCTGCCCTCAGGCCCAGGGCCCTCTGAAATACTTTCCCATGGAGGGTTGTGGGAAACATGGAGGAGCTTCTGCCATGACTTGGCCGTGGCCAGGTTTTAAGTGGCCACCTCAGCGTAGAGTTGGCCACTGGCCTTCCTAGGCTTAGGGCAAGGGTGGGCAGGAGTGGCTGGAAATGTTGGCCGTTCTGTGAAGATTTTATTAGAACTAGGGGATTTCCCCAGTGCTCTTTCAAACTCTTTTGGCCAAACATTACATGCCCCAAGGTCAAATGTATTAGTGCATCTACCAGCCCAGAGAACTCTTGGCTTTGCTGCTGAATCCCTCTTATCTCCCTTCCCTCCCTTAAGCCTTGCAATTTAGCCAAGGCAGCTGCTCATACCTCCCCAGCCCTGAAGTGGCTCAGCCTGTATATAAAAATAGACATGCACGGCGGTCACTGCTTTCATGGAGTCATCACTGGAAACTAGATACATGCAGGACATTCTCCAATGAGGGAAAAGAGAAGCTGCTAGATGTTTACGTGGTGGGGTGACAGAGCTTGGGCTGGTCTGCAAAGAACCAGAACAGGTATACAAAGGTGCCTGGAAAATGCCATTTTACCTGTCTGAACTTCAGTTTCCTTATTACTGTACAAAGGTCCAAATCTCCTGGCTAGCTCACAGGATTTTAGGAAAAATAAAGTGGGATGTGAGCCATGAATGTGCTTTATACCTGCTATACCAATGGAGGCTACTAGTGAGGAGACTATTAGGCCCACCGTCCCTGCTACACCAAGAGACGGGGCATGCTCAGGGGAGTGGGGGAGCCCCTGGAGCCCCTGTGGACCTGGCTGCTCCTGAGATTCATCGCAGGATTCATCGCGGTAGAGCAGCTGCTGTTTAACCCATGGCCCCGCACCATGCCCCGTGGGAACGTGGAAGGAGCAAGCTGCGTTTCCTGCAGCAACGGAGCAAAACACGGCAGAACCACTAGCAAAGGGCACAGCAGGCGGGTGGACCATGGAGGACATCTCGAAGAGGCCAAGGGCACTGAGGCTACCGAGTTCACAGCCTGTGCTTGTTGCCTCAGTTTCCCCTGTGTCTCTGATCAGTGCCCACTCGGAGGGGCCCCTGAAGGGGGTGGGATGGGGGGTGGGGGGGGCTGCCGGCTGCGCCTCCCGCCTGTGCCTGCGCATCTCATTACCGAGGGGGCCCGAATCAAAGCAGCCCCGTGCAGCTGCTGTCCCGTTTAATCCATCTGCAATCAAAAGTGATTAGCATGGATGCCTCGGCGCTGAGGTTATTGTGTGTGTGATCAAAGCCCAAGCTCCTGCGCGCTTCCCAGAGCGCCTGCACCTGGGAGGGCATGGAAGGCCGTGAGCCTGGGGCGTGGGGCAGGAGGCCCCTGGCAGTGGGAAGGAGGAAGGTGGGTTCCCCGAGCAGAGCCCGGGAACAGCGAGTGTAGCTTCGCCTGCCTGAGGTGCACAACCTGGAGGAGGGCCCTGGGGAGGCCCATGGCCCAGCTGTCCCTGTGGAGGTGGCCTTCACAGCCTAGAGACTGAGGCAAGCAGGACTTACTGTTAGACTTGTGGGGGATTCTTAAACTCCCCCGTTTTATAGATGACACTGAGACCCAGAAAAAGGAAGCATATTACATGCCTGGCTGGCACTTGTTTGTGTGAAAGCTGAATGTGTATACTATGGAAAATTAATTTAAAAAAAAATAAAGAAAGAAAGAAAGAAAGAAAAGAAAAGGAAAGAAAGAGAGAGGGGAAAAGAAAAGAGACCAAGAGATGGGAAGGGACAAAGGAAGTTGCCAGAAGCCATGCACAGCTTGTACACAGGCCACGTAGCCTAATGCTGCGACAAGAAAGATCACAACTAAAGAAACAAAGGTGGCCTGAAGAGCTAAGAGGCAAGATGTGTTGGGGCCTTTAGTAGCTTATATATTCCCTCCCACACACCAGCTCCAGTAACTTTCTGAGTTATATCTCCCTAAAACAGCAAGATCCCAGCCCTAAACTCACCCTCTATTTACAAATTCTGCTTGGGCAAAGCCTGATATCCCACTTCTCTGCCAGTCCGGATGACAAACATCACTACCACCCAAACAAAGACTCAGCTCTTCCTGGGAGCTTTCGTAGGTCTTCCTTCTCTGAAATGTTCTATCCATGCCACTTCTTTGACAATCAGCGTGCATTGTTCTTCGGATAGCTCTTGGATTGGTAGGGTAAAGAATTCTTTTAAGTCTTGGATGATGTGAGTGCTGGTGATGATGATGATGATGATGAGTGTATCAGCCAGTCCCAAGCTCTTGACGGCAGCTATAGCATAGTGCACTTCAGGACACCTTCCACACCTGCCTCGGGGTCGAACAGGTCCTAGGTCTTTGACAGGAGACTGGGAGCTTCTTGAAGGCAGGAGCTGGACTTTTATGAGTTTGCACCTGTCTCCAGCACCAAGCACTCTCCTTGGATGTAGTAGAGCCATTAGCAAGTGTCTGTCCAATGGTGAATGAAAGACACAAAGATTTTTGAATGAACATACACTATGATTTAATTTTAACGCGGTTAAAGAGGCTGCCTAGAGGTGTTCCATTTCCATCAAAACTTCTGATCCATTCTCAAGGGGCAGCAGAGAGGAAAAGAACAGGGGGTCCTGGGGAGTGGCATGAGTGGGGAACTCAAGAAGCCAAGAAAAGCTGCTTCTTCACAAAAAGGTTTTTCCAGAGCAAAGAAGTTGGGGGGGGGGGTCCTCCCCCTATCCCTAATACAAGAAGCCACCAGGGCCTAATTAATGCTTTGCACACATGACCTGGGTGCATGGTATTTTTTAAGATCCCAATGGGTACCTGGGATGCAAACTCCGTGGTATGTCATGAGTTAACTACAGTTTTCACCACTGATTTAGAACCAAAGGAACATCCCAGATACAATTTGTGGATGACATTGTGGGGTCCTTCACACCAAGAATGATCCAGTTTTGGAGATGAGAACCAAGTGGAAAGATTTGGGGGCAATTCAGAAACTTTTGCAATAGACACACTAAGAGAACTAATCTTTATGTTGCTGAGTTCTACGTCATGCTGAAAGATAACCAAATACTCCAAAGGTATGAATAATAACTAATTACCCAGTAAGGAATAGGTGACGAAAATAATAATAAACTTTTAATAAGCCCTCACATGTGCCAGGTGCTTCATATAAATCTCACTTATTTCTCACAACAATTTTTCTGAGTAGGCACAGTAATCCCATTGTGAAGACAAAGGGTCTGCAGCTCAGTGAGGTTAAGGCATTTGCTCAAGCCCACACAGCTAGAAAGTTATAGAGATCAGAGCTGAACTCCTCGCTCTCTGATCCCGGAGCCTATGGACTCTTCCCTGTGGGCTTCACCACCTTCGGCTCAGCCCCATCTCAGAGAGGCCATACTGATGTGTTGTCACCACGCAGCACGAGCAGAGTTGATGTACCATGGCACCCACTTCGCCTCTTGCTCACTTACACTTCAGTGCCCTGCCAAATGGGCAAGCCATCCCCAACTCGTGCTGCTAGGAGAAACATTAGAGCATATTCAAATAGAACCCTCTCATTTCACAGATTAGTGACTTGAAGCTCTGAAAGGTTAATCACCTGCTCAAGACCATAATGCTAGTTAGCAATGGGCCCAGCCTTAAAACCCAAGAGTCTCTGACTCCCAGGTCAGTGTCATTTTTAGTGAATCATGGGCTCTGGGAATAAATAGAACAGAGGTTGGGAAGTGGGGGCACCAGAGTATCTGTCTTTTTGGTACTGTCATTACAGGGATAAAGCTCTACATAAAATGCCCACAGGTATTTCACTAATATGTTGCCACAGAGGCACATACGCCCTATGCCAATTTCCTTCTTCTGGCAGCAGATCACGGTGGCTCTGGCTTAGACATCCTTCAGGACGTAGTATCTTGCATCCTTGTGGCTGTTACAATGCTCCGGTATCAGGGACAATGAATGCAAGAGACTGGGGAGAGCAGGTGGAGATTTTCTTGCCTGATTTTTGGAAATCCACAATTTCAGCCTAACTTGTAACAGAGAGTGAGCCTAAAGAAAGCGACAACAGGGCCACCGGCTATTCTGCTAGTAACACTTGAGACCATAGCACTTCAATGTGACTAGCGCCAGCTGTCCAATGCACACAACGACCTTTGGCCTCATCCTAGGAGAAATGTAATTCGCTCCATGCCTCTTTCCGTCCACCGGGAGTTAGAAACCAGAGCGGCCAGAATGATCAGGAGGCTTTCTAATGACAACACTCAAACAAGCGGAGATTAAGCATTGTCAGAAACATAATCTGCAACTCTTCTCATCTGTTTCCTTGTGTTTGCATGTTTTAAATCACCTCTTCAGGAATAGAGGAGACAGTTGGAGGCTCTTCCCTGTATTTGCACCTAGAGATGCACTTATTGTTTTCATCTAAAAGGCCAGGAAAGATATTAGAATGTGGTGAGTTCAGAGGCCTTCCAGTTTTGTGACTTTTAGCCCACGATGTGTGTATACATGTCTTTTCTAGACACATAGAACTAAGCGTGGATTAACTGTGTGGACTTCAACATGAGCAAAGACGGCTTCTCTGCTTGCTACTTCCCAGCCTTTGATGACACTTCCATAGAGAGGACACAGACACAAGTGTGCTGATCTGCCCCTCTCACCTCCTCCTCTAGAACTTTCTAGTGGCTTTCCATCACTTATAATAGTATCCGCAGTCCTTGCCGTGAGCTTCAGACCTGTCCACCTCTCCACACTTACACTCCCTGCTCCTGGCTCACTGGGCCCCCTGCCTCCAGCCACCGTGGCCTCGTTGCTCTCCTTGCTGTTCTTGTTATGCAGTAGTTTGCAACGTACTATCGAATAACTTGGTGAGTTTCTCTGTTTCTCTCTCTCTCTTTTCCTCTCTCTCTCTTTGGCACCTCCAGAGATGTTAATGATGTTAATGTAATCTACCTAGGGTCTAGCCCTAGAGAGTCGGGGTTGAGTATTAGGGCTTTTGCACTTGTTGTTCTCTCTTTCCTGGGATGCCTGCCTGCTCCCCCTTCAACTTCACACAGGCCATGCCAGGTATCAGAAAGTCCTTCCCTGGCCAGCCTCTGCAAATGGCCTGTGTTCCTCTCCTCTGCCACTCTCCACCCTCTCGACCTGGTTTATCTTTCTTAGCAGCATCATCTCCACCCAGCATTTTATTCTGTATTTGCTACTCAATTATTGTCCACCTCCCTTCCCCAGCCCAGTCTTACCCACTTCAGTGGAAACTCCAGAAGTGCAGGGACTTGTCTTGTTGTACTCACTGCTCTATCCCAACACGTTGTAGGGGCTAAGGAAAGGATTTGCTGCACACAGCAACCCATGGGTGTCTGTCTGCTCCACAACAGGGCTCTGCTTTGTGTTCCCAGCACTGGCCAGGGAAGGCACTCCCACTGCCTCACACAATTGCCAGGTGTGCAGCTTCAGCCAATGGCCCCATGTACTTTCTGAGCATTCTTTCTTTGCAGGTATCGACTGAGAACTGATCCTGGACTCCTTAGCTCGTCTCAGAAGGCACAGAGGCAAGAATGGAGATCCTAATGTGATAAATGACTGTCCAAGCACCATGGCGGAACTGTGTGGGGCTCTAATAGGCATGGACTGAGTGTCTCCGGCTGGGATTGACTCCTTTGGAAAACAGGAGGCCTCAGAAGTGGAGAAGCAGCCCTTGGCCTATTGAACAGACCCTATAGTCAAGATGCATCCTGGCCCTAAACCATGCCCTGGTATTCACTGTAGTGTTATGTCCATTCTTAACCTGCCTCCGACTTCTAACTCTGTGTTTCATCGCCTCTAGCTTTGGTCCCTGTGCATGAATGAGACCCCAGCCTAGCCATTTCAGTCAAGTTCCTTTGAGTGACCAGGACTATTCCTGTTATTGTGGAACTTTCTGGAAAGAACTGCACTTTTCATGTGTTTCCAGCAACAGCCCTATGTGGAAAAGTTTTATACATGTTGGAGAGATGGTAACAGTCCTTGAAACTCATCCAATTTATTGGCTTGGGAAAGGAGAGACTAGAATGGATTTTGGTGGAGAGTTCCATAAAATACTGATAAAACAGTTAACTGGACAGTATCACTCGGGGTGGGCATCCTAACTACGCTAGGCTTCCAGAGATTCCTCTACTATGTAAACTTGGTCACTCAATGAACATTTCCTGAAGACCCACTGTGTGCTAGAGTTAATAGGGGCATCCATGTGCATGGCACTTCCCACATTGAGCCCGAGGTGCTCAAACCCTGGCTGTACCAGGGGCTTTTTTTTTTTTTAACATGTAAGGCTCATATATTTCAATTTGCAAGTTCAGAACGGAGCTGTAAACATATTGAATGATTCCATTTATAGGAAATCTCCAGAACAGGCAAATGCATGAGACAAAATACAGATTAGTGATGTCTAGGACTGAGGGAGGGGAATGGAGAATGACTGCTAATGGGTATGGGTTTCTTTTGGGGGGCTGAAAATTTTCTGGAATTAGATAGTGGTGATACTTTCAAAATTATGAAAAACCACTGAATCGCACACTTAGAAGGGTGAATTTTATAGTATGTGAATTATATCTCAAAAATAAGAAGCTATAGGAGCATTAAGTATTTTTTATTTTTAAAGGAACCCAACTGGGCATCTGAATATTTTTTAAATCGCACAGGTGGTTGGGAACTGTAGTTAAGAGTTCAGAGCCGCTGTTCTTACTTCCTAAGTCATCACCTGGCCTCTCTGAGAGGAGAGACTGTAGCCCATTAAGGATTAGCCCTGGCAGCAGGCGAGAATGTGGTTTCCATACATCTTGAACATGAGCAGCCCTGAGCTTCCAGGAGGAGGCTCAGGGAGGCTCATGTTCTCAGGCACCACCAGGATTCCCCTCCGCTAGGCACTGGGGACATAAGGAAAGCCACATTCAGGCACAACTTTGCACAAAGCCAGAGGCCCAGGGAAGAAGTGTTGCTTCCAACAACAGCCCTTGGCAACTTGAAGATTTCGATAAAATTTCCACGTCTATTCCTTCGCACCCTCCCCTAAGCCAGGTTTCCCTCTTGAGTGTAGAGTGGGTGGTAATTAATTAGAACTGGCTTCCCTGGAGAATTTAGATAAATGAGGAAGCAGTGGCTGGGCGGTGGGGGTCTGGCCTTGCCGAGAACAAGCCCTGGAGAGAGCAGGGAGCCAGGTGGGTGCCCAGGGGGAGGAGCCTTGAGCCGCAGGCAGAGGGCGCCACGCGCTGGCAGTGCTGGATGTGGGGCGATGGGCCAATCTGATGGGGGCCCGTGGCTCTGGAGACCCCCAGCAGCAGTCTTGCTCTTCCAAACTCAGTGTGCTGTGCAGCTGCCAGGGACATTAACCACCCAGAGACCAGAGACTGACTGCAGAAGTGCATCAAGCAGAGTTTATCGGGGCCCCTGAATGGGAATCCTGCTCACTGGCGCCATGTGAGTTAAGGAGATGAAGTGCGAAGCCGCCTGCTTCCTAGAAAGTTCCGTGCAGCCAGGCAGTCCCAAAGAGCTGAGGGCAATGAGAGTGAAGAGGGCTGGATTGCTCCCCGAGACTCCGGGAGATGTCCCGGCCTGGGGAAGCACTGTGGTCCCGGGAGGCCATTTGACTGTGGTGTGGAAACCGACTTAGTGGGAGGCAGCACCGTCCAGTCCGATAACCCCACTCAGTCAAACCTCCCTTGCTCTGAGTTTTAACGAAAACGGGATCTTTGTCACTTCTCTAATCACTACAAGAGAACTTGCTGGCCGTCACCCCATAGGCAGAGGGAATAGCCAGGTGCATGGCTTCTGTGACATTCAGAAACATACCCTCCCTCGCATGATCACACCGCATCTGTCCCCGGGTCCCATCAAGACCCTTCTCTCCACAGAGCCAGTTTTCCTCCTGGCCCCGGGGAATGAGGGTGAATATGACACCATGTGTGAAAGCAAACTTGTCCTGGGCTCTAGCAGCCGTATGCCAACCTCAGCCCTCCTCGCAGTCTGGGGCAGGAAGCCTGTGTGTGACTTGTAAAGCCTCCCTGGCCAGCGAGACCTTCCAGCAATCTCCTCTTCTGAACCTGGAGACTTCAATCACCTAGAACCTTACGGAGACACTCCGTGTATGCTGCCTTGCTGGGTTGTGCCCTGGTTTGAATTTTGAACCTGCCCCTCCAGCTGGCTGGTAAGAGCTCACGGGGCAAAGCCCATGTGTTCTCTTCTCTCAGAGCAGGATGAGTGGAGGGTTTTGGAGCAATCCAAGTTGGCTTCAGATTCCAGCTCTGGCCTTATTAATTGTGCCCCTCTGAGCAAGCTGCAAAACTCTTCTTAGCTTCTGCTTTGTCCTCCCCAAACAGACTCGGGTCCCATGCATCTCCATGCACGGCCTCCAGAAGCACAGATCGTTGCAGAAGACAGTGAGAAGCAGGAAGTGTCTCTCTCTAAAGGAAGTCAGAGCAGAGCAATAGGGGCTTAATATTATCCTTTGCAATGTGTGTGGGTTTGTGTGAGAGAGGGGGCGAGGGAGAGTGGGCATGGACGGTGGGGGAGAGGGGAGAGGGGAGAGGGGAAGAGAGAGAGGGAAAGAGGAAGAGGGAGAGAGATCAGGAGGAGAGACACAGTAAAGAGAAGGAACAGCTCTATCAGGGACAGGGAGCTGATATTCCTGACAGCACTTGAACAAACGCTAAATCAAACAGCACACAGCTGCCGATATCAAATATAACCTCTTTTTGCACTACATCAAAAAGCTTTCATTAACAACCAATTTATCTGAGAGAGAAAATAAGTTCCCTTATCCCATAGAAGTATATTTTAAGGCAAAGAAGAGACATTCCCCTACACACACACACACACACACACACACACTAAAAAAATGACAAGAGTGAAAATTGAGCCCTTGGAAAAAAGATAAATAAAAATCTGGATCAAAGACGAAACAGAGTTTGTGAACTCGAGAGGTCAACAGGCCCTAAATGGAGACTTAATTTGTGGGAAGTTGCCTCCTCTCTGTCTGCTGTGGGGCCCTCTGACAGAGGGGCTTGTGCAGATTAATGAGTGAGCCTGGCCCTGGATCTACAGGTGACAGTCAGTGGAGATGCACTGAGGCCCCCCTGGGTCTGCCTGTGAGCCCAGCCTCACACAGGGTAGGACCAGGGATAAGGGACAAATCCCCTTCCCCACTCCCGTGAAACTGCACTCTCTGCTGCCTCCATGCGCCACCTGCCCTTAAAGTGTGTCCCCACTGGCTGGAGAGACAGTGACCCACAAAGGGCCACAAACTGTGAGGGCCCTGAGGGCTGTGGCTGGCCTGGAGGGGGCAGGATTTCCAAGCAGGACCTTGGAAAATGGGTGTCAGGAGAACTCTGTTCTGGGCTCTGCTTGGCCCCTGGACCTCCCTTGTGCCTTTTTCCATAAGCTGCTTCATCCCTCTGAGACTCAGTTTCCCCACCTGTCCAGTGGGAGGGGTTGCAAATTCAAGCAAGTCCATGGATCATCTGGGGAGCTGCACGGAACCCCATTAGCAGACTGTTGCTAGAAGCCAAAAACCGACCACAGGTGTGCTGTGCATGTATATGCGCTTGTATGCATGTGAGAGATCTCCCTATTTTCAAATGTTGGCAAATTTTGGTAACAACTGAATGGGTCAAAAAAGAGATGTCTATGGGATGAACATGGCCCTGGGGCCCTCAGTGGCCAGAAGTGCCTTCCGTCTCTCACATCGTGTGACTGCCTGGTGAGCTGTCCTCGCGTCACCCTCCTTCCCAAATTCCTCACACGCAGACACTACTTCTGAGTACAAGAAGTAAACCAGCTGAAGAAAGAGGGTCACCAGGGCCCCCTGTGGGTGTGGAAACAGCTCTGGGCCTAGTGATCGGCCACTGTTGGTCTCTGTGGCTGACCAGCTGCTGATGCTGGTTTCCTCATGTGTAGAATGAGGGTCTCCAGGGTCTCCACCAGCTCAAGGGTCTTGGCTGATGACCTCAGCACCTTCCAGTGGTTTTGCCTAAACAGCCAATGGTCATCCATGTGGGAGATCAGGGCCACCCCACGGTGGCTCCTTTCACCAGGCAGGAATGGAGGGCCACCAATAAGCAGGGCAGTCGGACCAAGGCCACACAAAGAATTAGAGACGCATCTGTTTTGTGGTCTCTCCTTTCAGCTTCCTTCCACACCCCCCTGTCCCTGCCTCCCTGGGTCTAACCCTCGCAATCCACATGTTCATCAGTAAGCTGAGGGACAGTTGCCTTTCCAGAACTTGTAGCCCATGCGGGCCCAACCAAAAAAATGTTGGCTCATAAATAATGGAATTTCAGGTACCCCAGGGGTCCTTGTGAGCTGGTGCTTGGGGAGGGCCCCCAGGTTGATGCCCTTCAGATTCTATGACCACGGTAGTCACCTGCTCCACCTCAACTGAGGTAAAGCTGTCCCCAGAGAGCAGTGTTGGCAGGAGTGAAGCTATAGGGCTTTCCTGTTTCAATAAAAATTGACAATTTACTGTAATTTGGTTGTGATTTAACAATGCTTTTAAAAGAGGAGGTAAATGGCTCATAAAGCCTGGTGACCTATTCACTCCTGTGTGCTTCACAGGGCCCTGTCCCTGAGCGGGTGCCCTTCCCATATCCCAGCCCTCCTGGGGAAAGGCCGGGGATGAGCCTGCTGCCAGTGCAGGAAGCCTGCAGAGTTCTTCCCTTCTCCCTCCATCTTCTCAGTCCCTCGTGGACTCTCTTTCCTTCCCCCTTTCCTACTTCCTTGCTCTTTTCTTTCCTGTTCTCTTTCCTGAGCAGTGAAAGATGAATGGCAATGCAAATCTCAGTCTCTCCTTAAAACTTCCAGCCAGGGAGGCAGCGTGTCACCCATATTTATGAGCTTTAAATGGCTTTTATCAAAGTGAGGTCTCACTAAATCATGCCCGAGCTGTCATAAATACAAATGGCTCGACATAGGCTGCAACAAGCCTTCGGGGAAAATTATATGATGTGCTGTTGCAGTTATGGTATATCACACAGGGAGCTCATACATTTCCACTGGCAAGGTAATCTGATCCTTCTGAGGACTCTAATAGGTGAAAAGAGGCGGTAAGTCGGAGTGATCCGCAGGGAGTGAGATGGTCACGTGCGTCATGAACGAAGAACCCATCTCTGGATGCTGATGAACCAGCCTGTCCATAGGAAAGGGGTAATTGATGGGATCTTAAATATTTTATGGTGATTTCCTAATTTAGAATCAATCAATTAATTATGAGGCCAGTTGATGGGGCACTGGACCAGCAGTCAAGAGACTTGTAGCTCCAGCACTAAATGTAGTTACATGACTTTGGCCATGGGCGGATTTAAAGTAAGTCCATAAATTCATTGGTACTCTTCCCCTTAAAAGGTGGAGCCTAATCCCTCTCCCTAGAGTGTGGATGGCTTTAGTGACTCACCTCTAGTGGATAGATTGTGGAGACTAGGTCATAAAGGCATTGTGGCTTCCTCCTTGGATCACTCGCACTAAGAAAAGCCAGCTGCCATGCCTTGAGGACTCCAGCAGTCCCATGGTGACGTCCACGTGAGGAAGAATTGAGACCTCCCACTAAGGGCCAGCATGAACTTGCCAGTGTATGAATGAGCCACCCGGGAAGGGGATGCAGCAGACCCATCAAGCCATCATATGACAACAACCATGGCCAGCATCCTTCTTGACTGCAACCTCATGAGACCACGAGCTGGAATGACCCAGCTAAGCTGCTCCTAGATTCCACACCCACAGAACTTCTGAGAGGTGATAAATATTTATCATTTTAAACTACTAAGTCTTGGGGTAATTTTAATGCAGCAATAGACAGCTAATCCAGGGCAATTAACTTAAACTCTGTAGGTGTCAGTTTCATTATTTTTATATTAAGGTTGGACAAATCATAGGTTCCCAACCCTAGCTACATATCAGAATCATTTGGGAGCTGCTGAAAAGCATTTAATGCTCAGGGCCTATTATAGACCAACTGAAAGAGTCCCCGGGCAGGGGCGGCCCCAGCACTAGCATTTTTAAAAAGCTCTCCAGGTGATTCTAAATGCACTGCCAAGATTGAGTACCCCTGAACTAGATGCATTTTATGTTCTAAAATACTTTTTACAATTTTACAAGACCCTTGGCAGGTTCAGGAACTGGGCACGTGAGAGTTGGGCTATTTCTTCATTCCCATCTCTCTCGCCTGACAACAGATGCCTGGGCACCGTCCAGGACAGCCCAAGACAATTCCTTTACTCCAGCTGGTGAAACCCAGTCCAAGACAAAGAAGTATATTTTAAGATGCAAAATGTCATTACAATAAGGATGAATCCTGGGGAATAGGAAAACAGCCCAGACCTGAGAACTGGCACTCATCAATTCCCTTAACCTACTGCATGAAGAGAGTTAAAGGTGGGCCATGCGTGGCTTAGTAGAGTCTTCTTGCACAAGAGGTGTGCGACCAAGCATGGCCCCCTTGCAGAGGTAACACCACGTCACTGCTGTGGTCCAGCAAGGGTGGTTGTGGTGCTGGATAACACGCTGGCATTTGAGCCACAAGACTTGTTGCTCGTTGGCTGGGAGAAGTTGGACAAGTCAGTTCACTCTGACTCCACATCTGTAAAAATAGATATTACATACCCGCCATATTGACCTTGTCAAATGGTGAAGGAGACAACAGAGGTTGAAAGCCTTATAAAGACAAGTGTACACATGTCAGGGTGCTATGTCCCTGAATCACGGACACTGATGGAGAGAATTCCACTCCCAGCACAGGTCTCCCCTGAGGAAAAAATAAACGCTAAATACATAAGTGAAATGAAATAAAAAGCAGCGTGGCTCAAGAAGAGGCAAAGTGTCACCAAATAAAATGACCTCCTCCTCCTCTTGTTTTCCTGCCCCTGCTGCTACCAAAAGTCCCACGTCATGATTGTTCTCCACTTGCTCTTCCTAGGAGGTTTAAACACATCCCTCTGTGCCATTCCTGGGAATCTGGCAAACACCAAGCCTGAGGCCGCCTTCTTTCATCCATCTATTCATTCAACAATTGTTTATTGTGCACTTGATATACACAGGTACCCCTAAGGGCCATGCTGGGAAGGAATGTGTGCCGCATTTACCTTTCCTCTCAGATCTCCACTTACAGGGAGGCTGCCCTGTGGTCCTCTCCCTTCTGTTATAGCCTCAGGACACCCCTTAACACCGTACCTTTGCCTCAACCTTGACGTTATCTCCAGTGCTGGCAGCTCATTCTGCACAGTGTAGGACTGGACCCCCAAGACAATGGAAGAGCCACAATGGCCAGGCCACTTCCCACGGTTCTCCCCAGCATGTGTAACAACAGCTGAGGTTCCAGGAGATGCTCCCCAGCCCACGCGGGCTGATGGGCAGCTTCGCAGAGGCAGAGTGCCAAGGTTTGCCCAGCGTGCTGAGCCAGCCTCCTTCCTCCCATGTCTGTGCATCAGCCTGCCCGTCCTCTGGTGGTGACAGCAGTGGATAGGAGGGATTAGACGTCTCATTTCAGCAGAAAGTCTGCGACCTACCTGGCAGCCCCTTACCCTGATTCCTGCTTCAGGGAGCAAGTTTCTATGGTTCAGTCTCCTGCCTAAACTGTTCAGGATGCTGCCGGATGAGAATTTCAGGCTCCCCAGACCAGCCCTGCCCAGGTCTCTCATCTGTCGATTCTGCAATACTTAATTCTTTGGAAAGAAGCATCAAGAGGCTGTTTTTTTTTTTTTTTAAGATATTAAGAGAATCATTCATTGCTGAGAAGTCACATCAGGGTCTCATCCTTCAAACCGACAGTTGAGTGTGCATCAGCCTGAGAGAGAGCCTGATTATTAGTTTTAAAGAGCTTATTTCATTCTCTTAAAAATGGGATCAGTTCATCTTCGTCACATCTGTCTCTGCGTGGCTCCTGTGTGCCACAACAACTGTCAGCTCCAGGCATTATGTTATTAAGGTGTAACTTGGGAGGGGGGTTGGGATCTGCCTGGGTTTGCCTGTTTGCCAAAGGAGCAGACAAGGAGAGTTAGAACCTGAGTAATTAACAAGGTTGATGTGCTCGTTTGCATTCAGAAAGGGGCGGAGAAAGTAGTTCCCATCCAGCCCACCCATTGGCCAGAGGAGAGATGGACCCTGACTGGAGCTGTCTTTTCTAAGTAGAAATACAGTACAACTGTCGTAAGTATTTGTCTCACACCCCAGGGGCTATCTAGCTTTAGCCTGGTAACCCATGCACAACTGCAGCAGGGGTTCCAGATGGTCCCCAATACCTGGATACAGAGCTGCTTCTTGTCACCCACACTCCTTCCTTCCCATCCTGCTATGAATGAAAGCAAGATCTGAGCTAAAGTATCAAATAAAAGAACAGGTAGAATTTTCTACTGTTTTGCCCTATCTTGAAGCCACCCATTCATATCAACGGGAAGACATTGCCCAGGGTCTGGACTGATTGTAGCTTGGTACTAAATGTCAGTACAAAAGGAGTAGATAAGTGGTGAGAGACTCTTATGCTGAAATACATGATGAATAATATGGAAGAGACAATAATATGCTAAACCGAATACAGCTGGGTGTCAAATGTGGCTCACAAAATGTTTTTGAGATGCTGAGAAAGTCAGAGGGCAGAGCCAAGCATGGGATCCCTGTGGCAGAGAGATTTGGAAAACTGCTGGAGATTGGGGGCATCTTCATCACACAAGGGAGGAAGGAGAGTCCACAAAGCATGGGTCAGCGAGAGGAAACAAGCAACAGCAGGAACGATGCTTGAGAATTGTGGAAACGTGGTACCCATGGCCCGTATAAGAGAATGCCGGGGAATCCAGGTGAACGTCCCCAGGCATGCCTACAGAAAGAAGCATGTTTGCATATGTCTCTGTGTGTACCGATAACTGCAGGACAGATAATCTGAAATGACAGATAATCAAAACATCATTTAGGATATATCTATGTCTTCGAATTGATGTGGTTGGGTCACGAGATGTAGTGCTTACAACACTTTTAAGAGATAATGAAATGCCTCTAAAGACCTGAGTCAGGAAGAGCTGGACAGCTGTCACGCTGATCCCAGGGATGCACCTGTCCCTCCCAGTTCCTGCCTGCAGCAAATGGACAGCGTCATCTTTCAGGCTGACGCAAAACACCTGCATTTTCCAGGGTGTTGAGGCCAGGGCTTTGTCCCATCCCACCCACGCCACACAAGGAAGGAAGTTACATGAAGACTATGTACTTCACTAAGAGTGGGCACATCCTCTTAGTTTCTACAGGACTAGAATGCGCAATAATACGTATTCATTATCAAAGGAAAGATATGTATTTTAATGAATGATTTAGAAAGAAAAAGACTTGCTATGGATGAAATCACAATGCTAATTAATTTACCAGCAGATAATTGAGTTCTGATACAGGGACAAAGGCCAGCCTCCTCCAGGAAGCTTGATTGACACTCTTCCAGCCAGAATGAAGCGCTCTTGCTCTGCACTCAGTTCACATTTTCTACTCTCCTTGTGCAGTCAGTGTTAGTGGAAGAAAGGAATGCATATCAAAGAATGCCCGGGTGGAACAGGGACCTATATCCTCTGCTCCTGCGTGGGGACTGCCAGCACCGCTGGTTTCCCAGACATCAAACAGAGTCCTTAGCCTGTGGGGTGGAGCCTCTCCTGCCCTCTAGCCATCTCTCATAGAGGCTGGAAAGTACAAACAACTCAGAAAATTAACATGGAAAGATTCTTAAAGGAGAAATGGAAGTGGATGGCAAGAAAATCATGGCCACATCACAGTCGCAAAAAAAAAAAAAAATAGATATGTAAGTGACAGGGCCCAAAATTACAGTGGCTCAGATTGAAATATAACAAGAAGTGCTTGGCCCTCACAGGCTGGAACGTGACTAGAGATGCTGCTAAGAGCAGATCACAGCAGGAGCTGGCAGAACTGGGGACGGACACCTGTCACATACTGCCCTGGCCCTGGGTAAGGTCATCACCCTGGGTTTTCCTTTTCTCAGCTGCCAAATAGACAATTACATACCTGTGTTAGCCTAGCATTTCCCAGACTAATATTGGGAAGGAAAACAAAACAAAACAACACAACAAAGGAATGGTTTGAGATAGTGGAAAAGTCATGGTTGTCAAGATTCTTGGGAGCCTTGTTCTAGGCCAGGGAAGAGCGGGAACTACGAACCCTAAGGAAATAATAGAGCAGAGTAGCGAAGCCCCCAAACTTGGCAGCCCTGACCCCTGGTTCTGGCATGTCCTGGCCGGGCCTAAGGGCATTTCCAGTTCTTCCGGTTTACAGTTGTAAACTGATGTCCTTTTGTGGGCAGCAGCAACGCCAGAATGGATATGTGTGAAATAGAACCAAACCGAGGAGGAGGCACGGCACTGGAACAAAACGAAGGGGGGTAGGGAAAGAAAAGAAAAGAAGGAAAATTTGACTGCAGTGTGTTTATAAAAAGCTGATATGTAATTCAGTGTTTGTGGAAACTTTACTGGTTTGTTTGGTGGCAGAAACCGAATTTGGTGGCAGAAACCAAATTGGAAGCATGTAAAGTATGTAAATATCATTTACAATTAAAAAAAAAAACCTTATAAAGATTAAGGAAATGATGTTTCTGAATGCACTCTGAAAAGTACAAAGTATTGCCCCAATGGAAAGGGTTCTCGGCCGTGGCCAAATACGTCACGTGATTGTTTGCAGGCTCCAAAGGCCACGCAGGCTCCTCTGGCCAAGGTAAGACACCTTTGCTCCATTCTAAGAAGGCTCCGGGACCAGAACGCCTTCCCACTTGAATGGGACTTGAATTTTCATTCTTAGACATTCTTACTCTAGTTTTTGCCCTCGGGTCTTCTTTTAAAAATGCAAATAGTTCCAGGAAGGCTGCCACATTTAACTAATCCATTCCAAGGTACGGAGAACAGGTTGCCAAGTGGACACAAGTTGGTCTGGAAGTCACAGCTTCGCTCCAGCTGGGCTGTGTGAACTTAACAAATAAACCACTTGACCTTTGGAGCCTCAGCACTTTCCAACGGGAAAGGGACCTCGGGCAGCCAGACAGGGTGGACATCTAAACTCTAACATGAGGTTCCTTGATGTATCAAACGTAGGGTTGCCAGATAAAATACAGGACAGTTACCTTTGACTGTCAGATACACAACCAATTCTTTTTCAGAAGTATTCATGGGACAAAACAGTACTTATAGGAGTCCTGTATTTTTATTTGCTGAATTTTTGCTTAAATCTTAATCAGATGGGCTTTTCCCTTGAGGGGGAAGATTCCAGGATGGGCACAGGCAGTGAATGGGAAAAAGCTGAGAGCAGAGCAAAGAGGCATCCAGAGGCTGCCAGGCGTACTGCTGTCCCCTTCACAATTCTTGGGCTGGTTTAGTGTGATGACATTTATGAAATGCACCTCACCCCAGGGGCTCATGGAGAAGCAAGAGCTGTGTAGCCCCTCCCTTGGAGGGCAGTCCTAAGTGCACCCAGGGACAGCTGTCCTGAGCTGTCCTGAGTGGTCACCTCTCTGCCTGTGGCCCGACCCTCGGCTGCTCCTCCCAACACAGTGACCTTCCTAAAACACAACTTTCATTACCTCCCTCTCTCCTTAATGCTGTTCAATGGCTTCCCTCCAGCTGCTACTCTGTAGAATCCAAGCTCCCCAGAAGCTCCTACGAGGCCCATCTGCTCTGATAAGGTCCCCCTCCCTGGCCTGGTCCCTGCCCCTCCCACCTCATACTTCATCAGCCAGCCACACCCTTTCCTCCTTCCTCTGCTCCTCTTGCCAAGTACCTACGACTGCACCCTTCCTGAGGACTGTCCTTAGGGCTTGTCTCCCCCCTTCCGATTTAGCTCATCTCACTTGTGCTCTCTACTGTATCTACGTGGGCCTCAGTTGAGCAGGGTATCAAGTTGGATTCTAGTTTATATCTTCCCCCTCTTGATCAATTTCTATACAACTCCTTAAGGGCTAGTAATTCTGTCTTAATTTGTCTCTGAATCTCTGGCCCCTGCCACATCTCCTGGCATTTGATGCATGTACAGTAATTATTTGATTGATTAATTATTATATTCACTGATCCCTGTTGACCGAGGACATTTGGAGAAAGATGGATTAGCCCCTCCTCTCCACCTCTGTGCTGCTTATGTAACTTCTGGGGGTCACAAGTCATCCCTGGGACTAGCCACCTTCTACCCATCCACACACACCCTTCCTGCTCTGGCAACCACCTCCTTTGAACTCGCAGCTCTGAGTTGGCATTTCTCATTTTATAATCTACACCGTTGGTCTACTTTGTACATACTTAGCAATTAACCATCTATTCCCATGTGCCATGTCGATTTATTTACTGTATTGTCATCCCCATAAAGTAGCATTTCATTAAACTTTGTCTATACAAGGCCTAGTACCACGTTCTTGCTGAGGAATGAAGTCAGCAAGCGAGGCCCCAGCCCGCCGGGAGCTTGCGTGTGTCAGGTGAGCCATTGCTGGAGATCTACATGCAATGGACTCATGCTTAATGAGAAGTCAGATGCCTGCCCAAGTTTCTGTAGATTCCTGGAGTCCAATCCTGGATTCTTACTCTTGATTTCCTATTCTGATGGAAATCAAGACCAGCCCCATTCCACAGCTCTTCCTTTCAGCTTTCTACTCTGCTCTCACAGTTATATCAAAATTTTCATTCATTTCTTATGCAGAACAATTTGTTTTCTTTCATGCCATGCCTTCAAGGCCATACCTTTCATGCCCCAAAACAGACATTTATTTTTTAAAAGACCACACATTGTCCCAGAGACTGAATCAAAGGCAAATTTTGTAATTTAAGAGATCCTTTATCTTCTCCCTTTTCTAACTACAATAACTATTGCATGGAGTAAGAGCTGTGAGCCAGGGGAGCAGGGAGTAAACAGTGATCATTTTGGATCCAGGAAATACAGCATGTGCAGCCTGTGTTTTCTGGATCCAGTGCCCTGACCTGCCTCAGCACATCTGCCCTGTGGGCAGGAGCCGCTGGGCACACTTCTAGCTCTCCCCGCTCAGGCACTGCTCTCTGACATGACCCTTAGTCCTATTTCCTGACCACTCCTGGTCCAGTTCCCAGGCCCAGGTGATTCAGGAAGGCCATGGACATTCACGGGCTTTGGTACCCATGCCTGTACTTCCCAGTCTTCCAAACTCTGCCCCTTCCTGACCTCCCAGGGACCCTCCTCCTTCTCAGGCCTCTGGCCACAGTGGACCTCCATGCTCCTATTTCTCAGAACACTAGAGGAAAGCCAACCTCTGCTATGCCCTCACCAGCTTCTCTTCTCCAGAAAGATGTTTCCAGACCAAACTCAGCTGCTGTTTAACTTCCAACACTCTAAAAAAGCAAAAAGTCTCAAACTTGAGTGTGTCTAAGAGATACCTGGATGGCTGAGCCCCACCTCCAGGGTGAATCAGAAGATCCAAAGTAAGGCCTGAGATTTTGTATTTCTATCAAACTCCAAAGTGATAGCGACACATCAATACTGGCCTAGGCATTTGGCTTCTATCACGCCCAGCTTGTGGGCTCTAAGACATACTGTCCAGTATCCTGGGCCCCTAATCAGAGCAGACACTTCCCATCCACCCCCACTGCCCCCAGGAACACACAATCGGCGGCACGGTGGCAGGTCATGGACGCAGCAGTGACGGGTTGGAGACTCTGCTCTAAGGGGTGGCTGTGGCCTGCTGCAGACATTTGCCCCATGTGATTAAAAACCACATATGAAAAGCTTCAGGGGCCAGGAAACCGAGAGAGCCGGGACCTGGCTTGAAGAACAGCGTGCATTTTGTGTAACTAGCCTAAACGGGGCAGGGTGTGGACAGGCAGCTGTTTCTCATTCAGGGACCAGCAGGGCCCAGAGAATGGGAAGCCAGGCACAGAGCTGCCTCGCCAGGACCCTGTAATCAGAACCTGGTGGACGCATCAGTCCTGCCTCAGAGCGCCATGGTGAGGGGGGCTGGCTGGTGAGGGGGACCCAAAGGACACTGCATTTGGGAACATAGCTGTCCCTAGCAAACGTCTGGGTGCTAAATGAAGGTGATAACTGTTGATACCCACCTCTGTCCTGACTAGCTTGTATCCTGGGATTCTGAGGAAACTCAGCCTTACCAAAGAAAGGGCTGGAAGGGGCCGCTCCGATGGCCATGTTTCTCTGATGAGGTGTCTGTCGGAGACTAGTCAGAGACCCAGGAGCATTAAGATCCCCCAAGCACTTACTGAAATGCAGGTTCCCAGGCCCCATCAGGTCTGTGGAGTCAGAACTTCCGTGGGTAGCCACCCGCCTGGCCTGGGAATCTGTGTGCTACAAAATCTCCCCAGTTGATTGTTAACACTCATTGATGTTTCACCAGAGCACAAGCAGCTTGGGTTTCACCCATGCTGGAAGCCTAGGTTCTTTCCAACTCCTTTTTCAAATCTGCAAATGAGGCCTAGCCTCACCTGATTGGCCTGGCAATCAAGAACCATAAAGAGGGGCTCCCTCCTGGACACGGTACCCCAAAGACCACCTGTTTTCCAGAGCCAAGGGAGGCACTTAGCATCTCATTCTTGGTATTTTCTAAATCAGTCAATCTAGTATTCCATAAATATTTATTGAATGCCAATTTTGTGCTTATCACTTTACAGGAGGAACACAAAAAAATATGAGCCATGGTCCCTGACAGCACGAGTGAGAGCACAGTGGGATACACACAACTCAGTCCCATACGAAGTCAAGGGTGCCCTGCGGCAGAATGCACAGCAAGCGAATGGCATGGCGGGAGGCAGTAGGGTGGGGGTATTTTAAAATCTGTTACAATCAGTGTCACAATCATCTGAACGTTGTTGATTTTAATTCAGGAAATCTATATGCCTTGTCTAACCCCAAACCAATGATAACAACGGCCTTCATTTATGGGATACTTACATGGTGCCAGATAGGAAGAGAGTTTACCTTACATTATCTAACTTAATCTTCTTTATAACCTGATGAGGTAGGTACAATTATTTTTTAATTATAAATGAGCATTCTGAGACTTTGGGCTATTAACTACTTGCCCAAGTTCACAGAGCTAGTAAGAGAGGGAGTCAGAACCCGGCGTCAGTTCTGCCCGATTCCATTAACCCAGGGATCTTCCGTGCCAGTCTTGTGTTTGACAATCATGAACAATCTGGGTCTAACATAATTAAATGTCAGACCTGGGCAAGATAATTGAAAGGCATGTTGGTACCTACCCCAAAGGAAGAAAAGTGTCAGAGAAGTTTGTAAGAGTTAAGAAGAAACTTCATGGAAGAGATGGACTTTTGGAAGGGTAATTCTTAAACTTCCTGACCTTGGTCACCCCTTAATCACATGTCTTTGTTCATACAGGATAGAGGTCAAGAAGCTCTGGGAACCCTGGGGAAAAGATTATGTCTACAATGATCCACGAAAACAAGTCAAATTGAGCTCATGCTCCACATTACACGACGCTGCATCAGTTGAGCCCAGGATAAGAACTGTTCATTGTTGGCCATGTTCACAAACAGGCCTCCACTGGCTTCACAAAATGTACAATTGAGCTTCCTATTCATTTTTTTTTTTAAAGGAAGGTTGGGAATAAAAACAAAAGAGAAAAGACAACTCTATACGAGGCCTTACTAAATAAGCACTCTGGGAAGTCACTGAGCAGAAAATTGAATTTAAGTTTCTCCAAACGATACATATTCCCCATCCTCCAAGCGCTTTGTGGAATGATCCACTCTCTCTATAAGGAAGTCAAGAAACCAAGGAAACCCTTCAAACTGGAGAAAACACAATGTACTGTTTTGTGAATCCAGACTTTTGGAACCGATTCAAATTCTCAATGTATAGGGTTTCTTCCCTGCCCCTCCCCCAAAAAGCACACAGTAACCTTCAGTCTTCTTGCAACAGTATGTTTTAAAACTTGTGTGCGGTTTTCCTGTATTCACTGTTTACAGAGAATGAGAATAAAACTGTATTCTGGCCAAGGAAGCAGAATAGTATCCCTAGTAACTCTGTTCTCTGAGGGCTGTCCCACCCAGCTTCCATCTGATCAAATCCCAAAAGTTTGCACTGCACAAGCTAATAAGCAGAAACACCCTTTGTATAGGCAACAAGGAGGTAGGAAACTTTTCGGTGTGATTGGAGAAGCTCCAAGCATCTCCCTTATACATCTTAGTCTGAAATTCTCCCCTTGAGATGACGCTAAGATTTTATAATAAAAGACATATAAAATAACAATCTAGAAAGAACCTTTGAGATCTAGGCCAGTCCCCAAATTGTATGGTTGGGTAAAACACTACCTACATAAAGTTATTGCCTTGCATAAGAATTTAGTTTTTAAACTGCAGCCACACTTCCCAAAGCATATGTGTACAGGAACAAGGCTGGGCCTTTCTGACCTTGGGTCAAAATCAGCATCCCATGGTCAAATCAGTTTGGGAAATGCTGCATAGATTATATCTTCTCATTTCTCAAGATTGCAAGCTCAAATACATCTTATACATGTTACTGATTTGTTCTATTGCACTGGTGCCTGCCCTCTTCTCCCTTTAGTAGATTCACAAGACAGACTACAGAACTGTATTAAAGATTCCAGGAAGTTCTGCCATCAAGAACTCGATTGTTTGTTTTATTCCCAAACTTATTTTAGCTACTTAATTTTTTTACGGTATAACTTCTAACATGAAGGGGAATGAGTGACTCTGTGTTAAACCAATTAAAAAGTATTAATACTACATGATATCATGTGTTTGTTTTCCCTTAGGAGAAAAATAATTCAAAGATAATATTTTATACCAATTCACATTAAGTCTCACTTTCCCCTTGACAATGGTAAAGAAGCTGGATACAGAGAAGCATCTGAGATGTTCAAAACACACTTTGACAGCAATTTGGTCTTGAGCATGGCCAAACTCTAAAAGTGGGACTATGCCAGGTTAAAGGGATCAAAGACAAGGACCCAAACAACTGACCACTTTGCTCCTCTGTTGTAGAAATTCACCCTTTGATCTTCAGAACTCCATTTTGCCTCAAGATTACTACCTTCTACAATTACACAAGGACACTTTCCCACATTTTTCATAAGCAAAATGGCAGACACACAGTAGGTGCCTAATGATGAGTAGAGATTAAAAAGACCATGTTGCCAAAACAGAAATCTGATCATGGTTAGATTTTTCTTTCAGCAAAATGGAAACTGGGATGTGATTAGCACCAGGACTTTACCAATTTTTATTCCTCCTAAACAATTTTTTTTAAAGTTCAAATATTTTCAGTTGTTCAGTTGACTTAACAAGTTTAAACAAATTGAGCTTAGATCCATTGTATCAGCAGAATTCGGTCAGATCAATGAAATTATACTTGACCAAAAAAAAAAAAAATTAGCAAGCACCAGTGCAATAGAGCAAATCAGTAACAGTATAAGATGTACTTGAACTTGCAATCTTGAGAAAGGAGAAGGTGCACTGGCAGCCAAGTTCATAATAACATATTAAAATCTTATGTACAGATTCAAAAAACCCAAAGGATTCAAACAGGCCTTGTGGTGATAAATGTTTCTCTTCACCCTCTAAGTTTGTGCCCCACTATTAAATGAAGAACAGTCTTTTGTTTTGCTTTGTTTTGTTTCGTAGAGACCAGGTCTCACTCTGTTACCTGAGCTAGAGAGAAGTGGCACCATCACAGCTTACTGTAAACTCAAACTCCTAGACTCAAATGATCCTCCTGCCTCAACTTCCCCAGTAATTAGGACTACAGGTGTGCACAACCACTCCCCAATATTTTTATTTTTTATAGAGATGAGGTCTTGCTATGTTGCCCAGGCTGGTCTTCAATTCCTGGGTTCAAGTGATCCCTCTTGCCTCAGCCTCCCAAAGTGCTGCGATTACAGGCACTAGCCACTATGCCCAGTGGAGATGGGTCTTCTCAGAGGAGTTGAGGAAGAAACTTTCAGTTTTTCACTCTTTTCCACTTATCTGGTAGGTGTAACTGGAAAAAGAATTTTGTCTTAGCTTGGGCTGCCCTAACAAAATACCATAGACTGGGTGGCTGAAAAAAACAGAAACTTATTTTCTCACAGTTCTGGAGGCTAGAAAGTCCAAGATCAAGATTATAGCGGGGTTCAATTTCTGGTGAGGGCTCTCTTTCTTGCTGTGTCCTCACATGGTGGTGAGCTCTGTGGTATTTCTTATAAGGGCACTGATCCTACCAGCTCAGGACTCCACCCTTATAACCTCATTTAACCTCAATAATTTCTTTACTCCAAATACAACCACATTGGGGGTTAGGGCTTCCACATATGAATTGTGGGGGAAGGGGCACAATTCAGCACATAGCAGGTCTGAAGATGCAAAGCACAGACAGTGAAGGTTTCCTCTCTTTTTCCTTATTCTACTCTCCCCTCCTGCCATTCATCTCCTTTCTATCCAACACTTCACATTACAGAGAACAGGAAACATAGTGTGCAAGAAATAATTTTCAAAATTATTTGAAACAGATTAGAATGGACCAAAAATATCTTATTTTCTCAGCTGCCCCTAAAATCACCATATTCAAGGAGACATCCAATTCACTGGCATTTGAATTTTCATCTACTACATTGGATGATGACTGATGGTTCAAGAACCATTGCCAGATGTGATAAGTCAGGACATGTGGTGGCTCACAGAGCCTGAGTCCTATTGTTTTTATTACCATGTGACAAGGCCAAGGGTAACCTGTTCCACCACATTTGAGCATAATGGAACTTCCTAAGTGGAGACACCTGGGGCCCTGTTGGGAAGAATCAGGTACATAAACTAGAGACCACTGTGCTGGTCTGTCTTTTAAAAACTAGTGACTTGAGCAATGATGAAAAGAAAAGAAAACAAACAAACAAACAAACAAACAGTGACTTGGAAACAACAAAGGGCTATTTCAATCATATTTTGAACAACGGCAATATTAAGTGCATAGTTTCATGAGGCGAGCATTTTGAGACATAACTACACTTACTTGGAAGTATGATGAAGTCCAGTTTGGGTTTTGAAAAGTTAGTCTCTTAATCTCTCTTACTTTAGTTGGTAGCACGCCCATCTGTCTTCATTATAGTCCACTGCTAAAAAGTTCTGAGCATGACTAGGGTTGAATTGGCACTGCTTTGCCATTTCATTTTCCCTCCTTTTTCCTATTCCCCACCTAGGGGACTGCAGAGAAAGTGTGTGTGTCCATGAAGCAGCTGGCCGAAGGCTTAGCAGGATGAACAAATATGGCGCCAATGAATAAATAGGCTAAACTCGTGTCATTCTCATAGACCTTATTTTGACAATGTGCTTGGTTCCCCTATGGGTTCTATAACTTACTCAGTTACTCTCTGTGGCATGAACTTACTCACCCAGGAAGAAAGAGGTTTGTTAAGTCCTGCTGCAAATGCTGTCCATCTATGGTTTGATTGGCCAAGCTAAGGCCCAATATATCTGCATCTTCCCAAACTCTAGCATAGGGCCAGGGTACCAGGGACCTTCAATGAATAGCCATTTGATAGTGAAGATATCTATGTTGCAATGAAGAAATGAGTGAATGAGCTATCACAGGGGCTCTCTGGAACCTCAACACTCACTGACTGATCTATTCCAAAGTCTGGTCTGATCAGTCTGGGAGCAACAATCCATATAATTCCTATTAGCAAAGAAAGTGAAAAGGAAAACACAAGTGTGTCTCCAGAGACATTTCTATGGACAATTCCAGTCCAGTGAGAAGGGGAATTTGGTTAGAACACAACTGTCCCACCATCATCCCAAGGTTTTGTTTTGTTATTCTCCTTTCAGAGTCTATTATTGGGAGGTTCCTTACCATAGATTTCCTATCACAGAACCCAGGAGAGCTTTTTAAACAAGTTTCTTTTCTTTGAAAAGAAAAAGATATTTGTCACCAAATAGAACATGTCATCACCACCAGTGAGTTGGCCCACGCTTATGTGACCACACTGGCTGCATCATGAACTGTGGCTCTTCCGCAAGCATATCTAGGGCTGGGGGGTGAGGGAGAGGAGCTCCCCACGGCATTCTTCGCCTGCGTTGCACATAAAGAAGAAAGCTCAAGAAATTGTAGTTTCCCTCTGTGGCCCCTTTGTGGGCCCAAAGCAGCCATTAGGGAGCCTTGGTGTTCCTGAATTATGTGCTAAACAAACCGATGTTTGAACCACAGAAGGGCCAGGCTGGGGCTGGTCTGGTCTGCAGGGACCTCCTTTGTTTGGGGCTTGGAATCATTCCTTGGTTCCTTTTCACGACTCCTCCCCACCCCCAGCTCCTTCCCCTCTCCCAATTCATTCCTTAAGAATTTATCCTGCTGCTTCTTTAACTCAGCATGTGTCTGGGCAGATGTCCAAGAACGCTCCCTTCAATAAGGACAACAACAGGAACAGGAAAAAAAAAAAATCCTCCACTTCAATTCAGTCCTCCCTGCTCTTGCTAGCTCTCCTGTCTCTCTCCTGGCTTTTAACAGCTCATGATTGATAACGTCCTCCTCTCTCTCACCCTGGGACTTCACATGCTTTTCTATTGAACAACACCTCCTCTGTGAGGCAACCTGGGAGCCCAGCCACTGGGCCCTGGGACCCCCTTGCGGTCTTTTGAGAGAGAAAAAAAGAAAGGCCAAAAAGGGGCCCTTGATGGGGGCAGACCCAACAGGTACAAAGCAACCAAAGAGCCGAATGCAATGAGCCTTTGTATAAGGGCCAGGGACTGGCAGAGCTGGAGAGAGGCAGGGGAGGTGAAGAAGGGGTGAAGGGGTAAGAGGGTCTTTCCACACCTCCCTGCCACCCTTTTCTTTGTCCCAGTGAGAAAGGCAACCACAGTGAGACTCTAAAGGACCAAGTATATTTTGAACCAGTAAAAATCATTATACCAGAACTTCATGGGCTTCCCTTGACTTTGCCTGAGAGAAGATATCGCATTTGCAATCATATTTAGTTACAAAAATTTTCATCTAACAATCATTGAGTGCCTACTGTATTCAAAGCATTTTGCTAGTTGTTTGTTCCTGCATGATTCTATTTAATCCTTGAAACATCAAGGTAGTAGCTACTCTGTATTAGCAGATGAGTAAAACAAGGTGCAGAGTGACTAATGCCCTTACCCTAAATAGTGTCATGAGTTGAATTCAGGTCTTGTGATAACAGGGACCATATGTTTTCTGTTCTACTCTGCTGCTTCTGTAAACTTTGACATATGAAAGAATGGTTGAATGAAGAGCTCCTAGCAAAGGCAAAAAACATTATTATTATCATTTCTGTTATTATTATTTGTACCACCCCACTGAATCTGCACCAAGAAATTTGCATCACCCAGGAAATTATTTTTCTCCTTTTTCCTCATGACTATCTTGGGATAAATGGGTCAGATAAGGATTGTCCCAAAGTTGATGAACCATATTATCTCATTCTACTTTAGAAATGTTTACTTGGATTTCCAGTTTAACCTTATATCCTCCACATTTCAAGAGGGTCAATTTGAAAGCCTTCTACCTGATTACTGTTAATATCTTTTCTAAAACTGGACTAGAAATATTGTCTACTATGTTAGAGATCATTCTTTTTTTAAAGATACTTTCAGAAAAAGTATGTGCCTTTTATTAGATAAAACAAAATTCTGATACTTTTAGATAAATCTATGCCTTTAACTAAATAAAAACTGTCATATAAGACGGTTCCCTTTTCTTTGTAGCTTCCAGAAAACACGTAGCCCAAGTCAGCCCCGTGTAAATGAGCAGAGCCTTGAAGGAACCCAGTAGCTCCCATTCCTCTGAGATAATATCTGCTTTGCTATCCCCCTAACTGCTGAATTTTGTATTATGCTTGTAAACTTCTGGATTTCCTTTGGAAACAGGCAAGATATAACTCCTCGACAAATAAACAATCAGTGTATGTGTCTATCCCAGTGTGGTACCATAATCTGAAACCTCTTCCTTAATGCCTCCCCACCCCCAGGGATATAGCAGAGTATAACTCCACGTGACTAGACGAACAATGGGCAGGGTGCCCTTACCTCTCCCAGGAGCACAGCTGGGAAGCAGCTATCCCAAGTACGTGCAGGAGAGGAACATTCTGCATGTCTGCAGCAAGACCAAGACTCTTCCTCACTCCTTTAACTTCCTGAGCTGGGATCTCCCTCCCTTACCTGCCCTCTATGGTGATCCGCCCCCTTTTCTCACCTCCTGCCCTGACCACTGGCTACTCCCTTCCCTTCCCACTGCTCTTTCTTCTTCACCCTGTTTCTTCTCCTTCCACCTCACTCCTTTTTTTTTTTCTAATTGCTTCAAAAGGGCAATAAACTGGGGGAAAGAAAAAGAGGAGACAGCCAAAAAGTCATAACTTGTCATTTAGAAAACTATTCTGCTAATGTTAAATATTTAGTGGTCCTTTAGACACATCCATTGAAATGTTATGTTAGACCCTCAGACATCTAGCAGAGCAATCAGGAAATCCATCAACAAATACCTTTGGAGCATCTATTTTATGCAGGTGCTGGGTTAGTGGGGTGACTGTTAAAATTAAAAATGAACTTTAGTGGAGACCCTTCCCCCAGAGAGGGGAGAATCGACTGAGACACACACATATGCCACGTCACACAGTTACGAAAGTGAATCATACAAAACCCTAGATGCGATGCTACGTGCAGGAAATGAACTGGTGTCAGGGCAGAGTGCTAGAGATGTGCACCAAACTCTCAGAGGCAGGATATGCCGTGAGGCGGGCTCAAGGGAGGGGGCTTGAAATGGGCTCTGAAGGATAAGTGAACTTGGCAGAGGAGCAAAAAGCGGAAGAGAGCTGTGGCCTTAAGATCCATGCCCTTGCCTCACAACGTGTGTGTGTGTGTGTGTGTGTGTGTGTGTGTGTGTGTGTGTGTGCGCGCGCACGCATACTCGGTCACCTCTTGAGCCCAGATAACTGGTCTTAAGATTAGGGTGGGGGTGGAGAGGTAGAATCTGGGTGGAACGTGGGGTGAGAATGAGCAATGCCTCCTGTCAGGGCACTGGGGAGTCATTCTCTCAGCCACCTGGGATTATTGCCGTGGTTGCTACTAAGCCAAAGTGCATGTACACTAAGGATTCAACTATTGTTTTCTCTTAAATTCCACTGATCCCATGCCTAAATGGTCTTAACCTCATTGCTCACCTCAAGAACTTATCACAACTAAACAAAACTATGGGCGTGGGAGTGGGGGAGCCAAATCACTTCTCGTTTGGGAATTGAGGGAGTTAATCCCAAACATCTATTTGCTGTCACATATATGTCATCTTCCCTTGCATTGTTTTGGCACTTTGGCTAATAAAGATCATTCCTACTTCCCTTTTGCACAAAAGCCCCTGGTCTCCAAAGCAAAAGGTCTGTTTTGCAGCAAGGTTTGAACTTCCTTGACCTGAGCATGACTCCCAGGCATGTCTGTATGGCTGCTGAATGCTCTTAAATGCCTTCCTCCCAGGACACGGCACCCAAGTCCCCAAATTGTGGGCCTGAATGGTTGAGTGGATGTGAGTCCCCAGCGCAGATCAAATGTTTTCAGCACCAAATGATAGAGTCAGGCATAAAAAAATAAATGCCATCTATGTCCTGCTGAATACAAGGTGTGATCCCGGTTTATCTACTTCCTTAAAATAGAACTGCTTATTGTTAGAGCAGGGAGGGAGAAGCTATCATTGGTTTTCGTTTTGCTTAATATTTTCCCTCAGATGGATGGAAGCATGTATCACTTTCGTTAGTATTAACTGTAAGAAGACAAACCCAGGGGTATCCATTTCTTTTTAGCCTGTTAAATGCTAACGGCTTCCAAGTAACCAATATCCACTCAAGATTTAGACTCTGCTGGATGTTCTGTGTAGGCTGTAATCTATTCTAATGAATAACTCATGAGGAGCTAGGCAAAGTAAATTCTCTTTTATTTCTCTCCTCAAACTGAAAACAATTGTAGTTGGTGACTTCCAACTGCATGCACACATGTACCTGTGGGAAGCAGGGATTAGGCCACTTCCATCAGAGGCCTAGGTTTGTGACAGTGGACTAGCCATGGCCATGTGCTGTAAAGACTATAGCTTCCCTACCTAGCTGCCGTCGGGAGCAAGTTTGAGTTCAGATCTTTACTGCAGGTAAAGATAATTACGGTACCTTTAGTGGGGGCAGGTGGAGAGTGAGGTCAGTGGGAGAGCAGGGTTGCAGAGGGTTTCCCTCTAGCTTCACAATCCAATCACCTACACACCTTGTGCACGACAGGTGGTGAATTCTAAAGGGAATTTTGAGGTGAACAGCTGAAGAATTTAAACACCTGTTCCCCCATGACAACCTGACTGGAACTTCCTTGCTAGTTGGTAATCAATGATTTTATCAATCATTTTAGAAGGCAAACTTGAAATTGATGAGTATTTATGTGAAAGATACTGCTAGATGCTATGAAAAATTGAGACAAGAATAAGACATGGTCACTGTCAGAAAGTTATAACTTCCCAAATACTACCTGGACTGCCTGGTGACAGATCGCAGTCAGCTTAAGGGATTCTCTTCTCACGATGGGGCTGCTTGGTCAAACCAAGGGGCTACAGGTAAAGACAGCAAACGTTCTCCCTGACTCAGTCATGGAATTCACGTTCCAGACTGGATTATTCCATTCTGAAGCGCAGAAGTCACTGTTGTTCCAATACATGCAGTCACTCAATCAACAAATAATGATTAAACACTAGTAGAAAACCAAATAAATAAATAAATAAATAAAGTGAGAGACAGGCAATCAGCAGAGAAGGAAATCTTTCAAATAGCAGCTCCAGGGAAACTCAGCCCTTTCTGCCTTCCTGCTCTCACAGAGTCACACCAGAAGGGGCTGTGCTGTCACAGATTTGGGGTACAGCTCCCCAAAGCAAGTGTTCTAGCAATGGAAAGACCCCAGATACACAGAGGGGACGGACCCAAGTCCTTGCTAACCAGCTCTGATTCTGAGGAGACTCTTTTCAACATTCAATCTTTCTGCTTGTCATTTCCACTCGTGATTTTTTTCTGCCCACTGGAGTGACAGACCTTCAGGAATCGGTCTATCCTGATAAATTCAGCAATGCTACAACACTTATTGGACACTCTGCCACGTGCCAGGAACAGGGGAATAGGCGGGAGATCCAAAGCCTTTGAGAAACCAAGGGGAGAAGAAAGGTACATAAATAGGAAAAATGAAATGGAATAAATGTTCTGTTATTCTAGAAAGATGTCTACAAGGGTACGAGCCCAGCCATGGGCGACATAGCAACTATTCTGCCCAGTGAAGGAAGTCTCTGGACAATCCAATTTGGAAAGAGCATTCTAGGCAGAGCTAGTGCCCCCCAAGAAATTCCCTGGGGCACAGAAAGACAAGAAATGTTTGAAGAAATTCAGGAGACTGATGTCACTATAATGCCAGCTGCAAAGGAAAGAGAGATGGGTCACTACTGTACAGAGCCGGGATTCTGCCTCTCAGAGTTTGGATTTTATTCTAGGTGACAGGGAGCCAGTAGAGGCTGTTAAGCAATGCCTTGTTAGAGAGGTGGCAGAGAAGGAGTTAATGTCTTGATTTTATGTATGAAAACAATTGTGGCACAAAGAGATTATGCCTGAGGCTTCTCAGCAAGAGAGGTCTGGAACACAAGTCTTCCTACCCCCAACCCAGACTGCTATCCACCAACTCATGCTGTTTCCAGAGTCAATATATCTTTGTGGGAAGCGATATATCTCTTTGGACATCCTGTGGGGTGCAGAATCCTTACCTGCCAATAAGGGACTGTAATCCTCTTACTTCAATGAAAGGAAATGTTACTTTGATGGCTCCCAAGTTACCAAGTATATATTTCTATCAAGTCACTTACCACAATGTCATTGTAACTATTTATCCATCTGCCTTTCCCCACTAAATATGAGCTCCTTGAAATGTGGGACTGTATCTTCAGTCAGCCCATATAAGACAAGTGTTAACTGAGCCCATCACCTTGTGCCAGGCATTCTGCTAGACATGGAGTGTTCTGTTCTACGTGACCTAGACACAGCCCGTGCCCATTGTGGAGGTGGAGTCATTCCATCTCTGCAGTCCCAGGATGTGGGCACAGGGTTAACACTTCAAAAAGTTGTGTGGATGACAGCGTGAATAGAGCTGGTAGCATTGCAACATTTTCCCCCAGTATGGAGGTTTCCGGAAGCTGTGCCCTGTGTGTGCACAGCTTATAAAGGGGGAAAAAAGGCCAAGTCTCAGTCTTCTTCCCCACTGTCCCCACCACCGTTCAGAAACACCAGGCTTAGGACAGAGGCGCATACTAGGCTGGACTTCACAGTTCCAGGTCAGACAGAGGACTGTAAAAATTTCAGCACAGGCTCCTGAACCCAAGCTCCAGCCATGTCACTGCTTGCTCACCATGTGGCACTCAGGTGAGTGGCTTCAAGCCCAGCCTGGGCTGCCCAAGTGAGGAATGTTCTCCTGCTGAGCAGGCCAGAAAGAGCAGCCAGCAAGTGCTGCCACTCCCCCGAGAACCAGCCAGGCTCCTGCAGCTGCCAGGACCAGCCAGTCCGGTACAGCTTCCAGCTGCCTGCTCACACCACCACCAGCTACGACGACACATACAGCGAGAAACCACATAGTTTTGTAAAGCATGATCCACGTGTGCCCTAACCTGGCTGTGGGGTCCTTACCTTTTGCTGCTGCTTGGGGATCATTACAATTTGCTTTGTCCTCAGAGGTGTACATGGAGGTTACACGTAGTACTAGTTCATTCTGGAAAAATCATCCTCAGTGGAAATTCTTAGTGCCAAATTGCTGCCTGATGGTTGTATTTTAACCTGAGGACGGCACTGTCATCTAAGCCAGAGCAGACCAAGATAGTCACCCTGTGTGGGTGATCTCCGTGTGGGCACAGAATTATGCTTCATTATGGTGCTGTGGGAAAAAACAAACTGGATATCCAATCAAAGGTTCTCGATGCAGGTCTCCCTCCCACTGACCTTCATGGGACCTTGGGGAAGCTCTTTTTTTTTTTTTTTTTTTTTGAGACAGGTTCTCACTCTTGCCTGTGCCAGAGTGCTGTGGCATCAGCCTAGCTCACAGCAACCTCAAACTCCTGGGCTCAAGCAATTCTACTGCCTCAGCCTTTCAAGTAGCTGGGACTACAGGCATGCGCCGCCACGCCCGGCTAATTTTTTACATATATATTTTTAGTTGTCCAGCTAATTTCTTTCTATTTTTTTAGTAGAGATGGGGTCTCGCTCTTGCTCAGTCTGGTCTCGAACTCCTGAGCTCAAACCACCCGCCTGCCTCAGCCTCCCAGATTGCGGAAGCTCTTGACCTCTGAGGTCCTAGCATCTTCTGCTGTAATACAGGGGGACGCTTCACCACCACCCAGGAGGTGCTAAAGACTAAGCGGGAAAAAAAGCCTTCCATTTCTGTTTGGATCTCCACCTACTTCCAAAAATGTTTTTGTGACAGTCTGCAATGAAGGAAACATACACAGTAAGACTGATTATAGAAAGAAAAGATCCAATACCGTGTTGAGGGGGCATAAGGAAGATAGAATTTTAAACACACAGAGCTGACAAAGTGGCAGGTAAACATTCAGAAGTTCTGATATGAGAGAAAGTTAACTTTGTGTGTATCCAGTACCTGGTACTGCTGCTTAAAAGGGAACTAGGTGATCCATCACCCATCCCAGATGAAAGGTGGCATTCTGATTCATTTATGTCTTTTGAAAAACAACATTACACATGTATCAAGAGAAAAATGAAAGTCTACCTCCACTCTTAAGTATCTGTGTGAATGAAACAATCCCAAAGAATAAAAGGCTGCATACAAAGTCGTGTAACTGCTTCCAAAGGTCCAATAATACCAGACCATTAAAATAAATTTATGTGTACATATGCACACATACACACACATTCAATGCAATATTACGTGGTAATCCAAATCACTAAGAAACCACGGGGAAATATTTGTGACAATGTTAAGTGAAAGCAAATGCAAAAAGATATATATGATGATTAGAGGCACCGTGGCATGTTTTCATAGAGATGGTAGAACGGCACACTCTAACCACTGAACATAATCCTGTTATGCTGGGGAGATTCTGTGTGTGTGTGTGTGTGTGTGTTTCTTTTCATAAAAAGAAACCTCATATTGTTTTTACAAACTTTTTTGTGGAGATAAATATCACAGAAATAATATTTCATGCCTCCTAGCTCTCTGTAGGCCCCCTTTAACTTTGCACGCATAGGCAAGTATGATTTCAATCTTCTTAAAAGTAGTTAATATCTTTGGGGGATGGGAGTAGAAGTTTAGACATTAAACAAAGCCCACAGAGGGAATTGGTGATCTTGGCAGCCTTTGGCTACTACTCCAATGTCCATGGTCACTAGCTTTGAACCCAAGGGGTTGGCATGTCAGAGTGAGAATGCACTCAGCTGGGGGTCTCAGGTTCAATGCCGCCTGACCTTGGCCGAAATCACTGCTCAGTCGGGCCTTACTTCCTCATCTGCAAAACAAGTTGGTTGAGATCAATGAACTCTGAAGTCCTTTTTCCTTTAAGGTTCAGAGATTTTATGATTCTCTGAATCTCCACCAGAATAAATACCTTTTTATATGTGAAAAACTTTGCAATGAAACATCTCTACAATAAAAAAATGTACATAAGCCGGGCAGGGTGGTCCACGCCTGTAATCCCAGCACTCTGGGAGACCAAAGTGGGAGGATCGTTTGAGGTCAGGAGTTCAAGATCAGCCTACCAAAGATCAGCCCTACTAAGACCAGCCCATCTCTACTAAAAATAGAAAATATTAGCCAGGTGTGGTGGCGCATGCCTGTAGTCCCACCTACTTGGCAGGCTGAGGCAGACAGATCACGTGAGCCCAGGAGTTTGAGGTTGCCATGAACTAGGCTGATGCCACAGCACTCTAGCCCAGACAATGGAGCGAGACTCTGTCTCAAAAATAAAAAAATAAAAAAAATTATACATGTTTTTAATATATTTTTGTATGTATTTATATATTTTCTCAAAAGGCAGCGCAGACCAACATAGGAGAGTATAATGTGGAGTTAGGCAGACAAAGGTTTGAATCCCGGCTTGCCACTTCTGAGATGTTCATTCTTTTAGGAAATTATTTAATCTTGCTGTAACAGAAGATTAAATCTATTAATTTATGAAACTCAACAGTGATTCTGGGTTACTAAAAACACCTGGTTAAAACAACATTCAAGCCATAAGGCAAACATACAACAAAATAGAAAAGTCATATGCAACAATTTGTCTATTTTTAGAAGATCCAAAGATATTCTGAAAGGTTATGTACTTCCAAGAACCATAAATGCCAGATTTCTCAAGACAGTTCTGATTTCTTGTCATCTGACTGCCCGTTGTTCCCATAAGGACGCACTGTCCTGGTTTCTGTTTGGAAAGTGTAGTCACAGAGCATCTCATGGTTGCACAGAGACCCATGTTCCTCCCAGACCAAGAAGACTTTCTGATTTTGAAGGATGCACTTTCCCCTCACAAGCACAACACTCAAGTACAACGCTCTTTATCGGGCTAGACTCTTGCCTGACTTCTGCATTAGGATGGTCGAGTGGACAAAGTTGGAGGCTGGATATCCTAATTCTGAGGCCCCAATATTTAACTGTGTGATCCTAGGAAAGTGACTTGCCCAGTTTGGACTGTGGTTGCCTGGGGAGGAGGCTGGTTTGGGATGTAATGGAGGCTGTGGCTTTCGAATGCAATGCTCTTCTGTTAGAAATATGCACTCTTACTACAGTCTTATTAAATGCTCCCGGTTCCGCCCTAATCCCTACATGAAGTCATTTGAACCCATAGCTTCTTGCTTTATCCTCCACAGAACAGCAGAGCTGCTCGGTGCAGACCTGCCTGCCGTCGACGGAGAGGATGCGCAGGACGGGCATGGAGATCCCTCAGTGCTGTCTGGATGTAACCCAGGGGGCAATATTATCATCTGACCCCAAACAGAACAAGCCCCGGAAGATCGTCAATTTCCCTAAATCGGTGGCTGGATACATGTTTAATGCATTCTTGTCAACCCAGAGTAAGACACACAGTACTCCGGGTCACGAAGAGGCAAAAGGACCCATGGGGGAGGAGGGGCGGTGCAGAGAGGGACACATTTGAAAGGTGCTTTAAAAAAATACCCTAAGCGCTTCTTTGTTAGTACTGCATCCAGAAGAATAAAAATCGAGGGGAGGGGACGATGTGGCGGTGAGGAACTGAGGTGTTCTATTCGCAAAGCACAGGCCTCTGACAGGCTGTACAAGTAGCAGTGGCTTCAGCAGGCAGCTGAGGACTTATTCACGGAGAGGCTACACCCCTTCTTTCTCCGATGCTCTGGTATTCACGGAATGGGCCCCTGTGCTGGTTTGAGGGCTAGACACAGAAGGGAAATTTCCCTTCCAGTAAAGGTAGGCCTAGAAGTATCACTTAGGTACAAAACTCACCACTCGCCTTTCCCAGAGTCTGGCCAACCACCCCCACCCCTCTGTGGGCTCCCTCCCTGCCCCCTCCGGCACCCTCTCCCCTCAGCCAGCTGCCGACCCCTCTCTGGCTTTTCCCAAGACATGCCTCACAACTGCCCCTCTAGCCTGGCCCCTCGATTCTTCCCGAGTATTTGCATTGTAGCTTTTGCTTGCACCTGCTACACAGCCCCTCCCCTTCCCTCCCCTCTCAGGGGTCTGCCCTAACCCCCCTCCCACCCATTAGCAGATTCCCAGGCAGAGGACCACAGCCACAGAATGAAAAAGGCCAATGGAAGCTTGCTTCCCCTGCCCACCTGCCCTGCGCTGGCTTTTAGGGGACGCCCCTGGGGAGCCCCTCCCTCACCTCCCCTTCTTTCCCCCAGGCCTTCTTCTTTCATCTGTTGTCCCTGGTTCCCAGGGTCTCTCTGCTATTTCTCTAATTTGTTTATTGATTTGGAGAATCATATCACTTTTGTTCAGCAACAGAAAGAGCCTGGTGTTGCAGAGGACACATTCAACCGGCATCAGGAAGGATATATTACAGACAAACTCTGGACATGAGGGCTGAGTGGATCCTCCGAGATCATTTCTTTCAATCTTGTCCCTTCACAGATGATACAGAGGCCACGAGAAGCTGCAGGCCCCCTGACCCTGGGCATCCGTGTGTCCCTTAGGCTGTCATTTTGCTGTCTGAGTCTCCATTTCCTCATATGCCTGGCAACAGAAACAATGTGTTGCAACTTCAAAGAAAACCTTGAAGGTGGCAATTGTGTCGGTTGACCAAAGCAGTGAATAGGTGACCCTGGCTGCCGCTTCATCCTTAACACATGGGGTCCCATCACTCATCCTGCACACTCCACGGGATGCAAAAAAAGAGCACTGCATGCATGAACAGCACAGGCATATTCAACACAGGTAGTAGTAGTATCAGAAAACAACGAAAAGCTTCAGATTTCTGGAACTTATATATCTCCAGTTCCAAGAAAATGACCAAAGTAAATAGAAGCAATAGGGGATCCTGATAAGATACGTCCTATTTGATAATCCAAATGCCTATTGCCTGTTTCTTCCTTCCTGGCCCCTGGAAAGTAGACACCGGCCGCCCCATACAGCGCTCCCCTTTGAATTCAACTCTTAGTTCAACTCTTAGTTCACTTCAAAACCCCTCCCAGCAATTCCTAAAGTCCCGATGGTTTTTACTACATATGTTAAGGTTGGATTGTGTGTGGTCTAATTTTGTTCCCTCATCAAGAGAGAGTTGAATCCTTACTGGTGAGAACAATACCTTCTATTAACCCACAGTACCCAGCGTGCACTGGACACAACAGTATGAGCTTAGAAAATACCAGTGTTTTGATTTCTGAACCCCGAAGAGAACAGGAATCCAAGTCCACACTTAGCTCCTGGCATAGCGTGTGCCATGGCCGATAGCTCCACATCTTCCCACCCAGACATAAGGGTCTGCAGTATGAGGCAGTCGTCCCTGCCCAACAATATGCTTATGATACTAGAGGCAGGGTACACAGCCAAATTTATGATATTTCAATTGACGCTAACTGTGACTGGACAGGATTCAAGGACCTTAAATTCCACATACGTCATCTTCATAGCCACCTCGACACACCTGGACTCGTGCTATTTCACCTACCAGGCAAGCCTCTTTGCCAAATCTGATCATTAAATGCAAGCCCATTTTTAAAAACCTGTTCAGGTGCTGACCTTCTGGAATACTAGAATAGCTGCACAAGCTGGACACTGCCCCGCATCAGAGGCCACGGCTCGGAGTGCAGCAAGCCTGTATCTACCAGCCCTAAAAATCTCTGCTCATTGTGGATCTCTGATTTTAAAAGAGTTGCCATGTGTGTACTCTAATCAAACATTCTATTAAATAAAGAGGGAATTTTATTTAGTCTCTGCTTATCACTGGAAACATCTACTTCCTAGGCCACCTAAAATTTGCCATCATTTAAACTAGCAGACAGTATTTCTGTTTTGCCAATTCTAGATGTGTAAGAAGGCATATATAACTGTTGCCCAATATATTGTAATGAATTCAATTTTAAGGAATCGGAGGCACTCAACCTGGCCCTTGGGTCTGGCCTTCTGTTTACTTTGCTGTCTGATTTCTTTGGGCCAAAACTCCTCCCAACCTTACGCAGCAACCTCCGTTTCTACCACAACTATCTTGTATCTAGTGTAGGTTTTGCATGAGGCAAGTTGTTGATATATTTTTCACAGAAATTTGCCCAAATCAAATAAACTGGTGGTAGCTTCTAGAAGATTCTATTCTGTGCTTATGAGTGTGGTTCTCCTTGCCAACTTGTCCCCGTTTCCTCACTCCCACTGGCTTTAGGTGACCTTTCTCTGCTCCTTCAGCCCTTGCTTCGAATGTATTAAGAGAAGTCATTCTCAGGTTACTTTTTGCCTGGCTCCCCCCTTGGACTGGGGGATCCTGGAGGGCAAGAGTCCCCATCCTCACTCATTGTCATAGGACTTGCTAGATAGATGTCAGTACTTGAACAATGGTGTTTGTGGACTCTGTAAGAGAACAGGACAAAAGGACCTAAATATCCGACCTGTCAGAGAACCACCAGCACTATTATTCTACCACCTTAGAAGAGTTGGGGGCCCCAGGATTTTCTGAGAGCAGAAAACCCATCAGGGTTCCCATGTGCAGCGGCAGATGTGGTCCACTAGTGTGTGAGCTCTCAGAAGACCCTGCGTTTATGACTCGAGTCTCAGCACAGGGTCTGGCACATTCTACAGAATTACTATGTGTTTGTTGCACAAATTAATGACTGACTACAACTGGATCAATCCTCTTGTACTCTCTTTCCTCAGAAGGCAAAGCTGTGTAAGTTTCCCTTTTTAATGATGGCAAAATCATAGAATTGCAGAGCCTGGCGGAGCTGGGGTGCTGGTTCCAGTTTCTCATTTACAGATGGATACTCTGGGGTCCAAGATCTCACAGAAGGCATCCTGCTCCCAGTCTAGCACGCGTTCAACTCTGTCACACTGTCACACTGCAGGAAATCCAAGCCTCGAGAGCCTGTGAGGCCTATGGCTGAGCACGAGGCGCCTGGCTTCTTTCTTTCCACCTCCATCCAGCACTTGTCCCTCCATAACGAAGAAGAGCTTCCTCTAGGAAAGAGAAAAAAAGCCCTTCTTCTTCCCAGGAAACAGCCTGAAGTTTTTACAGCCTCTGCCATGTAAAAACACGGGGAGGAGCCGTCATCACAGGGTATCTTCCAAAGGGAATGCCTCCGTTTCAAAGACAACCTGAAAGGACACAGCCACAGAAGGGACTGTTCAACTTCAGTTTTTTTTGACTGTCGAACATCAGTGGAAAAGAGTCTCCTAGAGACAGTTGCGGACAATGTTACAAAGAAACTACATTCAGTTTTGTTTTTCTTTTTTAAAGTGGACTAGTGCCTTCCTCCCTTGTTATGGCATGTCTCCTCTCTGTTCTGTGGATAACTGATGCTCAGAATGAACATGTCACTGATGTGGCCCCAAAGAGACCTCTGGAGTCACCCATTGTTAATGCCACAGAAGGGACAATCGCGGCACCACTCCTGGCCCGTGAGGTTTTTCACATCAAAGAAGACAATGTGGAAACAAGAGAAAGCTCAGGAGTGTTGAAGTATGGCATTTTCTGTACTCTGAAGCTCTCCCCAAATCAGAAATGCTAAGGAAATGCTGCCCCAAAAGTTATCCTTTTTCAGCTTACGTGTTGGATTCATCCCAGCTCACATCTAGAAACTTGATTTTCAGAGTGTTGGCAGGAGGTGATTCACTGTGCAACGGGGCTCCAACACCAGTGTCATCACGGGACAGGCGACTGCCCTGGAGCCCACGGGACAGAGACAAAGACACGCAGCCAGAGCAGCAACAGGTCCCTTTTGGCACGGCTCCCGGGGACAGCACACGTTGCCCAGCCGACGTGCAAAACTATTTCGAACACCATGATGGGGAGAATAAAAAGCTATTGTTCATTTAATAAAACAGCTCACCTCACAATTGGTTGAGAGGCCATTTCCTCTTGCTCACGTACAGTTGTTTTATGGCCCTCAAACTATTTTCGAGAGGAATACAGCAGCACTAAAAATCAATCAGAATTCTAGCCAAACCATAGATGTCGAAAGGGATCTTGTGTTTCAATGAAAAATGATTGAATTTGGCAAAGAAATGAATTTATTCCAGTGTTTTAGGAATGAGACCACTATCACCGTGGTGCAGGGCTTAGCCTCTGCAGGTGTGTGTGTGTGTGTGCATGAGTGTGTGTGCACAACAGGAAAGGGAGAGGAGGGGACAGAGGCAGAGAACCGTGCCTGTGGAGACGTACAGGTAGGTCTCCTCGCTGAGACCCGGATGCCACAGCGTCCTCCCCTCCTCTGCAAGCCCCTAATTCTACAAGCCCCAGACATGTTGATGGGGCAGCTGCTCAGGCCCCCCAGTCATGCTTCTGGGCCTCCACGACCTCATTTCTATGGGCAACAAGATCACACTCCTATTCTCTGGCGAACCGGCCAGCTGTCCTCCTCAGAAAAGCCACCACACCAGTCTTCAGAGCATGAAAAGCCAACTGCCTCCCTGTCCACATCAGTATTTGGACCTTTTACTCCAGGAATGCTGATCCCTGCTGGGGATCCCTACCCACGGGCCTCAACATGAGCCCTTTTGCAAACCCTGTGCCAGGGCAGGCTTGTACCCCACGTAGGGGCATCCAACAGCTGTGCTGTGTTGCTTTGCTCCTCCTCATGGTCGGGGAAGAAAGACAGATGTTCACATTCATCATTAGCTCAAAGGTTTAAATTCAACTTTAAGTAAAATTGCTTCCTACCCCCTTCCTTCCTCAAGTCTGTTGCTATCTTCAGCAGTCATAGGTCTACGGCTCGACTACGCTCCACACACAGGCAGGTGCAGCTTACAGTCAGGGTCACAGGACTGCTCTGTGGCAGGAGGACAAATCGTGAAACCCATGACCTTTTTTGCAGCCAGCACAAACAATTTACCAACCCATAATTATTTTCACTGGTATCCCCCTCCTTTTGTAAAGTGTGTGGGGCAGTGTGGCAGGGACATGCACGAAAAATTGTGTGTGTGTGCATGCGCACATGTGCACAGGTGTGAGTGAGCACACTCGCGTGTGAGTGCATGTGTGTGCATGTGTGTGTATTCATTTACACATCTCCACCTGGATGAATGTTCAGAGAGTGACAGGTGGATGGGTGAGGGTTGCAGCAGCCTGGAAAATGTCTTGTAAGGCTGGATTTGTCTCTACATGAATAAAGTATGTTAGGTTTTCAAAGAATTTCGAATTTAAGGTCTGGTCTAATATCTAAAGGCAAGTTGTCTGCAAAAAGACTCAGGCAGAGTAGATAACAGAATTGTTCTCAAGAAATCTGTGTTCAAGTCTGACTCTGAGATGACCATGAGCTCTTAGGATAAACTTCCCCAACTGGAATCTTAGCTTTTCAATCTGGAAAACGAGAAAGGTGGGTCACGAACCCCTTTCAGAATTTTTTCTTTTTTTTCTTTTTTTGAAATTTACATTGCTTTCCCCAGAAAACACACACATTCACATGTGAATATGGTTATGTATGACATTCAAAGGAGGTAATCACGTGAAGTTGCTTACTGAGTTAGGTGATGTCCAGTGTTCCTTCAGGCTTTAAAACTCTCTTTTTTTATATTTCTGAGCAAGAACATCAGTGCCTGCAGGCTTCCATTTCAACTTCTCTTTTCCTCATTCCCTCAACGCAATGATCTACATGCAAAGTCACATCAAGCTCTGAAACTCTCAAGTTCTATAAAACTGCTTCCCAAACCCCAAATGGACATGGCATGCTAAGAAGTAAAAGATTACAACCATTAAGATTTCCAATCCCTTAATCAAACAGCCCTTACTCGGCTGTGGCAGTGATTGTTTGGAAAGCTTTGGGAATGGACATCTCTAACATAACTCTGTTTCCTGGGGGGTCCCTGTCTCAAATGCTACACGGACACCAGAAACCATGAAGACGGGGGTACACTGCTTTCGCTCCTCGTAAGGTTACCATCCCTCCATCTGTACACAAGTGTTCTAGTGCACTCTTCATTTTCTTCCTTAAAATCACTTAATTTTGTATTGTAGAGCGCGCCTCGTACATTATCTAGTTCAATATCCCCATTTGAGGTGACTGCTCAGGAAGGACACTCTCTTGGTAAAATTAAGACTCAGACCCAGTTCTATTGACTCTCAAATCTTGATTTTTTTTTTTTTCCCTTTGTCCTTTTCGGCCTGTTTCAGAGGCCCCACACAGGAAAATAAAGCATATTGAATATGTGTGGGGAGGAGAAAAAAAAGTAGGGATATTTTGTGAAACAGAGAAAAGCATACCCTGGATAAGAGCTCCCCATTGCTTTCCTTTCCAGCAAATGCATTGACAAAACCCAGGAAATCCATGGGGACCTGTACAAACGGGGCAGAAAATAATCCTTGCAGGAAGGCTCTAAAGGACAATTTGCCTTTTGCAGGGCAGATGGGAGTGAGCCTGGAGTATGTGCCAGTCACAGCACTGACTTTTCCAACCGAGTGTGGGACTCCCACCTCCTGCCTTAGATTAACGTTTCCTAACCTTGACAATCACTCGTTGTCCACTGACCCACAGCTCCAGGCAGAGCTTCTCATAGGCACTTTGGAATGATCTTCCATGAATCAGGCCTCCTAACACTTGAGTTTGGGTTTTCTCTGCTACCTCCACCCCTCAGCAATGAGCTGTGGCCCACGGGAGCCAGAGCTCTTGCTTAAAGGAACAATGTTATCTGTGCTGTGTGGACTTCATTAAGGATGAATTGCTTAACAGAGCCTCTTCCCTGGATCCAGAAAAACGCTAAAGGTAACTTTTCAACTATCCATTCCCCTCACAGTTCCAAGGAGCCAGTCAGGATGTCAGATTAATTTTCCTTTCCAATCCTAAGGGCAGGAATCAAACATGCACATTATCCTTCCCTGAGATATGTATGTCCAGACTGGGAGAATGAGGGTAATGCTTATGATGGAATTAATTTTTTAAGCTTTCAATTTTTCCGGAGTTGTCTTTGTGTGAGAATGATGAGAAATCTCACGTTTCTAGGATCATCTAATTGCAGTTTTGAAAGTCATAGAACCCAAGTTTCATCCAACTGTTTCTTACATATTCCTCTTTCAAAAAAATTAGGTTCCCCAAACTTCTGCTCTATTCCTTGTTGCCTCCCGGAACCTTCCAGTAGCTCAACAGAAAGGAGCAACACTCTCGCTGGGACAAGGGGAGCCATCTATGCCAAGAATCACTTTTCATCATTCTGCTGCCAACAGGTAAAACACAGATGCAGTCCACACTACTAGATGTTGTATACCGCTGCAGGGCACCTAATCCCACTTTGTGTAGGATTTGCATTCTATTGGTGGTTAGGATGTGGGAGAGAAAGGATTTGTAGCAACTCTTGGTTACTCATAAGTCACTGGTTAATAGAAATTACCTTGTTCTGAGCAAGTTTCTTCCTTGGTCAGTTGCTGAAGCCTTTTCCCCCGGCCCCACGACAGCAAATGCTTAGGGTCTGCAAAATCATGTTAAGATGAGCCTGGTTCAATATAATTAGAAAGGGAAAAAAGCTCTGGAAGGGAAATTGGGTTTCCCAAATGCACTTCCTGCTGGGTCTCCCCACGGCCCACCATGTGTTCAAGGAAAGCCAATCTCCTCCTCAGTGGCTCCGAAGAGGGTCTAGCATCTGTCAACACTTGTTCTGCATTCTTCTTGGAATTAGCCTTGGTTCCTCTCCATACATCCTGACCAACAGATCCTCATTGGCTAAACTCAGGTCTCCCCTTCGAAGGCTTCCTGAGGTACCCTGGCTGACTCTGACCTTTCCCAACTCTGAAGTCTTTGCTTCAAATGAAACTTAGCTGGCAAATGGAATGGTACATGTCAGTTGAACTAGTGAAGACTTGAAAATGAACAACACATGGAAGGCCTCTGTGTGGGGTGCTCAAAGGCTAGTGGGGACATGAACAGAGAAACAAATAATTATAAGGAAGTGTGAAGGAGGGTCTATCGGTCAGAGTCTTAACAGGACACAAATGGCACACTCAAATCAGGATTGTTAAGGGGAACTAATTGACAATGGTGTGGATAAATGGAACAGCAGCACGAGGAGACATTAATGGAGAAGCTGTTACTGCCTCTCAACTTAAAGGTACCGGAACCACCAGAGCCTCCAGAGGGCTAGTGGTGTTTCAATGTCTTCTTTCTCCAATTTCATCTCCATTTCACTAGAAACACCTTTTCAAGGGGCAGATCTGAAGATCCCACTGCCTCTTTCTCGGTTCTGATAGCTTTGCTGGCCCTGAGGGTGAAGCCCAAACTCCTCGGCTTGCTCCTCCAGGTCCTGCAGCACCAGGACCCAGCCCACGTATCCAGCTCGACACTCCCCATGCTGAAACTGCCATCGTCTATGCTGCCATCCCCCTGCCAATTCCATCGCCCCCCAAATGGAATGCTGTGTTTAACCAGCCAAGTCCTACTTGGCCTTCAAGATCCAACCCAAATATTTCTCTTTCTCTTGGCTTAGCCTAACCACCCCCCCCCAGAGGAGGTATTTTACCTCAGCCTGCAAACTCTGTTTCCCCTGCAACTCTTACGGCTCCCCAAAAGGTGCGTGGTGAAGGAGCCCTGAGTTTAAGCAGGGACAGAGAGACAGTGGCCAACGAGACATATATCCTGTCTCAGTCTTGGACTTCTTCCACAATACCACGTGGTCACATCCCAAAGGACCCATTTCCTCTTTTTGTAATCAGAAGGTCAAGATAATTCAGGGAAGATTCAAAAATAACATTTGTGGCTGCTAAAATTGGTTATATTGATATATCCATACACACAAAATGTGGAAAAAAACATGATGAGGACAACTCAATGAGCAGGAATAACGAAGATAACGATAATTATCTGGAATCCTCTTCTGAGGCACTACCCTGGTCTCATGCCATCGGTACTATGATTTCCAGAGGCCCCAGCGAGTGCTGGGTTCCTGCAGTAGCACTGTCGGGACACCCTAAATCAGCAATATAAATCCTTTTAGAAATGAGTAACTCTACTAGTTCTTCGGTATCAGGAATAATTAAAAATTAACCAAGGAGGCATAAAGGGTCTTCAGCAAATAAATCCAAAAGGATTAGCTGTTGATTGGCCCAGGGGATTCTATGTTATTACCACTTGGGGGCTTTGCTTTGCTCTCAAAGTCAAAGTCAAACTGCCAAGTACTTTTGACCTGAAATATCTCAAAGTAAAAAATAAATAAATAAATAAGGCCCCAAATACAAATGTGAAATGCCTGTAAAAGGGTGCATGGACAATTTAAGATAGGATAGAAAAGTTTTCATGATTCTAAATTGAGTAAAATAAATTTAAAACGCTTCTTGGTAGAGTAGCTACTAACATCTTAACCAAAAACACAAAAAATAAACTCAAGATGGAAAAATGAAATCAGTGGACATAAACTTTAGATTTACAATGTAAACATGGCATCAAGAAAGAAACTTTATCCAGAAGCTATAAAATGTAGTTTTAATATATACCATTCCCTGTGCCCTGAGCCTCAATCAGTCTGAGCTTGCATTATATTGCCAAGGTTGTGCTGTGCAAAATAGTTGCCACGTAAAAAAAAGATAAGATTCCTAGTCTTGCCATCCAGAACTTACAGTGTAGTTAGGGGTGAAAACTGACACACTCGAGACAGTTTTGCGCCCAGATCTACACTGGCTGTCTAGGGCTTACTGTGAGTGATCATGGAGTCCTAAGATGGAAGCTGTCAGTTTATGCTGGGTAAATCGGCATGTAGAAGTTAGTTATAAAAAGAGGAGAAGAGAGGACAATGGCTAGGTGGCACAGAGGAGGGAAACTGAGTCCTCTAAACATAACGGCACTACATTAAATCACCATTACCAAGCCAAGTGTGGTGGCACATACCTATAGAACCCGCTACTTGGGAGGGTGAAGCAGGAAGCTTGTTTGAGCCCATGAGTTCCACGCTATAGTGTGCTGTGATTGCGCCTGTGAATAGCAGTTACTGCACTCCAGCCTGGGCAACAAGTGAGACCCCATTTCTTATAAACAAAAGTACCATTACCAGAAAGAGAAAGTGTTCATTATGAGCACAGATCTGTGACAAAACAAAGCTCAGTGAGATGTAGGCTTGTTTTCAGCATGTTTAGCATTTAAGTGTTACTAGTAGTCACATTAGTGGGAAAATCCCAATAAACTGGGGCATCAATATATAGATATATGGAGATCTTTGTGATAGCAGAGAGAATGATGTACACACATACAGAGATAGAGAGAGAGAAAGAGAGAGCTTAGAATGGAACTATCTTGAAAGATACTAAAGGGAGATGATGTTACATGGGAGATTCAGACATGACGCAATAGCAACGGACAAGCTTTGGTGGTCATTCCTGCTAAAATATGCCAGTGGCAGAAGACAGATTCATAAGCTTTAAGAAAAAACGAAAACAGTGTTTGAAAGTTATCCATAAGCAGAAACAAATTTTAAAAAATAAAGGAAATTACCTTGCCTTTCTCACAGCTAGATCATCAATTTTCCTTCCACATTTTTATATTTCTCCCCAGTTTCCCAATGTGGCATTTCCTTTACCTACCAGCATGCTTGTACATGTGCACACACATAATACTTTAGAGTAATGGAAATATAATGTAACAGGGTCAAAGAGGAAAGGAAGGTCTGCAGTATGAGTTCTAGACTTTCCAGCACACTTTTATGCCAAGCATGGAAGAGTTGTCGGCCTTTTACCCTAAAACCTAGTTCAGACACTTACAGGTTAGTGTACAAGAATGGGGCTGAATGAGTTGGTTCTCCCTGCAGCCCTACCACTGCCTTATCTGGTGACCCTGGGTGAGTGAAGTGTTATTTCCTTTGTTGAATGAATGAATCAGGCCAGCTGCTCTCTCTTTGGATGCCCAGCCCCAGCGTGCTCTCACCCAGCAAGCTCAGAGCTGAGCTCAAGGCTGTGCTCAGGCTATGGGGAAATCAATAAGAGGATGACAGTCCACGCTATCAAGGAAAAGGTGGACTAGCTCAGAAAAAAAGTAGTAAATGCAAAAATGAAGAAAGAACAGTTCAACAGACCAGGGAAATGCAGATGAAGTTGTAAAAAAAAAAAACAAAACCTAATCAAAGTTAAAGAAAAGAGATGTCCGGGGTAAATGTACCCTTGGAGAAGCCCCCCCAAAAATGGCTTTTGAAGGAGGTGGGATTTGAGCAAGAAATTGAAGAACTGGCAGGCTGCAAGATGGCAAAGGAAGAGGAGGAGTGTGTGCACACACGCACTTATACACGTGCACAAAGCATGTGGACCCACAGCCACCCTCATGGGTGTCTGGCAGCTGGTGGACACACAGAGCAAGTCAACTTAGGTACGTGGCTGAGTGGCACTGAGCAGGTTCCCCCATCCAAGTTTCCAATGCCAACTTTCAACATGCTGGAAATACTTCTATTACTTTGTTATTAAATTGCTTGGGATCTTAAGGAGTTTTCAGCTCCAGATTCTTCCTATTCACCAAAATCCCTACAGAGAAGAATTTTCCTAAATCAGTTCTCTTCAAAATTCAGTTGTATGGGCAAAGTGTGAGGACTGCAAACAGTGAAGGTCTCAGAAAGCTAAGGAGTTGAAGCACACACAGTGCTTCTTTCAGGACAGCCAAGATTCTTAAACTTAAAGCCTTGTGCCCAAGGCCCTCAAAGGGATTTCCAAGCATTATTTATGTCTCACTGTCTCTTTCCAAGAAAAGTAAATCATGCAGACTGATAACTGACATGGCGTGGTGAAGCTGAAGCCTTTGCACAGGCCACATAAGAATGTTCTACAATTAACCCCAATGAGGCTGGGCATGGTGGTTCATGCCTGTAATTCAAGCACTTTGGGAGGCCCCAGCAGGAGGATTGTTTGAGGCCAGGAGTTCAAGACCAGCCTGAGCAATAGCAAGACCCCATCTCTACAAAAACAAACAAACAAAAAAATTAACTGGGCATGGTGGCATACACCTGTAGTTCTAACTATTTGGGAGGCTGAGGTGGGAGGATCACTTGAGCCCAAGAGTTTGAGGTTGCAGTGATCTATGATGATGCCACTGCACTCCAGCCTGGGTGACAGAGCAACACCCTATCTCAAAAAATTAAAACAAAACAAACCAAAACAATGAGAGTATAGGGGATGATGTACCCTTGTTAGAAATCACTACCTCAGGCTGAGCTCAGTTTTTTTTACTTGAAAGAAGAGGGTTGGATTTAATGGTCCCCAAGCTCCCTTCTGATACTCAAGTTCTGTGTTTGTGTGTTTGGGGCAAGTTGAATCATAGTTATGGGCTTTTGCTTTCCTCATAGTGGATGAAACTGCAGATTCTCTCATGGACCATAAGAATTGCAAAAATAGTTTGAGATCCTTTAGTAAAAGCATTAAATTTTTTAAAGTGCCCATTAGAAAGAGGGGAAAACCCAGACACAAAAACCAGTCCTTACAAAATAAGCTAGCCACAGGATGACTTTTAAACAGCTCTCTTACCCCATTTTACATGTACTATTCTGCCAGAATGTTCTTCTCCAGGCTCTCCACTGACTCCACAGTTCAAATTTCCAAAAATTCATTTTATATATTCGCTTCAGGACAATATCTACTGCCTGAAATGAGGTTCACCTGATTTGAGGCTGAGTATAATATGCCATGAGGAGGACTCCCGAGCATTTTGGTGGACATCCTCTGGCCCAAGCCAATGTATTTATTCTCCCATTTCATACTTAGAACCTGAAAGGAAACAAATGTCACACACTCTCTCATAGGCCCACACACACATACACACACTATACCCTTCACTTTAAGACCAGTGAGGTTAACCCATTCAATTCTATAACTGCTTGACTGTTTCCCGTGTTTCAAGTGCTCCTCTTTCTTCAAATCCGTGCATATCTGGGCAACTGGTTTGCCAAAAAGTATAGATGGCTGAAGACAATTTACTTATACAAGATACAATAGCTTTTCTTTTCCTGATAATTCATTAGCAAAAAGAGTTATAGATGGAAAAGGAAAAGAAGAAAATTTTCTCCCAATAATATGAAGCCATTTTCCACATACTTCTCTATTATTTTTCAATAAACCATGAGGGAACACCCACTACTATATGAAAAGATGTATGATTTGCCTAAATCTGAGAAGAGTTTTCTCCCTGAAAACAGTAAATCATAGCTAGATATGAGGAGGCTTCTTTTAAAGAATATACCCTGTTTAGAAGTGGTTAAAATGAAGGAGGTGGCCAGGTGCGGTGGCTCACACCTGTAATCCTAGCACTCTGGGAGGCTGAGACGGGAGGATCGCTTGAGCTGAGGAGTTTGAGACCAGCCTGAGCAAAAGCGAGACCTTGTCTCTACTAAAATAGAAAAAATTAGCCGAGCACGGTGTGTGTGCCTCTAATCCCAGCTACTTGGGAGGCTGAGGCAGGAGGATTCCTTGAGCCCAGGAGTTTGAGGTTGCAGTAAATTAGGCTGACACCACGGTACACTAGCCAGAGCGACAGAGCAAGACTCTGTCTCCAAAAAAAAAAAGAAAGAAAAGAAAAGAAAAGGAAAAGGAAAGAAAGAAAGAAAGAAAGAAAGAAAGAAAGAAAGAAAGAAAGAAAGAAAGAAAGAAAGAAAGAAAGAAAGAAAGAAAGAGTTACAGAGAAACATGAAGAAAAGTAAAGAAGGAGAAAAAGAATAGTATGAAAAGAGGTGAAGAGGAAAGAATAAGACAGAGAGAAGAAGAAAATGCAAGGAGAATGTAGAAATGTTAGTGAGAGGTTGTCCACCTCCTGATTTCACTACTGAAGAAAGTGAGACCTAAAGCATGAAGAGAGGAAGATCATGGAAAGTCAGAAGAGGAAAACTGAAAAGAAAGAGTAATCAAGAGAGAAGAGAACGGAGGGGAGGAAAAGGGAGCATGAATCTCGAAGCTGCGTCTGTGGAGACACGGTGTAAGAAGTCCATGCTCTGAGGAGCACATTCTGTCCTGGCCACAGATGCAATCCTGTGGACATGACTGCGCCGGCTATATTTAGCTCCTGTGTAACTCAAGTCAGTAGTGTTCCATCGGGGCAGCTGCTGCAGAGCCCTGCAGAGATGTTTTACTACCTACCCTGGAATAGCCATGCCAAGGGCCTGGGCCTTCACAGCAGAACTCCACTGTGTTTATATACAAAGGAGCAGCATTTTGAACATAACTGATAGGATTGTTAACATAGTTTAATGGTCTGCTGTATAACAGGACAGCATTTTCAGAAGACCAAAGTCATTACTCTTGGTCCCTACTGACATCCCTTCCCCCAATCCCTGCAAGCAAATATTGGCCTTTACCTTATATGGTGTGTTCTCTCCTGAGAACTGCCCTCATTTTCTGGTCTTCACTTCAACTCTAGGAGGGCTCTGTGCTTTGGAAGAATATTTTCCAGTGTCTACTCAAGCACACCCAGGCCCAGCTGACCCACAGAAATACCTATGGGTTTCCTCTGATGACAGGATAACATGACAGACTCCTACCTTTGTGATTGGAGGGTTGGCAGATTACCAGCTTGCCTATCTTAAGGCCACCAGTGCAGACCTGCCACCACACAGAAGAAGGGCTAAGTCTGGGAATAATTAAAAAAGTCAGGCTCGACCTGAATAAGTCATTAAGATATTAGGAGTCATTGCTCTGGATAAGGCATCCTGCCGGATTCTGTGAGATAAGACCACACGTAGGCTTTCCTTTCTCCCTTGAGGGGATTCAGTTATGACGTGGACACAACAATGATCACAGAAGGTGGCACAGGGAATAGATGAATGCGGTCACGATAACTGCTGAGGGAGGAACAGGCAGTTGGAATCTAAGACATCTGGGAAGATTTTTCAGAGGGAGACACTCCTTTCTTGAAGAATGAATTGCGTATTGATAAGCAAGGAGAGCATTCCAGTTGGATGAGATAAAATGAGCAAAGATGTCCCTTATGTGTTTGGTCGGGTAGAGTCAACTAAAATTCCCAATCTCGTGCCTTGACAAATATCAATAGATTCTTCATAATTGATTTCTGGAACAAAAGCCATCTGCACAAAGGTTCTTGCCAAGAAGCAACCTCCTGATCTTTGAACCTGAAGCTGGATGTCCCTCTTCTAGGAAATCAGACAAGCGAAAGTGAGCAGAAACTAGCATGGAGAGTGTCTGGGTCCTAAGAATAATTGTCTCTGTTTTAGAAAAAAATGCAAGACCAGCGACATTGATGGGAAACAAGGATGGAGGCACAAGCCCTGGCCTGAACCTTGAAAAGGACAGTCCCTGGAGGGTGGTGCATGTCAATCATCCCAGCCTGGCAGAGGAGGGCAGGAGAGGCGGCAAGTGCCAGGTGGGGTGAGGAGTTCGCTGTGGCCACAGTTCACCTACTGGCTGTCTAATTCCTTTAACCTGGACTGGACTGTGGGGCCGAGAGAAGAACATTCTCATTAGGGTATGAAATGGATCATTTCCAGTGGCCAGATGGTTCCCCATAAATACATTAATGACTTTATAGGCATGTCTGCCCGGAAAAGTAACAGTTTAACTACCACAGTGTGGGAAATGCTCCCTTTGGATTCTGGGTAAACTAGATAAAAGACCCAGGAATTATTAAAAAGTATGTGTTAAATTACTAGCTTTCGAACACCTCATTCTTTTTAGATGACAAGCTCAATCACCAAACCAAATATTTGTTTTGAAAGAAAAAAAAAATAGAATGGTTCAAAACTTCTTTGAATATGGATGGTCCCACTGTTGAAAAACACATACACACACACACACACACACACACACACGCACACACGAACCCCTCATTGATAGCAAAGTCAAGGCTTCTACAGCCAAGCATGGCTGTGCAGTGACAGTACATACCCTGTGGCCAGAAAGGAAGACCTGCCACACTTCAGCTGGATGACTTCCCAAATGCAGTCATATACCTGTCAAGAAATCCTTTTCTTCTGCCTCCAAGCAGCTCCCAAACCTGTCTTATCCTCTCTATCTATTCCCCCATCCCCATCCCTCACCCCAACTATCAGAATAGCCTCCTAATTTTTTTCTGGCTCCCTTTCAGCCCTTCTCCATAGAGCTTCCAGAAGGATCTCTTTACAAGAGACTCTAATCTTGTCATCCCCTACTTAACCCCTTAATGGTTCCTGTTGCTTTAAGCCAGAGACAGGTAAGTCTTGCTCCAGGTCAGTAAGGACTGGGCCAGGCGTCCACCCCCTCCAGTCTCATCTCTCACTGGCCCCTATCACTGCATCCTGCACTGATCTTCCATGTCCTCAGAACTGCCCAAGCCCCTCAGGGGCTCTTAGAAGAACTTCCTCTTTGCTGGATGCTCTTCCCTCGTCCATTCACTTGTTCCCTCCTGCCCACCTCTCTGCACAGATGCATCAGGAGAGCTTCCTGCCCTTGCCAGCCACGTGGGATTTCTTCACAGTCCTTATCATGTTTGAAACTGTTTATTTTTATTTGGATTGTTTGATCATGCCCATGGGGTCACCTGGGTTGGTGTGTGATCAAGTCTGAGAAAGGACATGGAAATCCTTAAAGAGTTACAAGCAGTCTCCCAGTGTAAATCACTGTTTTTCCATTGCTACTTCTAAAGGACTCCCAGTCCCCAAAACAAAATGTAAATGTCACAGCAGTAGCAGCACTTTCCTCAAACATCAAAAGGAAATTACTTCCAAGGCAGGCTCTTTTGTATGTTGGGCTAAGACAGTAGCAGCCTGCAACTTGGTGAATGATTAGCCTTGGGATCTCCTAGCATCAAATAAAAATTCACCCCCCTCAGGCCAGAGGAACCACTGACATCCACCAGCCTGAGTCTCCACTCTCCCTGGACCTCGCACACCTGGTTTCTAAGGTCCCAGCAGCCACAGGGGAGTAAATAAATATTAACTATGGTAGGGAATGATTAGTCAGTTGGGGACAGCTGTACAGTTTCCAAGGTACTGACCTGAAAAGAAGATGAAAGGAAAGAAGATCGGGGTAACTTCCCCACTAGGCAGGCATCTTGCCCTTGCCTCTTAGAGTCCAAGATATCTCCTATCCCCTTCCACCTACCAGTTTTCTCCCCAGGGATGCTGAACTCCATATCTGTTCAGGTCCCTTTACCCTCTGGCTTCAGAGATCACAGGAAGGGAGGTGAATAAGATCAGGGGTATTGTCCTCCTAGCCTTGGCCCTGCTGGGTCATCCCAGGCAGCCGTGCCCTTAACCAAAGGAGGCATTTCCCATCAAGTATTCCTTCAACACAGCTTGCTTGTGCTGTCTGGCTAGCTCCCCATCCCAAACAAACCCACACATTCTGAAACTGATCCCTCCCTTTTCAAGCCTAGGGTGATCATGGTTCTCCTGGACTATTACCATCCCTGGGATACTGCAGTAACCTTTGTGGTTTCCCTCCATGCAGCTCACACCTAGAGATGGAAAGATTCCAACAAGCACACATATGAGCATAAGAGTGCAGGCTTAGACCTGTTTTAGGAAGCAAAGAATACGTTTCTACAAGTACCTGCATTTCTGTGATCTAAGGTGGCTGCAGGACTTGGTAGTTAGGAAAGGCTAAAAGAAACCAATGCTTAAGCAGATCTCAGAATCAGGCCAAGTTTAGGTGGGGTGTGGGTAGGAGGTTAGCAAAAGGAGCAGGAAAATGCCAGGCAGAGAAAACTGCCTGTGCAAAGGCCATGTCCCACTTTCTTTCCCTCACATCTTTTCACCCTCATACAAAGGGTTTTGCCCCTTCATGTCACATCTGGTGATTAAAGTTATTATGAGGAAAACACTGCCATCTTAAATGTCTAACAAACATAAGATATTAATGATAGTAATAATCATGTTAATAAAAATTCTCAAGTTTTGAGTTGACTTCTCCAACACATAAAAGTTTCTTGGAGGCTAGACCTTGTCCACAGTGCTTAGCATGATGACAAATATAAAGCTGAAGTCCAATAAACATATATAACTAATTAATTGATTGACTGAATGA